>NC_069500.1:958940901-960140901 GCF_027579735.1 Bombina bombina
CGTTAATCTAACATGCTCCTAAGCTTCCAGGGACATGCACTTTAAATTAATATTCTGTAGTAAAAAGCTGATTATCTCCCCCTGAAAACAAGGAGAGGTGATGACCAGCTTATATAAGGGAGCAGATAAGCACTGGGCAACAGCAGTAGTGGGATTCAGTTGGTTCTCACCAGTTCTTGCAGACTTATGTCCCTAACATTTCCCAGGTTCTCAAGAACTGGTGATGATTGGGTGATGCCATCTTCCTTAAAGGGACAGTATAGTGTATGATTGTTTTTTCTCTTAATGTGTTTCCAATTTCTTGCTATACCAGCAGCTGCATACATAATGTAGGAGAAATTGCTCCTTTAGGCTTATTTCAATCAAGGTATGCTGCAGTCCTGTAATTATATATAGACAACTGTTTTTAAGGAGTTAAACCAGTGATGTTGAAAGTGTAACGGTTCTAACAACACAGAGCAAATTTCCTAACTTTTTTTTATTATAGAGAAGTTAGAGAGCCTGTTGATACAATCCCACCACTGGGCAACAGTACTATACCATTTGGTTGTTAATAAAAGTATTCTTTTATTTTAGATTTATATTTTTACCTACATTTTTAAAATGTAAATAATGTAAAATATACATACTCTAAATAACCTTCCTTTAGAAAACAGATTTACCTCCAGCTGTGCTCCGGCGGCCCTGTTTAAAAGTATTATTTTTTGTGAGCTGATGGGTTGAACTGTTCTCCAATCAGCGAATAAGCCATTTGGCCATTTTGTAGCTAGAGTACCAATTGGAGAATAATCAAAACAGTTATTTTACAAAATTACTTTTAAAGTGGGTGGCCCGAGTGTGGGGTATTAGAATTTCATTGCTAAAATAAAAAGTAAGTTATAGTGTATCTTCAATAGAATTGATAAATTAAAGTCCATCCTAAAATATTGCTTCTATTCCGGATCTGATTATAGGAATCGGAAACTTTACAATCACTTTAAGTCTTTGTATATCCAGTCCAATGACAATTTTAGTAATAAAGAAAGATGCATTGCTGCACTGAAAATACTAAAAATTTAGTTGTGATTGGATATAAAATGTTTAAAACCGTCATGGTGAATTAATTTCATACAAATTCAGAACCATTTTTTTTTAATTTAATTTATATAAATTAATAGGAAAGGAAAACACCAAATCTTGAAAAAAGTAAATTCACAAAAATAAGTTATTTTGTCTATATTTCTTTAAAAGAAAACCAATGACAAGATCATAGGTCAACCATTAAAGGGACACTGTACCCAAAAATTTTCTTTTGTGATTCAGATTGAGCATGAAATGTAAAGCAACTTTCTAATTTACTCCTATTATCAAATTTTCTTCATTCTCTTGGTATCTTTATTTGAAATGCAAGAATGTAAGTTTAGATGCCGGCCCATTTTTGGTGAACAACCTGGGTTGTCCTTGCTGATTGGTGGATAAATCCATCCACCAATAAAAAAGTGCTGTCCAGAGTACTGAAACCAAAAAAAAGCTTAGATGCCTTCTTTTTCAAATAATGATAGCAAAAGAATGAAGAAAAAATGATAATAGGAGTAAATTAGAAAGTTGCTTAAAATTGCATGGTCTTTCTGAATTACAAAAGAAAAAATTTGGGTACAGTGTCCCTTTAATGTTACCATTAATTAATGTTTCCATTGCTGTTGTAAATTGTGTAAACTTGTGCTAGCATAAAACATCCCCATAGACTTTAATGTAGATACTTGTTATCATCAGTGTGCATAGTTTACATCAGCAATGGAAACTAGATTCAGATCAGTATTTATCTACAATAACATTACCATATCTCTAGCGCTAAAAAAAAAAAAGTCCCAAATTATTTACATTATCAAATTTTCTCTTGGTCTCTACAATTTAAACTTAGCTCCTTTGTATGAGAGAATTATGAGGTAGGTTTTGAGCACTATATGGTAGTAGTGTTTGCAACAATGTTTGTAAGAAGGTAATATATAGAGGGCTTAGTTTTCACTTTCATGTTCATTTAACACCACCCCAAATGTAACCCTATAATGGTCGAGATTAACAAGATAACAATATGTTGATGATACAAAAATAAAATAGAAATAGAAACATAAATATTTATTAAATATATTTTTATACAAAAGGTCAGGCTAGATGAATCATTATGCAAAGTAGGCAGCTGACTTTAGGTACTTTCCCTTTGACAATTCTGATCTAAATAAAGTATTAAAAATCCAGAATTGAAAATGCTGTTCTCAGATGTATTCTTTTACGCTATTTTATTATAGACTATTTTACAAAAAGGCTTCCAATGGATCATAGTGACATAGTGGTTGGGTTTGGATTGTAAGGATAAATGAGAATGGTTTTGGCTTTGTTTATCTGATTTATAAACCCAAAAGGAATGGATTTATTTTAGCTCCAGCATTACCAGGTCCCCCAGATACAATGTTATGTTTTATTGTGATAGGATTAGATAAAAGAAATTAAAGGGACATTAAACCCAACAATTTTCTTTTATGATTCAGATAGAGAATGCAATTTTGAAAAAAAGGTTCCAATTTACTTCTATTATCAAATGCATTTAATTATCATGTTATTCTTTGTTGAAGAGATACCTAGTTAGGTAGCGTGCACATGCCTGAAGCACTACATGACAGGAAATAGTGCTGCCATCTAGTGCTCCTGCTAATGTATAACATTGTTGCAAAACTGCTGCTATATAGTGCAGGAGACACGTGCACACTCTTGAGCTTACATTTCTGCTTTTCAAATAAGGATAACAAGAAAACAAAGAAAATATGAGAATAGAAATAAATTAGAAAGTTCTTTGAAATGTTATGTTCTATCTAAATCATGAAAGAAAAAATTGGGTTTTATGTCCCTTTAAGCATAAAATGTTAATTCCTTTTTTTTATATCATTTGCTTTTAGCGTGAGCCTGCTCAACTGTACACTGCAGATATATTTTCCTGAATCCCTACTTCTTCCAAATAGATTAAAGGGGCATGAAACACCAATTTTTCTTTCATGATTTAAATTCAAACAACTTTCTAATTTACTTCAATTATCAAATTTTCTTTGTTTTCTTGGTATCTTTTGTTAAAAAAAAAAGCTCAGGAGCTTGCACCTCGGGAGCAGCAGTTTTGCAAAAATGTTATCTATTTGCAAAAGGACTAGATGGCAGCAATATTTCCTGCAATGTAGTGCTCCAGACACCTACCTAGGTATTTCTTCAACAAAGAATACTATTGGAATAGAACAAATTTGATAACAGATTGGAAACGTTTTAAATATTGTATACTCTCTAAATCACAAAAGGACATTTTTTGGATCTCATATCCCTTTAACCCCTTAACGACCAAGGACGTACGCCACACGTCCTCAAAAAAAAGACAGTTAATGACCGAGGACGTGTGGCGTACGTCCTTGGTCTGAAAAGCAGCTGGAAGCGATCCTGCTCGCTTCCAGCTGTTTTCCGGTTATTGCAGTGATGCCTCGATATCGAGGCATCCTGCAATAACCCCCCTTGGCCATCCGATGCAGAGAGAGCCACTCTGTGGCCCTCTCTGCACCGGACATCGGTGGCTGGTATCGTTGGTGGGTGGGAGCAAGCCTGGGAGGCGGGTGGGCGGCCATCGATGTGCCGAGTGGAGTGGAGGGGGGCGGGATCGGGGGCGGGAGGGGCAGGAGCGCGCACGGGATCGCGCGCGTGCACGGGGGGCGGCGGGCGGGCGCGTGCACGGGGCGGGAGCGGGAGGGAACCGCTACACTACAGAAAAATAAACTTTCAAAAGTAAAAAAATAAAACGTTTTGAAAGCTGTAAATAAACAGCTAAGAGATCTGGAAGGGGTGGGGGGTTGATCTTGGGGGGAGGGGGAAGCTACACTACAGAAAAGGGCTTTTTTTTTTTAAAAAAAGGCACATTTTTTCACTAAACTGGGTACTGGCAGACAGCTGCCAGTACCCAAGATGGCGCCCATTAAGGCAGAGGGGGAGGGTTAGAGAGCTCTTTGGTGGGGGATCAGTGAGGCTGGGGGCTAAGGGGGGATCCTACACAGCAGCATATGTAAATATGCTAAAAAAAACACACAAAAAGCCCAAATATAGCTTTTATTTTAGTACTGGCAGAGTTTCTGCCAGTACTTAAGATGGCGGGGACAATTGTGGGGTGGGGGAGGGAAGAGAGCTGTTTGGGAGGGATCAGGGGGTCTCATGTTTCAGGTGGGAGGCTGAGCTCTACACTAAAGCTAAAATTAACCCTGCAAGCTCCCTACAAGCTACATAATTAGCCCCTTCACTGCTAGCCATAATACACGTGTGAAATGCAGCGGCATTTGGCGGCCTTCTAATTACCAAAAAGCAACACCAAAGCCATATATGTCTGCTATTTCTGAACAAAGGGGATCCCAGAGAAGCATTTACAACCATTTGTGCCATAATTGCACAAGCTGTTTGTAAATGATTTCAGTGAGAAACCTAAAATTGTGAAAAATTTTACGTTTTTTTTAATTTGATCGCATTTGGCGGTGAAATGGTGGCATGAAATATACCAAAATTGGCCTAGATCAATACTTGGGGTTGTCTACTACACTACACTAAAGCTAAAATTATCCCTAAAAGCTCCCTACATGCTCCATAATTAACCCCTTCACTGCTGGGCATAATACACGTGTAGTGCGCAGTGGCATTTAGCAGCAGATCCCAGAGAAGAATTTACAACCATTTAAGCCATAATTGCACAAGCTGTTTGTAAATAATTTCAGTGAGAAACCAAAAGTTTGTGAAAAAATTTGTAAAAAAGTGAACGATTTTTTGTATTTAATCGCATTTGGCGGTGAAATGGTGGCATGAAATATACCAAAATGGGCCTAGATGAATACTTTGGGATGTCTACTAAAAAAAAATATATACATGTCAATGGATATTCAGAGATTCCTGAAAGATATCAGTGTTCTAATGTAACTAGCGCTAATTTTGAAAAATAATGGTTTGGAAATAGCAAAGTGCTACTTGTATTTATGGCCCTATAACTTGCAAAAAAAGCAAAGAACATGTAAACATTGGGTATTTCTAAACTCAGGACAAAATTTAGAAACTATTTAGCACGGGTGTTTTTTGGTGGTTGTAGATGTGTAGCAGATTTTGGGGGTCATAGTTAGAAAAAGTGTGTTTTTTTTTCAATTTTTTCCTCATATTTTATAAATTTTTTTATAGTAAATTATAAGATATGATGAAAATAATGGTATCTTTAGAAAGTCCATTTAATGGCGAGAAAAACGGTATATAATATGTGTGGGTACAGTAAATGAGTAAGATGAAAATTACAGCTAAACACAAACACCGCAAAAATGTAAAAATAGCCCTGGTCCCAAACGGACAGAAAATGGAAAAGTGCTGTGGTCATTAAGGGGTTAATTACTGAAATGTTCATAGCTTATTTTAGTGAAAATCAAAATGTAATATTTCCTCAACTCAATAGTTTGTAGGAGATATAAAGTAAACATTCAAATTCCAATTAAAAGATTGCAACTGCAGTGCAAAATATAGGCTGTTCTAATAAAAACAAAGCAACAGCCAAGGATTAGCAAATGTTAGAATTCTAATATTTCAGTAGTAGAACACATGATATCTATATTCTCATTTGAATAGTTCTATGGATTGAATGTAAACATTAGAATATTAAATGAAACAAGCAACAATTAGATTGAAGAACCACCTGATGCTGCTTATTGAGAAGAATTACATTTCACAGATAACATAATAATGTGAGCAAATTAACTTACAATCCTATTTTTCCAGTTTCTGGATGCAAAATGATGCAACATACATATGCAATTGCTCATGTTATCAAATAAATTATATTGCGGATGGAAAGTTGTTTGTAAGAATTTTACCAGCGGCAACTCGTAGCTAAGTCCACAGGTGATAAATATCGTTTTCTGAGTGTACTTTCCGTATCAGACAGGAATCACAGTTTCAATAACTGCCAGTTTTATATGGAAAGGTAAAACTGTTGTTTTAACAATTGCACATAGATAGTATATAAATCTTCTCAATAAGGTGAAATCTGTAGATAATAATTTATGCAATGCAGACTTTCAGTGTATACACTATTCAATGGATAAAGTCAAATTCACTATCATGGAATTGGTCCAAAGTTAAAGGTATATATCACTTATCAAATTAATAATAGAGATTACAATATTAAAACATATTTACATGACTCACGTTTAATCATGGATGTGACCGCAGACTTTATTAATCAAATTCTGATAAAAAATAGGAATGGATTAATATAATTTTTTATATCCTTAACACAACACATAAAAATCAAAACTGCTATGTATGTTACTAATTTATCATACAATAACAGTCTAGCACAAATAAAATATGCACAAAAATTAATTTAACAGTCTTCTGGCTATTTATGCGACATAGGGTTAGATTACTAGTGGCGCAATAACTGTTGTGTGCAAGTGATAAAAGTGTTATCGCGTCTCTGTGAACATGTTGGAAGTAGCATGCGTATTACAAGTTAAAAGTACATTTCATTTAAATATATATATATATATATATATATATATATATATATATATATATACACCCTGTTCCAAATTATTATGCAAATTCTATTTCAGTGTCACAAAGATTAATTTTTTTTTTTAGTTTAACTCATGGATGGCTTTGGGTCTTAGGGCTCTTTTGATCACTGAAAACAATCTCGGACGCCTGTGATAATTAGATTGCCAGGTGAGCCCAATTAAAGGAAAAACTACTAAAGGAGGGTGTTCCACATTATTAAGCAGAGCACCATTTTCAAGCAATATGGGGAAGAAAAAGGATCTCTCTGCTGCCAAAAAGAGTGAAATAGTTCAATGCCTTGGACGAGGTATGAAAACATTAGATATTCCACGAAAACTTAAGCGTGATCATCACACTATTAAGAGATTTGTGGCTGATTCAGAGCATAGACAGGTTTGTGCAGATAAAGGCACATTGAGGAAGATTTCTGACAGATCCATGCATCGGATCAAGAGAGCAGTTGCTAAAATACCATTACATAGCAGCAAACAAATATTTGAAGCTGCTGTTGCCTCTGGAGTCCCATCAAGATGTAGAGTCCTCCAGAGTCTTGCAACTGTGCATAAACCTTCCATTTGGCCACCACTAACCATTGCTCACAAGCAGAAATGGCTGCATTGGGCAGAAAAATACATGAAGACTCATTTTCAAACAGTCCTATTCACTGATGAGTGTCGTGCAACCCTGGATGGTCCAGATAGATGGAGTAGTGGATGGTTGGTGGATGGCCACCCTGTTCCAACAAGGCTGCGACGTCAGCAAGGCAGTGGTGGAGTCATGTTTTGGGCTGGAATCATGGGAAGAGAGATGGTCGGCCCCTTTAGGGTCCCCGAAGTTGTAAAAATGACCTCTGCAAAGTATGTGGAGTTCCTGATTGACCACTTCCTTCCCTGGTTCAGAAGGAAGAACTATGCTTTCCATAATAAAATTATCTTCATGCATGACAATACACCATCTCATGCTGCAAAGAATGCCTCTGCATCAATGGCTGCTATGGGGATAAAAGGAGAGAAAGTCATGGTGTGGCCTCCATCCTCCCCTGACCTCAATCCTATTGAGAACCTTTGGAGCATCCTCAAGCAAAAGATCTATGAGGGTGGGAGGCAGTTTACATCCAAACACCAGCTCTGGGAGGCTATTCTGACATCTTGCAAACAAATTCAAGCAGAAACTGTCCAAAAACTCACAAGTTCAATGGATGCAAGACTTGTGAAGCTGCTATCAAATAAGGGGTCCTATGCTAAAATGTAACGTGACTTGTTAAAATGTTTAAAAAGTTAAAATGTTGTTCAAAGTTTGATTGAAATAGCTTTTTATTTCAGTAAATATGCTGCAAACACAACAAATGACAATTTTCAGTTCTTTACAACCTATAAAGTGTTTTGAAACTTACTGTGCGTAATAATTTGGAACAGTGCTTTGTAAGTTTTTTATTTTGAAAAAAAAAATACTGTTATCATTAGGAGGTTTGTTCAATAAAATTTGAATTGTACTCTTAATAGTTGATAGCATGAGAATTATGCTGACTATTGTTTACATAAATTATTTAGGTAAATGAGGAAGATATTATTGGCATAATAATTTGGAACAGGGTGTATATATATATATATATATATATATATATATATATAGTACTGTGGAAAAGTCTTAGGCCACCATTAGATTTGTTGTTTTAGCCATGGTATTATGACCATATATAATTTTTTCTCAGTCTCTTTATTAGAATACAACCAGAAAATACAGTATATTTGTATGCAGTATAAAAAAAAACCCAGAAAACAATAAAAAAAACAGCTTCTATAGGCTAAAGTTGCAAGTATTTAGTGAGACCTCCCCTTACACTTGAGCAATAGCAGGAACCTGACTCTCGTAAACCGAAATGGAATGGAACCCTAATTAATGCCATTGCTAACACCTGTGTTTGTACTACTATTTCATGTCAAAATGACTGCTGTAAAAAAGGTATATTACATCATGTATGTGCAAGACATGCTTGAGCATTACATACACATGTGGTATGAGTTTAATTCATTGGAACCTTGCTAATAAGACCAATTTTCAATCACAAATCATACTTTCGCATCAGCTAAGCCACTCTCAAAGGGAAATCAGCAAACAAACTAGATACTTAAGATGTAGTAGTCAAGCTGTTATAATGAAATTTGAAGAATCAGGACAGTTTAAGAACAAAAAAGGACTGGAAGGCTAAGAAAACTTTCAAAATCTGATGAGAAGTTTCTCAGAGTTTCTTCTTTGAGAGACCGGAAGAAGTCCAGCAAGGATCTGGCTTAGCATCTGGCAGCTTCACCGGAATGCCAAACTGACCCTTCTACAGTCCGAAGAAGCTTGATCAGGAATGGTCTTTGTGGAAGGGTATCAGCCAAGAAACTTCTTTTTCGAAAGGAGAACAGGGTGAAAAGGCAAAGATATGCTAAAACTTACAAATATATGAATGAAGATCAGTGGAAAAGAGTATTATGGAATGACGAATCCAAGTTTAAAATTGTTGTGTCCAATTATCAACAATATGTGAGAAGAAGAATTAGAGAGAGCTGGAAGAATGAGTGATTGCGGTCTTCAGTTAAACATAGTGGAGGGTCTGTCCTAGTTTGGGGGGCTACATTTTTGCCAGTGGTGTTAGCATTATTGTACAAATTGATGAAATCATGAGTGCTGAAATGTACAGACAGGTTTTATTTATTTTGAAAAGGATTTTATTAGATTTTTATTGTTCCAATAACATAGCAAAACAAGTTTAGACATGTGCAATCAGCATAATAATACAATAAGTGATATTCTGTTGTTGACCAGCTTAAAGGTATTTCGACATCTTTATGGTCGAAATATTCTTCCACTAGCGTCCATAGTCATCGCAATTTCTTTTTTCTTTTTTTTTTTCCCATGTTAACCAAGGCTCAGAATGTGGTACATCTTGTATCCCAGGAAAAGGGGATTGTAGGTAATCTGTAATTGGCAATTGGTCCCGGCTCTCGCCTGAGTTCCCTGGTATATGTGAGGTTTACCCTACACTGTTTCAGTATCTCTTTGTCTATTAGCTTCATGGCGCATAATGAACGGTTCCCACTGTGTAATGAACTCCTCTTTCGTATTTAGGTTTTCTGCTGCTAGACTAGCCATTTCATAGTGGTAAATAATTTTTTTCTTGATAAATGTAAAACGCGGGGGTGTAGTTTTCCAATATTGCGCTATACAAATCCTAACAACTGTGCAAATGGTCATCACTATTTTATGATGTTGTTTTAAGAGTTTGGGGAAAGTGTAGGAGTGCTTGTTCAGGAGAAAGTGTGATATCTTTGTGAAATATTAAACTAAGGAGCTCTGAGGTTTTTTCCCATATCTCTCTAACTCTACCGCACTCCCACCACATGTGAATATATGTCCCTCTTTCATTACATCCTCTGTAACATGAATTTATAGAAGGTCTTTCTGAGTCTCCGTATCTAGTTGGGTAAATGTACCATTTATACGCTACCTTAAGGTAGTTCTCCTTCAGTATGGCATTATGTGAAAAGGAGAGATCCTTCGCTAGGTTAGACTTCCAAGTCTCTAGAGACCAAGTCCTATTTATTTCCCATTCCCATTTCAGTATAATAGCGGGCTTTGTCTCTCCTGATAGGTTATTGAATGTGGGGTATAGTAGGGAGATTTTACCGTGGATCACCTCTTTGGATAAACATAACGACTCAAAAGCTGTGTTCATTGGCAATCTAGAGAGCGCTGTGATTTCTCTAGTCCTAGATTTTAACTGTAGATAGTGATACCATATGTTTTTATCACCAGGGTCTAGGTCTCTGTATTGTTCATATGAAAGGAAACTACCATCTATGTATACATCTGCTATTCTATACAATCCTTTGTTAGCCCATTTTTTTTTGTAAATTTGAGTCTATTGTGGTCTGTGGCAAAACTAAGGGTGTCAGTTTAGAATTATCTTGAATTAAGGGGTATTTGGCAGTCAATTTGTTCCATAAAAAAATTGTGTGGGATATCGCTACATATTTAAGTATCATGGGGGACCTATACTTTTTTGGGGTCCATAGTAGACTACAGATCTGGTCAGTGTTGGCAATCTGCGATTCAATCTTCGCCCAAAGAGGATATTGTGTCTTGTTAAGCCAATGTGCTGTTTGGGCCATGCGGGCCGAATAATAATAAGATGTCAGCTTAGGGAGACCTACTCCCCCCTCCCTTCTGTGTATGCTTATGACTCTTTTGTTTATTCTGGCACGCTTTCCCTGTCAAATGAAGCGCAGGATATCTCTCTGCAAGAGATTAAGTTCCACTATGGGGATAGAGATTGGTAAGGACCGGAATAAATATAATAGTTTAGGTAGCAGGGTCATCTTTGTGGAAACAATCCTGCCATAGAAGGAAATCTTAAGTTTTAACCATTTCGTAATTAGGTTTCTTATATGTGTAAACATAGAGACATAATTTGCCTGATATAGAGAATAAATATCAGCTGTGAGGTATATTCCCAGATATTTAAGTTTTTTATGCACCCAATTGAAGGAGAAATTAATTTCTAGGAGCTTTTTGGTGTGCTGTGGTAAGTTAATACTAAGTGCTTCGCATGTGTCCTCATTTATTTTATACCCAGACAAAGTTCCATAGTGATGGAGCATTGCATACAACGGAGGGAGAGAAAGGAGTGGTTTAGTCAGTGATAATATGATATCATCCGCAAATAGCGAAATTTTGTATTCGCTATCCCCCATTCGCAGACCCGAAATGTTAGGATCGTTTCTGATTTGGATAGCCACTGGCTCAATACACAAGGCAAATAAGAGTGGGGATAAGGGGCATCCCTGCCTAGTCCCGTTCCTAATCTGTATAGGCTTGGATTGGTATCCTGAAAGCCTAACAAAGGCTGAGGGGGTGGGAGTAAAGCATTGTGAGAGCATCGTAAAAAGCTTCTGTGATTCCCGTTTTTTTCAATACCGCAAACATGTAATTCCAATTGATTCTGTCAAACGCCTTCTCTGCATCCAAGGAGAGGAACAGAGAAGGCGTTTTTTCAACTGTGGCCACATTAATCAGGTCTATTATTTTACGGGTATTATCTGGGGCTTCTCTATTTCTAATAAAACCTACCTGATCCGGATGGATTAGTCTTTCAAGAATGGGATTAAGCCTATTTGCTAGGATTTTAGTGAAAATTTTAACATCTTGATTTATTAATGATATGGGTCTATAATTTTGACAATGCTGCTTATTCTTTCCAGGTTTTGGGATAACTGCTATTCTTGCCATGAGCATTTCTTTGGGGATTTGTTTTTTGTATTATAGAATTAAACATCTGGGTGAGCAGAGGTGTTATTTCATCCTGGAATATCTTGAAAAAAATACCAGAGTATCCATCCGGAGTACAGACAGGTTTTAATTAATAATGTTATTCCTCCTGGAAAGCGCCTGTTTGGGAATGGTGTTATTTTTCAGCATGATAATGATCCCAAGCACACTGCTAATGCAGTAAAATCATATTTAGAGAGAAAAACAGTTGATAAAACACTGACAGTCATGGACTGACCACCACAGAGTCCAAACCTGAATATTATTGAGGCAGTATGGGATCATCTGGACAGAGAAAGAAATAAAAAACAACCTAAATCTATAGAGGAACTCTGAGAAATGCTGAAAGAAGCCTGGTATAATATATCAGAAGATTACTTCAGAAATCTTCAGGACAGTCTCCCCAAAAGAGTTCAAGATGTGCTTAGTGCCAAGGGAGGTCACACTAAATACTGACTTTTGTCTGAAGAAGCCATTTTGTTCTGAAAATTTAGTTTTTCTATATTTTGTTTACATATTTCCTGTATTTTCTGTCTGTATTTTAATAAAGAGACAGAACAATAAATATTGATTGTCATTAAAACTTTTCTAAAACAACAAAGCTGGTGGTGGCCTAAAACTTTTGCACAGTACTGTTTATATATATATATATATATATATATATATATATATATATATATATATATATATATATATATATATATTTAAGAATAAATAGAACATATGTGAAGAACATTGGAATGTAAATATTAATATTTCATGTTGGGTTAGTGCATTTGAGAAAACGTGATCGAATTTGCGTCCGAGTAAGGTTGTTAGGTTTTTCTCCACTTTTCTCTCTCCAATGAAGTCTATAAGGGAATACATTAACACGGTCGTGATATTCCAGGTTCGGGTTTTTGTGTGTGTTGGGTAAGCTCTCGTGCAAAAACATTTTACTTTCAACTTCTAATACGCATACGCATGGTACCCAAAGCGCACAAATAACGTTCTTCTTGTGATGTTAATGCGCGAGTGGAAACAAAAAATAGTGACACTCGTAATCTAGTCTATAAGCAGAAATTGCAAAGAAAATTTAGTCTAGTGAATTGAATGTCACTTTTACATTTTGCAAGTCAATTATTGCTTGCTGACCTTCTGTCAGATATGTGAAAAATTGTAACATAGGTGATAATGTCAATAATGAATAACGCATTGTATTAACTTTATTAAGGATTGTTGTTAAAAAAAAATTACTTTTGCTAGCAATTAACCGACTGTTGGTCAAGTGAACTCATATATATCAATAGCTCTATATTTGTTTCTTATGTAGCACAATTAACTTGAAATGCATAAATAATATTGATGTACGTTTTCCAATACTTCATTATAAAGACATAATGAATGGCAAAATGATCAAATAAATGGCTGAGTTTGAAATGTTTGATGGTAACATAAGAAAGTGTTATGTTTCTAGAATGCAGCTGGATATATAGATTTACCTCCCAGAAGAATTAAAAGCTAATATCGTACAGATTCAAATTGCTTAAGGTAGAGTAAAGAATATGTTGCACATAAAAATAATTATAAGAGCTAAACTACATGTGGGGTTTAAAAGTAAACTTAAAGGGCCATAATACCCAAATGTTAAAACACTTGAAAGTGATGCAGAATAGTTGTAAAAAGCTGACTAGAAAATATCACCTGAACATCTCTATGTAAAAAAGAAAGATATTTTACCTCAAAAGTTTTTCAGTAGCCACATCCCATTGTAAAGGGCTTCTAAGCAACAAATTAGTATGTCTGTCCCGGGACAGCGGAAGGAGTGAGCTTTCGTGCACACTCATGTTATTTCCCTATTCAGTGTAAGGAATTTTACAATGAGATCTCATGAGAGTTAAGTGAAATCTCATGAGATCACAGTAAAAGAGTTCATGACCTCACACAATCAGATTGGTCACGCCACTGCCTATACACTAGGGATGGGCACGTTTTGTCACTTTGTTAAAACTAATTAAATGTTGCCACTCACAGATCTTTTTTCCCTTTGTTGAAGCAAAAATACTTTTACTATGTTTAATTACCGTTCTTTCATAATGTCAGTTTAAGATTTGTATTTCAAAAGAAGAACCTGAATGCATCATAAAATAGCATTTGACATACAAATATAAATACAGATGTATTGGGCCACATTTAGTAAAAGTCGGGTGGACAAGATTTGCTCCCGGGAACCTTTCTCCCTGGCATTGTGGCAAGCATGCACAAGTACCTGCTTGTGCAATTCTGAACATATGCTCAGGTACGGCCAATCACATGCAAACAGGGACTGTTAATCATCTTAAAAATGAAACTATTTAACTAGAGTTTCAGGTCTGTTTGCGAGAACCTAAACATTTTCTTCTATGTGGCTTTAATGCAGTTTATCTAGCGCAGTGCCTGGTTAGCATGCCATAATAATAGGCATAGTGCGGAGTAAGCTATATCCGAAGTCCTGAAGTTTGCACATCTGTGTCTTTTGCTTGTGCGCAAGCTTTTAACTTTCAACTTGTAATATGCTCTCTAATGCGGCCACGCTAATTTTTTTACTTTTAATGCATTTAGAGCTGGGGGGGGGTAAAGCGCACCACTTGTAATCTTGCCCATAATGGTGCAATTTAAATGTTAAAATCTTTAAGTTCTCTCACTCAATACCTAAATATTCGACCAAAGTAAAAGTTCACTTTAACATGACAATTATCACGTAGTCCTCCACACCTACCAAGCTAAAAACTCTCTATATTTTATAATTACCTTTCTAGTCTTGGCAAATGGAAGTAAAATAGCATCCTATAAAGGTATTCAAATTCATTAGCGTTCAGTCCTTTGTGCTGTTAATAGTATTGAAAAGATTCTACAAGGAAGAACCATTAAGCTACTCCAAAATCTGGGTGTTTGATCTTCTGCATGACTTCAAAAGTGAAGGAAAAAAATGAAACTAGAATGGTACTTTTGAAAATCAAATGTGCATTCATTTTTTAGTTTGCCAAGTGTTAATTGGTACCTGTTTAAAGACTTGGTAAAAGTGAAATTAAAATTCAATTAGCTGGCAATCACAAAGCCTTGATTTGTGACAAAGTATGTTGGTATGTTATGAAGTATTTAAATACACTATTTTCATTTCTTCATTTCTTTAAGATGCACTCAACAGACACCTGTGATTTTCATTTAGAGGCAGTTTAGATGTGTAATTAATATAACAATAAAAGAAAGAAAAGAAAGGGCTTCATTTGCTGTGTAATGGTTATAACAGAATATATTCCACAATATGAATCACAGAAACTATTAATTTGTTTTATATACTGTATATATATATATATATATATATATATATATATATATATATATATATATATATATATACATACACACATATTTATATATATATTTATATACATATTTAATAATTAATGAAAACAATAAAACTTAACAAAAATTTACAAAATAAAATAATGATAAAGATTAACAATACAATTATAACTATTATATACATACTTTAATGCCTAATTTTTAAAAAAAATATATTTATTTGTTTTCTTGTTTATTTTGATTATGATGGGAGTGGTTACAAGGTTTGACATCATCACGCATCATTTCATTGGATACAAAAGTGCTATAAACACAACACAAAAAATCTTTAACCCCTTACATCCCATTAGAGAATTGGTGACCTGATTAAAAACACACGCAGAAAGTTGCCAACCATACACCGTAACTAAATTTTAATACCTAAGTTTCAAAGAAGATAATGGCATATAGTGATAAAATTAAGGGAAAGAGATCAAATTCTCTGTTAAGTCCCTTTAGGGACATGGTATTAAGTAGCCAAATCAATTTGGCTTCTTTATTAAGGAGGTCCCTAACTCTATCGCCCCCTCTAGGTTTTTGGGGGCACTATCAATAATCATGTACCTCAACTGATTGGCCTGATGACCCATTTCTGCAAAATGTGCTGAAACAGGGAGATGTAACATTTTGTCATTGCTAATAGTCGACTTATGTTGACAAATGCGGTCTCTTATCTTTTGGGTCGTTTTGCCAACATATAATAGCCCATATGGGTATTACATGTCGAATCGCAGGTAAAAAAACCTTTAATATGATATTTCTTCCCAGTCTAAGGATGGGAAGTCATTCCTCCCTTAATGATGTTATTGCATTGAACACACCCCAAGCATGGGAACATGCCATGCTTGGGGTTCCCAAAGAATTGACGTTGGGCACTGCTAGTTTGCTTGGCAGGCATGGCACAAACCAACTGTCTGCCTATTGTGTTGCCTCTACGATATGAGGCTCTAGGAAATTCATGGAACACCTTAATCTCTGGGCATGCCTCTTTTAATAAATACCAGTGTTTTTTGATGATATTGAACACTTTTTTGCTCATAGTATTGTATGAGCTCACAAAATTCAATCTCATTGAACTAGGTGTATTGCTCCTGACTGGGCGATTTTTTAGAGAGTTCTCTATTTCCTCCAAGTTCCTGAACATTATAACCCTACTGACAAATCTCTCCTTCATGTAATTAGACCTGACCTGTCTGGTTTCTGGATCTGACACTATCCTTTCTATTCTCAGCAACTGTGATTTTGGCACACTTTGGAAAACCTGTGGTGGATGAAAACTACTCCTGTGTAAGAGGGTGTTCCTATCAGTAGGCTTCACAAAAAGATCAGTAACCAATCCACCATTATTTTTAGAGACCATTGTGACTAAAAATTCAACCTTTTGTTTATCCATTTTGTTACTAAATTTAAAAAAGTGACTGCATTTTCAATGCTGAGTCTAAATTCCATAAGTGTTTCAGGGGGGCCCCAACACACAATGAACTAATCATCTATGTAGCAGAACCAACCCTGACAGAATTGGCTAAAGAGTGGGTTCATATACACATGTCTCTCTTTGATGGCATCCATTACCAACCAGGCATAGGATGGGGCCACATTGGACCACATCGCTGTGCCTGTTTTCTGCATAAAGAATTGGTTCTCAAAAAGAAAAAAAAAATTGTTAACATCAAAGTAAGTAATTGGGTTAACTGTTCTTGTTGTGCCTCATTATACATATTACTCTTTGACAGTGCTTCTCCCACACAGTCAATCCCCACAGAGTGGGGGATGACTGTGTAGAGAGAAGTCACGTCGCAAGTGGCCAGTATCACATTATCATCCATGTTTGTTAACTGTGTAATTTTCTCAATAAAGTGCATAGTGTCCCTAATATAGGATCTGCCCTGTGTAACAAGAGGTGCCAACATTTTGTCTAGAAATTGTGCAGTAGGACTTAAGAGAGAGCCTATGCCAGCAACTATCGGCCTACCTGGTGGATTAACAAGCTTTTTATGTACCTTATGTACAACATAAAATACAGGTGTTAAAGGATGTGTTAGTGTCAGAAATTTTTGTGTCAGAATATCATGTTCCATACCCTTATTCAGAACTTTAAGCAATTACTTATAAACATTTGCAGTGGGATTATCACTTAATTTCTCATATACCTGTACATCATTTAAACTGATGCAATATCTCTGCTAGGGATGCATCGATACCGATACTAGTATCGGTATCGGTACCGATACCAAGTATTTGCATGAGTACTTGTACTCGTGCAAATGCACCGATAATTAAACCGATACCTCCACTTCCTACCCATATGCTATCTTCTGGTGTTTTTTCAAACTGCATGTTCCCATTTCATTTTAAACTGGAGTGGAGATTAAACTAAAAATTGTTACTACTGTTCTGACAATACAAAATGCTGTTATTTGTATTATTGTAGGAGAGATCACTGTACCTTGTTCAGACAAACCCCTGAAGTACTGGGCAGTTAATAAACAGATTTCCAGCTCTGGCTTAAATGGCCCAAAAATATCTTTCTGCCCCATGCAGTAGTGGGGAAAATGAAAGACTGTTCAACTTAGAGTCGAACCTCCATACAAATGTCAGATTGATGTTATATAACAGCCCTACAACCCAATTGTATCACCCCTTTAAATTTAATATTTTATTGTAATATTTTTTATTTATAAACATGTTCAGTGAACTTTTTTATTATTTCATAATGTCTTTTGAATTACAGTCCATAGGTATTAAAATTTAGTTACGGTGAATGGTTGGCAACTTGCTGCATGTGTTTTTAATCAGGTCACCAATTCTCTAATGGGATGTAAGCAGTTAAAGATTTTTTATGTTGTGTTTATAGCACTTTTGTATCCAATTTAATGACGTGTGATGATGTCAAACCTTGTAACCACTCCCATGCTCTGTGATTGGTCACCTGTTTTACTATTGGGCCTACATAAGGCTTGTCAATTGTATTTGTGATTAGCTTGAGAAAGGGGTAGGTGCCCCAAAACGTTGCTCGATTAATAAAGGCATAGCCTTTAACCCGTGTGCCACCTTGTTCTTTGTAATATATATACTGTATATATATATATTTACACACACACACACATATATATATATATATATGTGTGTGTGTGTGTGTGTGTGTGTATACTGTATATATACACAGTATATATATATATAGATAGATAGATAGATAGATAGATAGATAGATAGATATAGATATACATGCACATATATATATATATATATATATATATATATATATATATATATATATATATATATATAGCATAATCAAAATAAACAAGATAACAAATATTTTGTTTAATATATTTTTTTTAAAATGTAAGTATTAAATATGTATATAATAGTTACAACTGTATTGTTAATCCTTAGTATTTTAGGCCTAGATTTGGAGTTCGGCGGTAAAAGGGCTGTTAACGCTCCGCAGGCTTTTTTCTGGCCGCACCATAAAATTAACTCTGGTATCGAGAGTTCAAACAAATGCTATGCTGCGTTAGGCTCCAAAAAAGGAGCGTAGAGCATTTTTACCGCAAATGCAACTCTCGATACCAGAGTTGCTTACGGACGCGGCCGGCCTCCAAAACGTGCTCGTGCACGATTCTCCCATAGGAAACAATGGGGCTGTTTGAGCTGAAAAAAAACCTAACACCTGCAAAAAAGCAGCGTTCAGCTCCTAACGCAGCCCCATTGTTTCCTATGGGGAAACACTTCCTACGTCTGCACCTAACACTCTAACATGTACCCCGAGTCTAAACACCCCTACCCTTACACTTATTAACCCCTAATCTGCCGCCCCCGCTATCGCTGACCCCTGCATATTTTTTTTAACCCCTAATCTGCCGCTCCGTAAACCGCCGCCACCTACGTTATCCCTATGTACCCCTAATCTGCTGCCCTAACATCGCCGACCCCTATATTATATTTATTAACCCCTAATCTGCCCCCCTCAACGTCGCCGACACCTGCCTACACTTATTAACCCCTAATCTGCCGAGCGGACCTGAGCGCTACTATAATAAATGTATTAACCCCTAATCCGCCTCACTAACCCTATCATAAATAGTATTAACCCCTAATCTGCCCTCCCTAACATCGCCGACACCTAACTTCAATTATTAACCCCTAATCTGCCGACCGGAGCTCAACGCTATTCTAATAAATGTATTAACCCCTAAAGCTAAGTCTAACCCTAACACTAACACCCCCCTAAGTTAAATATAATTTTTATCTAACGAAATAAATTAACTCTTATTAAATAAATTATTCCTATTTAAAGCTAAATACTTACCTGTAAAATAAATCCTAATATAGCTACAATATAAATTATAATTATATTATAGCTATTTTAGGATTTATATTTATTTTACAGGTAACTTTGTATTTATTTTAACCAGGTACAATAGCTATTAAATAGTTAAGAACTATTTAATAGCTAAAATAGTTAAAATAATAACAAATTTACCTGTAAAATAAATCCTAACCTAAGATATAATTAAACCTAACACTACACTATCAATAAAATAATTAAATAAACTACCTACAATTACCTACAATTAACCTAACACTACACTATCAATAAATTAATTAAACACAATTCCTACAAATAAATACAATTAAATAAACTAGCTAAAGTACAAAAAATAAAAAAGAACTAAGTTACAGAAAATAAAAAAATATTTACAAACATAATAAAAATATTACAACAATTTTAAACTAATTACACCTACTCTAAGCCCCCTAATAAAATAACAAAGCCCCCCAAAATAAAAAATTCCCTACCCTATTCTAAATTAAAAAAGTTACAAGCTCTTTTACCTTACCAGCCCTGAACAGGGCCCTTTGCGGGGCATGCCCCAAGAATTTCAGCTCTTTTGCCTGTAAAAGAATAAATACAATACCCCCCCCCAACATTACAACCCACCACCCACATACCCCTAATCTAACCCAAACCCCCCTTAAATAAACCTAACACTAAGCCCCTGAAGATCTTCCTACCTTGTCTTCACCATACCAGGTTCACCGATCCGTCCTGAAGAGCTCCTCCGATGTCCTGATCCAAGCCCAAGCGGGGGCTGAAGAGGTCCATGATCCGGTCAAAGTCTTCATCCAAGCGGGGCAGAAGAGGATCTTCCATCCGATTGAAGTCATCATCCAGGCGGCATCTTCTATGGTCTTCCATCCGGAGCGAAGCGGCAGGATCCTGAAGACCTCCAGCGCGGAACATCCATCCGGACCGACGACTGAACGACGAATGACTGTTCCTTTAAGGGACGTCATCCAAGATGGCGTCCCTCGAATTCCGATTGGCTGATAGGATTCTATCAGCCAATCGGAATTAAGGTAGGAATTTTCTGATTGGCTGATGGAATCAGCCAATCAGAATCTAGTTCAATCCGATTGGCCGATCCAATCAGCCAATCAGATTGAGCTCGCATTCTATTGGCTGATCGGAACAGCCAATAGAATGCGAGCTCAATCTGATTGGCTGATTGGATCAGCCAATCGGATTGAACTTGATTCTGATTGGCTGATTCCATCAGCCAATCAGAAAATTCCTACCTTAATTCCGATTGGCTGATAGAATCCTATCAGCCAATCGGAATTCGAGGGACGCCATCTTGGATGACGTCCCTTAAAGGAACAGTCATTCGTCGTTCAGTCGTCGGTCCGGATGGATGTTCCGTGCTGGAGGTCTTAAGGATCCTGCCGCTTCGCTCCGGATGGAAGACCATAGAAGATGCCGCATGGATGATGACTTCAATCGGATGGAAGATCCTCTTCTGCCCCGCTTGGATGAAGACTTTGACCGGATCATGGACCTCTTCAGCCCCCGCTTGGGCTTGGATCAGGACATCGGAGGAGCTCTTCAGGACGGATCGGTGAACCTGGTATGGTGAAGACAAGGTAGGAAGATCTTCAGGGGCTTAGTGTTAGGTTTATTTAAGGGGGGTTTGGGTTAGAATAGGGGTATGTGGGTGGTGGGTTGTAATGTTGGGGGGGGGGTATTGTATTTATTCTTTTACAGGCAAAAGAGCTGAAATTCTTGGGGCATGCCCCGCAAAGGGCCCTGTTCAGGGCTGGTAAGGTAAAAGAGTTTGTAACTTTTTTAATTTAGAATAGGGTAGGGAATTTTTTATTTTGGGGGGCTTTGTTATTTTATTAGGGGGCTTAGAGTAGGTGTAATTAGTTTAAAATTGTTGTAATATTTTTATTATGTTTGTAAATATTTTTTTATTTTCTGTAACTTAGTTCTTTTTTATTTTTTGTACTTTAGCTAGTTTATTTAATTGTATTTATTTGTAGGAATTGTGTTTAATTAATTTATTGATAGTGTAGTGTTAGGTTAATTGTAGGTAATTGTAGGTAGTTTATTTAATTATTTTATTGATAGTGTAGTGTTAGGTTTAATTATATCTTAGGTTAGGATTTATTTTACAGGTAAATTTGTTATTATTTTAACTAGGTAACTATTAAATAGTTCTTAACTATTTAATAGCTATTGTACCTGGTTAAAATAATTACAAAGTTGCCTGTAAAATAAATATTAATCCTAAAATAGCTATAATATAATTATAATTTATATTGTAGCTATATTATGATTTATTTTACAGGTAAGTATTTAGCTTTAAATAGGAATAATTTATTTAATAAGAGTTAATTTTTTTCGTTAGATAAAAATTATATTTAACTTAGGGGGGTGTTAGTGTTAGGGTTAGACTTAGCTTTAGGGGTTAATACATTTATTAGAATAGCGGTGAGCTCCGGTCGGCAGATTAGGGGTTAATAATTGAAGTTAGGTGTCGGCGATGTTAGGGAGGGCAGATTAGGGGTTAATACTATTTATGATAGGGTTAGTGAGGCGGATTAGGGGTTAATACATTTATTATAGTAGCGCTCAGGTCCGCTCGGCAGATTAGGGGTTAATAAGTGTAGGCAGGTGTCGGCGACGTTGAGGGGGGCAGATTAGGGGTTAATAAATATAATATAGGGGTCGGCGATGTTAGGGCAGCAGATTAGGGGTACATAGGGATAACGTAGGTGGCGGCGATTTGCGGTCGGAAGATTAGGGGTTAATTATTTTAAGTAGCTGGCGGCGACGTTGTGGGGGGCAAGTTAGGGGTTAATAAATGTAATACAGGGGTCGGCGGGGTTAGGGGCAGCAGATTAGGGGTACATAAGTATAACGTAGGTGGCGGTCGGCAGATTAGGGGTTAAAAATTTTAATCGAGTGTCGGCGGTGTGGGGGGACCTCGGTTTAGGGGTACATAGGTAGTTAATGGGTGTTAGTGTACTTTAGGGTACAGTAGTTAAGAGCTTTATGAACCGGCGTTAGCCAGAAAGCTCTTAACTCCTGCTATTTTCAGGCGGCTGGAATCTTGTCGTTAGAGCTCTAACGCTCACTTCAGAAACGACTCTAAATACCAGCGTTAGAAAGATCCCATTGAAAATATAGGCTACGCAAATGGCGTAGGGGGATCTGCGGTATGGAAAAGTCGCGGCTGAAAAGTGAGCGTTAGACCCTTTAATCACTGACTCCAAATACCAGCGGGCGGCCAAAACCAGCGTTAGGAGCCTCTAACGCTGGTTTTGACGGCTACCGCCGAACTCCAAATCTAGGCCATAGTGTTTATTTTATTTTATATAATTTTGTTAGGTTACATTTTATTTGTTTTTATTTATTATTAAATTAAGATACGCTGAACTTCACACATACTGTAGCTCTCAGTATATGCAGAGAAAATATCTCACAAAGAGTTGTGAATTCTCTGCATAAGATGCTATGTCAATAATTCTTTTGCCGTTACAGGTGAACATGTTGCTTTATGTTGAAGCACAGATAACATCAGGCTATAGCAGAGATTAACACTGCAGCTGTTGTGGAGATGGATCACTGTAAAAAATGTCGTAAAGCTTAGACAGAATATTAGGAATAAAAAAATAAAATAAAAAGGAACTCTCACTGCATAACACTAAGCTTGTTGTGTATTTTTCTTACATCCTCATTTAATCCTAGCTTTTAGATAAGCGATTTAACCTATTTTATAAAAAGCAAAAAACCTTGTATTTCAGATTTGGCAGGAAAAGAATAAGATATTTACCAGAACAATGTGGGAGTTGTGTTTTTTCTTTATATGTAGTTTATGTAACACTGGTGTCACCATGAGTGCAAAAAATAATGAATATAAGAACATTCAAGTACTCCATTTCTATTTCTTTTCTTTTTTTTTTGTCTAAAAAATGATGGATTTTTTTTTTTTTAAATATGTATTACAAATGTTTTTTTTAATAGATACTTCTGTTCTGAAAAAAATACATTAGTATTTCACTGTGTACTGCTGTAGAAGTTAACAGCCAGTAAGCTTCTATCTCACATGCACTTCCTTTAACATACCCTTTTTAAATGCAACTAATTATTTTTTTAAACACATTTAAATAGTGCTCAGATGCATATTTTTTAAAATGTCTCTTTAAAAACGTCTAGTACAATGCTTTGTATTTAAACAAATATAATAAAATATATATATATACCTGAATAAATATTAGGGTGATACCATAAATAAATATTATTATAGATGTTTTTCTTTACTTTCTAAACATAGTTGTTAGATTTCTCTAAGCAAAGGAGGAAAGAAAAAAATTAAATCCTGTGTCCTTTATGGTTAATGTTAACTAGCGTTGATAAAATCAATGATGTCAAATCAATCTACTGTAGTTAGTAATCCATTACTGCACTATTCGTCATAGCAAAGCAAAATGTCAATGCATCATTAACCACTAATTATCCCAAGAGCGTTCTCTTCAGTCACTGCTCACCTCAGCTCCTGGGATTCCTTCAGGTGGGCGACACTGCAATAGGACTTCTTGTTCTAAAGAAACTTCTTTCCCAAGCGGTTCTTGCTCAAATGTTTTTCTTAAATCTAGAAAAGAAATGAGGGCATAGTTATTGGCTTTAATATCACTTGCATATAAAAACATTATATGTTACGTTATCTTTTAAAGATGCCAAAACAGTTCAATAATCAAAATGGCTTCCCACTCCAGAAGATTTCTTACACTGTAACACCACTTTCTATTGATAAATAACCAAGAGTGTCTTCAGATACCAGAAGCTTTGTAGGAATTGCAGAGCAATTTAACATGCGGATTAAAAAAATGTCTCCTTTATAATGGACCTGCATCTGTCACTTGTTGAAGGTTTTTTTTCTTTTCTTTTTTTAAAGAAACTTGGAATGTTAATTGGATCTTCTTAATTGAGTAATGCAATCAGCATTACCATTTTGCCATTTTAAAAGAGTATACTTAGTTAAAAATGCATATGACAGCAGAGTTTTAAGGAAGCTGTTTGGAAGTCTTTTAAGCAAATGGTTTGAAAATGTTCCATAATGACCCTGTCATATGTATTTTTCATAAGGATCCTCATTAAATAGAGGTAATGCAGCAACCCTATGTGTCTATAAACCACATATTGGGGGGGTACACGTATGGGGCCACTATCAAAAATTATATATATATATATAATTTATATAGCCAATGAGCAATCAGGCCTTAAGGAGTTTTACATATGCACTTCCTGTTGGCTTCAAAATCAAAATGAACTGCTTTAACTCACCTTTTTCTTCATGTAAAACGATATTTTACATGTTTAAATAGTGATTTATTTTTACATGCAAGATAGGATTTTTTAAGTTTCTGTCCCATTATTTGGTGATCTCTTATGTACATAACAAAACATTTTGTGCTAGATAACGAGTGGCGCGCTATTTTAACGTGCACCCTTAAAAGGACAAATTTGCCCCTTTACGGGTGCACATTAAATAACCAGCCATTAGAAGTGGCTGGTTAATACTTCCGTGAGCTGGCAGTTTCACTTTGCACTTAGCACAATTAACCAGAGGTCAGACCCAATTGCCCCCAAAATATAGAGGACAGTACTGTACAAATAAAAAAAAAATGAGCATCTTTATTTTTTTTAAAAAAACACTGCACAATGCAGTTATAAGGGGTTAAAGTGAGGGGATGTGGGGTGTTAGAAAAAAAGACAATAAAAGTGCCTTAACATTGACGTCTAAAGGAGACTGTGTTTTCACTTTAAATACAGGGAGTGCAGAATTATTAGGCAAATTAGTATTTTGACCACATCATCCTCTTTATGCATGTTGTCTTACTCCAAGTTGTATAGGCTCGAAAGCCTACTACCAATTAAGCATATTAGGTGATGTGCATCTCTGTAATGAGAAGGGGTGTGGTCTAATGACATCAACACCCTATATCAGGTGTGCATAATTATTAGGCAACTTCCTTTCCTTTGGCAAAATGGGTCAAAAGAAGGACTTGACAGGCTCAGAAAAGTCAAAAATAGTGAGATATCTTGCAGAGGGATGCAGCACTCTTAAAATTGCAAAGCTTCTGAAGCGTGATCATTGAACAATCAAGCGTTTAATTCAAAATAGTCAACAGGGTCGCAAGAAGCGTTTGGAAAAACCAAGGCGCAAAATAACTGCCCATGAACTGAGAAAAGTCAAGCGTGCAGCTGCCAAGATGCCACTTGCCACCAGTTTGGCCATATTTCAGAGCTGCAACATCACTGGAGTGCCCAAAAGCACAAGGTGTGCAATACTCAGAGACCTGGCCAAGGTAAGAAAGGCTGAAAGACGACCACCACTGAACAAGACACACAAGCTGAAACGTCAAGACTGGGCCAAGAAATATCTCAAGACTGATTTTTCTAAGGTTTTATGGACTGATGAAATGAGAGTGAGTCTTGATGGGCCAGATGGATGGGCCGTGGCTGGATTGGTAAAGGGCAGAGAGCTCCAGTCCGACTCAGACGCCAGCAAGGTGGAGGTGGAGTACTGGTTTGGGCTGGTATCATCAAAGATGAGCTTGTGGGGCCTTTTCGGGTTGAGGATGGAGTCAAGCTCAACTCCCAGTCCTACTGCCAGTTTCTGGAATACACCTTCTTCAAGCAGTGGTACAGGAAGAAGTCTGCATCCTTCAAGAAAAACATGATTTTCATGCAGGACAATGCTCCATCACACGCGTCCAAGTACTCCACAGCGTGGCTGGCAAGAAAGGGTATAAAAGAAGAAAATCTAATGACATGGCCTCCTTGTTCACCTGATCTGAACCCCATTGAGAACCTGTGGTCCATCATCAAATGTGAGATTTACAAGGAGGGAAAACAGTACACCTCTCTGAACAGTGTCTGGGAGGTTGTGGTTGCTGCTGCACGCAATGTTGATGGTGAACAGATCAAAACACTGACAGAATCCATGGATGGCAGGCTTTTGAGTGTCCTTGCAAAGAAAGGTGGCTATATTGGTCACTGATTTGTTTTTGTTTTGTTTTTGAATGTCAGAAATGTATATTTGTGAATGTTAAGATGTTATATTGGTTTCACTGGTAAAAATAAATAATTGAAATGGGTATATATTTGTTTTTTGTTAAGTTGCCTAATAATTATGCACAGTAATAGTCACCTGCACACACAGATATCCCCCTAAAATAGCTATAACTAAAAACAAACTAAAAACTACTTCCAAAACTATTCAGCTTTGATATTAATGAGTTTTTTGGGTTCATTGAGAACATGGTTGTTGTTCAATAATAAAATTAATCCTCAAAAATACAACTTGCCTAATAATTCTGCACTCCCTGTATATATGCTTATATATATACAGGTATATATATATATATTTACACATATAAACACATAAATATATATGTATATGCTTATATATATACAGGTATATATATATATTTACACATATAAACACATAAATATATATGTATATGCTTATATATATACAGGTATATATATATATATTTACACATATAAACACATAAATATATATGTATATATGCATATATATTTTTATTGTGCTGCTTGTGGTTTGCCGCATCTCACGGCATGAGAACAAGGCGCCTATTGGAACCTATGGAAATGCTCATTGTGCCTCA
This sequence comes from Bombina bombina, assembly GCF_027579735.1. NCBI lineage: Eukaryota > Metazoa > Chordata > Amphibia > Anura > Bombinatoridae > Bombina > Bombina bombina. Next base: position 958,968,145 of record NC_069500.1, read on the forward strand.
CTTGTAATATTACTGAGTGCAGCGGCAATATCGCACTTGCGTTAGCGCAATATTGCGCTCCCCTCGTAATCTAGTCCTTTGCCTTTAATGTCCACATAAGGCTTTTTTATTATACACTGTATGTACATACATATTAAAAAAAGATATACATATTTGCAAATACTTAAACCCTTTAGGAGCCATAGTGATTCTAAACTACTGTACTGCAGATTACATATGTGCATAATTTCAGATTTTGTTATTCGTCAGTGAAACTAATGTTGAAAATTGCCCCAGTCTGTAGCATTTAGTTAATTTAGGTACAAGAAGTAAAAGTGCAACACAAAAATATCTGTATTTGCCCAAATGAGCCAAATCCGGACATTTTCGGCATTAGTTTCACTAAAGAATATCAAAAGCCGAAATGATGCACATTTTCTACTCCAAAATAAATACATGTTGTTTATATTAACACCTTTTTGGAATAATAAATACAATCTAGGCAATTTATACCATTCACTGTTCAGATTTCTAAATACAATACTTACGATCTAAGAGATTATCAAAAACATGTTTTTAATATATATAGTATTTTCATTTAAATTATGGTGGTTTGGGATTTTTTTTTTAAGTAGAATAAAAGATTTTTTCTTTGTTTTAGTTACCATGCAACAGAATTATGATAAGTGTTCAAAACAGAAACTTTCAAAGAATCTATTAAAAAGTAAAACACAAATATATACATCTATAACACTGTGAATTAAATTGTTTGCAAATAACTCCTTTGCCTTTATTTTGCCACTTTTCATGATGACACATCCTCCTATACTAAAAATATAAATATTGCGGTAATGGCTACTGAAAAGCTATGTAAACAAGAAGCATCGGAAGAAATCAGCCTTCCAGCTGAGAGAGATCTCACCTTTTTGTAAGCAGTGTTTCTGCATCAGCTTTGAATATGATTAACTCTTAGCTGCTGCTTGTCTTTGTAAACTGTCTTTAAAGGGATAGTAAATTCACATTTTTTTTTCTTTAATGGTTCAGATAGAGCATGCACTTTTATGCAACTTTCTAATTTACTCCTATAATCAATTTTTCTTCATTCTCTTGCTATATTTATTTAAAAAGGAGGAATTTAAAGCTTAGAAGCTGGCCCATTTTCTGGTTCAGAACCGGGGTTACGCTTGGTTATTGGTTGGCTGAATACAATCACCAATAAGCAAGCACAATTCAGGGTGCTGAACCTAAAATGGCCTGGCTCTTAAAGGGACATTAAACACTTTCGCCTAGATTTAGAGTTCTGCCTTAGCCGTCCAAACCAGCGTTAAGGAGTCCTAACGCTGGTTTTGGCCGTCCGATGGTATTTAGAGTCAGTCAGGAAAGGCTCTAACGCTCACTTTCCAGCCGCGACTTTTCCATACCGCAGATCCCCTTACGTCAATTGCGTATCCTATCTTTTCAATGGGATCTTTCTAACGCTGGTAATTAGAGTCTTGGCTGAAGTGAGCGTTAGAACTCTAATGACAAGACTCCAGCCGCAGAAAAAAGTCAGGAGTTAAGAGCTTTATGGGCTAACGCCGGTTTATAAAGCTCTTAACTACTGTGCTATAAAGTACTCTAACACCCATAAACTACCTATGTACCCCTAAACCAAGGACCCCCAACATCGCCGCCACTATAATACATTTTTTTAACCCCTAATCTGCCGACCGCACATCGCCGCCACCTACATTATCCCTATGAACCCCTAATCTGCTGCCCCTAACACCGCCAACCCCTATATTATATTTATTAACCCCTAATCTGCCCCCCCCCCAACGTCGCCGCTACCTAACTACACTTATTAACCACTAATCTGCCGACCGGACCTTGCCGCTACTCTAATAAATGTATTAACCCCTAAAGCTAAGTCTAACCCTAACACTAACACCACCCTAAGTTAAATATAATTTAAATCTAACGAAATAAAATAAATCTTATTAAAAAATGAATCCTATTTAAAGCTAAATACTTACCTGTAAAATAAACCCTAATATAGCTACAATATAACGAATAATTATATTGTAGTTATTTTAGGATTTATATTTATTTTACAGGCAACTTTGTATTTATTTTAACTCGGTACAATAGCTATTAAATAGTTAATAACTATTTAATAGCTACCTTGTTAAAATAAGTACAAAATGACCTGTAAAATAAATCCTAACCTTAGTTGCAATTAAACCTAACACTACACTATCAATAAATTAATTAACTAAACTATCTACAATTATCTACAATTAAATCAACTAAACTAAATTACAAAAAAACAAACACTAAATTACAAAAAATAAAAAAAGATTACAAGAATTTTAAACTAATTACCCCTACTCTAAGCCCCCTAAAAAAATAACAAAGCCCCCCAAAATAAAAAAATGCCCTACCCTATTCTAAAATAAAAAGTTAACAGCTCTATTACCTTACCAGCCCTTAAAAGGGCCTTTTGCGGGGCATGCCCCAAAGAAAACAGCTCTTTTGCATTTAAAAAAAACATACAATACCCCCCTAACATTACAACCCACCACCCACATACCCCTAATCTAACCCAAACACCACTTAAAAAACCTAAGGATTAATTTATTTAATAAGATTTATTTTATTTCGTTAGATTTAAATAAAATTTACCTTAGGGGGTGTTAGTGTTAGGGTTAGACTTAGCTTTAGGGGTTAATACATTTATTAGAGTAGCGGCGAGGTCCGGTTGGCAGATTAGGGGTTAATACTTGAAGTTAGGTGTCGGCGATGTTAGGGAGGGCAGATTAGGGGTTAAAACTATTTATTATAGGGTTTTTGAGGCGGGAGTGAGGCGTTTTAGGGGTTAATACATTTATTATAGTGGCAGCGAGGGCTGGTCGGCAGATTAGGGGTTAATAAGTGTAGTTAGGTAGCGGCGACGTTGGGGAGGGGCAGATTAGGGGTTAATAAATATAATATAGGGGTCGGCGATGTTAGGGGCAGCAGATTAGGGGTACATAGCTATAATGTAGGTTGCGGCGGTGTACGGAGCGGCAGATTAGGGGTTAATAATAAAATGCAGGGGTCAGCGATAGCGGGGGCGGCAGATTAGGGGTTAATAAGTGTAAGATTAGGGGTGTTTAGACTCTGGGTTCATGTTAGGGTGTTAGGTGCAGACTTAGGAAGTGTTTCCCCATAGGAAACAATGGGGCTGCGTTAGGAGCTGAACGCTGCTTTTTTGCAGGTGTTAGGTTTTTTTTCAGCTCAAACTACCCCATTGTTTCCTATGGGGATATTGTGCACGAGCACGTTTTTGAAGCTGGCCGCATCCGTAAGCAACGCTGGTATTTAGAGTTGAAGTGGCAGTAAATTATGTTCTACGCTCCCTTTTTGGAGCCTAACGCAGCCCTTCAGAGAACTCTAAATACCAGCGTTGTTTAAAAGGTGCGGGGAAAAAAAAACATGCGTAGCTAACGCACCCCTTCTAACGCAAAACTCTAAATCTAGGTGTTTGTGTCACTTTTTCCTGTAATTCCATTCTGAAATTGTGAGTATTTCAGTTCCTATTAGAAGTGGAAGTACAGACATTTCCAAACAGACATTGGCTGCACACTCTAGTGACCTATTTATAACTGTCTCTAATTGGCCACAGCAGATAAAGTAACCTAAGTTACAACATGTCAGCTCCCATTGTTTTATAGGCACAAAAACTTTACACTTATTTTGCCAATATTTAAACAGCTAATGAAACTTTAAAAAATCCATCTACGTGTTATTCTCAGACTAATCTTTTCTTTGAATGCATAATTCTATCTAGTATTTATTGAGTGTTTAATGTCCCTTTAAGCTTTACATTCCTGCTTTTTAAATAAAGATAGCAAAAGAACAAATCAATATTGATGATAGGAGTAAATTAGAAAGTTGCTTAAAATTGAATGCTCTATGAATCATGAAAGAAAAAAAATTGGGTTTAGTGTCCCTTCAACAATGTTATCCATTATGTAAATGCTGTCGCCATCTAGTGTTCAAAAGTGTATAATATTGTTTAAACAATTGACGCAAACTACTGCCATATAGTTCTTCAAACATGTGCACGCCCCTGAGCTTACCTAAGTATTCCCTTTAACAAAGGATACCAAGAGAAGAAAGTAAATTTGATAATATTATGCTCTGTCTGAATCATTTAAGAAAAAGTTCACATTTCATGTCCCCATAAAAGTTTTACTTGAATGGAAGCTGAAATCCTGTATTTTTCAATACAGGACAATGGGAAATATTGCTTGCAATTGTTACTGTTAAAGGGACATGAAACCCACAGAGAATATTCCTTTAGTAGATTATGATACTTTTTAATGGACCAACAAAATCATAGTTTTTTTATTTTATTCCATAAGCTGTCAAGACCCCACTGGTCTCTTCTTTATATGTACAGTATAAACATCTTAAAAAAGAGACCTGTGAGACCTTGAAAGTTTATGGAATAAAAAAAAAAAAATGACTTTGTTGCTCCATTAAAAGGTATCATAATTTACTAATTGATCATTCAGAGAGAATACAATTTTTTTTATATTTAAAAATTACATCTAATATTTTAATTTACTTTGTTAACTGGCTCAGGAGCAGTTATAGACTACTGGGAGCTAACTGGTGATTGGTGGCTGCACATATATGCCTCTTGTCATTGGCTTAACGGATGTGGTCAGATATCTCACAGTAATGCATTGCTTCTCCTTCAGCAAAGGATACATAAAGAATGAAGCAAATTTGATTACAAAAGTAAATTGGAAAGTTGTTTAAATTTGTATGCTCTGCCTGAGTCATGAAAGAAATAAAGTTGGTTTGTATCTCCCTTTAAATGAGTGTGCTAAGCCTAACCACAAAGGCAGTTTTCTAGTATATTCTCCTTTCTTTCCTTGCAAACAGAAACCACTTGGAGGCTATGATTTAAATTTATTTTGGAGAATGGAGAACTTGATTGTTAAGCAAGATGTGTAAAAAAAGAAAGTAATCCTGAAAATCTGGCCTGTTAGGGAGGCCTGAGGACAGGTTTGAAAAGCCCTGTTGTAGCTTAAAATAAAAAGTTGTATTTTATTAGTGAATTTTATTTTTAACACATTCTTCTAATATGTGTTAAAACCTTTGCAAAGACTGCTATTTTGCCCCTCCAGATGAGGATGTGTCTGTGGGCTACTAAAGAAAATTTTTATATGCCCCAATTATGAAGGGAGAGGCTTTGACAATTATGTTAAACAAGTAGTAAAAACAGAATTTGTTTAAATATATAAAAAAAATGCTTATGTAGGACACTAACCAAATACTGCAGTCACATGGTCTCCAGCCAATGAGTTATCCACTCTGCCCAGAGTGGTGACAATCTCCCATGGTGCACTATTATCCACCAGAATTTTTTTTAAAGAGAAGGATTAGCCCCAGAGAGGATAATGTATTTGTTGTGAGTTGACAACTGCATTATAAAACATGTGCTAATATTCTTCGAAGCTTGCAAGTAGAATTTGTGGTATAAGCAAACAGCTTTTGTTTGCAAGGCATGTCTATGTGTTTTCTTTACAGAAGCAACCTATGAACCGTGATAGGCAATTCTATTTACATAGGAAACCTAAGAACCACTGATAGCCTATTCCATTTACACAGACAAACTTAGAACCCCTGACAGACTGTTCTGTTTACAAAGGCAACCTAGGAACCGCAGATAGTCCATTCTATTTACATAGGTAAAATAAGAACCCCCTAAAAGACCATTCTCCTCACGGAAGTTTATATATATATATTGATATATATATACACACTATTTTCTCTGTCTGTAAGGATTATTTATCTATTAACATATTGTTTACTTATCTATTATATACAGTTGTATGCAAAAGTTTAGGCACCCCTGACAATTTCCATGGTTTTCATTTATAAATAACTGTGTGTTTGGATCAGCAATTTCATTTTGATCTATCAAATAACTGAAGGACACAGTAATATTTCAGTAGTGAAATTAGGTTTATTAGATTAACAGAAAATGTGCAATATGCGTCAAAACGAAATTAGACAGGTGCATAAATGTGGGCATCCTTGTCATTTTGTTGATTTTAATACCTGTTACTACCTAGCACTGATTAATTGGAACACAGAATTGGTTTGGTGAGCCCATTAAGCCTTGAACTTCATAGACAGGTGCATCCAATCATGAGAAAAGGTATTTAAGGTGGCCAATTGCAAGTTGTTGTTCTCTTTGACTCTCCTCTGAAGAGTGGCAACATGGGGGCCTCAAAACAACTCTCAAATGACCTGAAAACAAAGATTGTTCAACATTATGGTTTAGGGGAAGGCTACAAAAAGCTATCGCAGAGATTTAAGCTGTCAGTGTCCACTGTGAGGAACATAGTGAGGAAATGGAAGACCACAGGCACAGTTCTTGTTAAGGCAAGAAGTGACAGGCCAAGTAAAATATCGGAGAGGCAAAGGATGGTGAGAACGGTCAAGAACAGCCCACAGACCACCTCCAAAGACCTACAACATCTTGCTGCAGATGGTGTCACTGTGCATCGTTCAACAATTCAGTGTACTTTGCACAAGGAGAAGCTGTATGGGAGAGTGATGTGGAAGAAGCCTTTTCTGCACACACGCCACAAACAGAGTCACTTGAGGTATGCAAACGCACATTTGGACAGGCCAGCTTCATTTTGGAAGAAGGTGCGGTGGACTGATGAAACCAAGATTGAGTTATTTGGTCATAACAAGGGGTGTTCCAAGATAAACACTTGCTACCCACAGTAAAATCTGGTGGATGTTCCATCATGCTGTGGGGCTGTGTGGCCAGTGCTGGTACTGAGAATCCTGTTAAAGTTGAGGGTCGCATGGATTCCACTCAATATCAGCAGATACTTGAGAATAATGTTGAGAAATCAGTCACAAAGTTGAAGTTACGCCGGGGCTGGATATTTCAACAAGACCCAAAACACTGCTTAAAATCTACTCTGGCATTTATGCAGAAGAACAAGTACAATATTCTAGAATGGCCATCCCAGTCCCCAGACCTGAATATCATTGAAAATCTGTGGGGTGATTTGAAGCGGGCTGTCCATGCTCGGCAACCATCAAACCTAACTGAACTAGAGATGTTTTGCAAGGAGGAATGGTCCAAAACACCTTCTTCTAGAATCCAGACACTCATTACAGGCTATAGTAAGTGCCCTGAAGGCTGTTTTTTCTGCTAACGGAGGCTCTACTATATATTGATTCAAAATTTCTGTTGGGGTGCCCAAATTTATGCACCTTTCTAATTTTGTTTTGATGCATAGTGCATGTTTTCTGTTAATCCAATAACCCTCATTTCACTACTGAAATATTACTGTGTCCTTCAGTTATTTGATAGATCAAAATGAAATTGCTGATCCAAACACCCAATTATTTATAAATGAAAGTTATGGAAATTGTCAGGGGTGCCTAAACTTTTGCATACAATTGTGTGTGTGTGTATATATATATATATATATATATATATATATATATATATATATATATATATATATATATATACCCTGTATATATATATAAATAAAATAAAACTAGGAAAAATAAAACATTTCCAAATGTGTGGAAAAATTTGAAACCGTTTTCCTATATTTTGTAGATGACAGAAGGAATTTTCTACATTGTTTATACAACCTTCAGCATGTTGTTCCCTCTGTATAGTGTGGCCTTAGAAAATATATTTTACATTTGTACATATCTTGCGTCTTTTATGTAATAAATGTCTGTCTTCATGTACTATACATTCTGTTATCTTTATAGAAATTAAAAAAAAAAAGTCTTCAAAACCTTCGGGTTCAAGGACGTTCAGGGACATTTAAGGGAATGAAAACAAACATTTATAGTGTAAAATATGACTTCTTCCATTATGAAGCTGCTTTTGAGTTTAAATCAGATGTGTCTAACAAAAGGGAAAAAAACTGGAAAATGTAAATCGAAGATGTTTAAAATAATTATAAAAATAAAATAAATAAGAAAATGGAAGGTTGAAAACACAGGTTATTGGATAAGGCTGTGGTTTAAACCCTCCATTTCTCATATATTTGCTGTTTTTGTTTTTATGCTTTTGTTAATATATTAAGTTTTACATCCATGCCAAAAAAACAAAAGTGGCACCATCTTATAGGAAATTTCAGATACCAGCTTGAGGGCCACAATACATATATCATGTGCTTATTCCTTAGTTCATTCAACTTTTCAATCTCTCCTAATCTGCAACATACATTACACTATCACTTTGATAACTGTAAGTGTGGAGTTATAATATATATATATATATATATATATATATATATATATATATATGTATATATATATATATATAAACACATTTATTATAATAGTATTAATTAGTCATTTAGGATTTAGACATTAATTAAGTCTCCTTCAAAGAGATTAATATAAATAGGAATATAGAACAGTTGCCCATGCCAATAATAAAAAAAAAACTTTAATTTAATGTTGTCATGCCATAGAACTAATAGAACTACACATAAGTACAATTAAAATAGAATTATCTATATGTAATGCAGGCTGGTGAAAGCCATTTATAGCATAGAAAAAGCTGATTGGTCTGAGATGGGTATAAATTCTGTAAGAACTTGGTTGAAAATTGTTACTGGATTCTTTCTGAATGTGGTGGTAACATATTAATTGTTATACGTGCTTCAATAATAATTAATAAATACATTTGTGTCAATTTATATTTTATAGTTATTGGTATTGTTTAAAGGGGCACAAAACAGTAAATACATTTCATGTACCTCCCTCTAATCATGGATGTTGCCATTATGGAACCTAAGTTACTTTATAGGTATTTTAAGGAGAGTTGCTGCACATGTGCAAACAAGTCACTTCTGGAATATAGTGAAAGACAGATTTCAACATGGCAGCATTAATAACTAGTGGGAGGTGGGGAATAACCTCAATATTATGCTTATAAAGTGAATTAAGGACTAGATTACAAGCAGAGCACAAAATATTGCTTTCACTATAGCGATATTTGCGCTCCACTTTGTATTACCAGTGCAAGCAAATGTGCGCAGATATCACAGTTGAGGTGCAATGTGAATGTGACCTCGCGTTCACATTGCACGGAAGCATTGTGCTCATGAGAGAGGGCACTATCATAGGCTCCAATGGTAGCCTTGTTCTTATGCCGTTTGACATGGCGTGAGAACATAGCGCAGAGAAGGGGGCAAGTCACGCAGCGTTGGGCAGCAAATATAAAATATATATGTATATGAATATATACATATATAGTTATGTGTTAATATGTGTATATACACAAATTAACACATAAATATAAATGTATACATTCCTATACATATATATTTACATTGAACACACAGTTCCCATAGTCCACAATGTAAAGGCACTTTTCAGTGCCGTTTTTTTTCTAACACCCCACAACCGCCGACTTTAGCCCCCAAAAAACTCCTAAGTGCCGTTTAAATAAAACTAACACTTAAGTTTAGGGGCATTTGAGGGACATTTATAAAATGAATCAGAGATCTGGGTGCTTATTTATTGTGCACTCGCAAACGGACATATTTGCCCATTTGCGGGTGCATGATCAATTAACGATCTACTTGTAATCTAGCCCTTAGTGTTTAGTGTTACTTTAATCTGTCAAGTAACCCAGATTATATGATGTTCGAGGTTACAAGATAATTGGGGCCTACAATACCTATAAATAATGAGGGGAAAATCACTAACAGTTTTTATGTTCTCTTCCTATGAGTGAACTCATATTATCTAATACTGGTCACTCACTAAGTAATAGGCCTTAGACTTAGGATAACATGACTGTAAGTATATGTTTCATGTTTTGTGTGTATATGTTGCTATTCGTATATAATTAGCTAAAGAGGTTTTTTAGAGGTTTACTTTCATAGAAGTACATATTTTTTATTTCAAAACTAATGTGATTAATATGCATAATATTGTTTTCAAAGGACTGAAGGAAAAACGAAATCAACTTGACACTTCATTTGAAAAGGTTTGACAAACCTAAAGATTTGCAAAGAAAAAAAGAAGTAAAAATAAATTGTGCAAGAACACATATTCCTATTCTACATAACTATTTAACAGAATTTTAAATAACGGTAATAATGAATACTCGTGGGCTAAAATATCTAGAGAGGTATTTTATGACATGTGGCTGACCTCCTATTAAATAAATATAAGCATCGTCTGCAGAAGGCCTATTTTTCACACGTTCAAATGACTGCTCAGCTAATTCTATCACATGCCCATTGAACAAGAGCTTTTCATTATTTTTTATTTTTTTATTTTTTTTAATGGACTATAGTACCGGGCTCTCTGGAGGGTAAAATCATTTTTTTAATCCTGTACAAAAATAGCTGTTGATCAGTAAAGAAAAAGAAAAGTTTTAAAGAATACGGTAGAGCAAGCTAATTATGTCATTATACAAGAGAACAGCTTATTCAGAAAGACCCAAATCCTGCCTTTATTTTGATAGAAACTGCTGTGAATAGGAAAGTTCCATTTTTTAAAGCAAATGAGTAGTATTTTGTTTTTGTACTTATTAAAAATGATGAATAGTTTGGATGGCATAATAAAAAACCTGTTCTATGCAGATTCTCTAAACTACAAGAGCATTGATTATTTGTGTTGGCTATGCCATTTTTTAAAACTAATAAGCTTAACATTTGGGGTTTAATCTGCAAGGATAAAAAAAAAACATTTCCAATAGAATGAAAAGGGTTTTTATTAATTAAAATGAACATTTTGGGCAAGGTTTATCGGGGCATATTACAAGTTGGAAGTAAACGTGATTGAGAGAAATTTTAATTTAACGCATGTCAGGATAACGCATCTTCAGAGCCCTGGTTAATTGTTATTCTAGAATACAAAGTGTCACAAAACACATCAAAAATGCATTTAAATGTTTAGTTACACTCATAATAACACTATCTAATAAAAAAATATTAAAAAAATATTGCAATAATTTTTTTTTATAAGGGCTCAAAGATATGAGGTTTTAGGTGTTAGAAAAAAAACAGACAAAAGGGCTTTTACATGTATATACATGTGTGTGTGTGTACAGATATATTTATGTGCTTATATGTGTATATATAAATTTACAGGCATAGATACTCATATAAATACATAAATACATTTGTATATATATATATATATATATAGACACATTTATACATGGATTGGAGCCTTTAAAAGTCAATGAGATGAAAACATTAAAAAACATATTTATGAAATATTCATATTTAATTAAGTGTTTAACTATGTATTTAATGTAAATATTTCCCATTCCAATGTTCTAAGTATTTATTATTATTATCGGTTATTTGTAGAGCGCCAACAGATTCCGCAGTGCTGATTAGATATTCATTTATATATATATATATATATATATATATATATATAAAATCATACATCTATATACTAGATATATATTGTACCAAACAAACATCAAATATATATATAAATATGTATTTATAAATAAATAGAACATATTATGCTATGTGAAGAACATTGGAATGTGAAATATTCATATATTCATGTCAGGTTAGAGTGCTTGAGAAAATGCGATTGGGCTTGCGCTTGAGTATGGGGTTAAGCTTTTTCTACTTTTCTTGCTCCATTGACTTCTATGGGGAGGAATACGTTAACGTGGTCGCAATATTAAAAGTTGTTTTTTTTGTGTGCGCATCGGGCTAGTTTGAGAGTAAAAACTTTTATTTTCAACTTGTAATCCAACCGGATTAGTGCAAAAAGCTTACTTAGCACGGGAGCGATAAATAGCGATCCATTCGTAATCTAGCTCTTTGTCGTTGGACTCTATTAGGCAGTTAAGAGCTATATTATTAAATATTAATACTGGTTGATAAATCCTATTTTTAATTCAACAGAGATGATGAATTTATTGCACATGTGCCCAAGGTGGCAAAAAAAAAATTTGCTCTAAAAATACATCTGCATATTATTCTAAGGCTAATATTAGCTTTGAATACATCATTTATGGTTTAATGTCTCTTTAATTTCAAAGCAACAATAAACAGCTTTAACTTAACTTTTTAAATGCAAATATATATATATATATATATATATATATATATATACACATATATATGTATATATAATTTAATGTTTATGCAGTATTCTTTCATATGCATGATATAAATTGAGTTTAGTGTTATTTCAGCACTGCTTCTGATTTGAATATGCAAAATATGTGTCTCTTAATGCAGAAACCCACAAATCCTTAAAGGGACACTGTAACCAAAATTTTTCTTTCGTGATTCAGATTGAGCATGAAATTTTAAGCAACTTTCAAATTTACTCCTATTATCAAATTTTCTTCATTCTCTTGATATCTTTATTTGAAATGCAAGAATGTAAGTTTAGATTCCGGCCCATTTTTGGTGAACAACCTTGGTTGTCCTTGCTGATTGGTGGATAAATTCATCCACCAATAAAAAAGTGCTGTCCAGAGTACTGAAACCAAAAAAAAAGCTTAGATGCCTTCTTTTTCAAATAATGATAGCAAGAGAACGAAGAAAAATTGATAATAGGAGTAAATTAGAAAGTTGCTTAAAATTGCATGCTCTTTCTGAATTACAAAAGACAAAATTTGGTTTCAGTGTCCCTTTAAATGAAATGAAACCTTGTAAATCTGAACTGTTTAGAGGGACAAAGACAAATTAACCAGGGCACCATTAAAGTGAAAGTGTTAGCTGTAAAATTACAACTGGGATTTGTTTTACCATTAAAATGTATGCATTTTTAAAGATAAAAGATTTTGAGATCTCAGGTTAGTTTAAAGGGACAGTATACACTCATTTTCATATAACTGCATGTAATAGACACTACTATAAATAATAAGATGCACAGATACTGATATAAAAATCCAGTATAAAACTGTTTAAAAACTTACTTAGAAGCTGTCAGTTTGGCTCTGTTGAAAAGGTAGCTGGAAAGCCCACTGCAAGTGGTAAATAAGACACTCCCCCCTCCCCCTTCTTTTGCATATGAAAAACTTGACAGAAACAGGAGCAAGCTGGAGAAAGTAGCTGACAGTATTCACATAAAGCTTTGGGGCTTGGTTAGGAGTCTGAAAATCAGAGCAATGTTATTTAAAAATAAGCAAAACTATACAGTTATTTAAAAAAAAAAGTTTATGGGCTATATAAATAGATCATCTACAAAACATTTATGCAAAGAAAAAATGAGTGTATAATGGCCCTTTAAGCTGATTTCCATCAGAGAGCAAACAATTTTGTGCTCTTCCCTCCAGAAGAAGGCTGTTGCCTCTCATACCAGTGGATATTTTGGAAAGGAAGAAAGCTATGCTTAGCAGACAGGAATATTTCCAGAGTATTTGATGTTGTGAAACTGATACCATCTATTTGTAATGTGAGATAAAAACTTAAAGGGACAGTTTACACCAGAAGTTTTATTGTTTAAAAAGATAGATAATACCTTTATTACCCATTCCCTAGTTTTGCATAACCATCACTGTTATATAAATACACCTTTCCCTCTGTGATTACCTTGTATCTAAGCCTCTGCAAACTGCCCCTTATTTCAGTTCTTTTGACAGACATCCATTTTAGCCAATCAGAGCTGGCTCACTGGAACTCCACATTGTTATCTGTATGACACACATGAACTAACGCCCTCTAGTGGTGAAAAACTGTCAAATGCCCTGAGAGAAGAGGCGGCCTTCAAGGGCTTAAAAATTAGCATATGAACCTCCTAGGTTTAGCTTTCGACTAAGAATACCAAGAGAACAAAGCAAAATTGGTTTTAAAAGTAAATTGGAAAATTGTTTAAAATTACATTCTCTATCTGAATCATGAAAGTTTATTTTGGACTAGACTGTCCCTTTAAGTCTTCAAATTAACCATATTGTTGCTATTTAGCACTCCACCTGTAATCTAGCACTTAATTTTTGTGTGCTGTCCCTTTAAGATAATATCTAGATCTGATCAAGCCATTTCCTTCACTTTGACTGCAGGTTTGCATAAGTGGACTGGCAGTCAGGATTTATCAAACAGTGGTCATTAGACCACTGCTTCCCTGCCTGTTCTCCACCTCTTAGGTGGAGAATTTCAATCTCACTTGTCTCTTGCGACTGGGGAGATTGACAGCTCCTGACCGTGCATAATTGGCTATATGTGGGCAGGAGGCGGGGTTGCACGCGAGCGCACAGGAGCGCTCATGTACAATTGTAAATGCAGTCACGTCTGCCCGGCAGACAGGTGCGTGTTTGATAAAATGAGCCAATTATGTTTACTTCCAGATGGTCATGAACAAAACAATAGGTAAAAGTGTCAGCAAACATGAAGAAATTGTATTGTATGGGTCTCTAAAATGCTCTGTTTTAAACAGAACATGAAATTCTAAGCAATACCGGCATGTGTAGAATTGTACAACTAAATCACACACTGGCATGCATTTTTTTCTACACATAATTAAATATTTTATATTATAGTTTTAAAGTGCTACTGTCCCTTTGATTTTCATAGTGTGCATACTATCGGTTAAGGATTAAAGTTGGAGGCACAAGTTGTACAAATTGTGCAAAAAGTTGGCTGAGCTTAGTTAAAGACAGATGTTTAAAACTGAGCAAATATCATGCTAAATGCAGAAAGAAGACATTGAATTAATTAAATAAATAAATAACAAACAATGTGGATTCTAAGGGCCCACAGGGTAGGCTCAAGGAATTGCACAGGTAATATGCAGCCTGGGTCCTAAAATAAAATGATTTCACCCAATTCTCTTTCCACTTAAGTCCAAACCCAACTATTGAACTGCATCCTAAAGACAAAAAAGACAACTATATTCTCCCCATGTCCTGATCATGTTAAAGAGACCGTCTAGATAAAATTAAACTTTTATTATTCAGATAGAGCACACAATTTTAAGCAACTTTCCAATTCCTTTCCATTCTTTAAATGTGCACAATATTTGTATATGCACACTTTCTGAGACACCAGCTCTTACTAAGCATGGGCAAGATTCACAGGATATAAGTTTGTGCATTTTGTGATTGGCTGATGGTTGTCACATGATGCATTAGGAAGGAAAATGTAACTAACTCTACTTTTAAAAATCATCTACTCATTTGAAATTCAAATTACATTGTCTCTTTATTATGCATTTATTCATTATGCTACTCTACTGTGTTTAGTGGTCCTTTAAGTGCTGCCTGTGTCCCATAATTGCATCAGGACCCATTAATGATCTAATAATTTCCTGCTTAGAGAGAAAATATAGTGCAAACTTCACAGGGGCTGAGCTGAGGGTCTAAGAAAATAGGCAGAACCTGGAAATCTCAGAGGAATGAATGCTAACTTCCCTAGAGCATAATTAGGCTCTCTGGGATAGATAATCTCACAGGGGAGAATGAGATTAACAAGTGAGCACCTAGCACAGATATCAATTTTCAGTTTGCAGCAAATACAAATTAAACTGAAATGTTTTCACTACAGTTTAACTTGCACATGTCTCTAGTTTAGTATACATACATACATTTTCTGTCAGTTAAATATGTGTATTGTTAATTTCTAAAGAAACTTCACATGCATACAACTTGCAAGATAAATCATTGTGACCTAAAGATGTAAAATGCTTAGAGAATATCATAAGAATTGTAAAACAGGTTCAGAAACACCTCAAGGATCCCAGGGAACTCCCCTGTCCCTACCTCTTTATGAAACTGTTAGACATATTTCACAAAAATACAAAGTGTTATGTAATTTGTAAAAGATACATGCAATACCAAGTATGATCCCAATTTTAAAAAGTTACACAGAAACTTTGAAAGCATAATTAGAATTTGTAAAATCACAATCCCAAATACACTGCTGTATACAGAATCTATATGCATTAAAATATAGAGTGTGCAACGCTTAAATGTAATACAGTAAATTAAAATCTGAAGTCTTATAGCTCCTAGCAATTTAAGGATGAAGAAAGTACAGAGAGGAGTTCCGGGGGAGGAGCACAGGTGTGTGGTCACGAGATACACCTGCTCTGAATTACCTACCCTTCA
The DNA here is from genome assembly GCF_027579735.1 of Bombina bombina. Taxonomy (NCBI): domain Eukaryota; kingdom Metazoa; phylum Chordata; class Amphibia; order Anura; family Bombinatoridae; genus Bombina; species Bombina bombina. Next base: position 958,984,205 of record NC_069500.1, read on the forward strand.
AGCTCTTGGCGAGTAACTCCCGCCTAAAGCCCTAGACCCTGGGCGGCTTGTTCAGCTCAAAATCCACCGCTACTGGAACTCCATTAAGTGCCAAGTCATTGCACTAAAATTGCTAAGTAGCAGTAGAAAGGACCCATGTTTCTTCAGATATTCATAACCCTACTGAATGAAATAAACTCGTACTGCTCCTTATACCCTACCAGGAGAGTAACACGAGAAACAAAAATCCTGAAGATTTATACCGTATACCCAACAACTAACAATATAGCCGTCTCCACTATCTGCGGCGGTATACTATGAGAGACTTTTCCTGTGCTGGGCAAGATATAATTGGAGTAAATAAAGACAAGAAGATTCTTCACAATCCAATTTTTATCTGCTTCAAGGAATTATTTGAATACAATCTGAAGGTGTCCCAGTTCATCTGAGGGAACCCAGTCACAGTGGACGTTAGCTTCACGACTTACCTTTTTTCTCCCATACTTCCCTCCCGGGCGAATTGTTTAGGAGCGTGGATTGTGCTGGTTTCACTCACTACAAGTTGCGGCGTGCAGGTCGAGCAGGGAGACGTGGATCGTGTGAGCAACTCCTGAGCCGTTCCTCACTGATGCGCTGTAGCCCCCTCCCACCGATTCTGCGTGAGGGGTGAAGATCCCGCTTCCTGGTCTGAGGTGCTGCCGCGACTACTGGGACGTTCGGACCGACCCCTGTTGGGATTACAGCCCTATCTGGAATACGGAAGGCTTGTTAGTGTGACTATCTGGGCCACACTCTCCCCTCCACCGATGCTGCGCAGGGGGAGATAGCCCACAGAAGTCATTGAATCGATCACCGGCCCTCGACAGACCAGGGAAGGGTAAAGTAAAAGTTGGACCTGAGTCCGTTGTTATTTTTTCTTGACTTTCTGCTCCCTGCTCCACTGCCTGCAGCACTTGAGAGGAATTTATAAACTATAAAGACAATGCTCAAAGACTTCCTTTTTCCTATCTCTATATAAAAAATGGGACATTTTCTTACAATATTGGTATAAAATTACTATGCAACAATAAGGCTATTATAGTACAAGAATACTTGCTATAAGGGTTGCTTGAAAATATGTTGTAATTTAAAAATTCTTAGCCACTAGATCACGAATCTTTAACTAAGCAGAGTTAACTGCATTATATAAATTAAAAAGAGAAGGGGAAGCAGATAAGTAAGGGGCAAGAGAGGAGTGAAGGGACATGAAAAAGGTTAGGGTGAAGCTAGGAGAAAGGCTGATCTAAGTATAACTGATAGATAAGTGTAAAAACACAATCCCTCACATTCCCTGGCTGAGCCCATACACCATTCTTAAGATACATATTATTAGAGATAAAACTCCCTACCTCTTCTTGAAACTTCCTGATAAATGCAAAACCTGATTCAGTCTAAAAATTATATTTTTTAGGAATGTATCCTGTACTTCTCAAGTGTAAAGGAAAATTTTCCTCAATGAATATGATTTTAATCCTATTGTTGAAAGCATTAACTATGTAAATAATTACAGACTGCTGAAATAATATTGTTGCTTCACTGTTCTAAGGTAAAAGGGAGGAGGAAGGAAGGGAAAATAAGGGAAAGGAGAAGAGAAAGGAGGAAGAAAGGGGGAAAGGGTAAAAGGAAAAGGGAAAGAACGTAGAGTGTGCCTGTTCTGCTAAGAATATGTGTCCTTGGTCATTTTACAGTTTTTGAAAGGTTCATAGAGATTTATTTTACCCAAAGAGGTTTAGGTCCCAAAATATAATAAGATCAACAACAATAATACACCAATAGTAGAATTATTTTTCTAGAATTACTCTAACTGAGTGAATCTATCTCAGCGGCAACTACATATACTGGCTTTTGTTTTTTTGTTTTTTCTCTCCTCTACCCGCCTATAAAACAAATCACTCTCACTCTCACATATGTTTTACACCCCACTCACTCCCTCACACGTTATTCTCCCTTCCACACTTTCCCCATACCCCCGAGAGGGGCTTGCACTTTAACCTTATCCCCCCTCCACTCACTGTCACAAACTTTAGGTTTCCCACTGAAATTATTTATAAACAGCTTCTGCAATTATGGCACAAATGGTTGTAAATTCTTCTCTGGGATCCCCTTTTTCAGAAATAACAGACTTATATGGCTTTGTGGTTGCGTTTTGGTAATTAGAAGGCCGCTAAATGCCGCTGCGCACCACACGTGTTTTATGTCCAGGAGTGAAGGGGTTAATTAGGGAGCTTGTAGGGAGCTTGTAGTGTTAATTTTAGCTTTAGTGTAGTGTAGTAGACAACCCCAAGTATTGATCTAGGCCCATTTTGGTATATTTTATGCCACCATTTCACCGCCAAATGCGAGCAAATAAAAAAAAAACTTTACATTTTTCACAATTTTAGATTTCTCACTGAAATTATTTACAAACAGCTTGTGTTATTATGGCAGAAATTGTTGTAAAAGCTTCTCTGGGATCCCCTTTGTTCAGAAATAGCAGACTTATATGGCTTTGGCGTTGCTTTTTGGTAATTAGAAGGCCGCTAAATGCTGCTGCGCACCACACGTGAATTATGCCCAGCAGTGAAGGGGTTAAATTAGGTAGCTTGTAAGGAGCTTGCAGGGTTAATTTTAGAGATCAGCCTCCCACCTGACACATCCCACCCCCTGATCCCTCCCAAACAGCTCTCTTCCCTCCCCCACCCCACAATTGTTCCCGTCATCTTAAGTACTGGCAGAAAGTCTGCCAGTACTAAATAAAAGAGTTTTTTTTTTTTTTTTAAATAAAAATAATAAAATATTTTAGTTGTGATGAACCCCTTCCTTAGCACCAACCTCCCTGATCCCCCCCCTCCAGCTCTCTAACCCTCTCCCCTACCTAATTACCGCCATCTTGGGTACTGGCAGCTGTCTGCCAGTACCCAGTTTGGCCCCACAAACCAAAGTATTTTAATTTTATTTTTAACTTTTATTTTTAATTATTTCTGTAGTGTAGCAGCCCCCCCACAATACCCCCACCCCCTCCCCCTCCCAGACCCCCCACAATACCCCCACCCCCTCCCCCTCCCAGATCCTTTTATATGGAAAAAAAAAAATTTAACTTTTTTTCCCCCTTCCTAACTTCATTGGTGTCAGTGTGGCTAATGTGTGCACGTGCACGCGCGTCCACGTGCACGCGCATCCACGTGCACACCCCCGTGCACGCGCGCATCGTGCACGCGCGCACACGCTCCCTCCTCCCACCCGGTCAAACGGCACCATCGGCACCATCGCTACCAGTGCAGAGAGGGCCACAGAGTGGCTCTCTCTGCATCGGAAGCTTGTAAAGGGGTATTGCAGGATGCCTCCATATCGAGGCATCACTGCAATACCCTCAGAGCTGCTGGAAGTGGTTGTGATCACTTCCAGCACTCTGTTAGACAACTGACGTACCAGGTATGTTCATTGTCATTAACTGATTGTTAATGCATGACGTACCTGGTACGTCAGTTGTCATTAAGGGGTTAAATATCAGGTAATACAGGTAGACTCTGATTCTGAAGGGAGATTTATACTTTTAAAAATTAAGATTAATAATATTCTATATACACTTTGCAATATATACGCTCCAAACATTTTAATTTATCCTTTTGGGAAGTAGTACAAGCTAGGCTCATGATGTGTGCTGAAGGATACCTGATAATGGGCGGGGACTTTAACATGGCCCCTAAATATCCGCTAGATAGGCTAAGAAGAGATTGTGTGCTCAAAAAAACTAAAAGAGATAAATTGGAATCAAAACTTTTCTCCAGAATAATGGCAAATTTAAGGGTTCGTGATATATGGAGACTTCAAAATCCTGACTCTTGTGAGTACACTTGCCTCTCAAAAGCGCATAAATCTCTCTCAAGGATAGATGCATTTCTATTAGATGAGAGGCTATGTAAATCACAAGTGCAGGCTCAAATATTTCCTATAGCTATCTCCGATCATGCGCCTATTTGTTTAGATTTCCAATCATTTGATCAAAGGCAAACAAATAGAAGATTCTTTTTTCCAACATTTCTAGCCACAGATCTCAAATTTAAAAACTGGCTGGAAGCTAAATTTAAAGATTATGCAGACCTGAATAGCGATTATATCTCACGTCCTCTACTATTCTGGGAGACGGCTAAGGCAGTATTGAGGGGGGAGATTATAGCATATAATGTGAACAGAACTAAAAAACTTAAGCAAAGGGAGGGGGAGTTGGCACGAGCAGTTTCTAATGCATATAACTTGCATTTAATTGAAAACTCTTCACAGAGTTGGGCTAAATATACTTCTGCTTTACAAAACAGGGATTCTTTTTTACTTTACAAAACAACACAGAATGTTGCTAGGCTCCAATCAAAATTATATCGGTTTGGAAATAAAACGGGAAAGTTGTTAGCAAAACTTCTTAAAATCGAGAGAGGCTCTCAATCGATAGATAACATAAATATGGATAGCCAGACATTCAGTACTACTGAAGAACTTTTACAATTATTCTCTAAATACTACTCTGACCTATATTCTCTGCGAACCTCCAACATACAGACACGGGATGAATTTTGGAGTAAAATTGCTTTTCCCACATTACATCCTGAAGTCCTACAGGACTTTTACGCTCCAATTACTGAAATGGAAGTAAATAAAGCAATCCAAACATTGCCTCATAATAAAGCCCCAGGCCCAGATGCTTTACCGAACGAATTTTATCAAGCTTTAAACACCCATATCATACCATACTTAACTACTTTATTCAATTCTCTTTACATAGAAGGAAAAGACCCAACCTCTAGTTTTACTGCTTCCTACACCACTTTGATTTTGAAACCAGGGAAGGACCCAACAAAAAAAGAATCTTATAGGCCCATTGCTTTATTCAATACAGACTATAAAATTTGAACCTCCATATTAGCACAAAGACTTCAAACTATACTGCCCCCCATTATTCATACAGACCAAGCTGGGTTCATACAGAATAGAAATTCTGCCTCAAAAATACACGAACTTTTTTTGCTTATTGACTATTTTAGAATACCGGAGTCCCGAGAGGAAGAGGGGCGAGAGGGTACCCATGATAAGGTAATAATATCCATAGATGCTGAAAAAGCTTTTGATTCAGTTCACCATGACCATTTGATTTACACCTTGCATAAATTTGGATTAAAGGAGAACTTTAGTAAATTCTTCAGTAATCTCTATCAAAACGCTACCACAAAGATATTGGTGAACGGTAGTATGTCACAAGATATTGAACTACAACGTGGTACCAGGCAGGGGTGCCCTCTCTCCCCTCTCCTTTTTGATCTTGCCATCGAGCCTCTTGCTATTTCTATACGACATCAAATTGATGGAATAAAGATAGGAAGGAAGGAGATTAAAATCGCTTAGTATGCGGATGATGTTCTCATTTACATGGCTAATACAAGATTAAATATACCTAAACTCCTAAACATAGTACAACAGTTTGGATCCTTTTCAGGATACAAGGTCAATAACACAAAATCCGAATTATTTTGGATTGTTCAGACGGGGGACTCGTTGGCAGAAATTCCTTTTAGTATAGCTCATAATTCTGTTCGCTATCTGGGCATTAATATTACTTATTATCCTAGCACTTGGTATTCCCTTAATATTACTCCAACAATAAATAAGATTAAAGACTCCCTCAAAAACTGGCAAAACTTTCCGCTATCTTTATCAGGACGAATAGCCGCATATAAGATGATGCTTTTACCTAAACTTTTATACATGATACAGAATATTCCACTTTTCATCAAACGGAAAGATATTGATTTTCTTAACTCTATTCTTAGATCATTTATATGGCAGAGTAGAAAACCCAGGATTTCTTTTTTTTAAATGATCTTTTCCTTTGAAATACGGTGGTCTTGCTCTTCCAGACATACGAGCATATAATCAAGCCTTTCTGGCTCGTACAGTTATTGATTGGGTCCATTTAAAGAACTATGTAACAAATAATGAATTAGAAAAAAATATAACTTATCCTTTGAACCCAATAGCACTTATACACACTGACGCTAACCAGATCCTGAATGAAATTAAAAAGTTAAAATCCATATATAATCCTATTCTTGCTTGGAAAAAGATCTGCGCTTTATTGAAGGTGGAACATCATGTCTCTCGATATATCCCATTCATGGGTAATCCTCAGTTTGAAGCTGGAATACAGGTAGGAGTTTATAGGGAATGGAAAACATTAGGTCTTAGTAACTTATATCAGATTCTTGATTTTGAAAGAAGATGTGTTAAATCATTTGAAACCCTTAGACTAGAATTCAATATACCACATAAGAATTTTTTTGCCTATCTCCAGGCAAGGCATTATGCTCTAAAACTTACTCACGATTATGGATGGAACTGGTCCCTAGAGAGTGTTGGGAACTGGCTTGCCGTCGCTAAAATGGGACGCATGTCAATTGCACCTGGATACCATATGGTGGTATCAGTAAAGGGAGCAAAAAATGTTGAAACAACTCAAAATAAGTGGAGTGCTCTGATCAAACAACCTTTGGACCCCCCACTATTCTACCTATCAATACAAGAGACTGCTCGTGTCACTCTTTCCTCCTCTTGGAGGGAATCCCACCTTAAACTGCTTTACATGACCTACTTTACCCCGGAAAAAGGATCCAGATATGGGAATAATAGTTTCAATTCCTGCCCAAAATGTTCTTTCCCGATGGCAGACCTTCAGCACATGTTATGGGCTTGTCCAAAAATTAGAAATTTCTGGTCGAAAATTCAATTCTGGCTGAATAAAATACTTGCCCCCTTTCAGATAATTTTATCATTAAAAATAATAGTCTTTTTATTCCATAATTATAGTAACAATGAAGGAAACAATAGGAAAATTATCAATATGACTTTATTAGCAGCTAGACAGCTTATTCTTAGAAAATGGAAACAGAGAACAACTCCCAGTATAGCCGAAACTAAGAATTACCTAAAAAAAACAATATATATTGGAACAAATTGACACAGACCCAAATAATGAGCAAGATATTAGAAAATTATTCCTGAAATGGTCACTGTTTATTAAAGATTTTCCACCTAGTGAAGTTGAGTTCCTAATCTACCCTTTCAGGAACTCGGAATTGGTTATGTTTGACATGTGGTAATAATAATTTTTTTTTTTTTTTTTTTTTTCTCAGAAGGATAGGGCAAGGGAATAGAGGGGAACGAGGGAGAAATAATCAGAAAAGAAAATCCAATTCAGGATATGTAAAATGTAATTTATTATTTTTTTTTTCTTTTTTCTGAGAATCAAGTTGCCTGAGGATATAAGGCTCAAATTATTTTGGTTACCATGTATTTTTTTTCTTTTTTTTTTTTACTTTACTTCTTTCTTTCTTTGGTTCTCATAATGTCGGTAATTGTTCTAAATCATTGTATTGAATGAAATTGTATTCTGGAAAGGATTTAAAAATAAAGTATTTAAAAAAAAAAAAAAATGAAAGTACAGAGAGAGGGCCAAGCCAATCAGAGGGGGAACTGGTTATCTGAGTGGAAATGCACGTTAAAGTGCTCAAAGTCTAAATGTAATATGTGCCAACATGTCAACAGGTCCCCTACTTTTGCTAATTCAAATACCACAGAAACTTTTAATATTACATTTAAAAGTAATTGTGATTCCACTTACTTTGTATATTTACTATTTACTGAGTGCGGCCTACTTTATGTAGGTCGCATGAAACGCAAAATCCGACGTAGGGTTAAAGATCATATCTATAATATAAAAGAGAAATTTCTTAAACATAGTGTTTCTAAACATTTTTTAGATCATCACAATAGTAGTTCTTCATCATTAAAAATTCAAGTTATTGACTGGGTGCCTCCATCTAAACCAAATAGATTATTAGAGCATAGAAGACTAGAAACCAGATGGATTTTTAAATTGAAAAGTCTGCATCCTTTGTGCCTAAAAATTGATATAGATGTGGCGGCTTATATGTGAATAGCAAGTGTGTGTATGTATATATATATATATATATATATATATATATATATATATATATATATATATATACAGTATATATTATCAAGTTTAACACATGGGTCCGAACTAGGATATTATTTGAGAATAATGAGGATTAAATTTGACATCAAGTCTCTATTTTAATATGTATCATATGAAATGTAGTATAAAAAGGAGTGTACATTAGGATTTTATACGTTTTGTGTTACAAAATAGCGTAGATTATGTATGTATAGTGAGATAAACTAAACGCAATTTGTTATTATGTATAAACTAAAGTATTTTATAAGTAGATGTTTTTTAGAAATTGGATGTATAAATTGTTTAGAAATTTTTCCCCAAATTGATACAAATGCTACAGAGCCAAAATAGCTGCTTAACCAATCAGATAAGTCACAAGGGCAACACACCCTCTGAAGGAGGAAGGTGTGTCCTAGACGGGCCTTTAAAATCAGGAGGGCACGATCTTTAAAACATCCGTTTTTTTCCTCTTGAAAAAGCCCAGCCACTGACCGGGAGAAAAGCGTAGGGGTAGAATCTACAAGGCGTCCAGTTTATAATTGGCTCCTGACCGATACACGACCGAGACCTCAGTGAGTTTTGTCCATAGACCTTGGGGATTTACTGATCATTTTGGAAGGACTTAACAACTGTTCCTAATGCGATTATCTTGGAGCGATACCATCACTTATATCTGGAGGCTTGTTTTTAACTTAAATTAAGCAAGTGCAACAATGTGTGTTGCGTGTCTATCTATCTAATAAATTTCACTTGAGTCGTGCTTTGTGTGCGCTTTTCTTTATTTCTCTCTCTATAAGCTCCGAATGGAGCTTGATGCCCCTGTTTCCACACAAGCCTTCATGCTCGCCGGAAACAGCAGTTATAAAGCAGCGGTCTTAAGACCGCTACTCGATAACTGGTCCACCTGCTCTGAGGCTGCGGACATCAATCCACCTGATCCTATATGATCAGGCTGATTGATACCCCCTTCTAGCAGCCAATTGGCTGCAAATCTGCAGGGGGCGGCATTACACAAGAAGTTCACAAGAACTGCTTGTGCAATGATAAATGCCGACAGTGTATGCTGTCGGCATTCATCGATGTCTGTCGGACATGATCCGCTGAGCGGATTATGTTGGACAGACCGATGATAAATCGTCCCCTTGCTTGCAAGTTGCTTGACAAAGTCAGAATGAACTGAACTTGGGATTTGTTAGTCAGCTGTAAAGGATGACTTTACAACCAACTTGCCTTTAAACAACAGTTTATTGAGATTTTAATCCAAATCGTCTATATTACCCAAGTTTAGAAAAATTTGTGTTAAGGCAGTAAAATATTGCACTTTTGTCAATAGAAGCTATAATTTTTAATTGTCATTTGAGTTGTGGTGGTTTTGTAAATAACAGGTAAAAAAATACATTTCAAAAGCAAATATTTAAATCTGTAAAATCAAGGATCATGCCACTAGGTCTAGTAGTAAATTAATATGATTGGATGGATTACATTATGTAACATAACTGTAATAATTTCTGTATACAAGTGTCTATTAACTCCTTGATTGCCAAAAGGCTATAATAGTTTGAAATTTAATTCATTGTAATCCTCATTTTGGACTGAATGAGTTAAAAAATGAAAACAAAAATGCCAAAAATGCCACAGCAAATGACTAAATTAAACTAAGCACCTTTTATTGTTGTCCTGTCTACACTGAGACCTTTCCATGAACTTGCTAATATGATGACCATCTGCTAAGTGTTTGCTGGTAAAATGCCAGAAACATTCATAAAAAAACAGCTCAGTTATGTAATAAAGCTGCAAAAAAAGCAGTTTATCTTGGACTTAATATTTTATAACCCTGATAAATCTTCATGTTTATGTGTATTGAATCTATTTTCATATTTGCCTGTGCTTTATTTTCATATGAAAACTCAATTACGACCGGGCTGCTTGCACTTATTTCCTAAAAGTGGTAACAGGGCTGAGTTTTTTACGGTGCAAGGAAAATAAATATTTGACACAGGAAAGCAGAAATTGCTTTGTAAATGCTTCCAAGGCATTTTTATTGTTTTCAAACAAAGGGCTAAATTACAAGTGGAGCGCCCGCAAAAATAGCAAATTTGGTCGTTTGTGAGCGCATGAAAAATAATCAGTCATTACAAGTTGCTGGTTATTGCTACAGTGAGCTCACGGTAGCAAATAGCGCTCAGAACATTAACCAGAGGTAAGACCTCTGGTTAATTTTCTAAATTTCCCCCCAATTGCCTCCCATCATTTAGTGCAATGTACATTATTGAAAAAAAAAAATTTTAGATTTTTTTTTTTAATAACTGGAGGAGGCAGTGTGTAGGGGTTAAAAGTGACGGGTGTGGGGTATTGCGGTCTATGGCAACTGTGTGTTCCCAGTAAATATATATGTATATGCTTATATACATATATATTTATTAATGTGTAAATATAAGCATAGACATATATATTTACACTTTGCTGCCTATCGCTATGGAGTCTATGGAAGTGCGCTCTCATGAGCGCAATGCTTCCGTGCAATGAGAACATGAGGTCGCGTTCGCATTGCACTTAACTCGTAATACCAGCGCACATTTGCATACGCTGGTATACCAAAGTAGTGCGCAAATATCCCTTTAGAGAAAGTGATCATTCGCACTCCACTTGTAATCTGGCCCAGAATGTTTATTTTGACATCTATTTAAAGGGACAGTCTACTTCAGAATTTTTATTGTTTAAAAAAAAAAAAAGATAATCCCTTTATTACGCATTCCCCAGTTTTGCATAACCAATGCTGTTATATTAATATACTTTTTACCTCTGTGATTACCTTGTATCTAAGCCTCTGCAGACTGCACACATATTTCAGTTATTTTGCTAGACTTGCATTTTAGCCAATCAGTGCCGACTCCTAGGTAGCTCCACAGGTGTGAGCATAATGTTATCTATATGACACGCATGAACTAACACCCTCTAGCTGTGAAAACCGGTCAAAATGCATTCAGATAAGAGGCGGCCTTCAAGGCCTTAGAAATTAGCAAATGAGCCTACCTAGATTTAGCTTTGAACTAAGAATACCCAGAGAACAAAGCACATTTTATTATAAAAGTAAATTGAAAAGTTGTTTAAAATTACATGCCCTATGTGAATCATGAAAGTTTAGTTCTGACTAGACTGTCCCTTTAACAACAGCCTGCTACAATAACAAGAATGACAATAGTGGCAACAATGTTGATGTTCCCTGGCTAATGCAAAACAGACACTCATGATGTACAGCAGTCACAGTCAGTTGGTGTGACACACTATTTAGAGTATATTCTCCAAATTACACTATTAAAGAGAAGTAGAGAAATAGATGGATAAATATAATATAAAACCACTTAGCCAGAAGATATGGCAGTATTAATAATTTACTAGTATAAATGGTTCATCTTATTGTGTCTGTTAGCATCTACACTTTGATTCTATTATTTATCTTAATTATGATCTTTAAATGAGAATGTGTTTATGAATTAAGTATGTTCTGTATTTTAGTCTATTCTGCTGAATCAGTGCATTAAAGGGACATTAAACTGCTGGGCACAACTACAATAGCATGGGTTCTACCCACTATGCTATTGTTCCACATCTTCACACGGTATGTCACATGCACCCCCTTGGTATCCTTTGTTGAAGAAGCACTACAGGGATCTAGCCAAACACATCAGGTGAGCCAATGACAAAAGGCATATATGTGCAGCCACCAATCAGCAGCTAGCTCTCAGTAGTACATTGCTGCTCATAAGCCTATGTTGGTATGCTTTTCAACAAAGAATACAAGGGAATTAAGTAAATTAGATGATAGAAGTAAAAGTCATTTAACATTGCATGCTCTGCTCCACCTTAATCATGAAAGTTTAATTTAGACTTTACTTTCCTTTAAAAGTCAGCTGTCACAAATAACTGTAGAATAGTAAAACTAAGGCTCATATGAACACCAGAGTGTTCATGTGTTCTAAAACATTCTAGGTAGGGCTGGTCTTCAATTTTTCCAAGGCTGCTTTTTATTCTCTATGAGCTTACCTAGGTTGACTTTTTAACAAAGCATATCAAGAGAAACACATTTGATAACAGAAGCAAAGCTGTTTAAAACTGCATGTTCTATCTGAATCATGAAAGTTTAACTTTGATTTTACTGTCTCATTAAACTGAATGGTTGTGTTGATCAGACATATTCAGTGACCACAGGAATATAGAAGATTATATGGTTTAATGCATTCAAAGGCAACATTGTATAGAGGAGATTAGTGTGGGATCCACTGAGCAGAGAGAGGAAGTAAATAGCTAACAGAATGTTGTTCACATTCCCTGAATTTAAAATAACCCAGTATTCAAGCACCAAAGAAAATGTTTGAAATATGAAATGTCAACAGTCAACACCATGAATAAAAAAAAGCTGGCTTTAAGGTGGAAAGTATGCGGTGTCCAGGACATAAAAGCAAAATCTTAAGAAGTGTTACAGTTACTTCCTGAAGCACACGTTTACTCTGTAGTATAACACTGTATTTTTGTACATGGCATTAAATAAAACTCTGTGTGAAGCTGCTTGTCATGCTGCCGGCAATACCTTTCTATAGAACGCCACTAACAAATACAAAAACTCTTTTATTTCTTACAAGAGATCACAAGCCATAGTCAATAGAAATGTGGCATTGATTTACTAAGGTTTCAAAAAAACTCTCCAGTAAGGAAAACATATTTTCAAATCTATGGAACTGATGCAGTTAAAAGGATATGAAACACAAACTTTTTCTTTCATGATCAGATAAATAAATGCACTACTGTGAGCTAGCTGAACACATCTGGTGAGCCAATGACAGGAGATGTATATTTGCAGCCAGCAATTACCAGCTAGCTAAAGTAAAGTAAATGGGAAACCTGTTTATATATAATTTTCAACTTACTGTCTTTTAAAAGAAGCTTTGTACTTAAGAAGTTCACAAGAAGGAGAAGTATTGAAACATTTTGAGATTTATTTCCCTGAACACAAGTAAAATATGTTTAAATTTAAACTATTCTAATAGCATCAGTTTAATTTCCTACTAATGTTAAAGCGATGGTAAATCCTAGTGTTTAAAAAAACGCTAGGATTTACCATCACTACAAATAAAGTGAACTTTCAGTACAAAAAGGGTGCTAAACTCTTTTCTCTCAATGAGTTGACGTTTCCACCTCTAAAGCAATAGCTGTGCTAGTCATCTGACAGTGTTCTGTATGATAGTATGGCTATTGGTTTAGAGGTGGAAACATCACCTCAATGAGTAAAGAGCGTTGTGCCATGGGTGGCCAGAGGCGCTGGCTTTAGCAAGGAGCCTCGGAACAGAAAGGGTGAGCTTAGAACCCTTTATTAGGAAGTGATGCCTGAAAGTCCACTTTTTTTTAGCGATGGCAAATCCTAGCATTTTTTAATTTCTCAGATTTACCGTCACTTTAATTGAGTGATCTATTCTACTTATAATTCTGATTGGCTGATATGTACACTGTTCCTTTAAACATGAGTTAGCAATTCAATTTCAGAACTCATGGATAGCATAGGAATTGGAAAGATGCAAAACAACATATGGAGAGATAATTTAGGTTATTTTGCTTAGGGGAGAAGTCTGGCAAAAACATAGCTTACTTACATGCTATCCGGACATATGCCTTTCTGCTTTTGGTGGTACCTGCAGAACTCCATGCCACACACTGGCACCAGTAATCTTCTGGGCCGAACAACTCCTCCACTTGTTGGCGAGAAATCTCTATACTCACTTCTCTGACAATGAGACCTGCAAAAAACAGCCATGAGAAAGTACTTCTTAATATGACATTATCAGAGATGCACTGTACAAATAAGAACATATACTGCCTAGAACTACATTTTATTTAAATATTTCATGGATTTGTGTTTTCTAAAATAGTCACAATTTTCCTATTCCTCAAAAAGGGAAACAATATATATATTATAGTGAATTCTCTATATCTAATGTTCACAGTTTACTATTTCATTATAGACATTTACATTGTATATTAAATATGTCCCTTGTCTTTTGTTTTATTCTTTTTTTTTCCAGAACAAATGTTAACATTGTAATATTAACATTCATACACTGAATTGAACAATCAGACGTTGAATGTTGATATTAAGATATTATTTATAAATTGTGATTCCAATAGACTTACACTGGAGTCTATGAGAATTAACAACTAAAGGTTGATAAAGAATTATCTTGATGCTCCATTTGATAATCAAATATTATATTTAATATTCACGTATTGCATTTTATAATCAAACGCTTCCTGTGATAAAAGAGCAAACATTTTTTAAAGGTTCACAATAAAAAGGTCTTGTAGACTTACTAAGTCTGGAGACAAATAACATAACTGAAATATGGGGAAGGATTTATATTACTCATTACAAGTTAAAAGCAGGGGTACCCAAACGCTGCCCATGAGGTGCCACACTGGAAAAAAAATCGAAGCTATCAAATAAAATCTGAAAGCAAAGCTGTTTAGGCATAAATAACACATAAACATAATCATAGCATGTTTCATTTTATGTTAATGATACAAAATAAATATAGGAAAGGGTACTTCAAACATCTATCATGATTTACATAATTTAACCACAAAGATAAGAACCAAGTTCAGAGGGATAACAACTTTATGTTTACATGAGACCAGAACAGTACAGATCCCAAAATCTGACAGTAAACTTTCATCTATATACCCAACCTCTTGATCTGACTACACTTAATTTAAGCAAATAGACAAGAAGGCTTAGGTTCTTAATATTACAGCTGGTACATCTGAAGATGTGGGGGTAAAAAGCAAATCATCAAAGAAACCAGCATGTTTGTGAACTTCTATCAGGAAAAAAATTAAGGAACCTATTATAATTTTGCTGTTTTTTTCCTTGCTTATACTTTATAACTCCAGTTCAGGTAAAACAAATAGTAGTGTGCTATTATGACTATCGTATAATACATACTGTGTGCCTTTTTAAATAAAAAAAAATAAGAAAATGGCTAAAAATCCTATCATTAAGTGATGAAAGACCCTTTTTAGAGTTTTTTTTTTATGCCAAGACGCCTAAATTTAAGCTACTGCAGCACCGTCTAGAAGGGAAATTCACACTATGAATGTTCCTGATTGTGAGACACTAAGAGCCCTTTACAGGAATCAAAAGCCAAGCATAGCCTTTGATTTCCTTTTAGCCTCATAGAGCTTTCATTTATAAAGTAGAGGATTAATTGCTGTTTGTGAACAGTTGTATACAGTCTTTTAGGCTTCACACAATTTATTTTTTGTGTGGTTCCAAGCACAACAAGCCACTGAACCATGCAATATCTCCAAAAACTTCTGATGGGAACTAATTTAAATGAGATGCACATGAATATCAACTCATTTTATAATTGTTCTTTACACAGTATCTATACATAAATAATCTACAAAAGAATCATAGCACAAGCAATGATATGAAAAGAAATGATACAAATGGCATAACATAAATGATACAAATGGCATAACATATATATATAGTGGTCCTTGGCATATCCTCAAATCAGATGCTCCGGTGTTACGAAAAAAACAAAATACAGAAAAAAAAAATGAATCATGCAAATATGAATAAAAAAAAAGCCTATTCGTTTAACCTGATAACCTTTCAAACAGCAAGCATGAGAAACAAGCGTTTTCAGCATGCTATGAGAATGTTTTAATAATGAGGGTAACAGTCAAGTTCAAAGCAGTTTGGTGATTTGGGAGTTGAAGTACTTAAATATCAGAGTTACATTAGTAGCAGTTGAATGCACAGTCACCTTGCATCAGAGATTTACATAAAAGTAGAAAACTCACAAATATTGTTAAGAAAAATGTCTTAAAGGAACATTGTACTCAATTTCTTTAAAGGGACACTGTACCCAAATGTTTTCTTGATTCAGATGGAGCATGCAATTTTAAGCAACTTTCTAATGTACTCCTATTATCAAATGTTCTTCATTCTCTTGGTATCTTTATTTGAAAAGCAAGAATGTAAGTCTAGATGCCGGCCCATTTTTGGTGAACAACCTGGGTTGTTCTTGCTGATTGGTGGATAAATTCATCCACCAATAAACAAGTGCTGTCCAGGGTTCTTGACTTTCCTTTTCAAATAAAGATAGCAAGAGAATAAAGAAAAAATTATAATAGGAGTAAATTAGAAAGTTGCTTAAAATTGCATGCTCTATCTGAATCAC
This sequence comes from Bombina bombina, assembly GCF_027579735.1. Taxonomy (NCBI): domain Eukaryota; kingdom Metazoa; phylum Chordata; class Amphibia; order Anura; family Bombinatoridae; genus Bombina; species Bombina bombina. The sequence continues at coordinate 959,000,462 of NC_069500.1, forward strand.
AAAAGAAAAAATTTGGGTTCAGTAACCCTTTAAGGAAAATTGACATATCCCAATGGAACATTATAGTCAATGTGTTCTTTGCTCTATCATCGTATAGATGGCATTTTAAATTGCATTAACTTGTTTTATGAACAATACATTCTTGTCAACTTTGTGGAGGTGTGGCCTAATTCACCAATAGATCTGTGAGAATTGTTTTAGCACAACTTTTATATAACGATATTGCAGTATTTTTTCATTAACATTTTTTTCCAGGACAAAAAAGGGATTTTCATAATGCGTAAATACTGTTCTTTCATATGCTTTACAGAAAATGTTTTAATGCACTTTGATGCAACCATTTTTTAAAGGGACAGTAAGAACCTTGTAATTACAAGGCCTTTCTGTTTTGTTACTATAGAATAACATATCAGCCATGTATTAACGTTTTAAAAACAGAACAACATCCTTTTTACTGCAATTATTTTTTAATAGCTAAACTATTGCTACATTTTCAGAGCTAAATTACCTGAAAAGGGAGTAAAATACATAATGAAAATTGATTGCATTAAGCATAACTAAACATTTTATTTAAACAGCTGAAAGTGTTGACTGTCCCTTTAAGTAATGATGTGGCCTGTTATTTTATACAGCCCAAAAATTATCAACTCTTGAAAAGGTTTTGGGATAGTACAACATTAAAATATGAAACTAGATGATACTAGCAGGAAATACAACTGGATTTAACCTCTAAAAAGAACTTGTGGAAACAAATATATTTTTCAAGGTGAAATGTTTCTAACCACTTGGCACGTTATCGCAATTGGCTGAGTGCTTAGCAATGTCATTTTGTGATTGCACAGATCACAAAGATATATCACTAAGCACATTAAATGAGTTAATATTTATACAATTAATAAGTATATATATATATATATATATATATATATATATATATATATATATATATATATATGTATATATCAGACTGATTGCTGGTATTTGTTGTATACATTTTTATTTATAATTGGGGACTGCTACAAAAGATTTTTTTTATATATATATAATAAGAATAGATCAATTATACTGTGTTATTTTGATGATTAGTAATACAAATGTATTGGTTCCTGTTTAACGTATAATAAATATTGCTGTAGTCTTAAAGGAACATGAAACCCAAACATTTTATTTTATGATTTAGATAGAATATACATTTTTTAACAACTTTCCAGTTTACTTCCATTCTTAAATTTGTTTCCTTATCTTGGTATCATTTGTTGAAGGAGCAGCAATGCGCTACTCGTTTCTAATTGAACACTTGGGTGAGCCAATGACAATCGGTATATATATACTGCCACCAATCAGCAGCTAGAACCTAGGTTCTTTCCTAGATAAAGGATAACAAGAAAAGGAAGCAATTTAAATAATAGAAGAAAATTGGAAAGTTGTTTAAAATTGTATGCTCTATCTAAATCATGAATGTCTAATTATGACTTTACTGTCCCTTAATTTGTGACACTCAGAACACAAATGTGTGTAAGGTTCACACTTTTCTATGAAAAAATGGTGTGGTGGCCACTTATGAGCAGAAACAGCACCAATTAAACACTGCTTCACACTTTTATCAGGCAGATTTGAATGCATTGGTTATAGGAGGAAAAAAAGTAAAAATAGCATTTAAAAAAATAAATAAATATATATATCATCAGCTGCATAATAGCTGCCAAAGGTTCATGCTTTGCATAAAACTGTGGTACACAGCTCACAAAGAAAATCTGTGCACTTTTTATTTCTGGTTCAGAGGATTTACATGCTCTTTCTAATGATCTGGGCTGTCAGCACTCAGTAATGCTTCCCAGTCTCCAGATTACTGCTCATGCAAAATTGAAGCACTTTTGAGGCAGTTAGATGCTGAAGATGAATCTCAATGTGAAAGAAAGAGGTGTAATGGTTCTTAGGCTCTTGTTAGAGAAAGCTTAGACAATCTAGGGAAAACTACTCAACTAAACTTTATCCCTCTGCACAAAGGGGAAAAGCATTGTGTTAAAAATGTATTAGCCATGGAAAAAATAAACTTTATGTCTCTTACTATTCTACTATATATTGTACAGGTTCTATTATATTATGTATTATTCAAGTAAACACGTGCTGTATATTCTATAGTCACATAAATATTTTGTAAACTGGATTTAGTTTTATTTTAATTTTTAGCAGTGGTGGGATTGTGACCAGTGCCAAGTTTGAAAGAGCAGCAGGTAACTCGGGAAGGGTGAGTCAAGCCATTCAATTTCACTTTGAGATGGAAATATAAAATGCTAAATTATATATATATATATACTCTGCAATATACTTTCATTATTTTTTGTCCCCTTTTCCTGTAATTCATTCTGAAATTGTGAGCTTTTCAGTTCCTGTTAGAAATGGAAGTGCAGAACACTGTTATATACCACACAGCCATTGGCTGCACACTCTAGTGACCTATTTATAACTCTTCCTAATTGGCCACAGCAGAGAAGGTAACCTAAGTTACAACATGGAAGCTCCCATTGATTTATAGACACTAAAATGTTATTCTTATTTTGTCAATGTTTAAACAGCTAATGAAACTTTACAACACTAAGAGCTAGTGTCTTGTATGGTCACTTAGTAGTTAAGGTTGAACAAACATATTTAATTATTCTTTGATCAATGCTTTGCATCAAATTTTCTGGATGTTCTCAAAGAAGCAATAACAAAATAGAAAGAAAAAATAAATGAACAAAGGGAAAACATAAAATTGAGTTGTCTTTAAAATGGCTTCAAACCCAATTTTTTTTAAGATGCATATGATAGCACAGCATATAAATGTGTTACATTGTTATTTATTTTATTTTTTATTTATTTATTTTTGCATGTAAATAGGTTAACACTCTTCAAATTGATTTTGCAACTAGCAACAAATATATGTAGTATAATTAGAAATGTACTGCCCTGGACAATAAGGACAACTCCGGTAGCTATATTGGTGGATAGCCCAAGCCTTTTTTTTTAAATACCCTTTTTTCAGTTGCACAAAAGAAAAATGACTTTACAGGAGCAATAAACAAAAAATACTTTTCATGCACCTCTTTATAATCATGGGTACTGCGATTATTGAACCTTCGTTACAAACGTAAGGTTACACAAGATTTCACTATGGAGCCTTTTCCAAAATACATTTCAGAATCTTTTGGCTATTTGTGGAGAATAAAAAGTAAAACTAATAAGGTTCATCTTGTATACTTTCTTAGGGCCCTATGATCATAAAAGGAAAGGAATCACACAAAATCTTTATAATTTAATATAGGAGTCTCTCCCAGTATAGTGAGTTAAATAGTTCTCAAGGTAAAGTTTATGTTTCTAAAATGTGTTTAGGTACCTAGCCATACTGACAAAACCTCTTAGATCATCTCACCTGAGAGGAGAGCTTCAGACCTACAGGCCCTAAAGGAGAAATCATTTTAAAAACTCCTTTACCCAGAATGTTGTCAAATTAAATAACATTTTGACAGAGACTTAACGGGTGCTGCCAAGTTGTATATAAGTGTTTGCCTCATATAGAGCAATGGCTATAGAAATGGCTTCATAAAAGCACTGTTGTTTTTAATATTTGTGTAACAAAATATATGTCTTATGCTTTGTGAGCGCCCAAAGCCATTAAGAAATTGATCCCCAGTTGTACCTGGCATGAGTTTATGCAAATTCAGAACATAAACGCCACATACTGGTCAAAAAAGATGTTACACAACAAATGTATTAAATGGAAAATCACTAAAAAAGCAAAGCGATCCTATGCCCAAGAAATTTACCTCTTTAAGGGCCTAATGATAATCTAAAGCTCTCTTCTCTGGCGAGATGATCTATTAAAGGGACAGTCTAGGCCAAAATAAACTTTCATGATTCAGATAGAGCATGTAATTTTAATCAATTTTCCAATTTACTTTTATCACCAATTTTGCTTTGTTCTCTTGGTATTCTTAGTTGAAAGCTTAACCTAGGAGGTTCATATGCTAATTTCTTAGACCTTGAAGCCCACCTCTTTCAGATTGCATTTTAACAGTTTTTCACCACTAGAGGGTGTTAGTTCACATATTTCATATAGATAACACTGTGCTCGTGTACGTGAAGTAATCTGGGAGCAGGCACTGATTGGCTAGACTGCAAGTCTGTCAAAATAACTGAAAAAAGGGGCAGTTTGCAGGGGCTTAGATACAAGATAATCATAGAGGTTAAAAGTATATTATTATAACTGTGTTGGTTATGCAAAACTGGGAAATGGGTAATAAAGGGATTATCTATCTTTTAAAACAATAAACATTCTGGTGTAGACTGTCCCTTTAAGTCTCATCAGCACTGTGAGGTCCCAAAAATAATTTTAGAAAGGCGAAAATTTTACTTGATACTGGTTTCTATCACTATGCAGGTTCTGGATATGAAGGAGAGACACCTATATAACAGTATAATGCACAAAAGCTCCAAACAGTTTACAAGATTTATTTCCAACGCAGCAAGTTTTTGATCATCAGGCCTTAAGTGATCTGTCTGTCTGTCTATCTGTTAAAGAGATAGTCTAGTTAAAAGTAAACTGGCATGATTCAGATAGGGCATGCAATTTTAAGCAACTTTCTAATTTACTCCTATTATCAATTTTTCTTTGTTCTCTTGGTATCTTTATTTGAATGTAAGCATAGGAGCCGGCCCATTTTTGGTTCAGCACCTGGGTAGCGCTTGCTGTTTGGTGGCTCAATTTAGACACCAATCAGAAAGGGCTACCCATGTGCTGAACCAAAAATGGGCAACCTCCCATACTTACATTCCTGCTTTTTCAAATAAAGATACAAGGAGAACAAAGAAAAATTGATAATAGGAGTAAATTAGAAAGTTTCTTAAAATTGCATGCGCTATCTGAATCATGAAAGTTGTATTTTGACTAGACTATTCCTTTGAGCACTACATTTGAATAGAACCTACTCCTTTGAAACTCTTGTTTTCATACAGAACATAAATCATTGGTCTAGACCTGTCAATTATTTTGATATAAATACATATCATTTTTAAAATTTATTATGATTTCATATAACTTAGTACAAATGTACTTTAATTCCATAATAGAAGTTTTATCTGTATTTAACTTGCATGAGCAAGGGATCTGAAGTAAAATAATATAACAAAAAAAATAGCCCATAAAGGGACACTGTACCCAAAAATTTTCTTTCGTGATTCAGATTGAGCATGAAATTTAAAGCAACTTTCTAATTTACTACAATCATCAAATTTTCTTCATTCTCTTGGTATCTTTATTTGAAATGCAAGAATGTAAGTTTAGATGCCGGCCCATTTTTGGTGAACAATCTGGGTTGTCCTTGCTGATTGGTGGATAAATTCACCCACCAATAAAACAGTGCTGTCCAGAGTACTGAAACAAAAAAAAAAGCTTAGATGCCTTCTTTTTCAAATAATGATAGCAAGAGAACGAAGAAAAATTGATAATAGGAGTAAATTAGAAAGTTGCTTAAAATTGCATGCTCTTTCTGAATTACAAAATAAAAAATTTGGTACAGTGTCCCTTAAGGACAAATACCACTGAATCACCCTAATTATTCTAGAAAGCTTTACAATTAAAACTTTTTATCAAACTGCATGAAATGCAAATATAAAGTTTTTTTTTATTTAACCTATTTTTTATGCATGTGCAGCAAGTTTATATATTTCTATGGATAGGATTCAGCACTAATGAGGGCTGAGATGACAGTGCTAGGTAACAGAATAAGCTACAGCTCAGAAATAGCATTCTGTGAGCCAAAAATCAAACTCATGCTATACAGATTTCTATCCTAAGTGTCTTCTTATATTTCAGCAGTAATGTTTGATACCTTATTCTAAATCACTAACAGTTAATGATATTACCCTCTGGGAAAGGATGGCTCCATTAATGAGAAAAAAATATTTTTAAAATTAATAAATAAAACGGCAATAATAATAATAGATTATTGGCTAATTGATCAAGTTAAATCTATTTTTTCAGGAAAATGTGTCTGCTTGTTGAAAGAAAAGAGCATTTTCATAGTTGCACTTGAAAATTGTTTCCAGAGGCATTTGGCAGCAGTGCAATCAAGAAAGCAGGTTATGAAAATATAGACCACGCCCATGTGGTACCACCTCAAATTCACCGAATGTCAATTGCACATAATGGGCTAGATTATAAACTGAGCGCAAAATATGCCATTCAAAGTGAGACCGGCAATAGGGTACTGACCTCCGTGGGTATGATGCACAGTGGACAAGCTGGCGACCTCCAGCTCACCATATAGAAATTCAATATTCCACAGCACCATATGTCTGATAAAAAGTATTTTATTGAAGCATAACAACAGCACAAGTATGCTTGTGCTGTTGTTATGCTTCAATAAAAGACTTTTTATCAGACATATGGTGCTATGGAATATTGAATTTCAACTTAGTAATACCAGCATACGCAAATGTGCGCCGGTATTACAAGTTAGGTGCAATGCAAACACGACCTCGCTTTTGCATTGCATGGAAGCTTTGCATTCACGAGAGAGCACTTCCATAGGCTCCAAAGGGAGTCTCGTTCTCATCCCGTGAGACACGGCATAAGAACTAGCGCAGCAAATAGGGTAAGTCGTGCAGCGATGGGCAGCAGATTGTAAATATATATATGTATATGAATATAAACATATATATTTATGTGCTAATACTGTATGTGTATATGCACATATTAACACATACATATATATGTATATATTCATATACATATATATTTAAAGGGATAACACAGTTCCCATAGACCACTATGTAAAGGCACTTTTCAGTGCTGTTTTTTTCTAACACCCCAAATCCTCCACTTTTAACCCCTAAAAACAGCTTAGTGCAGTTTTATGTTAATGCTCATAAGTTTTTTTGTTTTTTTTTAAAAAGCATTACACAATTTATTTATTTATTTTTGTGGGGGGGGCAGTTGGGGCACATTTTAAAGGTTAACCAGAGGACTGACCTTGTAATGGCTATTTATTATCACATGCCTGTAAACAGGCGAATTTGCCTGTTTACGGGTGCATGATAAATTAGCACTCAACTTGTAACTAGCCCAATATGAATAAATATCTTGTATTATTGTATTATTCTCTCTAATCTTTAAACACTGTAGGACATTTACAAATGCTAGTTCCCCAAATAAAATGTTACTACTTTTTTTTTGCTGTTTTAATGTAAAGTGCATGAGATTCTGATTTTTACAAAATTCAAACAAATATTTACACAAAATTAACAAAGACTTAATGTCTCATTCCCATAGCCACAGACATTAATGCCACACACTTCAGGATAGATTTTTACAATGTGAGACAACATCCTGGGCCAATTATACAAGACAGATCGTGTTATTATTTTGCATTACAAAATCATATTAAACTGAAAATACAGTCTCAGAATATTTCCGCTACTAACACATTTCCTCTCTGTGCAAATGTATGAAATAGAACCAGTTTTACTTTTCCACACTGAGACTAGAATTATGTCTTCTAGAATTATTTTCTTGAGTAATTATAAAAAGCAGAGGTACATATCCCATGGCAGTTACCTTCTGTCTTTCAAAAATGCTGAGATTTTATTAGATATCAGCAGTAACCTGCTATGTTTTCTGCAGTTGGCATAAAATAAAAGAGAAAAGTACATATGACCTGGTCAATGCATGAAATAATAAAAACTAAAAGATTGTACAGAAGTGAGCACTGTATTTGTGGTATATGTAGAACAAAAAGATCAGATGCACATACAGTATATTCCTATAAACATATAAATATACAGTGTGATTTAGAACAGCATCAGTACCGCAGGAAAAATATACACTCTGACATTTTAACAGTTGGGCATAACATTTTATTGTAATGAGTTGGAATTGGAATTGGACTTTTTAATGATGCTACTGACAGTGTTACAGACATTTCACTTAAACCTTAAGGGAATGAAATTTATTAACATTCACTGGAAACAAGTACTACGTGTATATTTTACAATATAAAAAGTATGGTTAAAGAAAAAGATCACATTGCAACATTGGTGTTAAACATTAAATTACAGATCTAAATGCTGTTCTGGAAGCCTCAGCTGTAGGATAGCTACATTTTTATAAAGTGTAAATCACATAGAGATAATGAAGTATAGGTCAAATTCAACTGAAATCTTACAATAAGAACAAGGGGGCATCAAATGTATTTCAAAGAAGCAATGTTGCTATAGCATTATCATTTTAATCACTTCATACAACACATTTTCAATTTTCTATGCTTTTGATAGGTCTTAGCAGCATCTGTGCAATTTAGAGTGAGTTTGAGTTCACATTTTATGTCACACCAGAGAAGAAGAAAAAAATGATTATATTTACCGTAAGTACACCATGAGATATTGACATATAATGCATTTATAACAGGGCGAGAACTGCAAATATTTATTCCCAGTTATAAATGCAGGGCAGGAAATACCCACAAACCCAAGGGAACATATTTATAGTCTGTCCACAGCGTCTCTAAATTGAGTGATTATGTAAAATGTTTATAAGAAACTTTCGGAATTCAATATTTCAAAGAGGGTCACTTTTGCTGTTAAAGTTAGTAGCATTATTTGTTGTTGTTGCTGATATAATAAGATATCACTCATGATAGCAAAAGTGATCATTTGAATGATACCTGTATATCTGTGACATCATCCACAAAATTCAGTGATTTCACCACATATTGCAATACCCAAAGTAAATGTAAACCCCCTTATGGGAAGAAACATGCACAGAGCAGGAATGTATCCACCTTACGGACACTGGCAAACAGATTACGAATTCCAAACTCTTATGTGCATTAAAAGACCCACATATTGCTGGTACCCTACCAGTGGCGTCACTAGGGGGGGTGCGGGGGGGGTGGGCCGCACCAGGGTGACACCCTCCAGGGGGTGACACCACCAAAAAAAATATATATTTTTTTTTTAATTTTATTGAAATTCAAAGAAATACAATGTAGAGATGCATATATATGCATTTGTGAACATTAGTGGGACTTGGGAAGTTGTAGACACTTCATTTTTTTTTTGCCCCTTGAGCCAGTGCTGCAATTTCCACAAATAGTTTTCCCGGCTGCTTTTGCTTGTTTGTACTTTGCTCCTCCTCTGCCCAATTTCACTATGAATGTTGTGGGCGTGCCGTGGTTCTTGCGAAGTTGCGCTGCTAGCCTAAGCCTGCCTGCCTATCTGTGCTCACTGCTCAGTGATGTGTGGAGCAGTGGAGTCACTCACTGCTGTGCTGTCTCTCTAAACGGGAACTGGGAAATCATGAGGGGGATGCCTGGCACCTGACCGAGTATTTTTGTGTGTGTGTGTGTGTGTGAGTGTTTCTGTGTGTGTGCCTGAGTGTTTTTGTGTGTGTGTGTGTGTGCCTGAGTGTTTTTGTGTGTGTGTCTAAGTGTTTGTGTGTGTGCCTGAGTGTTTTTGTGTGTGTGTGTGTGTGTCAGAGTGTTTTTGTGTGTGTCTGAGTATGTTTCTAAGTGTGTCTGAGTGTATCAGAGTGTTTGTATGTGTGTGTCTGTGTTTTTTTGTTTGTGTGTGTCTGCTTTCTGGGGGGAGGGGGGGGTGACACCATAGGTTACCACACCGGGTGACACCAACCCTAGTGATGCCACTGTATCCTACACAGGGCAATGATTGTAATCCCATATAGCCAGTACCTACACACAGTGCAGTGACAACCCCCATAACCCCTGTACAGCTACTACTCCACATTTGCTCCATGGAGGGCAGGATCATGAACTGATTTTTAAGTAGTTCACAAAAAGAATTATAAGCAATCCCAGATGCTAGAGAAGCATATTTAGACATAGGCCAACAAGAACCAGCTAGAGAGAAAGGTAACACTGGATCTCAGCGGAAACCGATACCACTGTAGCTTAATGGAGACAGGTACTGCTGGAGACTGGCAGAGACAGGTACCACTGGGGCTTGGTAGAGACAGGGATATCAAAGCACAGCAGACAGGTAACACTAGAGTTTGACATGCTGATAACGCTAGAAATCTGCAGGCAGGAATCTCTTTGAAGTAGGTTGCAGTAGGAAACAGCAAACAATTGACTCTGGAACATGGCAAGTAAAGCAAATATCTCTGGTACACTAAGAATGGAACCTATCTGAGTAAGCTCACGAGGTAAGAGCAAGCTGTAGTTACACTGAAGCAGGCTGTAACTCTAGAACGCTGTGCAGGATAACTTACAGCAGGCTGAAGCAAGAAAAACAGACCAGAGGCCAGAGTCAAAACCATCAAGTACAATAGGAACAAAACCAGGATACACAGAAGCTTAGTCAAGGGCAGGCAATGGGTTGGTAACAATCAGGCAGTCATCGCACATGGCACAGCCCAAAAGTCGGACTTTGTTGTAAAAGTAAAATGAAGTCTGAATCTGTTACAGTTACACACACTTTTATACACATCCCAGGGGGTAATTACCTGCTGCTCAAGTTACACTGACCCTGTTATCCGGTTGAATGGTAGATATTGGCCCTAGGGAAATATGTAAACTCACGTGGGCCTTTTCATGTGGCCGGGCATGCAAAAGGATGACATAATATTATACATGACTAAATTACCAATAAATAGACACTAAATACCTCTGTTTTAGTGCTGCCATTTTCCAGGTACCCTTTTGCAACTTATCTGTATCCTCCCGTGTTTGGACTTAATTTAATCCGAGTTTCACCAGCATCAAAAATATATCCCCATGGATACTGAATATGTTTTCGGAGAAGAGTTATGGGCATAATTAATTTCTGAATATTGTGGATAGATAACTGGTTTCAGGCAGGGGGTTGGCTGGGAGAATCAAAACTAACACTCACCCCAAGCTTTGTTAGGCCATAAAAACTACTAGAGACACACAGACCAGGTTTCAGCTTTTTAAGCTAGATACATAGTTCTAATAAGGTTGATCAAAGTTACACCATTTGGTTATACCCTGAGTTTACATGGAGTTTTATTAACCCCTTAACTGCAAATAGAAAAAAATAGCAAACCTAATGCTTTTGAATGACACTCTATTTGAGTAAAGACAAAACCAAATTATGTTTTAACAGAGGAACACTCATAAAAGTTTTAACAAATATACAGAGTGAAAATATATTCAGAGATTTTTGTTTTTCATATTTTTGGTGTCTATGGAATATTCTCTATCTTGTCAGCTATAGATTATACCGTCTGATATTGAAACAAACATCAGAAACCTTTCATCTTCTATTTATACCTTTCTGTGGTGATGGCTAAAGATTGGATTATTAAAGTCAGCATATTGTTGTAAATAGAAATTTCCAAGTTATTAATGTTTTTTGCCCAGTATTTACACCCAAAGGTATAGATTCTGTATTATTAACAAAAAATAAGTTTATTTCAGCTGTACATATTCTAAACATTTGCCTCTGTCCACAATGCTATATCTTGGGTTTATTGCTTTTCTCAATCTATACATCCTCAGTTGGAAAACTTATATCTTATATAGGGTTTCATTACCACTTATATACTTAAATCACAAAAATGTATTCATCTTCTTCTTTCCCTCTTTACTAAGCCAGGTCACCAACTGTGTTTGACATTTCTCTTGGATATGCTTGCATTACATTAAGCTCAATCTTTCAAAAACAGATCCTGTCCTTATTCCCCATATGTCATAAATACCCCACACCTTGTAATTACAAAAAAATTCTCTTGTGTTGCTATAGAATACTATTATCAGCCAAGTCTAAACATTTTAATAATAAATTAACCATTACAATTTGCGATATTGCAATTTATTTCAGTAGCCAAACACCCCCAACCATTTGCCTTATTTGGAGGGGCCAAACCAAGCTTGAGTCTGCAGACAGCAAGGCTAGGTACAGTCATAATGTTAGTATAGAATGGATTGTTCTGCAGCTGTTATCCGTTATAACCAGTTAGGGACAAAATATGTTGCAGGGCTAGTCTTGAGATGTCTGCTGTGTGTAGTTCAAGTTCTGAGATTTAGAAAATCCACAATTTCATGAGCTAAATTAAATGAAAAGGGGTGAGATACATAGTGAAAGTATATTGCAAAGGTGTTTTATTAAAGGGACATTGAACCCAATTTTTTTCTTTTTCAATTTTAAGTAACTTTCTAATTTACTCCTATTATCACATTTTCTTCATTCTCTTGGTATGTTTATTTGAAAAGCAAGAATGTAAGTTTAGATGCCGGCCCAGTTTTGGTGTCCTTGTTGATTGGACAGCACCAATAAACAAGTGCTGTCCATGGTTCTAAGCAACAAATTTGCTGGCTCCTTGGCTTAGATGCCTTCTTTCAAATTAAGATAGCAAGAGAACAAAGAAAAATTGATAATAGCAGTAAATTAGAATGTTGCTTAAAATTGCATGCTCTATCTGAATCATGAAAGAAAAAAATTGGGTTCAGTGTCCCTTTAAGGGTAACTAAACTTTTTATATACTATCCCTTTAAAGTCAAGCATTTTATTTCCGACATATTAAACATGTTAAAATCATTTTTAGAATATATATATATATTTTTTAAATAAAGCTGTTCATTAAGGAATCTTTTAGTTCACAATAGATCCAAGAGATAAATGGCTAATAAAAACAACTCCATCAACTCTATTGGTTTACAGAGACATCCCTCCTCCACATGCATGAAAACAAATTCAACTGTAATAAGGGCAGATAATAATAGCAATAAAAAAACAAAAACAACTATATTTTAGACTCATCTATATTTTACAAAAAGCTCATATTTTCTATTGAAACAAGAATACAATACCCTTTGTTTAAAGCTTGATAAAAAATTAGACCGGTTTGACATTTTTTTCCGCAGTAGAATAATTGCTATTTTTTTGTTCCTTCTACAGCATTACAATGTCTTTGTGTAATATTGTACTTTCTATAAGCCTGTACTCAATTTGGAGACATAAAATGCATGCAAATATTTTAGTCTTATTTTTCTATGAAACTTTTAATAAGACAAAAGAGTACCCTTTTGTGCAAAAACTGTGGTAAAAAGTATATTGGTCTATCATTTATGGAATTTTTTATGATTTTAATCTACTTTTTGTTCACTTCCCTTTTATTATTCATGTATTTGTTTCTTATAAACATCTGTGCAAACACTGTGATATATTGTGTTAGATTATTTCCTAACAAATGGCAAACACTCCTCAGTTTAGTTGCGGGTGTTCCACAGGTGGGACAGAGTGGGAGGAGGCATTGATACAAGTGTGTCATGGGCAGACTCAGGGCAGGGGAAGATGGAGTCACAAGTGGTCTGAAGGTAGAACCAGCTGGCCTGGGGATATGGTTAGGAAGTTGTCGGACGTAGTCTGTCTAAAAGGACAGGGGCAGGGAGTAGTAATTTATTTATTTTTTTACCCTCCTAGGAGCAAAATAGAAGATTGTGGTGTTTTTGCACCACTTGCTCCCCCTAGAATCAACACAGATAGATAGATAGATAGATAGATAGATAGATAGATAGATAGATAGATAGATAGATACAGTGGGTGTTGAAAAGAATCACACCCCTTGAAAATAATCACATTTTGTTGCTTTGCAGCCTGAAATAAAGACAGACACAGTTTTTGTTAATCCAGTTGTAATTACTCAGTGCAACTTATGACATCCAAGTGAAAGATATATCACCAACCTGTCAGGAAAAAATAAAGACAATAAAAAAAAAAAAAAAGACAATTCAAAGACAATTCAAAAACTGAGTTGGAAAAAGGATCACCCCCTTGTGTCAGTATTTTGTTGAACCACCTTTTGCTTTAATTACAGCCTTTAGTCTGTTGGGATATGTCTCTGCTAAATATGCACATCTAGACTGTGCAATATTTGCCCACTCTTCTTTGCAGAACTGCTCCAGTTCCATTACATTTGATGGTGACCGTTTGTGGACTGCAGTCTTCAAGTCATGCCACAGATATTCAATGGAGTTTAAGTTTAGGCTCTGACTAGGCCATGTAAGGACATTCACATTTTTCTCCTTCAACCACTGTGTGCTTTGAGTCATTGTCATGTTGTGGCCTCTGAATCTCCTAGGTGTGTTATGGCAAAGCTCAGTCGTGACTGCATGTGGCCTTTCTTAAGGAGTGGCTTTTTTCTTGCAACCCTCCCATGCAAGTCACCTTTGTGGAGATTTTGTGATATTGTTGTCACATGCACACAATGACTACTCTTTGTCATAAATTCCTGCAACTGCTTCAGAGTTGCTGTGGGCCTCTTGGTAGCCTCTTAGACTAGTTTCCTCCTGGTTCTTTCATCCAGTTTGGAGCAATGTCCTGATACAGAGAGGGTCTGGGTTGTACCAAATACCTTCCACTTCTTAATAGTAGACTTCACTGTGCTTCTAGGCATTGATAAAGCCTTTGATATTTTCTTGTATCCATCTCCTGACTTGTGCCTGTCTACAACATTATTCTGGAGATCTGTTGACAGTGCCTTGCCACCCATAGTTGATTGTTTGCTTCAGTTGCACTACCAGGGACTGAGATGCTCCTGGAAAGCTATTTTCATGCTGAGCTAATCAATATGCCCCCAGCTGATCACAGTAGATGGTCAAATGGCTTTGTGTGTGTTGTTGAGAAGGTAATTAGCTACACCTGATTGAGTTTACAAGTAAGTTTAGGAGGGGGTGATCCTTTTTCCAACTCAGTGATTCTGTTTATGAATTGTCTTTATTTTTGCCTGACATGTTGGTGTTATATCTTTCACTTGGATGTTAGAAGTTGCACTGAGTAATTACAACTGGATAAACAAAATTTGTGTCTGTAGTTATTTCAGGCTGCAAAGCAACAAAATGTGATTATTTTCAAGAGGGATGATTTTTTTCAATACCCACTGTAGATGGTAGATAGATAGATAGATAGATAGATAGATAAACACATAGTTACATTATACATAAATTCATATATTAATCTGTGAATTATAGTGGTAATAAGACTGAGAATTCCTAATTATGTGCCTGTAGTTTCATTCTGAATCCCCCTCAAGCAGTCTACATGACATCACTGGTATGCCCTTTCCAATAGCACAATAACATAGCGTTGGCAGGTCCTCCTTTGTAGTCAGCACTTTAACATTAAATTGAAAGGCACAGTAGCATATCCTCACAGATGGCAATTATCACTCATTCCAAAGCTGGCCAAATCTAGATAGTTTTGTGTGTTCCTTCTCCTGAGTAATTCTACAAATCCTGAACCTGTTCTTTGCTGCATTAGTAAATTTTCACCAGTAATTAAAATCCACCTACATGTAAACAAATAACACATGTGCATCAGTTCAGCATTAAATTTGCCATATTTTTTTCTTTTGAGGGTTGCTTAAAATTATTAGAAGAAGAAGACACAGGGGGAGATATAAAAAACAAAAAAACATTTGTCATATTTAGAAGTTTTTCCTTTTGTGTCTGCAGCTCTCTTTCTTATTTAGCTTTCTTTTAGGAGCCCGTTGGTAAAGCTCAACATCTTCACACTGGGCAAAATCAATTTGGAGCTCACTTACGCTTGCACCCTGTGACAAAAGTGGTGCCATTCAAAGATCAGTCACATTGCCATCTGTTTGAAAGTTGTACAATGCCCTTTAGTTCAGCATCTACCACACAGAGCAGGAGCTTCATATTTGTGCATAACCCTTAGGAAAAATATATAGCGATACAACAGCTGCAAAAATGTAAAATGCAGGCACAATAAACCAAAGAACATGATACAACTGTCAAACAGACAGCAACACCACTGCTTCTGTGACAGGATATGTGAATGATGGTGATTCGCCCTATTTGAAGTAAATATGCACTTGTAAAGATTTGAAATAGGTGCTTTGAAGAGAGCTGAAGACAGCATGGTGAGCAGTAATCATGCTATTATTGTCTAGCCAGCAGTTTTCTGTCCCTTTAAAGGGACACTGTACCCAAAATGTTTCTTTTGTGATTCAGATTGAGCATGAAATTTTAAGCAACTTTCTAATTTACTCCTATTATCAAATTTTCTTCATTCTCTTGGTATCTTTATTTGAAATGCAAGAATGTAAGTTTAGATGCCGACCCATTTTTAGTGAACAACCTGGGTTGTCCTTGCTGATTGGTGAATAAATTCATCCACCAATAAAAAGGTGCTGTCCAGAGTACTGAAACCAAAAAAAGCTTAGATGCCTTCTTTTTCAAATAATGATAGCAAGAGAACAAAGAAAAATTGATAATAGGAGTAAATTAGAAAGTTGCTTAAAATTGCATGCTCTTTCTGAATTACAAAAGAAAAAAATTGGGTACAGTGTCCCTTTAAGTCACTTTTTCTTAACATAACATAAATGAAAATGTTTATTTCTAAAACAGTAATTATCAGCTGAAACCTGACTACCACAAACATAAACTACAATGGGGTATTATATTGGACAAAAGAGAAAAGGGAAAACAACAGTTTCAAAAATATATCAAGCAAATCAAAGTACTCAGTGGAAGACAACATATTTTGTAAACCTGAACCCTAAAATAAAAATGTAAACATATTTATACTTTCCAATATTTCTTTTCTTTATTTGTTACTGGAAGGCTAGAGATGGAGCGTCACTCAGTACTGTCAGGATCAGGGTAGGGAAGGGTAGACTATATGGGCTGAGTTCTAAGTGTTTCTGAATGGGGCTTATTTAGTTTTATTAAGGATAAAACAGTGCAATATACAAAAATAAATATTAAAATATTTTGGATGGAAATATCCTTTATTTTTTTATATTGCACTGTTTTGTCTTTGCACTTTATCACATTTATTATCATTATATTTTTATTGTGAGTCTTTTGTATATTTATTATTTATTAAGGATAGTCAAAGAGTTGGTAGGAACAGCAAGAGGGAGAGAGAACTGGGATGTCCTGTCAAATACAGACCTACAGAGGGTGACAAGATAAGGTAAAATTAATTTAAAGAAAACAAAAGTCAACAGTCTGGATAGGAGCATTCTGGAATTGTATTTAGTAGTTTTTCCTTACATTTTGTATCCCCAATCTTACAGTACCATTAACTTGCTACATACACAAAGCAGAATATGGCTACACATACCTGAGGTTTCATCTACTCTCTCATCCACAACATGGTCCTTCTGATGTACCCACTCACTGTTGCACTTAAAGTAGATTTGTGTAGCTGGGCTTGCCTTGCAGTATAAGTTCACAGGCTTGTTCTTCACTATATAGGCTTCTTCTGGCTCAATGAGAAAATGGGGTAATGGCTCTGGAGGGTCAGAAGGAAAGGTTTCTGGGAGCTCATGAAAGAAATCATCATCTACAAATAGAAAAAAAATGACATAAGATTTATCAATGGAGTATATGTTTAGTAGTACACTCATATATGTGTTAATAAATCATGACATGTTGTAGAACAGTGTTTCTTAAAGGGACACTGTACCCAAAAATTTTCTTTCGTGATTCAGACTGTGCATGAAATTTTAAGCAACTTTCTAATTTACACCTATTATCAAATTTTCTTCTTTCTCTTGGTAACTTTATTTGAAATGCAAGAATGTAATGTAAGTTTAGATGCCGGCCCATTTTTGGTGAACAACCTGGGTTGTCCTTGCTGATTGGTGGATAAATTCATCCACCAATAAAAAAGTGCTGTCCAGACTACTGAAACAAAAAAAAGCATAGATGCCTTCTTTTTCAAATAATGATAGCAAGAGAACGAAGAGAAATTGATAATAGGAGTAAATTAGAAAGTTGCTTAAAATTGCATGCTCTTTCTGAATTACAAAAGAAAAAATTTGGGTACAGTGTCCCTTTAACTCCAGTCCTCAAGTACCCCCAACAAGCCAGGTTTTACTAGAGCATAGGTGAAATAATAAGCTTATTAAATTAGAGCAGGTTACTATCAATGGTTACTGATCATCTGATTATTTCACTTGTGCTCTAGTTAAGATATCATGAAAATCAGGCCTGTTAGGGGTACTTAAAGGGACACTAAACCCCAAAATTTTCTTTTGTGATTCAGATAGAGCATGCAATTTTAAGCAACTTTCTAATTTACTCCTATTATCAAAATTTCTTCAAATCTTCAAATCTTTCTTCTTTTAGTATCTTTATTTGAAAAGCAAGAATGTAAGTTTAGATGCCGACCCATTTTGGTGAACAACCTAGGTTGTTCTTTCTGATTGGTGGATAAATTCACCCACCAATAAACCAGTGCTGTCCATTGTTCTGAAACAAAAATTGGCTGGCTCCTTAGCTTAGATGTCTTCTTTTTCAAATAAAGATAGCAAGAGAACAAAGAAAAATTGATAATAGGAGTAAATAAAAAAGTTGCTTAAAATTGCATGCTCTATCTGAATCACAAAAGAAAAAAATGTGGTTCAGTTTCCCTTTAAGACTGGGGTTGAGAAACACTGTTGCAGAAAAATAAAAAGTTTAACAGCTTTTTTTTTTTTGCCCTACAGGAATACATGGCATCGAGTCTGGCTATGTTTGCCACATTGCTATGTGACATTATAATGAAGTTGTTTAAGAGCATGTCCTCTTAGTTGGCTGTGTATGCAAGATATAAGTGTTTTTTGGCTAAACTTGCATTATCTTTTAGTCCAGGTATACACCACTTGAAAAGCATATTCAGTATAGTTTATCATATATAATTTGCTGTGGTTTATTAGAGACACACTGTAGAATATTGAATAGTCACTCTCCTGGAACGGCACCTTAATGCTGCACTTCAACTCTTAAATGTTAGAGCATGTCATTTGTAACTATAATGGCCCTTTAAGAGAAATAAGCAAAAGGTATTTATTGAAACAAAGTACTGATAACCAAAACAAAATTCAGAGCAAAGCAATGCATATACTATTTGGTCTCTTTTTATCTCCTGCTGTTGGTATATTTCTGAACCAGCATGTGAAAAGTTTCCAAAAACAAAAGAAAAACGAATTTGATGTCTGACCATTGCAGGGTTGGTTATTGTTACAAGGACACTAGTTGAAAAACAAGTACTGCAGGTGAGCAAATTGAATGTAATATTTCCTATTCTGGTATACTATAGTCAAAAAAATAGAAATGCTATTTCTAAAAAAAAAATAAAAAAAAAATAAAAAAATTCTAAATGAGTAAAAAAAAACAACAAGCTGGCAGTAACCTTGGGTTTATGAACAGCCATAACAATATAATTACTGAAAGATCAATGGATTCATTTGACAATAAAAAAAACAATCTTTTATGTGAATGCCATGTTGCCTGGTATTATGAGAACAAACAGCTACAGTATATTAATAGTTTGCTATCTTTATATATCTATACTGTATTGAGGCAAACCTACATATAGATTATTTTCAAAACATGTTTATGAGTAAACACATTAAACAGGAAAAGATGAAAAACATGGACATGTATAGTGCTTTTATAATGATAGCATAAACAACTTTCCATAGATAAATGTATTTAAAAATATTTTTTTTTCTGTTCTAAACGCTTGGATCAGAACCAGGACACCTGTATACCAATGAGTGTCTATTTATGTTCTAGGAAAAGTACTATGAGCATGGGTGTCCATTTAAAGGGACAGTCAAGTTAAAATTAAACATTCATGATTCAGATAGGGCATGGAATTTTAAAAAACTTTCCAATTTACTTTTATCATCAAATTTGCATTGTTCTCTTAATATTCTTTGTTAAAAACTAAACCTAGGTAGACTCAAACTGATTTCTAAGCTCTTGAAGGCCACCTCATATCAGCGCATTTTGATAGTTTATTATGTTACACACTGCTTGTTCATGTGTGCCATATGAATAATATTCTGCTCATAAACCTACTCAATAGCTGGGAGTTTAAACCTACCAACTGACCATCTGGGAATCTAGATCGCAACAAGGAAGAAAACTATGTAAACCTATGTCTATCCACTACAGTATGATTGAAGGAGCTCTTCCTCCAGATTAAGCTCCACATATAATGAAATGGGAGGAAAGACTGAATATCTCTATCCCTACTCAAATTTGGCAGTATACCCTCATGCTCACCAAAAAAGCCATTCACTGCATTACACTATACAAGACCTACTTTAAGCTTCTTACACATTGGAACTATGTCCCCGCATGATTAGCCCAACTTTTCCCCAATGCCTCTCCTAAATGCTGGAGAAACTGTTACCGTATAGGAGACATGACACTTATTTGGTGGGATTGCCCAAAACTTAAACCCCTATGGAACACTTGCTTCACAACTTTAGCCAGATTAGAGATATCCCTCACCAAGTCACCAGCTGTGGTCTTGCTACACATAGGTACATGCACCTTGCCTAAACATCATAGCTACTTGTGTATTTATCTCTTCTCTTATTATTATTTACAATTATTATTGGTTATTTGTAGAGCGCCAACAGATTCCGCAGTGCTATAAACAAAGGCAGAGTACAACAAAACAATTATAGGGATCAAATGGGTAGAGGGCCCTGCCAAGAGTCGCACTGTTGTAGTCAGCTCTTAAGAAGGTGATCTACAAACAGCTGGACTCTTAGGCATAGATGCTAAGAGGGTTCAGGGGATAGCAATGGAGGAGAGGAACTGGTATAAAGAAAGGTAAGTGTAGGTTGTATGCATCCCTGAACAGTAGAGTCTTTAGGGAGCACTTGAAGCTTTTAAAACTAGGGGAGAGTCTTGTGGAGCGAGGCAGAGAGTTCTACAAGATGGGAGCCAGTCTGGAAAAGTCCTGTAAATGGGAATGTGAGGAAGTAACAAGAGAGGAGGAGATCCTGAGCTGATCGAAGGGGACGGGAGGGAGAATATCTGGAGACAAGTTCTAAAATGTAGGGGGGAGCAGTGAGTGCAGTTGAGAGCTTTGTATGTCAGAGTGAGGATTTTGTGATTAATCCTAGAGGCAAGAGGAAGCCAGTGAAGGGATTGGCAGAGAGGTGCAGCAGATGAAGAGCGACGTGTAAGGAAGATGAGCCTGGCAGAGGCATTCATTATGTATTGTAAAGGAGCTAGGCGGCAGCTGGGGAGACCAGAGAGGACAGAGTTGCAATAATCGAGGCGGGAAAGGATGAGAGAGTGGATTAAAATCTTAGTTGTGTCTTCTGTAAGGAAATGTCTAATTTTAGAGATGTTTTTAATGTGGAAGTGGCAAACTTTAGCCAAGGATTGAATGTGAGGAGTGAAAGAAAGATCTGAGTCAAATGTGCCCCCGAGACATCGGGCATGTGGGGTAGGGGTATTGATGGAGTTATCAACAGAGAGATTGCGGGTGGAGATTTTGGAAGAAGGGGGGGAAAATAAGGAGCTCAGTTTTGGAGAGATTTAGTTTGAGGTAGTGAGAGGACATCCAGGAAGAGATGTGAGCAAGACAGTTAGTGACACGGGTTAGCAAGGAAGGAGATAGGTCTGGTGCAGAGAAGTAGATTTGGGTGTCGTCGGCATAAAAATGATATTGGAAACCGTGGGACTTTATTAGGGAACCTAATGATGACGTGTAGATTTAGAAGAGAAGGAGACAGAGGACAGAGCCTTGCGGTACCCTGACAGAAAGTGGTGACTGGGCAGAGGAGGCCCCAGAGAAGGCATAAAACTTTCTATTGCCAGATAATAGAAGAAAGACGCTCCCCCTACTTGGCCCACCATAATTAACACAATTGCCTACATATACTCCATGGAAAAAAATGTTTTCGATTCTCTTGAAAACTCTGACCTCTTTGAAATGATCTGGGCTGATTGGAAATCTGCATTTAATACTCAATGGCTTCCCAACACTGACCTTTAATCTATAGATGAATCCCCATTCAAACTCTTTCCCTATAAATCAGCATTTTCACTAACAACAACATCCCACTATTCTTGACCATTACCACTTTAACCTACCTGCAACCCCTTAATTCTCCTTATCACTCCCTAATTACCTAAATCTACTTATTAGATGCATCATATATTACATTAATAAGCAATACCTTTGTATTATTATCTGTTTTTGAGGGACTTGTTAATCCCTATTATAATTTGATCCATGTGGCTGTGTACTTAAATGTATAATGTTACACTTTATTCTTAAAAAAAAATAAAAAAAAATGTTTGAAATAAATAAAATATTGTCATTACTGAAAAAAATACAAAATAAATAAATAATATTCTGTTCACTCCGGTTGATTTATTTATGAGTCAGGTTGGCTAAATTGCAAGTCTGTCAAAAAATTGAGATAAGTGGCAGTCTGCAGAGGCTTAAATACAAGATAATCACAGAGGTAAAAAGTATATCAATATAACAGTATTGTTTATGCAAAACTGGGGAATGGGTAATAAATAAAAGGATTATCTATGTTTTTAAACAACACAAATTTTTAGTAACGTATGGTTGTGTGTCCATACTTGAAGTCATTAAAGTATGCTGTGCAAAAAATCTATATCCTAAGTAACTGAACTGATTTTAAATATTAAAGATGGATTACACACAGTACTAAACAACTGCCAAACTCTAGGTGTGAGTAGATAGGATAGATAGATAGATAGATAGATAGATAGATAGATAGATAGATAGACAGAAAGTTAGACAGGCAGACAGAGGCACAAAAGAGAGAGAGAAATGATTATGCCTCACAAAAAAATACTTTGTATGTTATTATTAACAACACCAACACACAATAGCTCATGACTGCACTACTCACTTATCGATGTAAAGGCGCTGAAACATTCTGTAGATTGTATACAAAAAATATATGGGTCAGAAATGAAAAAATACTAGTTAAAAACACCTTTGTCAGAATAAAATTGAATCTCTCTTCCATTATCTTTCTCTTTGTGCACTCTTATTGGAATTCAGGTGCCATTTATGACTCTTCAAATAATTTGATTGAGTTTGAGCAAAAAATGAAAAATAAAAATATAAATCCAGTTAATTTTACTGGCTGCAATTCCAGAGGGTGTCAGCAAAGTGCTATAAACAATGCAATGTACCACTAGAGAGAATACTAATTTATTACTAATAATTAAATTTATAGATTTTTTTGCTCATAATTCTATGTCTAGTTTGTGGCTGTCCAACATTTACCACTCCACAAATGTAATATTCTATTGAAGTTTAGCATTTATTCTCTATATGATAATTCACTTTATATTGATTTCAAATACGCTGTAGCAGGACATCCAATCCCAATTCTGACAGCATAATCCCTCATTTGATTTGTTACTTCTATAATCATATACAATGCCTGAGGAATCTAATTATCAGTAAGTAACCAAAGCAATTATGAATCTCACAAATAAAAAAGAGGAATTCAATCACACAGTATTTTATAATTATAATGCATCCAAGTAATATGTGATTTTTAATTCATGTAAAAGACTCTAATGCACATTTTTGTGAGTCTTCTAGACAGTGTCTTGTATTTCATTGCATTTTGGTGCAACAATGATGTTTTGAAATTCATTATGGTGTTAAATTAAAGTAATCAGCTTATATACTTTTTTAAATTATTGCAATGTTGTTGTATTTGATACTGTACAATATTTAGCGTTACTATATAGAGAGACAGACTGGCTAATTTCCCGCTGAAGTAATGGATGACCATATGGGAAAACATGGTTTTTGTTGTCTCTCCGCCTCTTTGGCATGCTTGTTATATTTATGCTTGGAAGCCAGGCTTAATTGTATTCTACTCTTACGTCCCATGCAGAAGAAGCTAGTGCTGCTCACCACACAAAGAGGAATCAGCAGCCAAACCGGGGGATATTAAGTTAAGAGGCTTGATGTGGTCATGTGGCTAAAGGGTGGACTACATGGCTGTTGGTTGATTAGATGCCTTATGTGGTTATGTTGCTGACAGCCAGGATGTAGCAGTCAGTATATTGTCTGGTGGGTATGTTGTCATGGACAGGACTACCTGCTAAGGAGAAGATCGAGGGCATGAAGGGTTTTTAATGACAAAGCACCATGAGTTATATAACCATTTGCAAAATAGTTCCAAACACAACACTTAGGTGACACTCTTGTGAAAGAAATTTTGTCAAAATTTGTAACATTCACATCTGATTTATCTTGGTAAAGTACCTTAACTGGGCAGAATGAAAAACATCTTAGAAACCTTTCAGAATTGAACAATTGGTTGGGGTATGGAAGTTGTGGGAGCTCTAGAAGCGTAATCTGCTAACATCACTTTGCCTGGAATACTTTAAATATTTCAACATTATGAAATCTGTAATAATTATATGCACCACGCTAAGATCTTGATAACATTGCAGCGGTAAACTTTACCAACAGGTATTAATAAGAAAAAAGTACAAGTAGACTTTAAAATCACATTTAGTACTTTGTTGTAAAGTTTATAATGGCAATAGAATATAGAACATTTTTTTTTTTTTGCATATTTAAACAACCGTTTGAAAACTCCTACTACCCTTTTATAATCTCATGGCGCCTGCTTCGCCTCACGTTTTTAAAATAATTTATTGAAGGGACATTAAACTTCTAGGTACATCTATATTACCAGTTTTTTCACAGCTGTACCTTACACTTTGTATTAGCTTGCGCAATAGAAAGCTGAAGAGTTACATTTTTGTACTTTTTTTTTTTTACTCAACTTCAAATACAAATGTAAAAAACAGAGCAAAGTAGCCACTGTGAAAATGTACAGGTCCTATCCTGTATTGTGCATAATACAGCTTGTCAAGAAGACAAAAATATCACTGTGAATGTGCATCGCTTCTGTCACTGGGTACAAAAATACTAAAATTTCAAAATGGCGGCGCCAAATGTGTAGATGCAGAACTTCCCTAACCAGAACTTTTGAAGGGTTAAAATAAGAGAATAGCTTTAAAGAGAGCTGCAGAAACAGTTGAAAACATTAGCATAATGAGTAGCAGTGGTACCCAGAAATTTAATTTCTCTTAAACAAATACCCACTATAATATATATTTTATTTCTTATGCAACCTGATTGTAGATTCTTCTATTAAAAAGTGTGCATCTATTCATGTCTGTCTAAAAATGAATGTTAGCGCATTTCTGAAATGACAACTAAATAACTGCCAGTGTTTTATTGTAAAATATAGTATCCATTACACTTGTTTGAATATAAAGCATATTCTGTTGAAATGGAATTTACTGAGGAATACTTCAACTTCAATTTCAAAATGAACAGTTGCAAACCTAATTTTATCTGCATCCGCTTTCTTATCACTCCGAAAGATTATGATGCATTGCAGCATGCTTAGCGGAGTTAACTGTGAGTTACATATAGTCTCTGTTTCACATTACAGATGTAGAAAAAAATTATTATGCAGTATTTAAAAAAACAAAACAGGAGAAGCAAATCTATTTAGGCATTTTTAAACATGTATCTATGTTTGGCGTTGGTAAACTAAGGAGGGCTGTAATTAAAGGACTGTAGCTTTAAACTAGAATTAATAACTTTATACGTATAGAAAAAATAATAATGCAGATCTCATGTACTCCATATAGAGGTCTTTCTTTAGCAGTTCATGAATTTATCTAAAACTCAGGGCCAGATTACGAGTGAAGGGTAAAATTGCGCTTTCGCAAGGGCGAAATTTGTGCTCCACTCATAATGGATCTAGCTGCTTTTGTCTATGATTTTAAGTCCTAAACTAGTCACCTGGTGACTTTAAAGCAATATCTTCTAACTGTTGCAAGCCAAAAACTTAGCTGGACAATCAACTTTTAAAGGATAGACCCAGTAGAGTTTTTCAGCTGTAGCTAAGGATTCTGGGAAGTGACAAACAAAAAAGGATACACACTTAGTGAAAGTGTGACACGTCATTTGGCGTCTCTTCTCCAGACCACACTATAGATATGCATACTTTTGAAAATTGAAAGGGAGCAAAGAGTTTTAATAATCTGCTTCGGAGATCATGAATAAATATAAATTCCCTACTATATGCCAGTGCAGACTGCTAGCAAGGTTTGCCAGGTGGCCAGTATTAGCCCAGTATTTTAGCAGGCTGCCCAGTAAAATCACAAAAACACAGGACACTTAAAGGGACACTAAACCCAATTTTTTTCTTTCATGAATCAGATAGAGCATGCAATTTTAAGAAAATTTCTAATTTTCTCCTATTATCATTTTTTCTTTGTTTTCTTGCTATCTTTATTTAAAAAGCAGGAATGTAAAGCTTAGGAGCCAGCCTATTTTAGGTTCAGAACCTGGGTTACACTTGCTTTTTGTAGCCACCAATAAGCACGTATAAACCCAGGTTCTGAACCAAAGATGGGCTGGCTCCTAAGCTCTACATTCCTGCTTTTTTTTTTTTTTTTTTTTTTAAACGAACAAGGCAAGAAAACAAAGAAAAATTGATAATACTGGGTAGATTTATCATAGTGCGAGCAGACATGATACGATGTAGCATATCATGTCCGCTGCACATCGATAAATGCAGACAGCATAAGCTGTTGGCATTTATCATTGCACCAGCAGTTCTTGTGAACTGCTGGTGCAATGCCGCCCCCTGCAGATTTTCGGCCAATCGGCCGCTAGCAGGGGGTGTCAATCAACCCGATAGTATTCGATCGGGTTGATTTCTGTCCACGGCCTCAGAGCCTTAGACCGCTGCTTCATAACTTCTGTTTCCCGCGGAAACAGGGGCATCAAGCTCTATACAGAGCTTGATAATTTGGCCCCTAGGAGTAAATTAGAAAGTTGCTTAAAATTGCATGCTCTGTCTGAAACATTAAAGAAAAAAATTGGGTTTAGTATCGCTTTAAAGGGATAGAAAGCTCAAAAATTAAAAATGCACGGGTGCATTTCAATTTTAAATAAAAGCATTTTTACAATATACTTTCATTAGCAAAAATGCTTCTAGTAAAATCTATTACTGTTTTCCTGCGCATCAGTATTCAAACAAAACACATTCTCAGAGCAGTAGCTTGTGTGATACAAATGACATTTTCAGAAGCAATGCACACCACTGCCAGCAGTCTGAGAAGGTGTGGTGTTTGGATATGTTTGCTAATGAAATTATATTGCAAACATT
The DNA here is from genome assembly GCF_027579735.1 of Bombina bombina. Lineage (NCBI taxonomy): Eukaryota > Metazoa > Chordata > Amphibia > Anura > Bombinatoridae > Bombina > Bombina bombina. The sequence continues at coordinate 959,027,457 of NC_069500.1, forward strand.
TTTATATTTCAAATTAAAATGCTCCCTTGCAAATTTCAAATTTGACCTCTCTATTCCTTTAAATTAAATAAAGTTATTCTTTTAAAGTCCCTGTGTTAGCTAAACATAAAAGGGTGTTACAACCAATCAGCATCCTGCATCTCTGCTGTAGCTGTGGTGAGATAACCATTGCTTATTTTTAATGGGACAGACACAGTAATTTATATACAATTTTAAAAATATACATGTTTACTCTTAAATTGAGCCTGAGCACTGATAAATTCAAATAAAAAATAAAAATAAAAAAATAAACTGGATATACATTCCACTTGTGGCTAGGACAGTCATGTATATAAAATATACATAGTTATTTATATTATAAACATAATTAAAAAATGAATGTGGTGCTATAAGTGAAAAATATTTGTACAAATAAAGACCTCTAAAGGAAAAAAATTGTGCCAAAAAAAGAAAGCATAGGTAATGCAGTCAGAAGAAAACACATATGATTTAGTGGATATCGAAATGTGATTTAAAATAATCCATTTTTAATATATAAGAAGATTATGAATGAAAAAAAATTAATATCATGTGTATGTCATCTAAATTTAAGGTGAGCTTTAATCATTTTTAATTACAAACTCTATTACTTAGATGAGAAAAAGTTCAGCTGCAATATTAGCAGAAGGCTTTAATAATACACTAGATCTGGAAACACTGAATAAGCAAACATTTAGCAATTCAATCTGCATGATATAATCTTAAATTAATGTATTAATAGTATGCTTCCATATTTATTTATGCTAAAATAACCACAGCAGATTTTACCAATAAAAACATTGTGTTTATTTCAATTTTCAGTGTTTTAGAAAAAGCTGATAGTAATGTCTGTTATGTTGAAAAATAGGTTTAAATGGACATTTTAGTCACAATTTATGCTCATTCTATTATTTTTTTTTCTGATGTAAATGAGTAGATTCTTACAAACAGCTATGAAAACAATGTTCCTGCACCTTTTGGCGCACAATACTTGGCAACTTTTAAAAAAACTTCCAGGGACACTTCGCCGCTTAGCCACTCCCATTTATGGTTTGCATAGCTCCACCCACTCAGATTGACTTCCAAAACAAGCACATACAATTCTAGTAGTATAATTTAGCCATACTGATTGCTTAAAAAGACAGGAAAGATTAAATTAAATTAAATGTGTATGCTTACATACAGAGCATGTACTTTTTAAATTCATTTGTACTTTGTTCTCTTGGGTAACTTTGTAAAAAAGGATAAGGATATGTACGTATCCTGAGCCAGCAGCAATGAACTACTGGGAGCTAGCTGTTGATTGGTGGCTACACACATTTTACTTTTGTCATTGGCTCACCAGATGTGTTTAGCTAGCTCCCAGCAATGTATTGCTGCTCTGGGACTGACTTTATCTATGTGTTTAAACACTTTGCAGAGGTTAAACACATGGCTATATGCAAGTAAAAGTGCAATAAGAAAATTGCTATAACTTATTAAAATATAACCACTATGCAATGTTATAGCCCTTTAATGTAGGTTAAAGCATCAAGCTCCTCATCACTTCCCTTACTCTCAAGCAAATAATTGGCATAGAAAGAACAATTTTGCAGCAAGAACCTATAATAAGCAAGCAAGGGTTAAATTATTAACCCTCCAGCATCTGTATAGCAAGACACCACAAAGCACCCTAGTTTATATAGATGTTACACAGACATAAATTAATAAAACTGCTGAAAAAAATATACTGGGCTAGATTACAAGTGGAGCGCAAAATATCGCAAGTTAGCCACAATACAAATGCAACCTTGCGTTCGCATTGCTGGGAAGCATTGCGCTTACAAGAGTGCGCTTCCATTGGCTCGAATGGGAGCCTCATTCTCATGCCGTGAGACACTGCATGAGAACTAACACAGCAAAGGAGTTAAGTCGCTCAGTGATAGCAGCAAATTGTAAATATATATGCATATGCTTATATACTTATATATGTAAGTATTAATATGTGTATATATACACATATTAACATATAAATATATATGTATGTAAGCATATACATATATATTTACAGGGAACACACAGTTCCCATAGACTGCAATGTAAACGCACTTTTCAGTGCCTTTTTTACTATTAACCTACAGCCGCCAACTTTAGCCCCCAAAGAACTACTAAGTGCAGTTACTTTATTAAAAAATAAAGATGCTACTATCTTTATTTTTTAATAAAGTATATTACACTTGATTTTGGGGGAATTTAGTAAACATTCATAAAATCTGATCTCTAAGTTAATTTTATAAGCGCTTATTGCTACCACAAGCTTGCGGTAGCAATAACCAGCCACTTGTAATGGCTGGTTATTTATTGCATGCCGTTTGCGGGTGCATGATAAATTAGCGCTCCACTGTAACCAGTGAGACTACTGAAACAGCGCCCTCTGTGGTGCGAGTATTTTGTATAGTTATTCTATGTGAACTTTACAAGCTCTGAGTTTAAAAATTCCAGTGATGCTGGTAAAACTTGAGTATAACCACCCAGTATCTGAAAAATGTATATTTAATTTCTCTTTTTATAATGGTCTGGTATTTTAGATTAAATGGAGGCTGTCACATTAAAATTACATCATTTTATTTTAAAGCAAAATATATATTGGGCATATACCATCATCTTAGCACTGAGGAAAATGGAATACATTTTTATGAGAAACAGTTTTGTCAATAACCATTAAGATGTTTTTCTCTGGAGAGAGTGAAAGCTTTGCAAGGACTCGGAGAGAGTTAGAGGAAATACAGGTTCAAGTCCCAACCAATACAAACTTTATAATAAAGGGATGCAGGTAAATGTACAAGTCAGGGTTTCCAAAGGGACAGTAAACACCTTGTAATAAGAATATTTTTCTGCAGCCTGGCAATAAATTAAAGGGACATTCTAACTAAAATAGAAATGCATATTAATTAACTTGAACAGAAGCATTTTTAATAATATTAGTTGTTTGTTTTTTTTTTTTTTTAAAGCTATTACTGTTTTTAGCATGAGTGATGCATATCTAAATATGCTTCCTGTACCAACATTGTGTCTTGCTTGGTGAGTTGTATCATGTAAATCGAGTCATCAAAAGCAAAATACAATTCACCAACAGCTCTCTGAGTGGACAGACTATTCAAAATGCTGTTGCATGAAGCATATTTAGATATGATTTAAGGGCACATGCACTGTAAAAACTCTCACTTAAAGGGACAATGTACACCAATGTTCATATAACGGTGGGTAATAGACACTATTATAAAGCAGAATATGCACAGATTCTAAAAATCAAGTATAAAACCTTTTAAAAACTTACATAGAAGCTCCCAGTTTAGCACTGTTGATGAGATTAGTCTGGGACACCCACTGAAAGGGGCTGGGGAAACAAGAAGAGCAGACACAAACCCTCCCCCCTTCCCTGCATATGAAAAGACAGATAACATAAACAGAAGCTGGCAGGAGTCTGTAAACACCTGTATACATCTGACAATATGGGGCTTGGTTAGGAGTTTGAAAATCATCACAATGTTATTAAAAAAGAAGCAAAACTATACATTGTTACAAAAACACACCCAGATGGGCTATTTAAATGGATCATCTACAAAACATTTATGCAAAGAAAAATCTAGTGTACAATGTCCCTTTAAAAACTGTGATTTTTTTACTAGAATCCTTTTTGCTAATGCAGGTGAAATGCAAAATGCTTATATTCAAAAGTGCACTGCTAAACATTTGAGTTTTGGCTAGAATGTCCCTTAAGCATATCAGGCAAGTGCTGAAAACATTACAGTCTTGCTGAAAGTGATTTTCAGTGGCCAAACTCCAACCACCACTTGCTTTATTTGGAGGAGCCAAAGCTGGGAGACGATTCGAGGCAATTTTAGGCTTGTCAAATTTTCACTATGCAAGGAATGAAATTACAGGGGGCAAAATACATAATAAAACTTTATTTGTATTATGCATAATTAAGTTTTATGTCCCTTTAAGAATAGCTATGTAAAATGTATTGCAGTACCTTCTGTAAACACTATTGAACAAAATGAGTCCTCATAATATCTACATATATTTTCACAATTAAAATAAGCACATATTTTATATCATTTTCAGTATCACAAACACATTAGCTTAATATGGCCATTTAAAATGCTTTCTAAAGGCTTTCTATGAATTTTCAACATAAGAGTGCAATATCTTCTCAAAGTAATGCAGTTAACAGTTTAATTTGAAACATCCATACTCTAGATTCCATTAGCAGTTCTAATGCGTGACACTGGGTCGTAGAATTATGAATCCCCCAAGGATCATTGTTTCCTTTTCAATGTATGACTTTTTCCTTTGTTACTTTGACACATTAGTCCTCAAGCAACTGTGGACTTCTGACCCACCCTTTCACCCTAATACCCAATTAAAGATGGACATGTGTGTGACAAAATAGAATTTGTTGAATCTTTATATTCTCAAGTTTCTATGTGACTGCTCTCTATCATTTAAAAGCAATGATTCTGCCATCATCATTTTATACATTTTACACACACACACACACACACACACACACACACTGCATTTTATGTGTGCGTGTGTGTATGTGTGTGTATATATATATATATATATTTATATATATATATATATATATATATATATACAGGGAGTGCAGAATTATTAGGCAAATGAGTATTTTGACCACATCATCCTCTTTATGCATGTTGTCTTACTCCAAGCTGTATAGGCTCGAAAGCCTACTACCAATTAAGCATATTAGGTGATGTGCATCTCTGTAATGAGAAGGGGTGTGGTCTAATGACATCAACACCCTATATCAGGTGTGCATAATTATTAGGCAACTTCCTTTCCTTTGGCAAAATGGGTCAAAAGAAGGACTTGACAGGCTCAGAAAAGTAAAAAATAGTGAGATATCTTGCAGAGGGATGCAGCACTCTTAAAAATGCAAAGCTTCTGAAGCGTGATCATTGAACAATCAAGCGTTTCATTCAAAATAGTCAACAGGGTCGCAAGAAGCGTGTGGAAAAACCAAGGCGCAAAATAACTGCCCATGAACTGAGAAAAGTCAAGCGTGCAGCTGCCAAGATGCCACTTGCCACCAGTTTGGCCATATTTCAGAGCTGCAACATCACTGGAGTGCCCAAAAGCACAAGGTGTGCAATACTCAGAGACATGGCCAAGGTAAGAAAGGCTGAAAGACGACCACCACTGAACAAGACACACAAGCTGAAACGTCAAGACTGGGCCAAGAAATATCTCAAGACTGATTTTTCTAAGGTTTTATGGACTGATGAAATGAGAGTAAGTCTTCATGGGCCAGATGGATGGGCCCGTGGCTGGATTGGTAAAGGGCAGAGAGCTCCAGTCCGACTCAGATGCCAGCAAGGTGGAGGTGGAGTACTGGTTTGGGCTGGTATCATCAAAATGAGCTTGTGGGGCCTTTTCGGGTTGAGGATGGAGTCAAGCTCAACTCCCAGTCCTACTGCCAGTTTCAGGAAGACACCTTCTTCAAGCAGTGGTACAGGAAGAAGTCTGCATCCTTCAAGAAAAACATGATTTTCATGCAGGACAATGCTCCATCACACGCGTCCAAGTACTCCACAGCGTGGCTGGCAAGAAAGGGTATAAAAGAAGAAAATCTAATGACATGGCCTCCTTGTTCACCTGATCTGAACCCCATTGAGAACCTGTGGTCCATCATCAAATGTGAGATTTACAAGGAGGGAAAACAGTACACCTCTCTGAACAGTGTCTGGGAGGCTGTGGTTGCTGCTGCACGCAATGTTGATGGTGAACAGATCAAAACACTGACAGAATCCATGGATGGCAGGCTTTTGAGTGTCCTTGCAAAGAAAGGTGGCTATATTGGTCACTGATTTGTTTTTGTTTTGTTTTTGAATGTCAGAAATGTATATTTGTGAATGTTGAGATGTTATATTGGTTTCACTGGTAAAAATAAATAATTGAAATGGGTATATATTTGTTTTTTGTTAAGTTGCCTAATAATTATGCACAGTAATAGTGACCTGCACACACAGATATTCCCCTAAAATAGCTATAACTAAAAACAAACTAAAAACTACTTCCAAAACTATTCAGCTTTGATATTAATTAGTTTTTTGGGTTCATTGAGAACATGGTTGTTGTTCAATAATAAAATTAATCCTCAAAAATACAACTTGCCTAATAATTCTGCACTCCCTGTATATATATATATATATATAAATATATATATATATATATATATACAGTTCCTTAGAGGGAAAGCACAATCTCACCACTCGTTAAGTGCCACGGTGCTCTGCTGTAAATAATCCAAAACGTCCACAGAATGCAGGCACTCACTGGTCTTGATAAAATATAACAATTTTATTTAGATATCATTAAAATGACATAACGTTTCGGCACCAGTATGTGCCTTTGTCAAATGTCTGCATGTAACCATAAGAATATGCAGCACACTTAAAATCAATATGACACACAATTAAAAAACATACCCCTTTTAAAGATGTGAGCAAGCTATTACCGCCATGCCGCCACTCGCGTCTTCCCATTCATGGCAATGACGTCACGTACGCACGCTGCGTGCCTAGCGTGATGACGCATGGCACGGCGTTGCCATAGCGACGTTGGATAGCCACTCACGTCAGAGTGGGGAGTGACTTAATCACGCATACAGGTTACTGTCAGGGTCGTCTGTATATACTTGTTGCTAACAGCAACCAAACAATCCACAATGTGTATAGCGTGTTTAACTTTTGGACATAGCGGTTATAAACAGAACCATTGATAATATTAGAAACATATTATTAGATGGCATATTAGAACATAATCTGATAGATGATTAGATCTAATGTGTGATTGCTATATGCAAAAAACTGTCTAACTCAGAAAAAAAGGAGGCCAATCAAAGGGCCATCCTTAGAGAATAGGCACTAAGTGCCAAAATAGACAGTAAAAGGCATCAGCACAAGAAAAACATAGAACCTAGCCATTACAATACATCAGATACAATACAGATGAAGACAAGTGAAAACTGTCACTATTAAATTTGTCACTATTAAATTTGTAACCCCTGGTGCAAGACATTAGTAGATGTATTAAGAAACTTAATCATATAAATATATGAACAATTGCATATATATTGTAACATCATGCCACCCTGGGGTACAGATAGAAACTTTTTAGTGAATAGTGAGCTATCATTTAGGTATGTCCAGGACAATGACTCTTCAGTGTGGTATTAATAGAATGGACTAAAGTCCAGTGAGGTGTTGAGGCCTTTAGGGACCAACGTGTCCAACCTGTGAATCCATCTGCTTTCAAGCTGGAGCAGTCTATTGGCCCTATCACCCCCTCTTGGCATGGGGGGAACGTGGTCAATCAACATGGACCTGATACTTGACACAGAGTGTTTCAAAGCCACGCAGTGGCGTGCCACTGGCCGATCTGATTCGCCAGATTTCAATGCAGCACGAATTGCACACCGATGGTTCGCCATCCTATCGCGGAAGGGGGTAATCGTCTTACCCACATATACACTGGAACAAGGGCAAATCAATATGTATATTACATAGTTACTCATGCAACTCAAGCGATTTTTTATCTTGTACCTCTTGTTCGAATGTGGGTGCTGGAACGAATTACCCCGAGTCATGCTATTGCATGTAGTGCAATTGCCACAGGGGAAACAACCCATTTTGGAGGTTTTAAGCCATGATTCCTTATGGTAGTGTTTAACAGGATCCAATTTTACTAGGTGGTCCCTGAGGTTTTTGGCTCTGCGATAGACCAATCTCAGAGGTGGCATGTTCCGAAAAGGTAGTGTGGGATCAGTCTCCACGACCGGCCAGTGTTTACGCACTGCTCCTGTCAACTTTTCATTACCAGGTGTGTAGGTGGTAATCAGGTTAAGCTGTTCATGTTTGGTTTTGCTCTGTTCTTTCGGGCCATCCATACACAGCCTCTCTTGTGTCTTAATAATTTCAGCTCTGGCATACCCTCTGTTACTCAATTTCTTGCCCATTTCCTCCAACTGAGTGGTCCGTAATGATAGCTCACTGTTGTTTCTCAGGACTCTGGTGAGCTGGGAGGTGATGACACCTTGCTTTTGGTGTGCAGGGTGCAGCTTCTGGCATCTAATAAGGAGTTGCGGTCCGTGGGTTTAGTGTACAAGGATGTACCGAACCGCAACTTGCCTGATTCATCCACCTTGAACACATGCGTGCGTGACGTCATTGCCATGAATGGGAAGACGCGAGTGGCGGCATGGCGGTAATAGCTTACTCACATCTTTAAAAGGGGTATGTTTTTTAATTGTGTGTCATATTGATTTTAAGTGTGCTGCATATTCTTATGGTTACATGCAGACATTTGACAAAGGCACATACTGGTGCCGAAACGTTATGTCATTTTAATGATATCTAAATAAAATTATTATATTTTATCAAGACCAGTGAGTGCCTGCATTCTGTGGACGTTTTTATATATATATATATATATATATATATATATATAAACACACTTAGAATAAACAGACTAAATAAAACGTCTCTTAGCTCTGGCATCATATAGAAAGTTTTTTTTATTATTATTACAGGATTCTGAACATCTCCAATATTCTCAGTATGTGGAATTTCAGAAGCTGGGATTGGATACATGTGGGTTTGTTTCCTAGCTAAAGCACAGAAGAGGGGTTGTCTTTCTATGTTTACCAAAGACACAAGGTATGCGTTGTATGCCTTTTTGAGATTTCAAGGGTTAAACAGACAGGAAATACAGTTGAATATATTACACTGATGAAGAATGCTTTGCGTATGGTTATGAGACCAATGAAGGTTTTATGAGTTTCCAAAAGGGCACATTTTTATTTATAACTATTCAAACATAACAAGCTTGCTTGTTCACTAAATAAACCTATGCCAAAAAATTGAAATGTGAAAACTAAACATCCAGATTTATGGCAGTATAAATATATATATATATATTTTCACACAGAGAAAACATACAATCCCTTCATATTTAAGAACTGCATGAGAAATATAGAGAGTGGTGCTTGGAATATTGGATACATTGTCCATGTATTGCATACTAGATGGCTGCTGCACTGATTGGCTAAGCCTATGCATAGTTTTACTCTGTAACTTATAGGTGTGTTCTTATTTTAGCTCTCAGTACACTTATTTGTTTCATACCCTTATTTTGTGGTAAAACAGACAGTGATTACTTGTAAATGAATTGCTTGGTCAAGTTACAATTTTAGGCTTAGAGGGAAATATCCTAGACACAACTTTAATGGCACGTGGTACTCAAAAGATCATGCATACAAAAGAGCAGTCATTAAATGTGCTAAAATAATTTCAAAATAATAAAAAAATAAAAAAAAACAAAAAGGGTTTAGCAAACATTAACATTGTGATATTTTGCATTGAAGAGATACCTAGGTAGAAATCTGTAGCACTACATGGCAGAGAATAATGCTGTCATCTAGTGTTCTTGTAAATGGATAACATTTTTGCAAAACTGCTGCCATATAGTGCTCTAGAAATGGGCAAGCTCCTAAGCATATATCCCTGTTTCAACAAAATATACCTAGAGAACAAAGAAAAATTGACAATAGAAGTAAATTTGAAAGTAGTTTAAAATTGCATGCTCTATCTGAATCATGATATACAGTATATATATATACAGTGTGTGTATGTATATATATATATATATATATATATATATATATATATATATATATATATATATATATATATATATATATATATATATTTATATATATACTGTATATTTACAAAACTAATACTGCTGTTTTCATATTCACTGGTTTATCCCATTAACTATTAAGCACACACTCACAACAGGCCCTATTTTAAGTTAAAGCAAAACTCCACTGAGCTTAAAGTTTATTATAAAGGGCTATTACAGTGAAAAAATGATAAACTCTCATAAGTTAGAGCATGGTATTCTATCGCTATTGACCCTGCAAATCAATGTATATATTATATCCCTGCAAATGCTCCTGAGTGATACTTTAAGTATGTATTTAACCCTTTTTGCAGGAGTTAAACACATAGATTTGCAGGGTCAATAGTGATAAAATTGCATGCTCTAATGAGTGAGAGCATAAATACTGTATTAATGAAAAACCAAATTCCTGGTGGAGAGTGACATCTGAACAAGACTGACAATAAATACATAAATATAATCATTTATTCATTTATTCAACACAGGAATGTCTTTTAAGGGGGAAAAAGCTTAATACATTCTAAAAATCTTCTAAATGGAAGATAAGTTCCCTTTAACTCACTTTAAGCATATACAGCAAACCCGTAATCGGCTATTGCAAAATCCATTGAGCAACATATTTTTAAATGCTATACTATTTCATTAGTCATGGTTAATATTTCAAGCTTCTGAAGCCTCTTCAAGTTACAGCGAGACAAAAATGTTGTTGTCCGCAAGTAATTTATCTCTGTAGAACTTTAAATTGAGTTAGCCTTCCATTAGCTAAATTTTGGAGCAAAATAATGATATCTAGCAGCCAAGCTTGGCATGAAAACAAGAAAAGCTTTCATAAAATGATAATAATCTTTCTACTAAACTTAACAGCCAGATATAAGGGAAATATGAACGGCAACACACAATGTAGAGCACGCCACTCGTGTTTCATAACGAAGGCAGTTCCAATAGATAATAGGCATTACTGCAAGAGTCTTATAGGGTTCAAAAACTTTGGAAGTTTAAAGGGACATTATGCACTAGATTTTTCTTTGCATAAATGTTTTGTAGATGATTCATTTATATAGTCTATACAGCTTTTTTTTAAAAAAAATGTATAGTTTTGCTTATTTTTAAATAACATTGTGCTGATTTTCAGACTCCTAACCAAGCTCCAAAGTTTTAGGAGAATACTGATGTCTACCTACTCCAGCTTGCTCCTGTTTGTGTAAAGAGTATTTTCATATGTAGAGGAAGGGGGGGGTCTGCTTTTTTTTTGCTCTAGAACCACTTGCAGTGGGTGTTCCAGCTAACCTTTTCAACAGTGCTAAACTGGGAGCTTCTAATTAAAGGGACACTGAACCCAATTTTTTTCTTTTGTGATTCAGATAGAGCATGACATTTTAATCAACTTTCTAATTGACTCCTATTATCACATTTTCTCCATTCTCTTGGTATCTTTATTTGAAATGCAAGAATGTAAGTTTAGATGCGGCCCATTTTTGGTTAACAACCTAGGTTGTCCTTGCTGATTGGTGGATAAATGAATCCACCAATCAAAAACTGCTATCCAGAGTTCTGAACCAAGAAAAAAGCTTAGATGCCTTCTTTTTCATATAAAGATAGCAAGAGAACAAAGAAAAAATGATAATAGGAGTAAATTAGAAAGTTTCTTAAAATTGCATGCTCTATCTAAATCACGAAAGAAAAATTTTGGGTTCAGTGTCCCTTTAAGTTTTTAAACGGTTTTATACTGGATTTTTAGATCAGTATCTGTGCATATCATTCTTTATAGAAGTGTCTATTACATGCAGTTAAATGAAAACTGGTGTATACTGTCCCTTTAAAGATTTTTTTTGTTTTGCCTTATAGTTAGGCTGCTAACGAAGGTCATTTATTAGGATTGCAGAATAAATGTCACCAAATTGGTGTGAAAATTATCTTGGAAAAACTTCAAGTAATGCTTGCTGGCTGTACTGATTGGTTAGCCCAAGATAGAAGGATTATTCTTTTTTTTTATTTTTTTAATAGAAAGTCATTTATTTATTATTCAAATGGCCATCAATTAAACATGTTTAAAATATTATTTAGCAAGAAAAAGGGACAGTAAAGTCACATTTGAACTTTCATGATTCAGATAGCCCATGCAATTTTAAAATACTTTCCAAATTATTTCTATAAAAAAAAAATGAACTTGGTATTTTTTGTTGAAGAGGAAACCTAAGTAGGATTAGAAATGTACTTATTGGCAGTAGTATTTGCAACAATGTGTAGAATTGATATAAACATTGTTGCAAACACTGCTGCCTTATACTGCTAAAGGCATAGGCACTCGCTCTTGAGCTCCTATGAGCATACCTAAGTTTACTCTTTAGCAAAGGATACCAGGAGAACGAATAATCCTTTATAAAAGAAGTAAATTTAAATTGGATTTTTTTTTTCTTCTTCGAACTGTATGCTCCCCCTAAACCAAAATTGTTTTAATGATATTAAAATCAGCAAATACAGGGACACAAAACCATAAACATATGTTATTTTAGCAGGTAAATTTGTTTTATATGCATCAAAGAAACAAAGATAACATACAAGATCATCAGCAGTATTACCATATATTGTTGTAGATTTGGAATAGGGACAAGTTTCTGGGATACAAGCGCTGCAGTTTTCAAAACAATAAATAAATAAATCCTGGTTATAATGTCCCTTTAAACAGATCAAATCCTTGGAAAAACAACAAAGCACAGTTCTGCTAAATAATAAACAAGCTCTGGCACAGAAAATGTCAGAAAACAGAAGCTGTAGGCTTCACTGGATGAGCCGTAAGGCATTTTTACATAACCCTTTTTTTTTTTTGGGACATATTACTCTTTCAAATAATGAGTATTGTTGACTACTAGAATTAGCCAATTGTTTATATATTTACAAAGTTATTAAATTGTCATGATTTTCTAAAAGAAAATTAAATACTAAAGAGCACATTACATAGATGAGCACTTCCACTTTATTACATTCTTAATGCTCTCACAATGCAGTTGATGCACCATTAATGGGATACAAGCTCTGTAATAAACTATATTTTCTAAAATGTAGCACACACTAGTTTTACTGTAGGTCAATAATCTTTTTAAGTAATCAAATTTCAGTAATGTTTGTATATAAATAATCATACTTCAACATTATGATATGTGAATTCCACATCTTGAGCCAATGAAAAATACTTTGTGCTGATCACATGCAAATAATAAATGTATCAAACTGCAAACATTATTATCAAATTCCATCTGTGTTCTTTGTCTCTCTTACAGAGGGATTTCTTCTTTTTATTTTTTATATAAAACAAATGATGTCAATACACATGGGTTCAAAGTCCAATATCAGTATTATCTTTCTCATCCTTAAAAATAGCTCACAAAAAGGCAATGACTTTAGTAATTATACAACTGCATAAAGAGAAAATTCCAAAATCTCCCAGCTTTTATGATAAGCTTGTTTGCAGATAGAGATTTTGATTCTAGTTCAGACTGGTTTTAGCATGATCTGCATATACATATACAAAAAATAAAAGCAAAATTGTGCTACTGAATTGTAGAGAGAGCTGTCTAATGTTATCTTAGGAGGAAATGTATTAGTGGTTTCTTATATTTCAGATGACTTAAAATAGTATATTTGTTTTATATTATCTTATCTTGTTCAATATTTGATTGTTTCTCTGATCCAAAGCGTAATAAAAAATGGAATTGAACATGCAGACACCCTGAATATTAAACTCAAGAAATGTCCAAAGTGCATAAAAAAAGCAATATTCAAATATGTTTTTGGGGAAAAAATAATACTTGGCAGCTTTCCTGGATGGGGAGGCTAAGAATCTTAAAGGGACATTGTGCACTAAATTTTTCTTTGCATAAATGTTTTGTATATGATCCATATATAATAGTCCACCTGGGAGTTTTTTTTGTAAAATTGTATCATTTTTACTTATTTTTTTAATAACATTTTGCTGATTTTCAGACTCCTAACCAAACCCCAAAATATCTGATGTAAACTGAAGTCTCTAGATTCCTGCTTGGGCCTGTTTGTGTAATCTGCCTTTTCATGCTGGGAAGGGAGGAAGAATCTGCTCTTTCTGCTTTCCCAGACACTTTCACTGGGTGTCCCAGCCTAACCTCATCAACAGAGCTAAACTGGGAGCTTCTAAGTAAGTTTTTGAAAGGTTTTATACTAATTTTTTAGATCAGTATCTGTTGATATTCTGTGGAGCACTGGTGTTTTGTAGGTGTGGCTGGGGAGTGAGGGTGGGGTCATGGCTTGGTTTTTGTGTCTGGACTGCACCTTTAAACATAGCTGTGCAGGCCATGGATAAAACAGGGGATCATAAATTGAATATATCAGTCCCTTAAAACCAGGTCATCAAGGAGCTGGCTAGACCTGCCATTCGAAGATGATCCCCTAGGAGTCTCTTTCGCTCTCTCTCCTATACATATACACACACAATAGAGAAGATTTATCAAGGCTTCTGCAACGTTGAGGCTTAAAAAGAGAAAGAGAGAGCAGGCTTTGAGGTGCCAGCTGCAACCATATAATTAAAGGGACACTCAAGTGAAAATTAAACATTCATGATTCAGAAAGAACATGCAATTTCAAACAACTTTCCAGTTTACTTCTATTAACCATATGTCTACAGTCTTTTTATATTTACACTTTTTGAGTCAACAGCTCCTACTGAGCATGTGCAAGAATTCCCAGAATATAGGTATATGCATTTGTGATTGTCTGATGACTGTCACATAATACAGGGGGAGTGGAAATAAACATAGCTTTGAAATTTGTCAGAAAAAAATCTATTACCCATCTGAAGTTCAGGCTAAGTGCTATTGCATTGTCTTTTTATCAGGAATTTGTTGATTTTGCAAATATACTGTATTTACTGTTCCTTTAAGAAGCAGAAGAGGTGAGATAAATCACCCCACTTGCTTGTTTGGGGTGATTGACATGCTAAGCTCGTGTAATTGGTTGAGTAAGAGCAGGGAGTGAGATTGCACAATAAAGTGCTTCAATTATGCTATGTAATGTTGTATCACAAGTCTATTTGAGAATGTGTCCACCTGAAATCTTGATAATCTTTCCCAATAGATCACTATATAGCTCAGTACGTTCTCCCGCACACAAAAAAAATCTGTGCCCTATTAGAAACAGAGAACTAGGATATGTAAATATGCAATAAAATTGATCACTTTTTTGCTATCTGTTTTAAACATGGTTACCCTCATATATGCTACTACAGGCAGCTTCTAAGTATTGTAAGAAATGAAGTGTACAGCAGCAGAGAGTACTCATCAGCACATAATACATTATACAGCTTTAATTACAGACACCACTAATGGGTTAAATATGGAGTTAAGCAAAAATGATATGATCTAACACATTAGTGCAGTGTTTTTCAACCAGTGTGCCGTGGCACACTAGTGTGCCGTGAGAGATCCTCAGGTGTGCCGCGGCAGACTGACAACAGTGCGGGGGTGTTTGTGAATGAATGTCAATATGTCATGTATAGTTTGTAGGAGGCATGGCATGACAGCACAGTACAGTGTGTGTGTATGTATATATATATATATATATATATATATATATATATATATATATATATATATATATATATATATATATATATATATATATATACTGTATATATGTCCTGTATTAGGCTACAATGTGTGATTTTGTAACATTTTGTGATGGTGGTGTGCCACAGGATTTTTTAATGTAAAAAAGTGTGCCACGGCAAAAAAAAGTTGCAAATCACTAATTTTTGTTTCACAGAATTCCTTATTGACACTGAAGCAAACCTTTAAATCAACATGTTTACTGATTAAGTCATTTATGTAATGTAAGAACTATATATTTAGTGAAATAACTATTCTACACCACACTCATTTGTAAAAAAAAAAAATGCATCAAACAGCCAAAGCTTTTTTTTTTTTTTTGAGGGGGGTCAACAAAATTAGTGCACTACTGGGAGCTAGCTGAACATTTCTAATGAGCTAATGAGAAAAGGCATATGTATGCAGGCATCAATCACTAGCTCCCAGCAGTTCATTTCTACTCTTGAGCCTACCTAGGTATGCTTTTCAGCATATAATACCAATAGAACAATGTAAATTTAATAATAACTGTAAATTGCAAAGTTTCCTAAAAATTCATTTTCTGTCTGAATCATGAAAACATTATTGCAATCAACATGATCATGCTGATGCTTTAGCTTGAGTACAAGTTTCATAATTTTAAAGTGGGATAAAGTAATATTTTAACTTATATTAATTCACAAAATGATTACATTTTATTAGCCTATGAAATGAGCTGTAGCAAACAAAAAATGCAACTTTGAGAAATGGTTTGTAAACAGCGGCTTGAAACAGGCTAAAAAACAAAATGTATGCTTACCTGATAAATTTATTTATTTCCAGATATGGTGAGTCCACGGCTTAAGTAATTACTGTTGGGAATATCACTCCTGGTCAGCAGGAGGAGGCAAAGAGCAACCCAGTTAAACTGCCAAGTATCATTCCCTTACCCACAACCACCAGTCATTCGACCAAAGGGAAATAGAGAAAAAGGAGTAACACAAGGTGTAGAGGTTATAGTCAAAAGAACAACTGTCTTAAATAAAGGGTGGGGCCGTGGACTCACCATATCCGGAAATAAATAAATTTATCAGGTAAGCATAAATATTGTTTTTCTTTCCTAAGATATGGTGAGTCCACAGCTTGAGTAATTACTGTTGGGAACCAATACCCAAGCTAGAGGACATGGATAAATAGGGAGGGACAAGACAGGCAGTCCTAAACAGAAGGCACCAGTGCTTGAAGAACCTTTCTCCCAAAAGAAGCCACAGCCGAGGCAAAAAGTATCAAATTTAAAAAAATTGGAAATAGTATGTAGAGAAGACCAGTTTGCAGCCTTGCAAACTTGTTCCACAGAAGCTTCCTTTTTGAAAGCCCAAGAAGAGGAAACAGCTCTTGTGGAATGAGCCGTAATTCTCCCAGGGAGCTGCTGTCCAGCAGTCTCATAAGCCAAATGAATTATACTTCGTAACCAAAAAGAAAGTAGTAACAGTAGCTTTCTGACCTTTACGTTTCCCAGAGAAACAGACAAAGAGGGCAGGAGACTGGCAAAAATCCGAGTTCCTCCCTGGTGATTGAAGTAAGCCACAGAGGTTATGTTGTCTGACTGGAACCTGATAAACTGGACTGAGGACAACTGAGGTCAAGCCAATAGAGGATTGTAAATCACCCTCAACTCAAAGATGTTGATGGGAAGAGCAGACTCCTCCCAAGTCCAAAGGCCCTGAGCTTTTAACGAGTTCCAGACTGCTACCCAGCAGGCTGGAGTTCGTGGACACGATCACCCAGGAAGGTCTCCGAAAGCATGTGCCCTGAGACAGGTGTTCTCTAGAAATCCACCATGGGAGAAAATCCCTTGACTATTGATCTAACTCTATTCTCTGATATAGATCTGCATGGTCGCCATTCCATTGTTTGAGCCTGCACAACTGGAGAGCTCTCAAATGGAATCAAGCAAAAGGAATGATGTCTATGGAAGCCACCATCAGACCAATTACCTCCATACATTGAGCCACTGAAGGATGAGCAGTAGCCTGAAGAGAGAGGCAAGAGGAAATGATTTTATTTTTCCTAGCCTCTGTCAGAAAAATCTTCATCAATAGAGAATCTATTATGGTCCCTAAGAACACTACTCTTGTAGCAGGGGAAAGGGAGCTTTTTTCCAGATTCACATTCGATCCATGGGAACAAAGAAAAAACAATATCTCTGTGTGAGATTTTGCTTGTTGAAAGATGGTGCCTGAACCAATATGTCATCCAGGTAGGGTGCCACAGCAATTCCACGAGAATGGATCACTGCCAAAAGAGCCCAGAGAACCTTTGAAAAAATTCTGGGAGTCGTGGCTAGACCAAATGGAAGGGCCACAAACTGGAAATGTTTGTACAGAAAGGCAAATCTCAGGATTCTGTGATGGTCCCTGTGAATAGGAACATGAAGATATGCATCCTTTAGGTCTATGGTTGTCATGAACTGATCCTCTTGTACTAAAGGAAGAATGGAGCGTATAGTCTCCATCTTGAAGGATAGAACTTTGAGAAACTTGTTTAGACACATCAAGTCTAGAATGGGATGGAAAGTTCCTTCTTTTTTGAGAAAAACAAATAGGTTGGAGTAGAACACGAGACACTGTTCCTACACTGGAACTGGAACTATCACTCTCAGGGAGGAAAGATGTTGTATACATTTCAAGAACGCCTCTCTCTTTATCTGGTCTGCAGATAATCTGAGAGAAGGAATCTGCCTCTGGGAGGAAAAGTCTTGAATTCCAATTTGTAACCCTGGGATACTATGTCCACAGTTCAGGGATCTGGGACATCTTGTATCCAGGCTTGAGAGAACTGAGAAAGCCTGCCCCCCACCTGAACCAATCCTGAATCATTAACAAACTCTTCGTGCTGATTTGGAATCAGATGCGGGTTTCATTAACTATTTCCCCTTGTTCCAAGACTGATTGGGTTTCTAAGAAGACTTGGATTGTTCCTGCTTGGAAGAAGAAGGGGAAGGCTTTCCTCTGAAGTTACGAAAGGAGAGAACATTATTCTGACGTCCTTTAGGCTTATTCTTCTTATCATGAGGTAGAAAAGACCCTTTTCCACCCGTAATATCAGAGATAATTTCTGCCAAACCGGGTCCAAACAAGGTTTTGCCCTTGTAAGGAATCGCCAGAAGCTTGAATTTAGAGGAAACGTCCGCAGACCAGGATTTCAACCATAACGCCCTGCGGGCTAGGACAGTGAAACTAGAAGTTTTAGCTCCTAGTCTAACAACCTGTAAAATGGCATCTGTAATAAAGGAATTGGCCAACTTAAGAGCTTTAATCCTATCCTGAATTTCATTCAAGGAAGTCTCTACTTGAAGAGAATCAGACAAGACGTCGAACCAATAAGATGCCACACTAGTCACGGTAGCAATACACACCGCAGGTTGCCATTGGAGACCTTGATTAAAATAAATCTTTTTCAGATATGCCTCCAGCTTCTTGTCCATCGGGTGCTTAAAAGAGCAGCTATCCTCAATATAAATAGTGGTTTTCTTAGTCAGAGTGGAAATGGCCCCTTCAACTTTGGGTACAGTATACCAAGGGTCTTTAATGGAGTCCTCGACAGGAAACATATTCTTAAAAATGGGAGACAGGGAAAAAGACACCCCTATTCTCCCATTCCTGTGAGATAATCTCCCTAGCACGGTCCGGCAGAGGAAAAACCTCTGAAGTGGAAGGTTCATCAAAGAAACTATTAAGTTTACTAGATTTCTTAGGAGTGACAATGACAGGGGTATCAGAGTCATCTAAAGTAGCTAAAACCTCCTTTATCAATACACAGAGGTGTTCAAGCTTAAATCTGAAGGATACCACCTCAGTCTCAGAAGAAGGAATTATACTGTCTGAATCTGAGATTTCACCCTCAAAGTCCCGATGTATCTTCCTCATCAGACTTATGAGAAAGGGCAACTTGGGAAGCAGAACTGAGAACAGGCACCTTACTTTTTTCCCTGTAATCTGGGAATGGCAGCTAATGCCGCAAATACCACTGAAGATACCTGGGCAGCAATTTTTGCTTTTAAATAAACTCCACTAGGAGTTATAGAAGAACTGCAGGGCACTGCATGTGATGTCATTGAGGCTTGGGACTTAGCAGGAGGAAGCTGGGGTATTATTTTAACAGCATTATCCTGAGAGACATTAGGATAAAAAATGTTACCTTTATTTTGCAAGGTTTTCTGACATATGAAAAACAAAATTTGTGCATCTAAACATAAGCATGAATTCATGAGAGCAGGCTCTTGCTCCATATCAGACATGTTGTGAAACAGTAAATAAACTTGTACAGATAAGTTTAAAAGATTTTAATATTCAATTAAAATAAGCTAAGGAAAAAAATACACTTTAAATTTTATCCCAAATTAGGATCGATCCCCAGCTAAAATTATGTGAGAAAAGTTAAGAAAAAACATTTAATAAACAAATTACTGAGGTGCCTTACCACTACCAATTAAGACCGGATAACCCAAAATGGAGAAAAACAACTTTTTCTTCAGAAACGTTATGAAGTAAAGCCGGTCATGTAACCACAACTGCCAAGCTCAAATTACTGCTGCGACACAGAGAGGCACGAAAAATAGCTTCCTGGTACACTGAGTACCAGAAATAACTGTTTTTTCAAACCGGACAGTTTAAAATGTTGCATTGTTTTATTTTAAAGTAAAGGGGAAATTAATAAACTGCTGAAATAGAAAATTTAGCCTTCCTTCCAGTCTAAACTTGTATTGTTTTATCAAGTAAATATGTGTCAGAAAATAAAACCTAAAAAGAGTTTAAATGTTAGTCTCACACATGCTACAGTGCCTGCTTCATGCCCCAGAGTAACCCATACAACAGGGTTATCTATGTCCTAATAAAAAAGCAGTGTCTTTTAATTTGTTAAGTGCATGGTCTCCCCAACTGGAAGAAAAAGCACTTACCTGCTTCGCTGTCCGGCATGTAGACAGTTACAAGGTATGAGAAGACACAGTTCTTCACAGAGACCTTTGAAAAGAAAGAACATAGTCGTCAACTCTGTCTTTCTAAACTAGGGCAGCAATTGTTAGGAAAACACAGTAAGTACCTCTTTACAAGTTCCAAACTGCTTTAAAGCCACCACTACCCGACTGCAAGGAATGACGTGGAATACGGCTATACCCCAAAACTTGCTTGTAGATTAAATCAAAATTCTTTTCAGACACCTAAACTTCACCTCCTCCATGCACCGAAGGCAAAGAGAATGACTGGGGGTTGTGGGCAAGAGAGTGATACTTGGCAGTTTACTGTGGTGTTTTTTGCCTCCTCCTGCTGGCCAGGAGTGATATTCCCAACAGTAATTACTCAAATCGTGGACTCACCATATCTTAAGAAAGAAAAAGTAAAGTAATCCTGAGAAAAAAACATCTGAAAATGTGTGTTTTGATGGATTGCCCTGTTGAAATATCCTTATGATTGAAATGTCCCCAAGGTATAGAAATTGCCAAAGCATTTAGCAGCACAGTCAAAGTTTGGAAGCTCTGCTTACTGTCCTTCTTATAGCTTCCTAGGACATTATAAAAGTTCCAGTTTGTCAAGGACTGAATAACCACACCTCTAAATCACTGATTCCCTACATTTCTCTGCCCAACTCCCCACCAGACACCATCCACTCACTGGCCAAGTCCATCCCATAAGTTATTTGGCTCCACCCAAATTTGTTATGGCTTCACCCCCAAATCTCCCTGACTAAGCACCAGTCTCCTATTCCAAATAGGTTCCAGGAAATGTTTCAACCAACAATATAAAATTTTTGTTTACATTATATACTGTAACTTATTATGAAAACTATAAGTTTGACTTCCATGTTAATTCGAAAGTGCAAAGAACTATTCTCTTCCAATAATACTTTGCATTCCAAAACTACAGATATATATGTATGTCTACATACCCCTGTTAAAATGTCAGGTTTCTGTGATGTAAAAAAATGAGACAAAGATAAATCTTTTCAGAACCTTTTCCACCTTTAATGTGACCTATAAACTGTACAACTCAATTGAAAAACAAACTGAAATCTTTTAGGGAGATAAAAAAATAAAATAATATGGTTGCATAAGTGTGAACACCCTTTTATAACTGGGGATGTAGCTGTGTTCAGAATTAAAGGGACAGTAAACCTTAAAAATAATGTTATATAATTCTGCACATAGTGCAGAATTATATAACATTATATTAGCCAAACTTTGTAAATCATAATATTCCCTTTTTATTTTGAAAAAATACCGCTGTTTTACAGACCCGCTCTCTGTACTCTGCTGACAGCAGGAGCGAGCTGCACTGTGTCTAATGGCGCGGTCGGGCCGGGCTGTGACTATACAGCTGGCCCAATGCGCTCAGTAAAAACAACAGACCCGCTCAGCAGAGTACAGAGAGCGGGTCTGTAAAACAGCAATATTTTTACAAAATAAAAAGGGAATATTATGATTTACAAAGTTTGGCTAATATAATGTTATATAATTCTGCACTATGTGCAGAATTATATAACATTATTTTTAAGGTTTACTGACCCTTTAAGCAATCACATTCAAAATCATGTTAAATAGGAGTCAGTACACACCTGTCATCATTTAAAGTGCCGCTGATTAACTCCAAATAAATTTCAACTGTTCTAGTAGGTCTTTCCTGACATTTTGTTAGTCGCATCCTACAACAAAAGCCATGGTCTGCAGAGAGCTTCTAAAGCATCAGAGGGATCTCATTGTTAAAATGTATCAGTCAGGAGAAGGGTATAAAATAATTTCCAAGACATTAGATATACCATGGAATACAGTGAAGACAGTCATCATCAAGTGAAGAAAATATGGTGCAACAGTGACATTAACAAGAACTGGATGTCCCTCCAAAATTGATGAAAAGACGAGAAGAAAACTGGTCTGGGATGCTGCCAAGAGGCCTACAGCAACATTAAAGGAACTGCAGGAATATCTGGCAAGTACTGGCTGTGTGGTACATGTGACAACAATCGCCGGTATTCTTCATTTGTCTGGGCTATGGGGTAGAGTGGCAAGACGGAAGCCTTTTCTTACAAAAAAAACATCCAAGCCTGGCTAAATTGTGCAAAAACACATCTGAAGTTTCCCAAAAGCATGTTGCAAAAGTTGTTCTGGTCTTATGAAACCAAAGTTGAACTTTTTGGCCATAATTCCAAAAGATATGTTTGGCGCAAAAACAACACTGCATATCACCAAAAGAACACCATACACACAGTGATTGTGAAGCATGGTGGTGTCAGCAGCATCATGTTTTGGGGCTGTTTTTCTTCAGCTGGAACTGGGGCCTTAGTCAAGGTAGAGGGAATAATGAACAGTTCCAAATACCAGACAATGGCCTCGCTTCCATTGAGTCGTTAAAAATGGAGCCGTAAGCTACCGAAGCGGCCGACAGCTAAAAGTAATTTACGGCTGCATTTTAGTACCAGGTTTCCATTGAAAAGATTAGCGTGTTGCGCGCAGTCGCTCTTTTCGTGTAGCTGTAAGTTAACGTTGTGTTAACGCTTCCATCTGACGTCGGATTTCTTGAAAATCAATTAGTTGCTAAGGTAACCCGACCTTACGCTATAGAATTTACGTTTAACGTCCGTGCTTATTACCTGTGATCGCCTCTCAAGAAAAATAAAAAAACACTTATCCATATTTTTAATAATCAAATACTATTTTCTAATATAATTATATTTAACACTTCATAAATATAAGTAATATTTCTTGCTGCCCTAGGCATAGGTCTAGTTTGCATTCTGTAGATATGTTCTTGCATATATTATTATATTTAAATATATACTGATATTTCTATTAGAATATAAGTTCAACTATTTCTATACATGAGACAACAATAAATATTACTTATAACAATTTATTTCTACATTAAAACACTTGCATTATTTGCAAGTTTTATAATTTCAATAGAAAATAGGTCTCAAAAAGCACAATTTTCCTCTTTTACACCTAGTTGAGCTGGGGGTAATATATCTCAATGTATCGACAGCCTCCGATAATGTATTAACGGTTAGCGCTTTCAATGGAAACCTGGTATAATTTATCGATTAACGGCTTCTATTACTTTCTATGGGACGCGAAAATCTTTTCGGCAGCCGAAGTCCGGCAGCCGATATTGAGGTATAACGCGCCATTGGAAACAGTCGTTAAACGCTATTGCTTTCGACAGCATATTTAACGGTTTGCGAGTGCACGCAAACTGAATTACGACTCAATGGAAGCGAGGCCAATATTGGCACAAAACCTTCAGGCTTCTGCTAGAAATCTGAACATGAAGAGGAACTTCATCTTTCAGCCTGACAACGACCCAAAGCATACATCCAAATGAACAAAGGAATGGCTTCACCAGAAGAAGGTTAAAGTTTTGGGATGGCTAAGCCAGAGCCCAGACCTGAATCCAATTCAAAATCTGTGGGGTGATCTGAAGAGGGCTGTGCACAGGAGATGCCCTCGCATTCTGACAGATTTAGAGTGTTTTTGCAAAGAAGAGTGGGCAAATCTTGCCAAGTCAAGATGTGCCATGCTGAAAAACTCATACCCAAAAAGACTGAGTGCTGTAATAAAATCAAAATGTGCTTCAATAAAGTATTAGTTTAAGGGTGTTCACACTTATGCAACCATATTATTTTAGTTTTTTTATTTTTATTTCCCTTTACCTAAAAGATTTCAGTTTGTTTTTCAATTGAGTTGTACAGTTTATAGGTCACATTAAAGGTGGAAAAAGTTCTGAAATTATTTATCTTTGTTTAATTTTTTTACATCACAGAAACCTGACATTTTAACAGGGGTGTGTAGACTTTATATGGAATGTGGAATGTTAAATGCTATGTCACCATTTGCAGCGAACATTTAATGTATATGATCCCTTTAGACAGTATTGAATGACAATACAATTTACATGTGTGAATTGAAATACAATAATGAAACTTATACCTGAACAATAAAATTATATTAGCTCAGGGATTGTGTGCATATTGTATGTGTATATATGGTGTGTTATATATTGTAAAATACTATATTATATATTTTAAGTAAGTTTGTTATATAACACGTTTAAACATTGTGGGGATTAAAACATAGATTTGCACAATTGATTGCTAAAATTACAAAAGAGAGCATGCCATTTTTCACTATAATGGCCCTTGAACACATCAACAAAATAAAATACAATATAAATGTGTAATAACAGACTATACAACTATTAACACTATAGATAGGTTGGTGTCATGATACCTGATATCATACCATGATATTATCAGATGTAGTTATTAATACCTGGAATAGTCACCCAGCAGAGGTGGTACAGTGTTTCAGCATTGCCAGGGTTAATCTGAAATGTTCTTTCTTTTTGTGACAACTGTGTTTGCTATATAATGCATTGATCTAAAGACCCCTTCCCCCCTCCTCCTGGTGCTTGGGTAAAGGACATGCAAGGAGGGGATAGGTGATGATATTTTACAAGGATGGTGGTTTGTGACAAGACAAAGGAAGATTTAGGGATATAGTTGAATGTACAGCAACAGTATATCAGAACTCAACTGGGACAACATGAGAAAACATCTGAAGGGAGTTCCCACAAACCTATTGGAAGCTTAGTGATATGTGCAAATTGTAGGTATTGCATTTAGCTTATGTCCTATTTTATTTTTAAGAACTGTATCATTGCATTTATTCTTGTTCTTTTGTATGTCTTCTGTTTTTGTAATTTGCTACTGTGTAACCTGTATTTGTCTTTTGTTATTAAAAATATATTTGAAAGCTAATTCTGTCTTTGGGCTCTAATATCTGAATTTACACTCTGAAGAGACAAGGTTAAAGTCAAATGACCTAATTGTTATTCGTGTGAGTTATTGGGTTCCCAAGACACCCTTATTCAAAACTCTTGGTGGTGAAAGTATTGTTAATCTGGGTTGGTGTAGGCAGGATTTGGGGGTTAATTTGGTGTCCCTTTAGGTCCTTGTGGAGGTAAAAGTATAAGGGAAACAGAGGCTGAGTGATATGAACTCCTTCATGCCCACACTCTCCCTATAGTCACGGCTGGGTGGATAGGCTTAGTCGTCACAGTTAGATTTTATACTACGGTTGACATTTATTTTAATAGCATAAATTGTTTGAGCTATTAGGATTAATTATAATTAAAAACAATGCTATGAAAAAAAGCTGTTCTTTGTCTCTTAGAATCCTGTTAGATGAGGGACTAAAAATGATTTATCTCAGTGTTTATCTTTACTTTATATGTATGTTCTGTATAAAAGCTTTATCAGCACATTATTATACAGAATACTTAAATCAGCAGAAAGTAGATTTCCTAGTTTATTATCTTGTCTACTTTTCAATTCAATTTCTTCTTTTAGATTTAAAAGTGAACCTTCTAGTGTCATCCAAATCCTTTTTGTTGGCACTTTTTTAAAACTAATAAGGCAATAATAGAGGTTCTATTATTTAAAGGTACATTCTAGTGTATATATAATATGCTTTTTAGCATTTAAAGAGCCAATCAAGGAGCAGATATACAGGTATGTGTTTCAATCAAAATTATATGCATCTTTATAGTGGATTATATACTTAAAAGTTACCACCCAAGGTTATCTTGTTAAAGGGATACAACACTACTTTTGAGTACATTTTTTTGCTTTGTCTCATGCACTCAATGAAAGATAAAAAGCATAAACTGTAACATAGGTTTTCAAAATGCTGCAAATGAACTCCCTAAACTAACAGTACAAATCCTCAAATCCAGAATTTTAAAATCCAGAATTATTATGTAATCCAGACGTTTCTATTAATTTTTTTTATTACTATTTTCACCAGCCAGTAAGTTACAATCTACTCTGCATTGATCTTTGTGTTCTTAAATGCAAATGCCAGTCTATATTTATTTAAAATAACAACTATTACCTTTCTGATTACAGTGCTGTACAAAAGGTATTAAAAACTACTATTATGTAGCATGTATAAGCTGTTTTATGATATTTAAATATTGTCTTAATGACATAAGATATTGTTGTTTACACTTTGTCCCGTCTCCTCTCAAAGTTGTCCACATTTACAGATGAAAATAAACAAATATATTGAAAATCACTCTTTTTCTGACCCGAAACAGATGGATGAAGGGTTTTATACCTGTATTTGTTTTTGGCCTCCAGGGAGCATGAGACAACCAAAACATTTTATATTGTGATTCAGACAGAGCATGCAATGTTAAAAAAAATCTCTAATTTACTTCTATTATCAAATTTGCTTCGTTGCAATGGTATCCTTTGTTAAAGAGATACCTAGGTAGGTGTCTGGAGCATTACATGGCAATAAATAGTGCTGCCATCTAGTGTTCTTGCCAATGGATAACAGTCTTGCTACTCTACTGCCATATAGTGCTGCAGACATGTGCACGCTCCTGAGCTTATATCCCTACATTTCAACAAATGATACCAAGAGAACTAAGAAAATGTGTTAATAAAAGTAAACTAAAATATATACAATTGCATGCTCTAGCTGAATCATGAAAGATAATGTTTGGGGTTTATGTCTCTTTCATATTCTTATAACCTAGCTGAATGTAGGTAGCTAGTTTAAATGGATATTAACCCATCAAGGACCAGTGACGTACCCTGTACGTCACTGGTCTTTTAATGGGGATTGCATTATAGACTGCTCCATTTCCGGTGACCAGAAGGGTGGAGGGAGGGTAGAATAGCACAGTCCCACGTGACTAGTGCTATTGTTAGCAAGGAAACCCTTAACGACCGGCGACATACATGGTACGTTGCGCTCGTTAAGGGGTTAAAGTAATTTTGAAATATATATACATAACATACATAAAACAAGTATGTTTATACATAAAACAAGTAGAGAGGTAGAGAGGTATAAAATAACTCCTGCACTGATCAATTAATCACTGTGTAGATTATTGCAGGGTCAAAGATCTGGAACCTGCAGGATGAAAGTCCCCACCACACATTAAATCACAGAAAAAAATTAGCAAAATAAATAATGAAAGTACATTGCAAACTTTGTTTACTGTGTTTAATTAAACATTTATGGCTAATTACATTTTGGGTTTAATGGGCCATTGTTCAGTAAAATATAATGTTCTCATTATTTCACTACTAAAAAAAAACATTTATGTCAGATGCAGGTCTGTGGCGGTGCCAGCAGTTTATTGTATCATTAAAACAAACAAAAACAGAAAAGTAAGATTATTCACTGCAATTCTCAGCAGGTGATAACTATTTTAAAAGGACAAAACTTTCATTAAAATAAAAACACATCCCAATGCAAAATGTTCATTATACAGTTGGATAAAGTTACCCACTAGTCTAGTGAGGACCAGTGGTCAAGTTTTTTTCTATAATTTCACCCTTTATTTGTTACTTGCAGTAAATTGGAGAACTCAGTCCGTGCCTTTCTATGCAGAAGTGGGGTTTATACTGGGACAAAAATGCTTATAAATTTCCCAAAAATGATAACAAATTCTTGTATGATATTATCTTTCAAAAGTATGCTACCTAGATTACAAGTGGAGCACAACAATATTGTCTGTTAACCCTGCTCAAGTGCAATCAAGAGGCTTCTATATTGTGCTCATTTTACAACCCCAAAGTAAATTTTTTATTGCCTGAGCAATATTTAAGGGAGCTTTCTGAGAGCGGGTAGCAATGTGTGCGCTAAATCCCTCACGAATAGACTTAAGTTAAATTTATGTTGGATATTGCTCGAGTGCTATGCCATTGGTGTAATAAGCTGAGGTTGCGCTAAGCGGCCTCAAGTAGTAGAGATCTTAATGTAGTTCTGTGCTTTCTCAAGCTCAATATTTAATCCACTTGTAGCATAAGTGCAATGAGAGAGCAAATAGCACTCCCGAGTCCCTATACAATCCATTAAACATATAGGGTGCGCTCTGAAAAATTTGGCTGCATTAACTTAAGAGACTTTGTTTAAAAAAAATTAACTAACCACTTATAATACAAAACTGTACGTTATTCTTTGTGCAAGGTCTCACAAATATAATGCACCCTGTGCTATCAATTGCGCTCTGCTTGTAATCTAGCCCTAAATGTAGAAAATGATCGTTTTGCCTACTAAAACAATAGGCAAGAAAGAGCCATAGTAAACATACATAGTTGGGACCAGATTTGTACATGTATGGTTGTATTTTGGCACACTTATAGATGATCTGTGTCTAATGTGGTATACATTTAGGGAGGTTGCTGAATCATAGGGAACTACTTGGCACCATACCTTTTTACACCTCCTGGACGTCGGCACACTACACCCTGTGAAAAGGGTTAAACACATAATTAAAGTACCACTTTGGAGCAGTAGAGATTTTAAAGGCCAATTGGTTATGGTAGTTGTACAACCCTGTCAATCACCGACTGTTCAGCTTTGCAGTTGGGGCCTTAAAGGTGCAAACATTGCATGCTCTAATTAATAAAATAATATTATTTTTATGCTAGAATATCCCTTTAAAATGCTGTTCTATATGTGGCTGACAGAGACAGTTAATAAATAAGCCACTGGTTTTGAAAAGACTATTTAATATTACCTTCTCTTATATTACCAGTCAGCACAGTAGATTTGCATAATCAACAAATGCAAGATAACAAGACAATCTGAACTTCAAATGAGTAGTAGAATTTTTTTCTGACAATTTTAAAAGTTATGTCTTTTTCCACTCCCACTGTACCATGTGACAGCCACCAGCCAATCACAAATGCATACACGTACCATGTGACAGCCATCAGCCATTCACAAATGCATACACACTTATTCTTGCACATGCACAGTAGGAGCTGGTGACTCAAAAAGTTTAAATATATAAAGACTGTGCACATTTAGTTAACGGAAGTAAATTGGAAAGTTGTTCAAAATGGCATGCTCTATCTGAATAATGAAAGTTTAATTTTGATTGAGTGTCCCTTTAACTACATTGGTAAGTATCTCTTTAAATGAGACTTTCGGCAATGACAAAAATAAGATGGTTGAAGCTGAACGTTCAGCATATATGTGCTGATTTAGAACAGTGTCATGTCAGTCATTATACTTCTCTGCTCATTCAGTACACTGCATCATCTACTTTTCTCCATAATAAAACCTTGTCATGGATTGCAAATGAAGCAAAGGAGGTTCCCTGCCACTGCGCCACTACATCCAAATTGTGGAACAGTATGGTTAATTTAGAAAATAATTAATAGGAAACAGTAATTTGGGTTTTAGTAAGTCACTCAGGAGGATGACTGCCGAAAAAAAAATCGCCAACTCAGTGAGAAAACTGATCCAGCAAATCAATTATATGAACAAACACAGCTTGTATAGGAAAATGAATAATACAAAAAAATCTGTTATTATTTTATCTAAATGACCTTGTTTTTCACATTAAACTTCATGTGAAACTTTTGCACATGCTTACTCAGTTGCACAAATATATTAGGTTGTGTTTAAATTAATATTAGTCCATTGATTTCTAACAAATACTGCATTCAAGCTTCCACAATGATCACTTTAAACAACACAGAAATAAATCATCATCTTTAATATATAAGGAATAAACTGGTTATTTAATCATATATGTCTCCTTAATTGAGAATCTATCATGATAATCCCTAAAATAGAACCATGGGTATAAATCTTCAAAGGCTGTGGTGGTTTCAGTAATGTGAATATGAAGTGCTTACTTTACTGAATGCAAATGCTGAAAATCAGTTTAGCAGTCCAAGGACACACTCTTTTAAAAGCCTTGTATCCTCTGCTAAGGCCAGATGTTGCAAATTAAAAAAGAACAGTTAAAACCTTGTAATTACAAGTATTGTCTTAAAGGGACATGAATTCTTAAAAGTGTATTTTATGATTCAGATAGAGCATATGTTTGTAAACATCTTTTGAGTTTACTTCTGTTATCAATTTTGCTTAATTATCTTGGTATCCTTTGTTGAACAAGCAGCACGTCACTACTGGGAGCTAGCTGAACTTATCAGGTAAGCCAATCACAGAAGGCATATATGTGCAGCCACCAATCAGCAGCTGTTTCTCAGCTCCTGATATCCTGATAGGTTTGTCACCTGTCCGGGAATGACCCAGACAGTTAAGGTTTCCATTTGTGTGTGTGGGTTTGAAGCTGAGTCAGAACCGGACATGCAAATGTCTGGGTTTGGAGGGAAACAGGCACAGCCAAAAATGTGACATTGTACTTTTGCAACATATTGCACATGCCTACAGTTATTTCTCTCTTGCTTGAGTGTCTTCTGTGAGTGTGTTTGAGTGTGGGAGTGTGTCTGTATGTGTGAGGGAGTGTGTGACTTTGTGTTTGTCAGTATCTTTTGGTGTGTGGGCGAGTCTGAGTGTGAAAGAGTGAGTGCATTTGTGTGTGTTTTTGAGAGAGTGTGTGTTAGTGTTTGAGAGAGAATGTGTGTGTGTGTGTGTGTGAGTGTTAGTGTCTTTGTGTGTGTGTGTGTGTGTGTGAATGTCTGTGTGTGTGAGAGAGAGTGTGTTTGGGAGATAATATGTGTGTATGAGTGTGTATTAGTGTGTTAGAGTGTGTGTGACCCCTGCAGACTCGCAGCCAATCGGCCGCTAGCTGGGGGTGTCAATCAACCCGATCATATTTGTGTACTCTGCAAAAAAAAAAATTGTTTACAAGAGTGTTCAGG
Organism: Bombina bombina; assembly: GCF_027579735.1. Taxonomy (NCBI): domain Eukaryota; kingdom Metazoa; phylum Chordata; class Amphibia; order Anura; family Bombinatoridae; genus Bombina; species Bombina bombina. Next base: position 959,058,512 of record NC_069500.1, read on the forward strand.
TTTTGTCTCAACTAAAGGAAGCAACCCTAGCTCCTGAGCTCACATAAGCATGCTTTTCAACAAATGATACTAAAAGAGCAAAGTAAATTAGATAAAATAAATACATTGGAAAGTTGTTTTAAAAGGGTATGCTTAATCTGAATCATAAAATAAAAAAGTGTTTTGTCTTCTTTTAAATTAACACAGTGAATGTGTTTGAAAAATGTCTTGTATGTGCAAAACTGGGGAATGGGTAATAAAGGGATTATCTTTTTTTTAAACAATATACATTTTGGAGTAGACTGTCTCTTTAAGGCAAGGGGATGCAGGAATTTTGATAGTCTAAATTAGGGTTTGATGTGACCAGGAGGATTATGAATAGGTGCAGGACAAAGGGTCCAGTCTGAATTTTGATGTTGGTATGTAGCTGACAGCGGAACTACCGGGTCAGAGCGTCTGATGTGATGTCTGATTTATTCAAGTGACATATAATGGGGTTGCGGGGTCTGGGTTGATGTCAGGTCTGTGGTATAGTTATATTAGTCTGCTCAACTATTTTAGTGGTATGTGGCTAGCAGGGGCAGAAGGACACAGGGTCTGATCTGAGGGCTAATGAAAGTTATACCTACCCTACCACCCCTCCAGGTCACCCGCTGGTAACACAGTATTTCTATGAAGATCAATTGTGTGAAGCAATTATATCAAACCCTTTAATATCTCTAAAACATCCGAAAAACTGATTCCAGCTCAAAATTCCAAACCTTACAGTGTTTCCTCAGCAGGCAATTTGTAAATGAGCATATACAGTATGTTCACTCTTAGTTCAGAACCAATTTAAACATTCCCTGCAATGCTTGTGCTGCTATATTAAATGCAGCTTTTATTGCAGCACACAGTGAAATTCATGAATCAAACAAAACTAATCACAGACTGTTTTTGTCATTTTGGGGCTCATCACTATGGTGCTACAAGGAAATGCTCATTAATCATATGTGTTTACCAAAAGGTAATATAAAACATGTTTTGCCAATCCATTAATTAAAATTAAATAAATGAATAAATACTTATCACTCAATCTCATACAAGTGAGAAACTAGTAGTGGGACAGTCACATAAGAAAATATAGCTAGACAATATAATATGCCTTGCTTCCAACTTGCTTCAACTAACAGATTTGTTTTCAAAGCAATTATATATGTGTGATCTATTTGTGGCATCTTCTCACTTGTCTCTTGACAAAAGCACTATTAGGCTGTCACCCATGATCAGCTGAAAAAAAAGAAGCCAACTCTGTAATGCTTTTTTGCTGCCAGTCTGCATCATCTGAATAATGGCATAGTCACTGTGAACTGTCCTTTACTATTTATTTCCCTAGCTCATATGAAGGACAGTTATTATTTAATTTTAACAAAAATAATGTCAGAAGAAAGAATCTCAAATTTCTTTATTGTATTCTCTCCATTACAGGAACAAAGCGCCAAATTTTATCAGATATGTCTTCACAGATATAGGGCCTCCATCCTGTTAGAAAATGTAACAGTCTTCCCAGTTCGATTTACTCAATGCAGAGTTTTTCAATAAAAAATGCTGTTCTGCCAGCCTGTCACAATAGATAATTTTATTGGCCTCTTGCCCTGCAGGAAGCATGGCAAGGTCCAACGTGCTCAATATTTAATATGCCACAGCTGCCTTGCAATGTAATCTAGGAGAATACAAAATGCCAATGCTCATTAGGGTGAAGGTTTTTTTTATTACAAGTTTTATTATTACTTGGCTGGGTGTTGGCTAAAAAATGGCATTCATTTTAAGACCTTGCAAACCTGTCAAGAATATGAACAATTATTGGAGGGAAAAGAGTGTTTGAAGTACATAAACTTAAATAAATGTATCATGGAAGGTCACCAAATTGCGAAGGTTCACTTAAATTCATGCTGATGAGTTCAACCAGGGCAGAGATTAAATCATCATGACTAAATGATAATGTAACATTTTATTTATTTAGTGAGCTGTGTACTCAAATAAAAATCTGCAAAAGCAGAGTTCTTTACTTGAAGTAATCTCTTGCAATTGCATTGCCAGTTTCTTTGCAAAAAGATATTAAATCTTAATCTAATCTGGCAGGAACCCAGGCAAACTCAATTTGTCTTACACATAATTCAGATTGTATCTAAGGCTGAACACTTCAAGTATTTTATCCTATTTTAAAACTTTCTAGGTTTGAACCGAGGGGCCAACAAAAACATATGTCCCAATGAAGATATTGTACTACCACTCAGATGTAAAGAAATTCATTGGGATATTTCTGTTAAATTATTAAAAATAATAAAATAAATATTGCCTATTTTTATTTAGATACCTTTGTTAGAAAATTAATTTTTAAATAAAAATAAATTCAGATACATTTAAAAAAATCATATAAAACTAATCAACATTGTATTTGTATTTTATCATATTTAAAGATTTTAAAATGCAAAAATAAAAATATGTAGCAATAATGAAAAAAATACTGTAATATATTAAACAAAAACTGCTTAATTTTATTTAAATTTATTTAAATTTAGATAAATATTATTTGTATAAATAATGTTTTTTTAAAACATGTTTTCAAACATTGCATAGTATCATTTTAAAATACATTAGTAAAATATATGTTTGAATATTTGATTTTATACATCAATTGGAGTTTATATATTTCCCTCCCTTATAGTTCAACCTGGAAGTCAACTGCTGTCTGTGATTGATCGCTAAATTGTTTAATTTACAGCTCCTGATATATGTGTTGCAGTATTATATTGTATGTTTTGTGTTTGCAGAAAATGTTGACTGTTCACTAAGATACTCTCCAGCAAATCTTTAAAATATTCCAGATTGTAATAAAACACATGTATTTCAAACTAGGTTTATGATCACTTGTATCTTCTAGTTCTGCCACCAATCAATAGACTAGGGAGAGTGTTTGACTCACGATCAATATTAAGTGCAAGCATGGTTTGTCCTTGATTACAGAATACAGCAATTCACATTACGGCACTTAAAGGCTAAAATAAGAATTCATAACTCACCTGTGACATAGGTACTTTTACTTGGAGCACCCTGAATTACTGTAAACCAATGTGGTTGTAGTTCTGCAAAGCTACAAATAAACTATATGGAGTGCACCGTTTATGGATACATGTCAATTATTAAGCATTATGTAACCATCAATACTCTGCAATAAAGCAGATGAGACCAGATCCATACAAGTTCAACTTAAAAGAAAGCATAGTTCCATTTAAAAACAAAACCCTGCATTTAAAGTGGCAACAATACATAGAATCCAGGTAAATGCATAGACAGTATAAGTAACTACAGTTTTACGCTGATATTTATATCCATGTTTTTTATTTCATCTGCATCCATCTAGGTGAGTTTTACGCAAACCTCTTTACATATTTAACATTATCCATTGAAAGCGTTAATGTTTCCATGGAAACATTACAGATGAGGAAGCATTTAATTGACCTAATGTCTATGTTCCATGAATCTCAATTTTCCCATAAGTCGGCTATAGTTACAATATATACCTGTTAAATATGAAAATGTGTTAGAATTTGATACAATAAAACTATCTAAAGTAATACTATAGTTTATGGGTACAACCTGCTATATTGCTTTTTTTTTTAACCAAACATTTTTAAATAAAATGTATTTTTTATATTTCTTAACACTACAATTGGAACAGCTGAGCTGCTAATATTAAAATATAACTGTCACCATGATGGACAGTCTACTTTATCAAGTGCATAATTATTTTGCATTGCTTGGCAATGGACTCAGAACTCATTACCATACCTGGGAACTTTCCAACTGAGCTCACTCAGTGACACTAAATGCATAAAAAATATATATATTGTGCTAGTTGTTATTTACAGACAAAAGGGAAGTCAATTTGAGGATCATTATCCCACTTGATTCTTTTAGTGAAAGAAAAATGAACTTCAAGTTATCCCTGATTGGTATGTTCTATGGTACGGTTGAGATAACATCCCCTTAAATCATCTTTGCATGTGGCTTGGCTCATTTTAAGTGTTTTTTTTTTTTTTTTTAAATAAAGTAGCCTGCCTTTTTCAAAACAAAAAAACATTGTATGTGAATATGGAATATGATGGGGACTATTTAAACTCTGGCTTTCTTCTAATAGACTTACTGAGTAAAAGCTCTGAATAGCAGTGCCCATACCCAGCAAGTCTTGTGCTCCTTACTGGAATCATTATAGATGTGCATTCCAACATTTCCTAATATCTACCATAGGGAAGCTAGGGGCTAAGTTAGGGAAGTATAAAGGTGGAGGTGTGACAGGATAAGAGCGAGTGTTTGTCAGTCATGGGAATTAGGTGGTCCTCTTATCTCCTATGGTGTGGACACAAATATAAATGTTCTCCTACATTATCAGGGGCAACTTACATGAAAATTAGACAACGTACCTAAGTAATTTAAGTATATGACATCAATTTTATTCTGCATAATAAATTATTTTATTAGGGGTTTAATTATAAGTCTAATAACCCTACATAGGACATCATTTAAAGAGACTTTTCAATTTACCAATATTATCAAATTTACTTTGTTCTGTTGTTGAAAAGCAGCAGTAATGCGCTACTTGAAACTAGCTGGCAATGGGTGGATATGCACATATGCCTCTTATCATGTCACAAGATATGTTCAGCTAGGTCCCAGTAGTGAAAAAGTGGTTAAATGCAGAACTTTTCTTTTTTGCACTTTTATGTTGCTAATAAATTATCACAAGTGCATTATTTATTTATTTTTTACCAACAATTACTCCTACAATAATGTCAAATCTGTTTTACAGCAATAATTGAGAAACTAAAAAGCACCTTTATCTTGTTTTTATAGTAGAGTGAACAATTATTTAAAACCTACAGTATATTTGTAAACATATGTAGTCTACATCTGTGTAGAATAATGCTGGCTGAATAAAGACTATTGAAATATATTTTATGCTTTGAAATATGGTGTCTAAAGAAGTTATTAAAAAAAATGCATCTGTAGCTCAGCAACAGCTTGCAAAGCCCACAGGCCCAGAAAAACACCAGTCACAGTATTGCTCCAATCTAATCTAATTTCCAGCACTGCTTTCAGATTACATATTTTTTCATTGAACAACCAACTACAGCATCTTCTTTTTAAAAGTCTACATCAGACCAACCATGTAATTGTATAAAGCCCTATCCTCAGATGCTTGTTTGATGCTAATTTTGTTGAGCTTGCTAAGAGAAATTGCTATTGACTGCTTCCATTAAGAAACTATTGACCCTACTCAAGAAAGGCAAAAAACAGTAGATGTGTGCATATTTCATTTTTTTTTTTTCAACGTCAAGGTGGGCTAAGCAGAGAAAAGGATACGGTTTATTTAGACCAAAATTAAAATATTGCAGGCTACATTACCTTAAGTTAATTGCTTAATCAATTTAAGAGAATAACCATTCTTGAGTTTTGGATGTGTTTTGATACCCATTAGACACAAAAAAAATTATGCATTGTAGCAAACATTCAGCTAGATTACAAGTTATGCGCGCTATAGGGAAATTAACGAACGCAACAAAAGTTGCGTTATTTAACCCTCTAAAGCGCAGCCATTTTAACTTTTGAAACAGCTGGCTTGTGCGTGTGATAGGGTGGTTTTAAGCTCCATACCGCACAAAATACAAGCACTGTTTTGACGTGCTCATGCACGCTTTCCCCATAGACATCAACAGGGAGAGCAGGTCAGAAAAAAGCCTAACACCTCTGATCGTGTACATATACATGTATATAAAATTTTAATTAAAATGTTTAATTAGAGTAGTAAAAAAAAGTTTTGCAAAGCAATTTTATTAATTTATTTATTTGTAGCAATGTTATACATTGTTGCAAACACTGCTGTCATAGGGTGTTAAAGGGATATGAAATCCCTTTTTTTTTCTTGATTCAGAGACAATTTGAAAAAGTCTTAAATTTACTACTATTATTAAATGTATTATGTTTTAATGGTATTCTTTGTTGAAGAGATATCTAGGTATGTAGCATGCTCATGAGTGGAGGACATGCAGGGAAAGGAGCTGCCATCTAGTGCTCTTACAAATGTATAACATTCATGCAAAGCTGCTGTTATATAGAGATGCAGGCACACTCCTGAGCTTACCACCCTCCTTTTCAACTAAGGATGCCAAGTGAACAAGGAAAATATGATTATAGAAGTAAATTGATGCAGCGGCACCCTGACATTTTTGGAATCCACCGGTATGCAGCGAAGGCAAACAGAGCATTAAAAAAAAACTAACCGCCTGCAATAAGTATTAAACAAAAAACTAACCACTCGCAATAAGTATTAAAAAAAAACTAACCACTCGCAATAAGTATTAAAAAAAAACTAACCACTCGCAATAAGTATTAAAAAAAAACTAACTACTTGCAATAAGTATTAAAAAAAAACAACTAACCACTCGCAATAAGTATTAAGAAAAAAATAAACTAACCGCCCGCACATGAAAAAAATAAACTAACCCGCAATAAGTATTAAAAAAAACAACTAACCTAACCACCCGCACAAAGTATTAAGAAAAAAATAAACGAACTGTCCGCACAAAGTATTAAGAAAAAAACAACTACCTAATAAAATTATTAACCGCTAAATCCGCAAACCCCAACATCGCAAACTACCTAATACATCTATTAACCCCTAATCCGCCAACGCTCCACAATGCATTAACCTTTATTTACCTATTAACTCCTACACCGCCAACCCCCACAACGCAAAAAAATAATTTAATGACCAAGCCCCCTAACGTAACACCCCTTATTTACAATAAAAAAATGACTACATTACAATAGAAAATAAAAAAATATTACATTACATTAATCTAATTACAGAAAATAAAAAAGGCTAACATTACAAAAAATAATAAACAACACTATCTAAAATAAAAAAAATTAAACCTAATGCCTAAGAAAATAAAAAAAGCCCCTAATCTAATGCTAAACTACAAATAGCAATTAAAAGGGCTTTTTGTAGGGCATTGCCCTAACAAATTCAGCTCTTTTACATTACAAATAAATCAAGTCCCCCATATCAGTAAAGCCACTACCCACCACCCCCCCCAAAAAAAAAACTAACACTAATAAACCTAAACTACCCTAAAGGAGCATTTGTATGGGCTTTGCCCTAAAAAGGGCATTCAGCTCTTTTTCACTGCCCTTAAAAGGGAATTCAGCTTTTTTGCAATTTGACCAAAAAAAAAACCCTAATCTAAAAAAACAAAACCCGCCAATTTTTTTTTTAAAAAGCCTAACACTAAAGCCCCAAATAGGTACTCACGGTTTCAGAAGTCCGGTGGAGAAGGTCTTCTTCCAGACGGGTCCATCATCTTCATCCACAGAGAAGGCGGTGCAGAACAGATGTCCGGAACAATCTTCTCAGAAGTGGCGATCCTCGGCGGCAGTCATCGGCTGCGGCAGTCCTCATTGAACGCGTGGAGGTTCCTCTTCATGTGATCGTCCGCCGCACACTGAAGATTGAATTCAAGGTACCGCATATTTATTGGGGTACCTTGAATTCATATTGGCAGAGATTTGCAAAATCAGCCAATAGGATGAGAGCTACTGAAATCTTATTGGCTGATTTGAACAGCCAATAGGATTTTAGTAGCTCTAATCCTATTGGCTGTTTTGAAAAATTCAGCAGCCAATAGGATGAGAGCTACTGAAATCTTATTGGATGATTTGAACCGCCAATAGGATTTTAGTAACTCTAATCCTATTGGCTGTTTTGAAAAATTCAGCCAATAGGAATGCAAGGTACCCCAAATTGATTGCAGTACCTTGCATTCAATATTTAGTATATCACGGACATCGGATTAAGAAGTGCCTCCATGCCGCTGAGGACCACTGCCGCCACCAAGGACTGCCGCCGCCACAGATGACCACCACCGAGGATCGCCACATCTGCTCCGTGCCACCTTCGCTATGAATGAAGATGATAGACCCGCCTGGAAGATGACCTTTTCCACCGGACTTCTGAAACCATGAGTACCTATTTGGGGCTTAAGTGTTAGGTTTTTTTGGGGGGGGTTTTGTTTTTTTAGATTAGGGTTTTTTTAGGGCAAATTGCAAAAGAGCTGAATGCCCTTTTAAGGGCAGTGAAAAAGAGCTGAATGCCCTTTTAAGGGTGATGCCCATATAAATGCCCCTTTAGGGGCAATGTGTAGTTTAGGTTTATTAGTGTTAGATTTTTTTTTTATTTTGGGGGGTTTGGTGGGTGGGGTTTTTTTACTGTTAGTGGGGACCTTGTTTATTTTTAATAAAGGGGCTATTGGTAGTTTAGTATTACATTAGGGTTTTTTTTTGTTTTGGGGGAATTTTTTATTTTTATAGGAGTATAAGTTTAGGTTTAAATGTATTATTTTGGATAGCTTTGTTTATTTTGTTCCTGTATTTTTACTTTTTTATTTTTTGTAGCTGGGGGGGGGGGGGTTATTTTTAACACACAGACTGTCCTCTGGGCAGGCTTATCAACTAGTTTATAATAATGTAGCAAAATAATAGTCTGTTGTGTAAATTTTAACATCTTTAACTGTATTCTTATCAGCATTTACTGCTCATATAAATTTGCTGCAAACAATAAAGTTAAAAGATACTTCAATATAATACAAAACTGAATGTTAATAATAACATGCTGCAAACAATAAATTATACAATTCATGGCTAGAACAATACTTGAAAGGCTGATTTTTCTGCTGGAAACAGTAGAGGTCTTAACACAACATACAATTAATGCTTTACTGCTGTTTTTATTAAGGTTTATATGTAATATTTTAATAATACTTTATACTTTTCCACATTGTGACAGTTCACTTTGAGCTCTTCTTTCCATAATACACCTAGTTTCAATTGCAATTATAAATTTCCAAACTGACAATAATAAGAAAAATGCTGACTAATGTTAAAGGGACACTGAAGACAAAAGTAAACTTTCATAATTCAGAAAGAGCACATAATTTTAAGGAGTTTTTAAATTTACTTCCCTAATCAAATTTTGCACAATCTTTTTATGTGCACATTTTTCGAGGCACCAGCTCCTACTGAGCATGTGCAGAGGCTTACAGGGTATACATATACTAGTTTATAATTGGCTGATGTTTGTCACATGGTACAGGAGGCTGGCAAATTGGGAAATAAAAAATTGCCAGAAAAAATCTACTGCTTTTATGAAATTTAGAGCAAGTGTTACTGCATTGTCTTTTTCTTATGCACCTGTTAATTATGCAATTTTACCGTATTTAGAGGTCCTTTAAGAAAGTAAGGTTTACAGCAGCAAAAAAGCTAGGCTGTAGAAAGGTTTGTACTAGCGCAGGTGCTACACACAGAAGGTGTTTTTTAAAAGGGGAAGAAACTCTAGAATACTTCTGTTACTCTTTCTATGTCAAGTGCTGGCAGTATAGTCAATATTCATCATATGATAAAAATCAAAAGTTACATTTAGCAATAAAACAAACAAATACTTAAACCAAACACATGAAAATAAAGCTTTAGTGAAAAATTAAAAATGTTGGATTGAATGGATCAGCAATAGGTTCTCTGTTGCTCCCTAGTGCTACCTTAACCTGTTTAAACAGATTAAATTAGAGCATGTAAACAAATCATTTCTTGTTACACAAAAAATCAAAATAAACTCTCTCTCTCTCTCTCTCTCTCTCTCTCTCTCTCTCTCTCTCTCTCTCTCTCTCTCTCTCTCTCTCTCTCTCTCTCTCTCTCTCTCTCTCTCTCTCTCTCTCTCTCTCTCTCTCTCTCTATATATATATATATATATATATATATATATATATATATATATATATATATATATATATATATATATATATATAATGTATCAGCCCAAGAATATTATTAAACAGTGATAAATATCCTTTTTTATAAACATATGCAGCTCAAGTGGTTGCAGAATGCAGCCTTGTAGGGATCTTAAAAAATAATAATGTGATATTTAATGTACAATCTTACTGTAAGTATACTTTTATTTGTTTAGGAAAAGATCTATAATAAAAACCTTAAAAGCAAATTAAATATTTGATGAAATGACTTATTTCTTAAAGTGAACAGTGTGGTTCAGCTTAGTCATTTATAGTTTCAGAGGAATACATCATTACTGTAATCAATACAAACACGGATCCATTATTAGTTTGTATATCATGCTCATCAGTTCCGATACCACTGGGAGTTTATGCGGAATAGTGTTTAAAGATGAATACATTGTATTGTCATTGAGGGGAATATTATTAGACACACCTTTTGTTAAAGGGACACTAAACCCAATTTTTTTCTTTTGTGATTCAGATAGAGCATGCAATTGCTATCTTTATTTGAGAAAGAATGCATCTAAGCTTTATTTTTGGTTCAGACTCTGGACCGCACTCTTTTATTGGTGGATGAATTTATCCACCAATCAGCAAGAACAACCCAGGTTGTTCACCAAAAATGGGCCGGCATCTAAACTTTACATTCTTGCATTTCAAATAAAGATACCAAGAGAGAGAAGAAAGTTTGATAATAGGAGTACAAATTTTACATTGCTTAAAATTTCATGCTCTATCTGAATCACAAAAGAAAAAATTTGGGTTCAGTGCCCCTTTAAAAATGTCTTAAAGAGGCAATAAATGGACATGAAACCCAAAAAAATTATTTCATGATTTAGATAGAACATACAATTTGAAACAACTTTCCAGTTTACTTCTATTATTACATTTGTATAATTCTCTTGGTATCATTTGTTGAAGGAGCAGCAATGCACTACTGGTTTCTAACTGAACACATGGGAGAGCCAATGACAATTGGTATGTATATGCAGCCACCAATCAGCAGCTAGAACTTAGGTTCTTTGCTGCTCCTGAGCTTACCTAGATAAACCGTTCAGCAAAGAAATACAAGAGAAGGAAGCAAATTAAATAATATAATTAAATTGGAAAGTTGTTTAAAGTGGTATGCTCTGTCTAAATCATGAATGTCTTATGACTTTACTGTCAAATTTAAATATAGCATATATAATTAATTAGAGGAACAGTAAAGCAAAAATTAAAGTGACAAAGTCAAAATTAAACTTTTATTATTTAAGTAGAGCAAGCAATTTGAAACAATTTCTGGTAGGTTTAAAAATTGCTTTGTTCTCTTGGTATCCTTTGTTGAAGAATAAATCTAGGTAGGCTCTTAATAGCTCAGGAACGTGCACGTGTCTTTAGTGGCTGCAGTGTTTTGCAACATGATTTGTAGCAGTGATATACATAGTTGCAAACATTGCTGCCATAAGCTTAAATGGTTTGGATAGAGCATGGCAATTTAAACAACTTTCCAATTTACTTATTTTAACAATTTTACCTAGTTCTCTTGACATCTTTTGTTAAAGGGATATGAAACAATGCTCCTTTAGTAAAATCAAATATATTAAACAAAAGTAAACATAAAAAAAAGATTCTGATAAAAAGCTGCAATCAACCTACTTATTTTCTTGCAAAATAATAATTAGGGATATGAGAGGTCTGACATGTTTAAAACGTAAATTGCATTCTGCCTCTTCTGAGACTGGGCAAAACTAACTTCCTGTTTTTCTTGCTTTCACTGAACACTAAGCCAGCACAAGTTACTCTAGAAGATATATGGCATCAAGCTAGATATGCCTTCTTGTAGAGACCCCAGCCCCCTTGTGGGGATGTGCTAGGAATTAATAGACCTTGCCCAAATATGAAGTTAAAAAAATAAATAAAAGATAAAATCCACATTGCAAGTATAGCCCACTTATTAGTATTTTATATTACAACATTGAAACAAGCTATTTGAAATCCCTTTAATGATTAATCCTAGGTGAGCTCAGAAGTTTGAATGTCATGAGCTATTTGGCAGCAGTATTTGCAACAATGTTCAAAGCCCTTTTATACATAGTTGCAAACACTGTTGCTATAGACTGCTAAACACTCAAGCACTCTCTTAAACTACTAACAGCATAACCAGGTTTACTATCTAATAAAGGATAATAATTGAACCAAGCAAATGTGATTAGATGTAAAATAGAAAGTTGATTGAAATTATGACTTTGCTGTTCCTTTGCTGTTCCTTTAAGCATTGCATATCAATATAAATGTTATAAAATCTTTTGACACTGCCATTTTGTTTAATTTACAAGATTTTGCAGATCTGCCAATCAGTGTCAAAGTATATTCTGCTTGAAATTCCTAGTAGAGTCCATGTTCCTGATCTCCTTTGCTGAAACCAAACAGGGACAGATGTCACTGAAATGCTCTGAGCTATCACCATGTAGAATGTTAAGGTACAATTTCCTATACTTGAAAGCACTTCAGCCTTTCTAGGATTAAGTAGGACAAGGTTACTTCTCAGATGTTTTTTACATCACAAGCAGGTAAAATAAGAAATGAATGTATACTGCAATGTTGTTTTATTTTCCTTAATTACACATTTTATGAGGAAACTAAATGTTAATATGAAGTTACTTTAAAGTGACAGTCTACAATATAAATGTTATTATTTTAAAAGATAGACAATCCCTTTATTACCCATTCCCTAGTTTTGCATAACCAACACTGTTATTTTAATATACTTTTTACATCTGTGATTACCCTGTATCTAAGCATTTTCTGACAGCCCCCTGATCACATGACTGACCCTTTAAAAGAGATGACAGCTTCTCAAGAAAATATTAGTTGTAGTTCTGTTTCTGCATTTCTTTCAAATATTAGCCATTATACACTAGGGCAGAGGTGGAGAGAGTGTGTGTCCAGATTGGTGAGAATCTTCTTCTTTAAAAAAAAAAAAAGGCATACCCTTAGTAGCTTATTTTTAATTAAAAAGGGGCATTAAATAAACATTAAAGTGTTCTTTTAAATCCATCTTACATATTAACAAATAAAGGGACATTAAACCCAAACATTTTTTTTCATGATTCAGACAGAGAATACAATTTTAAACAACATTCCAATTTACTTCTATTATCTAATTTGCTACATTCTTTAGATATCCTTTGTTAAAGAAATAGCAATGCACATGGGTGAGCTAATCACATAAGGCAAATATGTGCAGCCACCAATCAGAAGCTACTGAGCCTATCTAGATATGCTTTTCAGGACAGATTATCAAGAGAATGAAGCAAATTAGATAATAGAAGTAAATTAGAAAGTTGGTAAAAATGTTATTCTCTATCTGAATCATTAAAGAAAAAAATTGGGTTTAATGTCCCTTTAAAGCTTAATTCCTGATATATAGTATGGATTTATAAGAAATGTTATTTATCGAGCACTACATATTAGCAACTAACTATGCTAATCCAAATGGTGGTAGCTCAGAGCCAGAGCTCCAGCAAATTTATTATGTCATAGGTTACGTCTCAAGCAGCACCAGTCACTATGTGCCAGTCTGTTAAAAGGCCTCCTTTAACAGGTTTTCACAGACATTCCAATCCTTTAAAAATTCCAGTAAATTTAAAATATTTTTTAATGGTTTTCAAATTAGCGTGCACAGTAAAACTTTAGCAGACACTGTGCATTGAGAAGGGACAGTCAAGTAAAAAAAAAAATCATTTTTCAAATAGGGCATGCAATTTTAAACAAGTTTCCAATTTTACTTTTATCAACAATTTTGCATTGTTCTCTTGGTATTCTAGTTGAAAGCAAACCTAGGAAGGCACATATGATAATTTATAAGGTCTTGAAGGCCGCCTCTATTTTATTAGCTTTTCACAGCAGGGGAGAGCTAGCTCATGTAGGCCATATAGATAGCATTGTGATTACGCCCGTGGCTAGTGGCAGACACTGCACTAATTGGCTAAAATGCAAGTCAATAGATAATAACTAAACGTCATGTGATTAGGGGTGGTCAGAAGATGCTTAGATACAAGTTAGTCACAGAAGTAAAAAGTGTATTAATATAACAGTGTTGGTTTTGCAAAACTGGGGAATGGGTAATAAAGGGATTATCTATCTTTTTAAACAACAAAAATTCTGGTGTTGACTGTCCCTTTAAATCATTTAACCTCTTTGAAAACTGTTTTGGCCATTCTATATAGAACATTTCTTTCACATCATTTTTGATTGTTGTTTGGGCTGTACATATCATACAGATGGGTACACTGACGCACCCACAGCAATTTTACATATACCAGCACCAAAATTGTTAAAAAAAAAATCAGTTTCTTTAGATAGTTTACTTTACTCTTTTTTATGCAAAAATACTAAAATGTGTTTTAGTGGTTTATGGAATAACTGGTTGTCTGTTTAAATATTCTCATTAATAATGTAAAACATCAAAATTAAAACTAATGTACATATTTATTAAGATGGTCTTTAACTTGCTATGGTATTTTAATGTAGAATATATTATAATCTTTCAGGCAAATGGTGAATTCATGCATAGATAAACACGTCATTCTATAAATCTCATACATAAGCCTATAAAAACACAATAAACCTGTAAAATCTTTTCATATCACAAGTCCTAAAAATGCAATATGAAACTTTTCTTTTGTATATTTAAATGTATATTTATATGTTGATTGATTTGTTGCATTAGAAATAACAGTAAATTGGGAACATTCCACAAAATTTCAATGTGTACTGTACATTTTTTTTTATAGCCACTCATACAGTAGGTTGCATTATACAAATGAATAATAAGATAACAAAAGAAAGTTACTTTTTATTTGTATTGATTTTTGTTTTAATAAATTCCACTGTGGTCGAAGAAGTATGACGAGTATCTGTTCTATCACTTTTCATATACAAATTTTGACAGTAAAAAAATAAATAAGAAATTGCAATAAATACCTATTAAAGCCTGATCTATTAACTACTAAAGGTAGTAAAACTACTGCTAACTAGATACAGGTTAAAGATCAGCTGTATTGACAGACAAGAACAATCACAGCACAAGGGCTATTACAAGATTTCTCCTATAATGTCACCTCCGATTGACTCCAAATGCTAAGTATACGGCTGCGCTGCCTACTTTGAAACAAGAGTGTCCTATGGGATGCGGAGTTCAAGTTCATTTAAACCTTAACAAACTTTACATTTGAAATAATATCTTTGGGGACAGAGAATAGGATTAAGCTTCTAAATCCATCATCATTGATTTTGTCCCAGTCACGGATAGGCGGTATTGGAAGACAATAAGGTTAGAACAGTCACTGAAATAGAGCAGCAGTTACTTAATGTTTCTAGAATGGGCTGGCAATATATTTCATTTTTGTAATACATCTAAAACTACAAGGTGGTTCAAACTGAAGCATGTAATTTTGTAGTAGGAATTACTGGCAGTGTCTTATGTATAAAATATACACCCGTATAGCACAAATTGCTGGTGATTTAAAAGGAAAAACAATTAAAGGCACAGTAAATCATAATTAGAGATTCATGATTTAGATAGAGCATACACTTTTTAAACAACTTTCTAATTTAATTATATTATTTAATTTGCTTCCTTCTCCTGTTATCCTTTGCTGAAAGGTTTATCTAAGTAAGCTCAGGAGCAGCAAAGAACCTAGGTTCTAGCTGCTGATTGGTGGCTGCATATATATACCGAATGTCATTGGCTCACCCATGTGTTCAGTAAAAAAACAGTAGTGCATTGCTGCTCTTCAACAAATGATACCAACAAAATGAAGCAAATTTGATAATAGCAGTAAACTGGAAAATTGTTTAAAATTGTATATGTTCTACCTAAATCATGAAAGATTTGTTTTGGGTTTCATGTTCCTTTAATAATAGTAACAAATTTAGTTATTATTATTATTATTATTATTATTATTATTATTATTATTATTATATTTGTTAAAGGAACACAAAACCCAATTTTTTTCTTTCATGATTCAGATAGAGCATGTGATTTTAAACTACTTTCCAATTTACTTCTATTATCTAATTTGTTTTGTACTCTTGATATGCTTTCTTGAAAAGTATAGCTAGGTAGGCTCAGGAGCTGCTGATTGTGGGCTGCACATAAATGCCTCATGTTATTGTCTCACTTAATGTATTCAGCTAACCGCCAATAGTGCCTTTTGCTTCTTCACCAAAGGATAACTACAGAATGAAGCAAATTAGATAATAGAAGTACAATGGAAAGTTGTTTAGAATTGTATTATCTACCTAAATTCTGTAAGAAAATGTTAATGTTTTATGTCCCTTTAAATGTCCCCAAATGTGGAAATACTGGGTCATGAGTAGGGAGGGATAGAGTGTCAATGTATACAAGTAAAGGAGGCCACCTCCTATAAACACAATCTGCAGGTTATCTTTAATGTAAATGCTATGTTTTTTTACATTTTATGGTCATTACTTATAACAAAATATAGGCAGGTAGCACTCTAGTGAAAGGGCTAATTAGCACTGCACTTGTCATTTAGCCCATAGTGTTTTATAAGCCATATGGTTTGTAATATGAAAAAGCATCTGCATGGATGTGTAATGTTCTGTGCTTCATATTATCAGACTATGGCAAATATAAAAACAAACAATGACAAATAATGATAGACATTGTCATGTAGATGTTCCCATATAGTGTTTCTGTTTTTAAGAAAGCCTCATATTTAGTAGTGACAACTGAATAAAAAAAAAAAACTCTTTGCAGAGGTTAAACCCATAGTTATATGTAAAGCTATAGTCCAGCAATAAAATCCTCTATCACTTTAGAGTGTTTTTATTTTGCACTTTTATGTCATAGCTGTGTAAGAATCTAGTAGTGTTACCCCTCATATGCTATTTGGTATGTTCTTCACCCTAGATTCTAACTATATTTTAATAAACATGGACTTTAAACCTGATTTGCAGAGCCATGTTGACATATTGTGTCATATTGTGAAATAAAGTGCAAATAAAGCATAAATAATAAAATATATATATTTGTTTTTATGCCATATAAATACATATATGTGCTATAGCTTTACTTAAAGGGACACTGAACCCATTTTTTTTCTTTCTTGATTTAGATAAAGCATTCAATTTTAAGCAACTTTCTAATTTACTCTTATCAAATTTTCTTCATTCTCTTGGTATCTTTATTTGAAAAGCAAGAATGTAAAGTTTAGATGCTGGCCCATTTTTGATGAACAACCTGGGTTGTTCTTGCTGATCGGTGGATAAATTCACCCACCAATAAACAAGTGCTCTCCAGGGTCTGAACCAAAAATTTGCTGGCTCATTAGCTTAGATGCCTTCTTTTTCAAATAATGGTTTAGCTCTGATTCAACCTAGTTACTATTGGAATTAATGATTTGCCTATCATGATTGTTGATGCAAAACTAATAATCCACCTTTTAAAGTCATGCAACAACATTGGAGCTTAGGAAGGGAGGGAAAAGTAAACAAAAACTTGCATACATTGCCTTAAAGTATTAACCCAAGCCTCCCTGGAAGAAAGTGAAACAAACACATTTTTAAATGTTTTTTTTTACAACAAAAGGCTGCAAAATAAATAATAAATGTATATTGCAATAATGTTTCACTTGCAATAATGAAACATTTTATGCTTTGCTGAAATGTCAAGTTTAATGGTCCTTTAATAGGCAGAGTAATGCTATTGGGTAGAAAAACTCCTACAGAAGTCTGTCTATATCTATCTTTGTTTAATTATCTTGATACTTGTGACTTCTTTGCACACCGTTAATATACTGTTTTCACAAAAGTTGCAAGTACAGAAACAAATGTCAGAGAAATAAAATCCATATGTTTTTATTATTTTAGCCAATTCTTAGATTCTTATGTTAGCCTAATGTATATTGCACATGTTACAGACTACTATTTTTATCATCTCCAGTGCTGAGGGGAGACTATTAACCGCCCATAGTTCAAGAATATATTTGTTTGAAAACAGTAGGAAGAGCAAAATACTAAGCCACTGATATTTCTACCCATATGAGGCAGCGGTATGTTGCAGAATATGTCAATAGATAACATACATCACATTCCCTGTTTATTAATATTTTTTTTAGTAACAAAACATAATTGTCTAGTATATTATGAAATAACAATATTTAGTAATTATGCTAATATTTTATTGGGAATATAAAATCTAGCTGTGATATGTTTCTGTGCGTCTGTAGTGTTGTGTGTGTATCTGTAGTGTAATATTTGTTCTGTGTGTGTGTGTGCACCGATAGTTTATAGTGTGTGCGTCTGTAGTGTTGTGTGTGTGTATCTGTAGTGTTTGGTCTGTGTGTGATTGCAGTGTAGTGTTTGTGTATCTGTAGTGTATTGTAGTGTGTGTGGTGCTTGCGTTTGTGTGTGTGTCTATAGTGTATAGTGTGTGATGTTTGTGTGTGTCTGTAGTGTAGTTTGTGTATCTGTAGTGTGTGTGTCCACTGTATAGGGCGCCATGTACTAAGGCGTCAATTCTTTTGCACAGACCGTATCGAATTAACCCGCCGGCATTCGCACCATGCGGATAGAACTTAGTTACATGAATGTACTAAAAACCAAGCCCTAAAATTTTGCGTCTATTGTGTCTCGAAGACAATCAGATTATTGATAACTTTGAAGCTTCGTTCAGCGCGAAAGAGCAAAGTTACAAAGCAGTCTGCAACCTGATTGGTTTAGTTCTTTACCCATGTGATGATCTAGGTGTCATAATCGTCAGACAAGTGGCAACGTCTGGCTGCTGACATGTATAAGAATGTGCATTTTCCAAGAAATCTTAGAATATTGTGGGTGCAACCGATGGCTCCAAGGACATTGGGCATTCCGGACATTTTATAAAAATTGGACTTCACAGATTGCCGCTCTTCTGGAGTCGATGGAAGGCACACGTACCTTGGAAAAATGACCATCAATGCATCAATAACTTTGGTTAAGTGCCTAGAAAAAGCAGACTGGCTGATGCCAATTATATTGCTAGACACAGCTTGGAATGAACCGGTGAAAAAAAAATAATGTAAGGCTGACAACAGTTTTAATAGTCCGGGTATGGCTTGTGAACGCGCTGTCATAGGCTCCAGGTATTCTGCTATTTCATTGTAAAGTTCCATAATAGCTTCTCTGTCCAAACGGAATCTCTGGATAATCTCCCGATCAGAAATGCCTTCCAAACCCAAGGAAAACTCTAGGAACTCGGATTCTTTTACCTCTCCTTCTTTGCAATCCATTGTTGTCAACCGGTGCCTGTATAGCCCTTCTTCCTCGTAATTGAATCAATCGGAAAAGAAACGTGTAAAAGTGTCTCCATCTTCATTCAGTGATCCAAAAACCAATAATGATACAATAGTAGTCTAGTCCTTTCACTTAAGTACTTCTACCTGGCGTCAGGTTAACACCCCCTATAGTTTTCTATTGTATTCGCTACCTAAATGGTCGCAAAGCAAATCACGCAAAGTTACAGTGTAAGTTGGAGCGGACGGATTAGTTGTAACATTCATAATTTCCGATTACAGCGAATTTACGTGCGATCGAACATGTAGTAAGTGAAAAAAGGCTTCGGAACGATCAGTTGCATAAAATTCCGATAGCTGATGAAAAATAGTGGTTTTTCGATTCGATCACAGATTGGTAAATATGAGAAGCAGATCGTGAGTGAATTTTGACGCGGAAATACAGTCGGACGGTCACTTCAAAGCTTAGTACATGGCGCCCATAGAGTTTAAGTGTGTCTGCAGTGTAATGAGTGTGTGTGTCTGTAGTGTTGTGTAGTATGTGTGTGTCCCTGCATGTTTTTATGTATGTTTGTCTGTAGTTTAGTATAGGATATATGTTGTGTAGTATGTTTGTGTGTGTGCGTGAGATTTAAATAAACACAAAAGAATATCAATTGTATATTTTGTTGCAAAGGTAATTTGTTTATTTTCAAATGTTTAGTTAATTGAAAAAGAAACAATGTTACTGAAATTACAAACAGCATAGCATAACAATATATTTTTAACTTTCATTGAATTTAACCAATGATTAAAATTTATAATTGTGAGTTCAGTAAATGCAATTGGGTATTACAGCAATAGACAGTTGGTAGAAAGAACTCAACATTAAAACAACAATCCAACAAAATAAATACTGCTTAAAGAATTCACAAAAAAGCTACCGTTTTGATGTAGTACAACTTAGCTCTAACTTGATTATATTGTGACAACCTTGAATAATACACTCAATGTATCTTCAAATGTAATAAAATATAATAAGAAGAAATAGTCATATTATTGCAGGAAATTTTGAAATGGTAAATTCACACCCACTCCCTTAAGTTATTTTCTTATGTGTCTAGACAACCACATTCAGACCACCACAACCACATTCAGATAGAAAAAAACAACAACAAAAAAACAAAGAAAGATTTCATAGAACTTTTGCACACACATGAACTCTAATGGATTGGAATGAAGTATTATGTTAGAACCTTACTGACATTTAAACAATTGGAAGGCAGGCAGGGCGGAATGCTAGAAGCTGTGAAAATTCTGGGCAAATTATTTGTGAAATATTAATTGACTCATGCGTGAAATTATTTCTATGTTAATATTTCACAAACATAATAACCACTCATTAGCTCCAGTGAAGCCGGATTTCTCAGAAATACGCTAAGCCACCCCAATCACTTGTTTTGGCGTCTCCCTAGTAACAGTTGGCTGTCAGACCATTCTTCTGTGTGGTTCCTATACTGAGGTACCATGCGTAGGTTGGCACGGTACACAGTGTTATTAACAAGTTTCAAAACACATTTGATTATAAGGACAATTTTAATGCAGCTTCTTTTCTCTGATGATTTAAAATAAACATATTAACTCATTGATTTCTTTTTTCTTAATGTTTTTTCTTATTTTTTTTCTCTTTGCTAAATTAATTTACATAAGGGAATATAAAATAAGTGTCTAATTCCACTGAACCATTTTATATATATATATATTTTATTTGTAGAGCACCAACAGATTCCACAGCACTATAAACATAATAATATGCAAAGGTAGCATTTACAGGAGACAAATGCCCTGCCAAGGGTTGCACTGTTGCTTGCAAATCACCTTTCTTTAATGTGATCTGCAAAACAGTTGGGCTTGTAGGCTTACATACTATATATTTATATTGGAATACATTAGCACACAGGTAGCTGTCTCAGGAGAGCGGATTTACATACACACACACAAACAGACACATGCATGCACACCCACACAAACGCACACACACAAACACACATGCGCACATGCACACACAAACATGCGCCCACACACATGTGCACAAACACAAACACACATGCGCACATGCACACACAAACATGCGCCCACACACACACATGTGCACACACACAAACACACATGCGCACATGCACACACAAACATGCGCACACACACACATGCGCGCACACACACACTAACACACGCACACACATGCGCACACACACATGCGCGCACACAAACACTAACACACGCATACACATGCGCACACACACACAAATATATATATATATTTTAGGCTAGGTATTGAACACTGTAATAGATTTTGAAATAAATTACAAAGAAAATATTATTTTTAATTTTTCATTAAATAATCACCATCACATACATACTTGTATAGTGGGATACATTATTATTAAACAATGAGAACATATTGGTAACATAGAACAGCATTCATCAAGAAACTGATAAACTAATCCCTACACAACATGTTTACATGATTTTGAAAATAGTCTACAAAGGGAGTAGTGTTTGACTGATATCATTTTAGCAATAGGTAAAATAGCCACTCGTGTTCTTTATTGGAAAATAATGCTCCCATTTAGCCACTGCTTTGTCAATGCTTGACTGAATGTAAAAGTGAGAGTGAGTTCCTTCCCCTGGGTGCACAGCTATTGATGGGTTATCTGTCAAACGCTCCATTGTCCAAATTACACTGCTAGAAGATTTCATGCTAAGGAACAATTTACCCCAGCACTGTGTCACCAGTCATGTGGGCCATGCTGCAGTTATTTCGTAGGTATAACCAACTGATTAACGCACTCAAGACATGCACTGTGTCCATCACATGTGTTGGGGAAAATGCTATTTAGGGTTTTGTTAACATCAACAAAAAAGGAACAGAACAACAGTAATTTATTTGTCTGCAGTATCTCCTTTTAAAATGGTAAAACTGCACATTTTGCTATATTTTGGACATCTATAATAAATCTGCATAAAACTGTAAATGTTTTTATTTTTATAAACAGATACACCATGGGCCATGATTGTCAGAGAACATAAAAACAAAACAAAAATAACTTAAATCTAATTCAGAAATGTGTATTTGTCTATCTATCTATCTATCTATCTATCTATCTATCTATCTTCCTTACCAGATACAGCTCAGGTTTGCAATGTAGCAAAAGTAATATATACAATAAAAATGAACTTCTGTAAACAAAGTAAAATACACAATTAGGAAAGTCTGGCAATTGAAAACTTTAAATGGTGTTCTTCCAATAAGTTGCTATATTTGCTGCAGAGTAAAAAATATATGGGAAACTGTTCCTTTAGGTTTATTTTTGTATATGACTGATGTTTTTGGTCATTGAGTCCACAACCCATTTAAATGGGTTGAGCTTGCAGGGGGGCAGACCTCCATACCTTGGGCAAGATTACATATGTGAAGTCGCCCGCAAAAGCCGGTGAAGCCTTTTTTTACGCGGTTTTGGTATCACATATACAATGCCGCATATAAATGTGGCGCGTATATTTCACCTGTCACTTAGATTTGAGCAGCCAATAGGATTTCAGTAGCTCTCATCCTATTGGCTGATTTGAATTTGAACGTGTACCTTGAATTCACTATTCAGTGTATGGTGGTGATCCTCCATGCTCCATGGCTCAGCAGCTTGGTCCTGGATGAAGAAGGAAGTGGTCTCCGCTTGGAAGAAGATGTCGGCCGCTTGGAAGAAGACGTCACTGCCTGGAACAGAACCTTCCCCGCCAGACTTCAGGAACTGTTAGTACCTATTTGGGGGTTAGAGTTAAGATTTTTTTTTTTGGGGGGGGGTTAGATAGGGATTTATTGGTCACTATTAAAAGAGCTGGATACCCTTTTAAGGGCGGTAAAAGAGCTGAATGCCCTTTTAAGGGCAATGCCCATACAAATGCCCCTTTAGGGGCAATGGGTAGTTTATGATTTTTTAGTGTTAGTTTTTTTTTGGGAGGGGGATTGTTGGGTGGTGGGTTTTACTGTTAGAGGGTTGACTTAGTATTTTTTAAGGTAAAAGAGCTGTTTAACTTAGGGCAATGCCCTACAAAAGGCCATTTTAAGGGCTATTGGTAGTTTAGCATTAGATTAGGTTTTTTTTTTTTTATTTTCATAGGGATTAGGTTTAATTTTTTATTTTGGATAATTTTGTTTATTATTTTCTGTAATGTTAGACTTTTTTATTTTTGGTAATTTTAGATTAATTTATTTTAATTTAATCTTAGGTTTATTTTTTTTTTAGTACTGTTATGATTTTTTTATTTTAATTGTAATTTAGCATTATTTTATGTAATTTGGGGTTAATTTAGTGGGTGTTAGGTTAGGGGGCTTAGCAATTAAATTCGTTATTTGCATTGTGGGTGTTTGGCGGATTAGGGGTTAATAAATTAATTAGGGTACTTGCGTTGTGGGGGGTTGGTGGATTAGGGGTTAATAGTTTTATTAGGATTATTGCATTGTGTGGGTTTGGTGGATTAGGGGTTAATAGATTTATAAAGTGTGTTGCAATGTGTGTTAATGACGGATTAGGGGTTAATAGTTTTAATAGGTACTTTGTGATCTGGGTTAATCGTGGATTAGGGGTTAATACACTTATTAGGTACTTTGCGATGTGGGTTAATGGCGGATTAGGGTTAATACTTTTACTAGGTAGATCGCGATGTGGGTGAATGGCAGATTAGGGGTTAATAGTTTAATTAGGCATATTGTGTTGTGAGGGGTTGTCGGTTTAGGGGTTAATACATTTATTATTAGTTGCGATGTGGGGGGATTGCGGATATAGGGGTTTTTACGGGTCAGGTTTATTTTTGGGAGGCGGGTTAGACTTTTACGAGAGATTTGATATTTTTTTTTATTTTCTTAGTTGCTGGCACTTTATGAACTGCCGACGCCGTATATGTGATACCCCGATGTGCGAGGTGAAATTACGGGCGGTGCAGGTTTCAGCAGTTACTCTGAATCTTGAGCTGCATATGTAATCTTGCCCCTTATCTTCTTTTTATACTCAAAATCCTCCTTATATATTTCTGTATATACAAATGTCAATAGCTAGATAGAGCAATTGAAAATTACAATTTTAATACCTATCCCTCCCATTCCCGCTGGGAGGATGATTACAGTTGCTGCATTTTGTTTACAAAGCTTTTCTACAAGAGTAGTCATATTTTAAGTATAGGTGTACGTTTCAGCAGACATCACCAGCTACTTCATACAACAAAATAAAGGCAAAGGCATTAGTTTGCAAACAATTAAATACTCTCCATTAGATAAAGTGGATCATTGGAACAACATTTGGAAGAACATTTTTCAGTGCCCTTTAAATTAAAAAGAAGTTTATTTCTGGAATATTATGTACATATTTTAAGTAGATGAATTTATTTTATGTTAACATATAAGTTCTGAAATTTTCTATAACACTACTAATTGCATTACTCTTAACAGTTGTTAGCAATTAACCTATGTACATTTTCAGAACTGATGACCTTATGCAACAAAAGCAATTAGCAATTTTCTCTGTTTATATGTGTTTGTATATGTGTGTGTGTATGTGTGTGTATATGTATGTGTATATGTATGTGTATTTGTATGTGTGTGTATATGTATGTGTATATGTGTGTGTATATGTGTGTGTGTGTGTGTGTGCACGTGTGTGTATCAGTGTGTTTGTGTGTGTATGTGTGTATATGTATGTGTGTGTATATGTGTGCATGTGTGTGTATGTGAGTGTGTGTGTATGTATGTGTGTATGTGTGTGTATATGTATGTGTGTGTATATGTGTGTATGTGTGTGTGTGTGTGCACGTGTGTGTATCAGTGTGTTTGTGTGTGTATGTGTGTGTATATGTATGTGTGTATATGTGTGCATGTGTGTGTATGTGAGTGTGTGTGTATGTATGTGTGTATGTGTGTGTATATGTATGTGTGTGTATATGTGTGCATGTGTGTGTATGTGCGCACGTGTGTGTGTATGTGTGTGTTTGCGTGTATATGTATGTGTGTAAATGTGTGTGTATATATGTGTATGTGTTTAATATGTGTGTGCAAGTATGTGTTTATGTGTGTGTATGTGTGTGTGTGTAAATGTGTGTGTGTTTGTGTGATAGCCACTCAATATGCATAGCTGTAAAAAAGCACATACATTTAGATATTGGAATGTCTGTTAATTTGCAAACACACATGTTGATGAAAATAAATCAGAGGTCTCCTTTCAGAATAACAAAACTGTGTTTGCTGCTGAAATATTAGAACATGCAATTTGTTGACTATAATGGCTCTTTAACCCATTGAAAGGACAATACAAATTAAAAAAAAAATGACATAATTAGTGTAATTAGGGTTGCTAGCGGCAAGAATACTGTCTGACTGTTTTGGCTGGGCATGGGCGATAGGTAGAGGTAACACAATCACCATACCCCAAAGCTCTGTCTTAGACCCCAAAGCTCTGTCTTAGGCCCCACACACAAATAGATACAGCAGCATTGTAACTCATCCCCTTGACTGCCTGTAGCACACCCAGAAAATGTTTTACATCCCTATGGTTGAGAATAAAAAACACAAAGTAGAGATTTTATTGCACAGACTGATTAAATACTGTTGAATACTGGGCACCTGGCAACACTTTTTGTAATGAAACCTAATAAAAAAGATATGTAATTGTCTAATCTATTTCTCTTGCTGTTGCAGTATTTTGCTCTTCTGTCTCCCCCTGGAGGTCTTTATACCTGTAGTGCACACTACAGTTTTCAAAAGATTGACCGTGTGTAGGGCAATGCTATATTCAAGCAGCCTCCGATTGGCTACAGCAAAAAAACAGCATGGACATAAATTCCATTCCAAATTCACAAAGCAAATTAGATAACAGAAGTAAAAATGCTTAAATTATATTCTCTATCCATTCTGATTCATGCAAGTTTGTTTTTTGTGGGGTTCATGTCCCTTTAAATGTTTTTTTTTTTTTTTAAATTGTCAGTGTTTAACTGCTTATAAATAACAAAACTCACTTTTATTTTTCTTTATTTTCTTTTTAATAAAAGGTTAAATAAGAATTTAACTAAACAAAGCTATAACATGCAGTGTCAATAATGCATGTTCTATATCAGTTTATCAATAGGTTTCAGAGAAATGCATTGCTGGCATTTCTACCATTGAGAGGATTAAATGGTCATTATCCTGTCACTTTCAAACTATAATTTGCACATGAGTCTTATCTACGGACTAAACACCCCCTAGCCCATACATGACTGGCACACATTTAGGCATTGATCTCTCAAGAAACCAACTTAATTTGCTCATGTGCATAATTGATACGGCTAACGATCTATCAGTTGGAATCTACTTGACAGGGTTCTAAGCTAAGGCTTGTTTTTTATTGGAAGTGAAACACAGAATGCTAAAAAATCATTAATATTTCTGGTTATTTATCATTGAAATGCAACCAGCAAACAAATCTTAGAATATGTCAATATATCACATGTTCAACAATACAGGCACAAAACACAGAAGATAAAAATAATATATGATATATTTTACAATTTCTAGAGTATTTATTATTTTATAGGCCAAAACTGACTGTGAAAGAAAAATAATACAACAATATTTTATATGCATTAAATAAAATGCCTAGCTGAATCACAAAGTAAACGGCAATATATCTTAAAAATCTAAGCCTTTGTTGTTCAGAACAAGTCATATAGAGGTTTTAAAAAGTTGATAAGTCCTTGGATGAAAGATTTTCAATAATATAATATTTTATGGACTGTTGTTTCTAACTGGATGCCATAAAACCACTGCACAATGGAGGTGATCATCAATATACTTTGCTAGAAAAAAAAAAAAAATCAGTCTCAAGGAGCAATACAAAAACACAAGATAAATGATGGAGCACAAGT
Organism: Bombina bombina; assembly: GCF_027579735.1. Lineage (NCBI taxonomy): Eukaryota > Metazoa > Chordata > Amphibia > Anura > Bombinatoridae > Bombina > Bombina bombina. Next base: position 959,085,588 of record NC_069500.1, read on the forward strand.
TAAAAAAATCCACATTTTATATTAAGACCATAGATATGATAATGATGTATAAAAAATGTTCCTCTATTAGATAAAGACTTGTAACCCAAACAATTGCTTTCATAAATCAGAAGGAGCATACAAATTTAAAATGACTTTTACATTTACTTCTCATATCTATTCTTTTCTTCATTCTATTGGTATCGTTTGTTGAAGAAGCATTGCATTACTTGGAGTTAGCTGAACATATTGGCTGAGCCAATGACAAGAGTCATATGTATGTAGGTGCCAATCAGCAGTTGGCTCCCATGTGGCGCTCTTGAGCCCACTAGGTATGATGATCAACAAAAGATACCAAGAAAACAAAGTAAAAAAATGTGCATGCTCTACTTGAATCATTTGAGTTTAATTTTGACTTTAATGTCCATTTGGCATTAGAAAATCATTCCATAAAGGATTTATATCTTGTAAGAATCCTTCCAAATCAAACGGCCATAAAGGTTAGACAGGTCAAAAGTCACTCAGAGAAACAGGTGTTCAGTGAATTTACAAAGAAAAACCTTCCAGCAAAAACAGCAGGGATAAAATCCTAGCAAATACATCTGAGAACACTATCCATAATGCTACTTTTTTAAACAATGGAAATAGAAACACTAGAATGTCTTTTTTTATGATTTTCTGCAACATGTGTGTGTATCTAGGCAGATACAGTAGATAGATAGATAGATAGATAGATAGATAGATATTCTCTAGAGACAGAAAGATAGATGATAGATAGATAGATAGATAGATAGATAGATAGATATACTGTAGAGATAGATAAATAGATGATAGATAGATAGATAGATAGATAGATAGATTATTTATTATTTTTCATTACTCTCCCAAGGAGGACAAATAAAGATGATCAGTCTCTAATTAACGCAGTCACATGTAAAATGTTTTTCTGAGATGTACTTATGAATTCCTTTTAAAGGAACCATCTTTGAGAAGTGTAAGTTAATAACGCTTGACTGATAATGAGGTATGAATCAACATAGGATAGAGAAGTTCCCATTGACTTAATTTTGGCAAACATGGAAATACTTATCCTTGACAGGACATGTTAGCTAGATGCGTTCACACAGGACAGTAATCTATTCCTTAATTTGAGCTAATTATATATACCCTGTACATATTATTCAATAAATATGTCAACATGAACTAACCAAGTGGCTAATGACATTTTATGTCTAATTTTCAACTTCAGTTATTTGAAAGCAGATACAGATTTTTCCATAATAAAACAGCTTCTATGAAAATCTCTTGTGCTCCTGAAATGTTTGCTTATTTATTTTAAATTAAGGATACTGACATGAGCTTCTGGAGAATTATTATGAATGTGGACAGCTGTTCATCCAAATTACAAAGAATTTTATCGAGTATGAAAAGCGAATTCCAGGCAATCTGCTTACATAGCAAACTACTTATTGCAGTTCCCTTCTCCAAGCCTCAAGGCTCAGAGGCACAGTTTTGAATTTAAACAAGACTCAAATTATGATAATAGAGAGTCATTATGATTTGTTTTTGCCTAGTTACATTGAAAAACAGAAACGCAACGTGTTTATAAATGTATATGCTTATCATAGACTCATAAATAATATTCGTTTGTAGGTGATAATGGACAGAGGAATGTTCGACTGCTTCTATATTAATATAAGAAAAAAAATGTATAATGTTTATTTAAAGTTCCAAACAAATTTATTGAAAATTTGAGGGTATTTTAACCCCTTGTGCCAATTGGATGCAGGTACTTTACCCAGCGTACTGTGTTGACTGTGTTGGAAAGGTGTTTAAAAACATATGCTCTATCTGAATCATGAAATAAAAGTTTTGGGTTTCAATGTCCCTTCAAGAGACTTTTCAATTTACTTCTAGTTTCACATTGACTTTGTTCTTTTGGTATCCTTTATTGAAAAGCATATCTAGGTATGATCAGGAGCAGTAATATACTACTTGGGTCTAGTTTGTAATTGGTAGCTATATACACATATGCCTTTTATCAATGGTTCACTAAATGTGCTTAGCTAGGTCGCAGTAATCTACTGCAGAAGTTAAACACATAGTTTTATGCCAGCAATAATGCAATAATTAAATGCTCTAGCATGTTAGAACATTTTCTTTTTGCACTTTCATGTCCCTTTGGTAGGTCTGTTTTAGATAACAAAAGCTGTTCTTTACCAAGTATATAGAACTATGTGCAATTTAAAAAAAAAAAAAAAAGTGCAAAAAAAACTAACTAAAAATAACATGGTAGGTCATTGTAATATAAATGTTCATTTAAATAAAGAATTACAGCTCTGTTTCAAACAAATTTCAAAACAAACAAATAATTACACTTACATGGGACCCTTAATCAGCCAATGGGAGACTGTATTTATCTTCACAGGAAATAATGGAAGGTACATTGGGGCATATTTAAGAAAGTGCAGGCGGACATTATCCGATATTGCGGATCATGACCGCTGCATATCGATAAATGCAGACAGCATATCTCTCAGCATTTATCATTGCACCAGCAGTTCTGGTAAACTGCTGGTGCAATACCCCCCTGCAGATTAGTGGCCAATCGGCTGCTAGCAGGAGGTGTCAATCAACCCGATATTATTGGATCGGGTTGATTTTCGGCAATGTTTGTCCGCCACCTCAGAGCAGGCGGACAGGTTATGGAGCAGCGGGGCATCCATACAGAGCTTTATAAATAGTCCCCATTATGTTTAAAGGGACAGTAAACTCCAAAAATGTTATTGTTTAAAAAGATAGATAATCCTTATTACCCATTCCCCAGTTTTGTATAAAAAACATGGTTATATTAATATACTTTTTACCTTTGTGATTACCTTGAATCTAAGCCTATTTTGACAGCCCCCTGATTACATGGATATTTATTTATTATCTGTTTAACTTGCATTTTAGCCAATTAGTGCAGTGTCAAGCACAACTTACGGGAGTGAGCACAATGTTATCTATATGGCCCACATGAACTAGCGGTTTCCTGTTGTGAAAAAGAAATAAACAAGCATGTGATGTGAGGCTCTCTATAGTGGCTTAGAAACAGAAAGAAATGTAGAGGTTATATAAATGTAATTTAATGTAAGTATATTAATATAACAATGTTGTTTGTGCAAAGCTGGGGAATGGATAGTAAAGGTGTTATGTTATCTACTGTTTAAAACATTAAGAATTTTGGTGTTGACTGTCCCTTTAAATACCTTGCATTCTAATGACTGATTTTTTATATAATTTTACTTGGTTTATACTTTAGAAAATAACATATTATTAATGACTCATAAATGCCATTCCGATGGGTTGTAGTTATTTGTAGTTCATTTTAATGTAAAACTTGTTAAATACATTCTTCAACACATAATTCCATAACTAATAGTTATTTCTCCTGATGATCATTGTTTTAAAAAGGGACATAAAACAGAATATGTAATTCTAAAACTGTTAATATTTTTAGTAAAAAAAAGTCTGAAATGTATTTTCAGTATCTATCTATCTATCTATCTATCTATCTATCTATCTATCTATCTATCTATCTATCTATATACAGGGAGTGCAGAATTATTAGGCAAGTTGTATTTTTGAGGATTAATTTTATTATTGAACAACAACCATGTTCTCAATGAACCCAAAAAACTCATTAATATCAAAGCTGAATAGTTTTGGAAGTAGTCTTTAGTTTGTTTTTAGTTATAGCTATTTTAGGGGGATATATGTGTGTGCAGGTGACTATTACTGTGCATAATTATTAGGCAACTTAACAAAAAACAAATATATACCCATTTCAATTATTTATTTTTACCAGTGAAACCAATATAACATCTCAACATTCACAAATATACATTTCTGACATTCAAAAACAAAACAAAAACAAATCAGTGACCAATATAGCCACCTTTCTTTGCAAGGACACTCAAAAGCCTGCCATCCATGGATTCTGTCAGTGTTTTGATCTGTTCACCATCAACATTGCGTGCAGCAGCAACCACAGCCTCCCAGACACTGTTCAGAGAGGTGTACTGTTTTCCCTCCTTGTAAATCTCACATTTGATGATGGACCACAGGTTCTCAATTTCAGATCAGGTGAACAAGGAGGCCATGTCATTAGATTTTCTTCTTTTATACCCTTTCTTGCCAGCCACGCTGTGGAGTACTTGGACGCGTGTGATGGAGCATTGTCCTGCATGAAAATCATGTTTTTCTTGAAGGATGCAGACTTCTTCCTGTACCACTGCTTGAAGAAGATGTCTTCCAGAAACTGGCAGTAGGACTGGGAGTTGAGCTTGACTCCATCCTCAACCCGAAAAGGCCCCACAAGCTCATCTTTGATGATACCAGCCCAAACCAGTACTCCACCTCCACCTTGCTGGCGTCTGAGTCGGACTGGAGCTCTCTGCCCTTTACCAATCCAGCCACGGGCCCATCCATCTGGCCCATCAAGACTCACTCTCATTTCATCAGTCCATAAAACCTTAGAAAAATCAGTCTTGAGATATTTCTTGGCCCAGTCTTGACGTTTCAGCTTGTGTGTCTTGTTCAGTGGTGGTCGTCTTTCAGCCTTTCTTACCTTGGCCATGTCTCTGAGTATTGCACACCTTGTGCTTTTGGGCACTCCAGTGATGTTGCAGCTCTGAAATATGGCCAAACTGGTGGCAAGTGGCATCTTGGCAGCTGCACGCTTGACTTTTCTCAGTTCATGGGCAGTTATTTTGCGCCTTGGTTTTTCCACACGCTTCTTGCGACCCTGTTGACTATTTTGAATGAAACGCTTGATTGTTCGATGATCACGCTTCAGAAGCTTTGTAATTTTAAGAGTGCTGCATCCCTCTGCAAGATATCTCACTATTTTTGACTTTTCTGAGCCTGTCAAGTCCTTCTTTTGACCCATTTTGCCAAAGGAAAGGAAGTTGCCTAATAATTATGCACACCTGATATAGGGTGTTGATGTCATTAGACCACACCCCTTCTCATTACAGAGATGCACATCACCTAATATGCTTAATTGGTAGTAGGCTTTCGAGCCTATACAGCTTGGAGTAAGACAACATGCATAAAGAGGATGATGTGGTCAAAATACTCATTTACCTAATAATTCTGCACTCCCTGTATATATATATATATATATATATATATATATATATATATATATATATATATATAATGCTTTTTAGCAGTTTCTTCCCCTCCCTCCCTCCCTCCCTCAAATAAGTTGTATTGAATCCTATAGACTTAAAGGGACATTATACACTAGATTTTTCTTTGCATAAATGTTTTGTAGATGATCCATTAATATAGCCTATACAGTTTAAAAAAAAAAAAAAAAGTATAGGTTTGCTTATTTTTAAATAATATTGCGCTGATTTTCAGACTCCTAACCAAGCCCTAAAATTTTAGGAGAATACTGAAGTTTGCCTACTCCAGCTTGCTTCTGTTTGTGTAAAGAGTATTTTCCTATGCAGAGGAAGGTAGAGGGGGAGTGTCTGCTTTTGTTTGCTATAGAACCACTTTCAGTCGGTGTACCAGCTAACCTTTTCAACAGTGCTAAACTGGGAGCTTCTAGGTAATTTTTTAAACAGTTTTATACAGTTTTTTAGATCAGTATCTGTGCATAGTATTCTTTATAGTCGTGTCTATTACATGCAGTTAAATGAAAATTGGTGTATATTGTCCATGTAAGAAAACTGATGCTATAACATTCTATAGTTAGCAAGTGCTTGATCATTCATATCTGCCCATAATTGGCTACAGCAAATTGGATAAGATAAATGGTACTCAAGAGGCTGTTAAAGTAGTATTTCCATGGAATGCAAAACAAAGCAAATCAAATCATATGACAGCTTTAAATACTTTTACATTTTGTATGCACACAAAAATGTTCACCTTATACTTCTTATCCATCCCAGATAAGGGGGGTTGTAACGGGTTGGGGTCTGCCTGCTGTCCCACTCCCTCCCACAGGGCTAATATTCCTTTTTTTCAGGAAGTGCCCCCAGCCCTGCCCATGGCACACTAAATCTTCCAAACTCTGCTCATAAAGCAATATCCCCTGACACTGTATGTTCTAATTCATTTTTTGCATATATTTTTTTAAATCAATCCCAAATTTTATATATGGTTGAAAATAAATAAATATATATGATCTCCTACTTAAAGTTGAAAAAGGGAAATATTTTGTACATGTCCTTGACACCTACAAGAAAAGATTGTACATTTTTATTAAAAAAAGTAAGCTCAGCAGGGAAAATATTTGGAAAACAACATCAAAAATGTTTTAGTCGTTGAGTAAGTAGGTCAAGCAGAACTAAACAAAAGGGCAAAGATTAACTAGGCTTGCAACCAAAACATCTCCAGCTGAACACATCATCACATTCACACCCCAAAGCACAGATAAGGAGAATGCTGGTCTCCCAATTCATTTTGATCACGGTTTACTTCTTTGCTAGTATTTAGTAGATTTTTTTTCATCAACTTAAGCACCAAAATACAGCTTCATATAGCTACTTGCATGATTTCATTTTGGCCTTAAAGGGACATTAATAAACATCTTGATATTTTTTTTTCTAAATGTTTAGTTATGAAAGACTAAATAACTCTGCAATTTATTGTTATTTATTTTTCCCCCATTTCACGCAATGTGCTGAAAATTGAACCATTTCTAATTCTCATTACTTGAAATGTACCCTGCTTACTCCACACAGCAAACTCTGCTGCTCATTTCTCCCTATTTGGCTTTATCAGTTATTAACTGCAAATCGATATGTTATATACTAACTTTATTACAGTGGCTAGCCTTGTTGTCTGTGGACTAAAGCCCAGATTGGCTCCTAAGGTAAATGGTAGGTGGAGTTTGGCTATTGAAAAATAATTATAGTAAAAAAGATGTTAATTTGTTTTAAAACTTTTAGGCTTGGCTGACATTCTATTCTATAGCAACACAACAAAAATGTCTATTAATTACAAGGTGTCTTATGTCCTTTTAATAAGTTTGGTTTGTTTGCACACAGGATAAAAATAAGCCAAATAAATATCAACATTTACATATATTAAATATATACCTTAATAATATAAAGTAGATATTAACAAAAGCAATGGTACACAAGAGGTATTATAGACATGGTCTGGACACTAACGGGTTAACTTGCAATTACTTATTTGGTCTGACACTTAGCCTGAAAAGTGACTAAATCTTTCCCTTTCTACTGACACATACACTTTTCTACTCTAATAATTTCTGCCACTACAAGACAATTTAACAGGGAGTATTTAATTTCCCTATAGATTGATAAGCCCCAAACATACAATTTCACACAGATTTACCCATCCACTTAAAATGGTGCTTAGAAATATATATGTATAAAAAAAATGATTGCAAAGATTGCAATGATTTGGTTTCCTGAGTCTAAGAAATACTACATCTCCGAGGCACACACTATGGGCCCCTAAACATGAATAATGGACCTTTTTTTTGTTATGCCAATGATTTTATGACTAATTTCTAGATATCAGATCCTCCTACATACTGTGTGATAAAGCTTAGAGACAATTGCCTGCATATACTATTAATGGCAGACCCCTATGTGTTTTATAGATGAGACATCACAAAAATGGTTTTAAAGGTGCCATATGCACTAACGATATAAAAAAACATAAAGAAACATTAAAGTGATGGTAAAGTTGATATAAAGTAAAAGTGGATCCTGACTCTTCATTTTTTTTTTTAAATAATACTTTCATTTCTAAAAATGTTATCATAGATGCTACAATTTATATTATTGATTATGATCATTATTATCCCCATTCCATCTGCCCTCTGCAAAACTCTTTTTTTTTCTCTGTGGTGTAGTAAAAAGCAGCTCTAAAACAGGATGGTGAAGAGACATACTTGTCATTCTGCTTAGCTCTTGCCTTTTGCTATCTTGTTAACCCTCAGAGCAAGGCGCGAGGCATAAACCCAGCAGCTAAAAAGAAATCATTTTCTAAAATGAACATACTTATTTCACAGGCTGATTTCTAAATGCAGAAAGCCCAACCTGCCTGCCATCATAACTGTTAGGTTCCGCAGGGGAGTTATTTAGCCAGCACAAAGATACATGAGTGAACTGCAGCTGTCACTAAAAGACACTGCAGAGAGAAGTGCAGATGTGATCCTTACACCATCTCTCCAGTAAAAGTGTGCCTGACATTTTAACCTGAAGCAAAATTCTAGAGGGGGGGTAAGTGCCCCCACCCCCCCGAGAAGCCTATGATCATAATCAATAATATAAATTATAGCATATATGATAACATGTTTTAAATGAAACTACTATTATGAAAATGGAGATTTTCTGACACAGTCAATATTAAAATGTTTATTTATTTGTACACCATGTGGTCGATCACAATTGTTTTAGAAAAACAAATCAAATTATTTTTCTACAAAAATCTCTATAGATTTTTATTTCATGGTGATTTTCTGTAGATGCATTTTTTTTTTTAAAGGAATCTAATCGACAACCATGTTATTTATTTATATTGTGGCATAAACAATTGCTTTGAAAATAGTAGTAAACAGTGTATTAAATAAAATATGATTGTGACTGGGATTGCACTATATATACAATTAAAGTTGAAACAGGCCAGTAATTAGACATATAGGGCTCCATTTATGAAGCTGTGATTGCAGGTTTAGTGCGACTTTGTTTAAGGCTTGTGAGCGTAATCTTATGAGCAAGCCTGAAGTCAATAGTTAAAGGAATAGAAAGGTCAAAAATGAAATGCATCTAGTGAAAGTTTTACTGTTTTTCTGCAGCATACACACATATGCTGAGGGGGCCCCATGCACCATTATTCAAACAATGTGCCTTCTCAGAGAGCTGGCAGAGGTGTGTATTGTTTCTGAAGATGTCATTTGTGTCATATAAGCTTCTGCTGACTCCCTGAGAACATGTGGTATTTGAATACTGGTGCTCAGGCCCTCACAGAATATGTGCATATGACACAGAAAACTGTAATAAGTGAAATATAAGCATTATTGCAATATAGTTACATTAGCAAAAATGCTTCTAATATAAAATTGAAATGCACCTATATACATTGCATTTTTTACCTTTCCATCTCTTTAAGAAGCAGCGGACATCTGACTGCTGTTTCCTAACCTATACATGCCAGCTCTGATATGGTGGTTTAAGATCTGTGTGAGAGAGCAGGGGGGCTTGTTTCACAAGCAGTAGCTTGTGCAATGGTAAATGTGGGCAGGGATGGTGGGCAGACAGGTTCCTGGGTGAAAGCCTTGTCTGCCTGGCATTTGATATATATATAGCCCATAATGTGTAATTACATTTTCTGCCTGATGTACAGAAGTTTTCACATTTCATAACACTGTGCAAATACTGAATATAGACCTACCTTAGCTAAGCAAGTGGTTGATACACTACAATCATAGTGTTGGTATCTTTATTAGGTTTATCTATGTTACTGTAATAACCAATAAAATTGCAATACCGTATTAAAAAGCTAACTGGGAACTTTGACAATATCATATGGACTTACTCAGATATTAATTGTGTAAATTAAAGATACTTAACCCTTTTTAGCACATTAAACATATGTAAAGCTCCCAAGTCATACATATTTTAGTAAAAAATAATATTGCAGTATGGTATTATGCACAGGAAAAAAGATATAAGCATATTATCTAGTAAAATGTAGTTTCTCAACATATGTTTCAGCGAGAGCAACGTTCACATTAATATTAATAGACATGAGATTCTCTTAGCTGAACACGAAGAAGGTTTTGTTAATGCTGTTTATCAGTTTAATGTATTAATTTGCACTCAGGGATTTTAAGAACATTTTAAGAGGCAAAAAAAAACGACAGCTAAAAATCTAATTTTGAAGATGATCATTTTTTTCTGCAATCTGGTTTGTGACCGTCTTTTAGGTAAATTTACCAAAGCTTCCGTATTTGAACCAATAACTTGATTACTGAATTTAATAAAAAGTTGTGAATTAACTGTATTGATGCTTATTGCAATAGTAACATATTTGTCTGATTTTTTTTTTTTAAAGGGCCATAATACCCAAATGTTTAAACACTTGGAAGTGATGCAGCATAGCTTTAAAAAGCTGACTAGAAAGTATCACCTGAACATCTTTATGTAAAAAAGAAAGATATTTTACCTCAAAAGTTTCTCAGTAGCCACATCCCATTGTAAAGGACTTCTAAGCAACAAATCAGTATGTCTGTCCCTTGACAGCGGAAGGAGCGATCTTACGTGCACTCTCATCTTATTTCCCTATTCAGCTTAAGAAAGTTTACAATGAAATCTCATGAGAGTTAATTCAAATCTCATGAGATCACAGTAAAATAGTTCATGGCCTCAGCACTGTTGATGCTGATTGGCTGCTGTTCATTTTTTCCTTTTTTTTTTACCTGCAGCTGGGCAACAGCTAAGTATAACATTTTACACAGAACCTACTCTGCTGAGCTGAGGAAATTGTGAAGTAAAATATCTTCCTTTTTTACATAGAGATGCTCAGGTGATATTTTCCTGTCAGCTTTTTACAGTTATACTGCATCAGTTTCAAGTGATTAAGCATATGAATATTATGCCCCTTTAAATATTTTTGATTTTGGACATCATTTGCAATTCTTCATTCATTTTTCAAAAATACATATTTTTATTTTATCCTTTATTGAATTTAATATTTGAATATGTATGCATTAACCTTCAGATGTTAATTCATATAGTTTTCAGTAAAAGTCTATGGGAAGCAATATTCAAATGTAACATCTGTATGTAACATTTGATAATTAAATGTTAACATTTAATTGTCTATGTTACATACATTCAATATACTGTATAACTATCACACTTGAAACTCAAATGTATCGGAAATTAATAACTGCATTGCAAACTATTTGCATACTAAATAAATGTTATCACAATTCGTATAGTTTTGCAGTTCTGGAACACACTCCTTAAAAAAACTCATGATTGTTTAACTTATTTAATGTGTTTTAGCCAATAAGAGACAGTGCTTCTGGGCATATATTCAATCACTGGGCAGCATTGCAGTTTGTTTCACTATGCATAAATAAACCTTTCAAAAGGAAATGCATTTTTAGTTTAATGGAAGAGCAAATGTTAAAACTGCAATAATTACCCATCCCTAATAGCAGCATTTATTAATTAAATATGTTTAAAAGGACTCCATTTTTAGACCAGATAAAACACATAGTTAAAATCCAGCACCATCCATATAGTCGGTCCAGTAATGAGCAAAACACAGCTGGTGACTGGTGGCTACACGGTTATGCCCTTCCTGATTGACTCGCTGGCCATGTCTTGTTCAGGACTGGCAATGCATTGTAGCTCCTGAATGGGAATCCACTTTGCGTCAGTAAAAGAGACGTGGAAATCAAAATGGAACTTTCATGATTCACATAGAGCATGGAATTAAAAAAAATGTCATGTCCAATTTATTTATTTTATCAAATTTCCTTTTTGTTTTCTTTTGGTATTTGTGGAAGGGCATACCTAGTAGGTAGGTTCAGAAGTGTGCACTTGGGTCTTGGGCACCATAAGGCAGCAGTGTTGTAATGTCTGTAACAATGATATATTTTGTTGAGTTAGTACTATGGAAATAGTGCTTAAAAATTATATAACATTATTTCAAATATTATTGAAAACACTGCAGCCATATAGCTCACAAAACTCACACATTCCTGTCCTCCTATGTATGCCTTTCAACAAAGGATCCCTAGTAATATTTGATAGCAGAAATACATTAGATAGTGTTCTAAAATTGCATGCTCCATCTGAATCATGAAAGATTAATTTTGACTTTCATGTCCCTTTAAACACAGAGATGCATTAAAATTTAATGCTATAATAAAACTAATTTGATACGTTTTTTTTTTTTTTTTTGCATGAGCATCTCCCTTTAATTATTTCTTAAACATTCATCCTTATAGTAAAGGGACAGTAAACACCTGAGATCCGTTATATCAAACATCCAGTTGCGTGCAGATTGAGTCAGGTTTGTCACTTCTGCAACATTATGACAGTTGACAGAAGAATGTGCTGCAGCATTTTACAGAAGATTCTCTAAGGAGACCGAGCTAATGTTTTTTTTTCCGGTGGTCTGTTACAGAGTAATAGAGTATGTGAGAAGTTAGCTATGTCCTAACTTGGTAACCCTGTTGTGTGACTTACCCCTAGCCCCAGATCTTCATTTTCCCACTGCCTGCTGGTCCTGCTCGGCTCCTTCCCACACTCTCTAGCTCTTGTCCTGACCTGCACCACAGCGCCTGTGGCTCCTCCCTATTCCTCTCCAGTCTCTGGTCATGTTCCTTGTGTTGTGTAGGAAGGAACGTGACCAGCTGGCTGGAACTGGTGGAGGCTACTAGGATACCATAGTAGTAAATAGCATATAGCAGTATGGAGTATATTGGAGCCAAGTGGTGCTGCACCTGCGTGTAAACGGGTGTGGGTTCTTCCGCTCGAACTGAGCACAGGGAGGCATGCTGCGCATATTATTTATTACAAATTACTCACACTCAGTCATTCATTCTCAAAATAAAAAAACGCCGGCCCTTCACAGACTTCACACAAGCGCCGGGACTAGCGGGGGGGGGAAGGGGTACAGACAGGGGGGCAAAGGTTAACAGGGCCACTGCGTGTAGTGGAACAACTTTGCATTATTCAGTACTATTTTTATTTTTCATGTAATTTAGCTCTGAAAATGTTGAATTCTCAGAACTAAAAAAGCAGACTTCTCAAGGCTAATCCTGATATATATATATATATATATATATATATATATATATTGTGACAAAGCTAATGGGATTGTGTATAATGAGGTTCTAGGCCTGTAAATTTTTAAATCTGTAATTTTGAAGTTGTGAGGCGGAGACACACAACTTTATTCAGGAATGCTTTATTTTGTTAAGTATGTGCAAGAATTTATTTTCTTTTTGTTTCTGTTAAAATTGTGTGCTTGCAAATTGTCTGTGAACAAAAAGGCCAAGGCTTTTACATCTAAATTCAGTGTGTATGAAGTACTTTCTGCTGTGAAGACTGCGTGTCAGAGCTGTTCCCGAAACAACAAAATCCCAAGGAGAGAGGTATTTTTGTCAATATATATACTGTATATATATATATATATATATATATATATATATATATATATATATATATATATATATATATATATACCCTGGCAGAATTTATTATTTGGCTGAAGCCATTTATTATCAATCAACTGTGTTTACTCTTTTTAAATCATAATGACAACAGAAACTACCCATATGACCCTGATCAAAAGTTTACATACCCTGGTGATTTGGGCCTGATAACATGCACACAAGTTGACACAAAGGGGTTTTAATGGCTATTAAAGGTAACCATCCTCACCTGTGATCTGTTTTCTTGTAATTATTGTGTGTGTATAAATGGTCAATGAGTTTCTGGACTCCTAACAGACCCTTGCATCTTTCATCCAGTGCTGCACTGACGCTTCTGAATTCTGAGTCATGGGGAAAGAAAAAGAATTTTCAAAGGATCTTTGGGAACAGGTAGTTGAACTGTATAAAACAGGAAAGGGGTATATAAAGATATCCAAGGAATTGAGAATGCAAATCAGCAGTGTTCAAACTCTAATCAAGAAGTGGAAAATGAGGCGTTCTCTTTGATAACATACTGCATTCATCTTGCTATCAATTCTGACGAAATTTCCTGTGCCTTTGTTTATTGTTACTAGATTTGAGTAATTGCACAGGACAACTGAACAAATATAGGACATTATAAGAAATGAAAAATGACACACTTTAAAAGTACACTCAAGTCTAAAATTAAACTTTCATTATTTAGATTGAACACCAATTTTAAACAACTTTCCAATTTACTTCCATTATTTAAATGAGTACAATCTTTTTTATATACACACTTTCTGAGGCACCATCACCTACTGAGCATGTGCAAGATTCACAGAATATACATGTATGCCTTTTTTGAGATTGGCTGATGGCTGTCATGTGATACAGTAGGAGGGGAAAAAGAACTAACTATGAAATTTGTCAGAAAGAAATCTACTACTCATTTGGAATTAAAAGTACTTTTTGTATTATCTTTTTATTATGCATTTAATGATTATGCAAATCTACTGCATTTAGATGTCCTTTACAGATAACCTGCATGTCAGATAGAGTAGATAATTTTAATGCATTTTCACCAAAATTAAAGGGGGAAAAAAAGTCTGGTCGAATGCTTTTTCCTCCTACAGGTAAAATAAGTTAACAATTGTGCATTTATTCTTTGAACACCATATCTATATATAATATGATTAATTGCACCGTTTGTAAAAACAAATCCTAGAAATGCTTTGTACAACTAAAAGTGGCACTACACAAATACTTTTGTATGCAATAAATATTGTAGCAGTTATATTTTAAAAATCAATACGTTTAAAGTTTCTATTTTTTGTACAACCAAATTTACAAATTTTGTAAATTTTTGACATTATATGAAAAATGCTCCCATTATAGTTCAATAAAGAGCCTAAATTAGATTTAAATACTGTGAAGAGCAAAAAAAAAAAGTTCTACAGGGTATCATTGAAACTAAATTAGAATAACGTTATTGAAGCAGATGCTATTCCAAAAAAACTTTTAGAAAAATTCTATTTACAGCAAATCTGTTATGTGGTTTATTTATGAACAACACCATATTGCACGAAATTACAAAGAAATAATAATGTCTTTTCTCTCAGGTGTAAAAAAGCAACAAACACATCTAATCTTTGCACAAGATAAGTTTAACAGAGAGGCTTTATATTTTATTTTAAGAAAGTTAATCTAACCAATTTTTACCAGCTGCTGCTACAGATGTGCTACTGTGTCTTGCAAACAAAGCATGGCTTTATTTCTGTCTGATAACAAAATCATACAACGTCTTTAGAAATCAGAAAGGGATCATTTTTTAGAAGCCATAGCAGCACAAGCAGTGTGCACAGGTATCCATTTTTCAAAGCACATTAAATTCATAAGCACACCAGCTCTATAAGGTGCCAATATTAGAAAAGGAACCGCATTTGTTCATTGCGCTCAGAGATTATTGCCTGTGATTTCTGTGTAATTCACATCTTCAGCTAGATGCATGACAAAAGAGCTTTCCAAACAACCTTGTAGTTTTGCAGGGAAAATATCTTTATGGGGAATGCGATCATGTTCAGTTAGCAAAACATCATGTTGTGGGCCGATTCTCTAAAAGCTCTCTGGTATGGTGAGATTATCTAAGAGGTCGCTTAAAGAATTTTAGAAAGGTATATTTTAACTAGAGAGCTGTTTATCTTACCAAGATGGTTTGGGATGTGAAGGAGAGACACCTACATTGTAATAATAATGTTTAGTTATTTTTATATATTATTTTTTTAATTAATAGTTTTGCAGGATTTATCCTTTAAAAGGATCACTTTTACATTTTTTTATATATATCATGATCGGGGTTTAGAAAACAGAGGCAGACAGTGTCAGTAAAGGATAACAGGCAGGGGAAATATATGGTTATACACAAAGCATATACTGGGGTCAATTTATCAAGCTCCGCCGGAAACAGAAGTTATGAAGCAGCGGTCTAAAGACCGCTGCTCCATAACCTGTCCACCTGCTCTGAGGCGGCAGAAAGAAATCAACCCGATCAAATACGATTGGTTTGATTGACACCCCCTGCTAGTGGCTGATTGGCTGTGAATCTGCAGGGGGTGATATTGCTTCAGCAGTTCACAAGAACTGCTGGTGCAATGATAAATGCCGACAGCGTATGCTTTCAGCATTTATCGATGTGCAGCGGACATGATACGCTATGTCGTATCATGTCTGCTCGCACATTAAAGGGACAGTCTAGGCCAAAATAAACTTTCATGATTCAGATACAGCATGTAATTTTAAACAATTTTCCAATTTACTTTTATCACCAATTTTGCTTTGTTCTCTTGGTATTCTTAGTTGAAAGCTTAACCTAGGAGGTTCATATGCTAATTTCTTGACCTTGAAGCCCACCTCTTTCAGATTGCATATTAACAGTTTTTCACCACAAGAGGGTGTTAATTCACGTATTTGATATAGATAACACTGTGCTTGTGCACGAGAAGTTATCTGGGAGCAGGCACTGATTGGCTAGACTGCAAGTCTGTCAAAAGAACTGAAAAAGGGGGCAGTTTGCAAAGGCTTAGATACAAGATAATCACAGAAGTTAAAAGTATAATAACATAACTGTTGGTTATGCAAAACTGGGAAATGGGTAATAAAGGGATTATCTATCTTTTAAAACAATAAAAATTCTGGTGTAGACTGTCCCTTTAATAAATTGACCCCACTGACATAAAGTTATATATCAACATAGAATCAATATGTATACAGATGTGAAATTAGATATACAGGGGAATATAAGATAGTCAAAAAAGGAGAATAATAATAATGACAAAAGTGTGGACATAAGCTTACCTGCGTACCTATGCATAGATAGTGTTGAATATACAATGTAATTGACTACAGTCAATGAAAGTACATTACAAAAAAAAATTGATAATGGGTTAAGAAACGTATCCCACTAGTAGTAGAATATAACCCTGCTGTAGAGGGAATACGAAAAATCATAAAAGACTTACAGCCACTACTCTTAGAGGATCCCACACTCAAACAAATCTTTACAAAACCCCCTATCCTGGCATTCAGACAACCACCCAACCTAAAACAGAAACTGGTCCACAGAAAGCTACCCCTTGATAAAAAGAATCAAGCGCCGCAACTAAGCTCTCTGTAAACTATGTCAACACATTTGTGAAAGCAGCACAGCTAATCACAAGAGTAAATCCTATAACATCAAAGGGGCATATTCATGTATATCTGCAAATGTGGTATACATGATACATTGCACTGCATGTGAAGTGGGATGTTATATTGGAGAAACAAGCCAAAAACTGCACCTTTGGATGAACTTACACAGACAATCAAAAACCACTGTGAAACAAAATACTGTACCCCTGTTGGTCCCCATTTCACCCAACCTGACCACTCCATCCAAAACCTCCAAAATTCTCAGAGGCAACTTCAAAAACACTATGGAAAGAAAAACCTTTGAAATGAAAATGATAATGCACTTCAACTTGCTAAATTCTGGACTAAATGTGGACTCTGGTTTCTTAACCCATTATCAAAAATATTTGTAATGTACTTTCATATACTATAGTCAATTACATTGTATACTCCACACTCGCTATGCATAGGTACGCAGGTAAGCCTATGTCCACACTTTTGTCATTATTATTATTCCCCTTTTTTTTCTTTCTTTCCTTTCTCCTTTTTTGACTATCTTATATTCCCCTGTATACCTAATTTCACATCGTTGATATATAACTTTATGTCAGTATATGCTTTGTGTATAACCATATATTTCCCCTGTCTGTTATCCTTTAGTGACACTGTCTGCCTCTGTCTCCTAAACCCCATCATGATTTTTACGACACCCCTACCTCCCCCCATTCAGACCTCTGTAACACTTTCTGTCTTTTTAGCCATCCTATGTTTTAAGATATAATCTGTAAATTTCATCAAATTGGTTAGTATTGCTTCAGACTTGAAAAAGGAAGACATTCTTCTGAAAGCTTGTCATTTTATAAATGTATGGTTAGTCCAATAAAAATAGTATCATTGATCAATGCAATACTCTTGTTATTTTGATATCTAAATCTCTGGACTAACACGGCTACTCCAATCAACATTACATAAATATATATATATATATATAGTGGTGAACAGAGATGGAGGTTAGGTTTTTGCATGGGGAAATGCCTACTGAGATGTGTTTTGTTTAGTCTTCATTTGATTGGCAAAATCTTAAACCAGGGATTGACAAACCAATGGCACAATTGTGCAAATTCACTGGCACTCTACCTTTGATCTACCATCATACTCTTTAGTTTCACTGGCTGCAGTTGAAGTGCTTAATTATATTTCTTATGATTTCGTGCTATATATCATCATCACAATTTGTAATCAATTTTAATATTATTTATTTATCAATTTTAAGAAAACATACCCAAATTGAGCACACACTCTCAAAAATGTTTGCCACCCATGTCTTAGACCATAAAACTAGTAACCAGTGGACTTACAAGAGAGAGGATGAAGGTGAGAGATGACAATTAAGTTTATGTGGAGAAAGTAAGGGACAAGATCCAATGTCAAAGTATAAACATACTGTGAAGTAAGTCAGCTTGAAGGTTTGACTTCTAATAGTGAAGTCTAGAAGCATGGTAGCCATTTAAAGGTGGTTGACTTGCTATAAGTGCAATGGTTGTTGATAAACTGTATGTGATATAAATAGGCTTGAGCCATTGATAATTTCACAATTTTATAAAATCCCTCATCTGTCTACTTTTGGTCTATTTCCTCTCATTATTTCTCTTCCTTAACTATTAGGAGCAGAGGTAAAGTTTTGGTGACTGGCAATGAATGATCTTAAGACTGACTGTTCAAAAACAAATTATTCACAATTTTTAACATTTTACAATATGGGAACAGACAAGATACAGAAGCAATTCTACAAATGAATTGCTTGGCACCTTTCAAATGCAAAGTGTATGGGCATAGTCCTGTTTTCGTTTTGTAAGATAGTTATCTTTATGAAACCCTAAGGCTTTAATTTTTTTGAACAGCAATTGCCTAAATGTATTTTTTTCCCATAAAGTACTATTTTCCATTTACCTGTTCACTTTACTCTGCAAAACATAAAAGGGAAAAAGATAGAGCAAATTAAAGGCTTGGGGATGCTTTCAGACAAATTCTCACTTCTTTTGTTGAAATACAATTAATCAACATCAATTATTTTCACTTAAACTGGTAATAACACATTTTGAATACAGCTTCCTAAGAGAAAAATTGAAAGGTTGAATATAAAACATAATTCAATAAAAATATCTGTTTTATTAAGATGCTGATTTGTTTTCAGTTATCAAACGTAGGATGAGAGCAACCATATAATTATTTACTTTTAATTAGCATTTCTTAATACTTTCTTTCCATGATGCAAAAATGTATCTGTGAATATGCTAGAATTTATTTATAAAGTGTCAAGTATTTTAGGTGCTAAACTAGTGTAAAGAAATGATCGAGTATGTTCAAAATTGTAAAGATTTAAATGTATTTAGTATGTTCTTTGTGTTTCATTGAATACTTTATTTTAAATTATTTTATTTATTATCGGTTATTTGTAGAGCGCCAACAGATTCTGCAGCGCTAATTTTATAAAACTAATTTGTATGCACTTACTATAGAAAAAAGTGCATAGCATATATTTGAAAGCACACAAAGGTCCTTAAAGGGACATTAAACACATAGGGCCAGATTATAAGTGATATCAGGTTTTCGCGTTTGTGTGCAGGATAAATTGCGCTGCTATTACAAGCTGAAAGTAAATGTGATCGCTTGAGCGCAATTCAAGTTAACACTCGTCGAGTTAGCACGTCCTCAGAGCTGTGGTTAACTGTTTCATAAAACAAAAAAGTGGAACAAAACACGTCATACACTACAATGTACTGTTACACTCATAACACTAATACAAATTATTAAAAAAAATGTTTGCATAAAAAGGTTATAAGATCTCAAAGATATAAGGTCTCAGGTGTTAGAAAAAAAAAAAGGCAAGCAAAGGACTTTAACAGTGAGACACATACATAAACATCTCTAAAGGTGTATATGTATGTATATATAAAGGTTTATATTATTATGTACATCTGTATTTATATGTGTATATATGTATTTACAGATGTTTATACACATATAAACACATAAATGCATATGTACACATAAATGCATATGTATACATATATAGACATATATAACTTTGACGCACGTCGGGTTAGCGTGAGAGTGATAACTTTTTTACTTTCAACGCGTAATACCAAAGCAATCCAATGTGCGCAAAAAGTGTACTTTTAGTGCAGTTAGCGCTCTAGCGAAAGCGCTAATAGTGATCCACTCGTAATCTGGCCATCAATAAATCATTTGCATGATGTTTTCAGAGCAAAGATTAACTTGAGAATAATTTACACATGCATTTTTTTTAAATGATATTAGTTGTTTAAATATTGAAAAAATAAGGGTAAGGTAATGTCCATAAAGCAGTGAGCTCCGCCATATTGTAACTTAGGTTACTTTTTCTGCTTAGACCAATTAGGATATATAAATGGCTTACTAGAGTGTACAACCAATGACTGTGTGGAATACAGCTGTGTCTGCACTTACATATTTAACAGGAATTGGAAAGCCCACAGTATTCAGAATTAAATTACAGGAAGAGAGAACAAAATAAATAATTAAAGTATATCACAAAGTTGTTTTACTACATGTAATTAAAACATTAAATTAATACCTTGAGGTGTTTAATGTCCCTTTAAAACCTCCAATAAAAATCACATTCTAGCTAGAAATGGTATATGAAGCAGAAGTAGTAAGGCTCTTATACAGATCATTAGTTAGGTCTCATCTTAAATATTGTGTGCAGTTCTGGAGGCCATATCTCCAGAAGAATATAAACAAACTGGAATCTGTGCAAAGGAGGGCTACCAAAATAGTACATGGTCTAAATAAACAAAAACTTACTGGGAAAGGCTCAATGACCTAAATATGTATAGCTTAGAGCAGAGAAGGGAAAGAGGTGATATGATAGCAACATTCTGGTATATTAAAGGGCTTAGTAAAGCTGAGGCTGTTTGTATTTTTCATAAAAAGAAAGATTCAAGAACAAGGGGTTGAAAAAATAAGGGTAAGGCAGTGCCAAACACTGTGGGGAACTTTAAAGGGACATTCAACACTTAGTGTAACAGGTTTTAATATTGTAAATTAAGAAACGGAGGTCCGCCTACACTATACCCCTCCTCCCTTGCCGCCTTGCTTCTGTCCTAATCAGCGGCGCCAACTACTCTAATACCCGGTCAATATGGATGCCGAACTCCCCCCACTATTACGTAGCTGCCTTCTTCTTAAACTGATAAGCAAATCAGAATCCAGTCCTCGGACTGAAATTGCACGCGCGTGCAATTTCAGTACGAGGACTGGATTCTGATTTGCTTATCAGTTTAAGAAGAAGGCAGCTACGTAATAGTGGGGGGAGTTCGGCATCCATATTGACCGGGTATTAGAGTAGTTAGCGCCGCTGATTAGGACAGAAGCAAGGCGGCAAGGGAGGAAGGGTATAGTGTAGGCGGACCTCCGTTTCTTAATTTACAATATTAAAACCTATTACACTAAGTGTTGAATGTCCCTTTAAGAATGTCTGTGATAAGCATAAGGCTGACCTACAAACTAGATAAGTTTATACTTTTAGGAAATATTGGGCAGACTTGTTGGGCCTATAGTTCTTATCTGTCATCAAAATCTATGTTTCTATGTATCTCATTTCAAAGTTAAAGGGACATTAAACACAAAAAAAAAATCTTTCATGATTCAGGTAGAGAATACAATTTTAAACAACCTTCCAATTTACTTCTATTATCTCATTTGATTTATTCTTTAGATATCCTTTGTTGAAGAAATAGCAAGAAATAGCAATGCACATGGGTGAGCCACTCACACGAGGCATCTATGTGCAGCCACCAATCAGCAGCTACTGAGCCTATCTAGATATGCTTTTCAGCAAATGATATCAAGAGAATGAAGCAAATTAGATAATAGAAGTAAATTAGAAAGTTGTTTAAAGCCGCATGCTCTTTCTAAATCATAAAATAAAAAAGTTGTGTTTCATGTCCCTTTAAGGAGGTAGTTACAATTTTTTTCCTTTTACTTTTTTAAGTTTGTTTTGTTGCGTGCATATTTCGGAGTGGACTGTTTTGTCAATGGTATAGTTTCCATTTTAAAGTATTTTCATTATCCTGCAAAGTGGAGCAATGTGACGAAAGGTGGATGCAAAGCTTTTTTAATTGAATTGAGCCATATAGTGATCAAGACTCATGCACCATCCTAAACCTTTAGTTAGGGATGAACAGAACTTTGTCATTTGTCATCTTTTACTAAAACAAATGCCATATCTTACTGTAAAAGTGCAACACACAAAAATCTAGGGTAATCTTTTTACACTAATAAATAAGGCACTGAAAATAGCAGAATGGTCCAGCCTGCAGCCATATTCTGCATTTGTTTCTGTAAGGAATAACAAATTATGAATTTCTGCATATCCCTATTGTCTATATAGAGTCTCATGTAAAAAAATTAATTTTGTAGGTAGTGTGCATTATTAAGCAGCCGTTTTGAAACAATTCTTTGTTGACAGTTATACGCTATGCAAACACTACTGCTATCTAGTGCTCAAGCATGTATAACAAATGCTGCTGAAGACACGTGCACACTCCTAAACGTACCTAACTGCTTTTCAACAAAGGATATCATGATTATACAAATACATTGGAAAGGTTTTTTTTCTGTACAATTTAAACCATGAAAAAAATGGGTTTCATCTCCCTTTAAGTAATGCCAAATGCTCAACTTCATATATAAATATATAATTTTATTCATAGTTGTTTTTTTTGTTTTTTTTTAAAGATGAGTTATTCTTGTTAACAGCCAATAAAAACCAACCAACTCTGTTTCACAGCTTAAGACATCTTTTGACGAAGTGTGAGCAGAATTTGAAAATATTTTAATAGCGTCTGTTTGTAAAGGTCACTTTAAACCACTGTTTTACATTCATCCTCTGATAGTGAAATGAACTTTTGAAGATAACACAGGTGGTACGAAATATCAGATTAACCTTAAACAGAATTAAATGTCTTTCGTTTTGCAGTGTGTTCACACTTGCTTTAGATAATGAATGAATATTGTTATGCTTTAGATATGTTATCAAAACAGTAACTGTGTGCAGTGATCCATATGTGTCGAGGATGGTTGTCATTGCAAATAGATGCTAACGGATTGGTGCAGGCCATTAGTTCTTGAAGCTACAATGCCAACGTCATATTTTTACAATGCATTTGTGTTGTAGATAGCACAGATTACAAATCCTAATAAATTAAAGATGAAGACTGCTTTCCATGTACAATTTAAAAATATATCAAATACTTTGTTTTATATATGCATCATGTATATAAGCAATTAAGTACTCCATTGCAAAATATCTGCATACAAAATTATTTCTTTAAATGAAAAAAATATTTCATTTAAAATATTTAAATAAAAAAAAATATTAAATTTAAACTGTTTAACAAAATTTGCATTGTTTTACAGTCCAGGGGCAACCTATTTGAAAGGCCTCTTGTATATTCCTTTTCTTATTTCCTCTGCCATGGTCAGTTAGAGACAGATATAGATGTGCTACTACAGCAATAAAACAACCACTGTGTAGAATGTAACAGACTTAGGCTTCTGAAGTCTGCAGTATTTAATTCAGTCTCTCCCAGGATGTAGAAAAAAAACCCACAATTTAAAATTAGCAGAAAAGAGGTCAAAATAAACATACAAAAATGAATATTCTGCATAATTTAACATTTAATAGAGAATTCAGTCTCCATTTATGTCCCTTTATATACAGATTGAAATCATAAGAAATATATGCTAAATAAAAAGTTTTTACTAATAATGCTACTTATCAGAAACCTCTAAAATAAATGCAAAATATATTGTGCAGTTTATAGTCATTCTATTCCTTTGCTTAGTTTAGCAGTTGTAATATTTTGTCATTATGCAATGCCTTTTTATTTCAAATTTGCCCGTTTACGGGCGCACGTTAAATTAGTGCTCCACTTGTAATCTAGCCCTATATGTTTATTCCAGTGAAGGCCACACCATAATTCTGCCCACTTAAAGGGGCAAAATTAAACTGTCATAATTCAGATAGGGAAAGCAAATTTAAACAACTTTCCAATCACTTTTATCATCAAATTGTCTTTGTGCTCTTGGTATTCTTTTTTTAAAAGCTAAACCTAGGTAGGCTCATATGCTAATTTCTAAGCCCTTGATGGCCGCCCCTTATTTCAATGCATTTGGCAGTTTTTCACAACTAGAGGGGGTTTGTTCATGTGTTTCATACAGATAAGTTTATGCTCACACCCATGGAGTTACTTATGAGAGGGCACTGACTGGCTAAATGCATGTCTGTCAAAAGAACTTATAGGGACACTGAACCCAATTTTTTTCTTTTTTGATTCAGATAGAGCATACAATTTTAAGCAACTTTCTAATTTACTCATATTATCACATTTTCTTCATTCTCTTGGTATCTTTATTTGAAATGCAAGAATGTATGTTTAAATGCTTAGATGCCGGCCCATTTTTGGTGAACAACCTGGGTTGTTCTTGCTGATTGGTGGATAAATTCATCCACCAATAAAAAAGTGCTGTCCAGAGACTTGAACCAAAAAAGCTTAGATGCCTTCTTTTTCAAATAAAGATAGCAAGAGAACAAAGAAAAATTGATAATAGGAGTAAATTAGAAAGTTGCCTAAAATTGCATGCTCTATCTGAATCATGAAAGAAAAAAATTGGGTTCAGTGTCCCTTTAAATAAGGGGGCAGTCTACAAAGGCTTAGATACAAGGTAATAAGAGAGGTAAAAAACCGTGTTGGTTATGAAAAACTGGAGAATGGATAATAAAGGGATTATCTATCTTTTTAAACAATAACAATTCTAGAGTAGACTGTCCCTTTAATACAAGGTTTCTAATAGATTTATTATTATGAGTAAATGTGACATTCCCATTAAGCTTGTGTAGTAATTTAAAAATAACCTACTGGAACCTCAAAAATCAATAGGGCAACTATACTGTATAAAATAGAGAAAGTTGAATGACGAAAATAGTAAAGCATTGAATGCTGAACTATATAAGGCATTAAAAAAACTGTTATTCATTGCAAAGATCCAAGGGCATCAGATAAGAGTTTACAATCAAGCAGATAGCAATTTACTCATAGGTTGCTCATAAAGGACATTCATCCTTTTAACAAATACTTTGATTTACACACAAAAAAGAAAAAAATATTTGCTTTGGGCTGGGAAATGAAGAAGATGATAAAGTTCCCGCTAGATTCCCTGAAAACCATTTAATGGGATAAGATAACAAGAGGCAATTAATTTGTCAAGAAAAGAACAAATGGGGCAATAAGGTAGCATTTCGACTTTTCCTTATATATGTGTTGCACCATTTGTAGTTTTGTAGAGTGGAACTTTATTAGTTGTAACTTTTATTGATAATCTAGACAAATCTAAACGTTAAAGACTCTTCTGAGGGTTCATGGCTTTATGTATTTATAATTGTGCCAGAGAATTTATAAAGAGATATTTAACACATTGCTCTGGAATAGTTCATATGCAAAAAAAAAATGTAACCTAACTTTCCATGGCAACATGGAGATATAGTAGTTTTGTAAAATTCCACACTAGATATTTTGTTTGTAAAAGTCATATTTTCATGGTTAGATATTACTCGAGGATGACAAGAACTTTTTTGTTTTCTAAAAGGTCAATGAAACAGGATCGAGCAGAACGCAATTACTGATTTTTATGCTTCAAGGAGATGTACATACTTAAAGGGACAGTCAACTCCAAAATTTGTATTGTTTAAAAAGATAGATAATCCCTTTATTACCCATTCCAAAGTTGTGTACAGCCAACATGGTTATATTAATATACTTTTAACCTTTGTGATTACCTTGTATCTAAACCTCTTCTGACAGCCCCCTGATCACATGGCTATTTATTTATTATCTATTGACTTGCATTTTATCCAATTAGTGCAGTGTCAGCCACAACTCCACGGGAGAGAGCACAATGTTATCTATATGGCCCACATGGATTAGCAGTCTCTTGTTGTGAAAAGCTAATAAAAAAGCATGTGATAAAAATCTGTCTGTAGTAGCTTAGAAACAGGCAGAAATCTAGAGGTTTAAATGTTATAAATATATTAATATAACAAATGTTGGTTTTGCAACATTACCAAAGGGTAGTAAAGGTGTTAGCTATCTCTTTAAACAATAACAATTTTGGTGTTGACTGTCCCTATAACCAAATTATCCATGACTATTATGCACAGGTACAACAAGAAACAAGTAAAAAACAAAAGTATATTAGTAGGCTGTTATTCATTTGCTACAAATTAAGTCGTCTAAATCAATGACTTATTAACTAATCTATCAATAGCATTAATAAGGTGAGAAATATGTAATGCAGTGTTTTCATTGGTATATATGCATTTCTATAGCTTTCTCGGAAATGAAAAATCAACATAATATCCACTTAAAACAATTTGCCAGACACAGAAATATCTCATTTACTCTGTTGGTTCCTGTATTAGATAGTTCCATAATAAATTAGAAATACATTTTTTTCTTTCTATATTACTAAGTCATTTTAATTATGAAATTAGTGCTAAATAAATTGTAGATATGAAGAAAGTTATCTCCATAAAATAAATAAATAGATAAAAAAAAAATACTTTTGAGGCATCACATTTTAATCTACAGATGTATCTAGACCAGGGAAACCCAAACTATAGACAAGGAGCACACTTTTTTTGTTTTGTTTGGCCCTCAGTGCCTCTAAACTTAAAACAGATATCAGTAATTTGTTGCTGGAAAACCAGGTGCACACTTCTCAATAGAAAATAAGCATGACAACTTTAAGCATGAATTTTTCAGTTTTGCATTAACAACACATATATATTAATACACTTTTTACCTTGGTTCTAAGCCTCTGCAGGTTGCCCCCTCCTCTTTTGACAGACTTGCATTTTAGCCAATCAGTGCTAACTCTTACATAAACCCACGGGCATGAGCACAATGATATATATATATATACATATATGGCACACATAAACTAGCACCATCTAACTGTAAAATAAAATGATCTAAAATGCGATGAGATAAGAGGCAGTTTTAAACAATTTAGAAATCAGTTTGAGCCTACCTAGGTTTTGCTTTCAGCAAAGAACCAAGAGAACAAAACAAATTTCATGATAAAGGTAAAATTGAAAGTTGTTTAAAATTGCATGCCCTATCTGAAACATAGAAGTTTAATCTTGACTAGACTGTCCCTTTAAAGGGACAGTCTAGGCCAAAATAAACTTTTATTATTCAGATAGAGCATGTCATTTTAAACAATTTTCCAATTTACTTTTATCACCAATTTTGCTTTGTTCGCTTGGTATTCTTAGTTGAAAGCTTAACCTAGGAGGTTCATATGCTAATTTCTTAGACCTTGAAGCCCACCTCTTTCAGATTACATTTTAACAGTTTTTCACCACTAGAGGGTGTTAGTTCACGTACTTCATATAGATAACACTGGGCTCGTGCACGAGAAGTTATCTGGGAGCAGGCACTGATTGGCTAGACTGCAAGTCTGTCAAAAGAACTGAAAAAAGGGGCAGTTTGCAGAGGCTTAGATACAAGATAATCACAGAGGTTAAAAGTATATTATTATAACTGTATTGGTTATGCAAAACTGGGAAATGGGTAATAAAGGGATTATCTATCTTTTAAAACAATACAAATTCTGGTGTAGACTGTCCCTTTAAGTAATCAATATGTCTGTATGCCTCTCTTCCAGAAGCCCTCCACACATTGTTGATCCTCAAACTATTAGAAATGAACACTGTATACCATAGAGAATTCATGCACAAGACCACTGGTTAAAAAAACAAACAAAAAAGAAATGTATTGTGCCAAATTGCTGGTAACAAAAAGTAGAAGTTTAACTATTAAACTGCATGGCGTGTGCTTAGAATAAAGAATTGTAGTCATATATCATTACCTTTGTTTTCCTTTGTAGCAAAAGCATTGCATTTACTCTTTGACTGGCAGAGTATCTATTAATATAATGAACTACAGATTTCTTTCCCATGAATAGGTAAGGCAATTCTCAAAGGCAATGGTGTATGAACTGTACCGCAATACTAGAATAGATACATAGGAAAGAATAAAAAATATGTGTCGACATGAGTTAAGTTTTAGGGTTGGATACAAAATAGAGAATGGAAGCTAGAAACAAAAATACTTTTAAAATGGCATCTGGTAGCATAAATATGTTATTCATGCAGACATTGTTTAAGTTCAATTAACTGTTCTGTTTTGAGTTATGTCTTTTGAATACATCAGCAAAACTAGTTGACGTTTCATATGAAGTTTCAAATTTGTAGTCCATATAAATCCTTTAAATGAAAGGAAAATCCATTCAGTAGGTTCTAAATGATAAAAATATGAATAAAAAATCCCTCTAAACAAAAATGACAAAAAAAAAAATGGAATAAGGAAGAATTTGAACGATAATAATGTTATTATTTAAAACATTTTACACAATAACTACATGGAAAAAAAATCTTACATAATTCAGATAGAGCATTTTAAAACAACTTTCTAATTGACTTCTATTATAAAAATTTTCTTCATTCACTTGGCATCTTTTGTTTAAAAGCAGGGAGGTAATTTCGGGAGCGTGGGTGTGTCTAGAGCCTATATGGCATCAGTTTGCCAGAATGTTATCCATTTGCAAGAGCGCTAAATGTCAGCACTATGTAGTGCTCTAGATGACTACCTAGGTATCTCTTCAACAAAGAATACCATGAGAATGAAGCAAATATGATAATAAAAACAAATTGGAACCTTTTTAAAAATGGTATACTCTGAATCACAAAAGAAAATTGTTGGGTTTCATATCCCTTTAAAACAAACAAAATAATGCTAGGTAATATATAAGTAACCCTATAATGTTTCACTTACTTGAAAAAACAGCCCTTCAGAAACCTTATTTTACTTCAGAAGGCAGTGCCACTATTTAGATGTTGTATCACCTGCCCAAAGAAATGAAAACGAGCAGGCTCTAGTTCCTCTTGCTGCTATGGCATCTTTATGACGTAGACATTACAGACAGTATAGATGTTTAATGTTACAATAAAAGTGTTTTCACTTATATATATAACTCTTCGTTCAAACTTAACATTCCTAAATATCACCGCTATTGGAAGGTTTGTATCAGCATTATGTTTTGTTTTTTGCCTAGGCATAAATACAGTTCCAGGAAAAAAGATGAAATATTGTTTACTTTTACATAGTAGAGATGCGGGCTATCATGATTTTTGTAACTTACTATGTCATATGTTATATAATTGATGATGCAATGAATGGTATCCCTGGCATTTGTGCATTTGAGAGAGCATGCCCAACTATGTTTTGCTGTTTTTTGTGCAATTAAAAGGACACAAAAAAACATATTCTTTTCATTTAGTGATTTAGACAGAGCATACCTTTTTTTAAAAAAAGTCCCCAAAGTACCTTTGTTACCAAATCTGATTAATTATCATATTATTCTTTGTTGAGAAACATACCTAGGTAAATAGCGTCCACATGCCTGCAATCTAGTGCTCTTGCAAATGTATAACATTGTTAAAAGTATTCTTCCATAATTGCTGCATACATTGCTCCAGACATGTGCACAACCCTGAGACTTCCTACTTGCTTTTTAACCAAGGATACAAAAAGAAACAAAATAAATTTAATAACAGATGTAATTTTTTAGTTATTTTTTGTAATTATGCTTTATCTCAGGGATAGGGAGCCTTAGCTCTCCTGATGTTTCAGAACTACATTAACCATGATGCTTAAGCATCATGAAATGTACAGTTAAGCATCATGGGAAATGTAGTTCTGAAACATCTGGAGGGCAAAAGTACCCTATCCCTGCTTTATCTGAAACAAGAAATATTTTTTTTTGTTTCCCTTCAATTTAGTAAGTACATACTAAATGATGAATTTTAAACATTTTAACAAAATATGTTAATACATTTGATCATTTAGAATTCATAACCCTTATCTCAAAATCTTTTCAAGTGATCATTATAGATAGGCTAGAATAGGTTCATGCAAAACTGAACACTTATTATTAAACTACAGGTTTGGAATTGCTTTATTTATATGAAACTGAACACATCAGATACTCAAGCTTCATAAAAGGTTATCTGGTTTCTGATGGATCAATACGCTTATGGCTAAAAGAGAGCTAAGGATTCTGTTTAATCAGACAACACAGAGACTAAATGTGCTACTGGGCAATTGGTAATAAAGTAGCAAATGATTACCACACATAAAGAAAATGAAAAAAAAAAAAAAAGAAACAAATTGTGGGGTTATAAAAACCTGCCCTGTAGTCTCTCATTACATTCAATAAATAGCTTCTCTCCCTGTGAAGACATTTATTTTATTGAGTAATTTCACAAAAGATCTAATAAAAAGACTGATAGGATAAAATGTAGAAACAGATTATAACTATACAGTATACATTTAGAATACTGATGCTGAAGGAAAAGACCAGAACTCTGAAATTAAGAGAGTTTGGAGAACAGGTACCTTCATATCTACTTAGTTTGGTGATCATCAGCTGAATTTGGGTATGATCGACAAAAGGGGAACTCTAGACTCAATACTTTGATTTTAAAGGGCCATAATAATGAGAAAATGACATGTTCTAACTAATTAGAGCATGACATTTTAACACAAGTGACACCATGCAAAGGGATTAAACACATACTTAATGTACTGCTTAGGAGCTTCAGAGCACTGCTGGTCCTGAGTGAAACTGGCAGTGACCTAATAAGTAGCACTAGTTAAAAGAACCAGCGATTCACTACTGCTGCTGACTGGGTGACCAGTAGCTTCTGCCTTGGGACCAGCAGGGCTTTGTGGTGCTTTTACTATTTGTTTAGCCCCTATGTGGGGGGTTAAAAATGTAGCGTTGGGTGTCACTAGTGTTAACATTACATGCTCTAATGAATTAGAACATGTCATTTTCTCATTATAATGGCCTTTAATGCACCCTGTGTGCTTGTATTTAACATCAAATGCAAATAGATCTTTGTAAACTTTGTGTCTCCATCTTTATCTCACTTTGGTTAGATTTACAACTAACTTTACATAACATAGTCTTAAAATGTAAGTGAACACATTAAATGGACATTAGACTCAAATTTTGTTCTTTCGTAATAGATCATATTATTTTAAAAAAAATCAAATTTTTCCAAATCTCATAACATAAAAAAATTGGATTTTTTTTAAATAATATGATCTATTACGAAAGAACAAAATTTGAGTCTAATGTCCATTTGATATGTTTGCTTACATTTTAAGACTATGTTATGTAAAGTTAGTTGTAAATCTAACCAAAGTGAGATAAAGATGGAGACACAAAGTTTACAAAGATCTATTTTGAGAAGAATACTTAGGTAGGTAGTGTGCTTGCAAATGTATAGCATTGTTAAAAGCCTTTTTGACATTAGCAGGCCCATTTATCAAGCTCCGTATGGAGCTTGAAGGGCCGTGTTTCTGGCGAGTCTTCAGACTCGCCAGAAACACAAGTTATGAAGCAGCGGTCTAAAGACCGCTGCTTCATAACCCTGTCCGCCTGCTCTGAGCAGGCGGACAGGAACCGCCGGAAATCAACCCGATCGAATACGATCGGGTTGATTGACAGCTCCCTACTGGCGGCCGATTGGCCGCGAGTCAGCAGGGGGCGGCGTTGCACCAGCAGCTCTTGTGAGCTGCTGGTGCAATGTTAAATGTGGAGAGCGTATTGCTCTCCGCATTTAGCGAGGTCTTGCGGACCTGATCCGCAGTGTCGGATCAGGTCCGCAAGCCCTTTGATAAATGGGCCCCATAGTCCTGCAGACATGTGCACACTCCTAAACCTACCTACTAACAAAGTATACAGAAAGAACAAAGTAAATTTGACAATATAAATATATTGGAAAGTTGTTGTTTTTTACGTTTTATAAACCGTAAAGAATTTTTTTTTTTTTTCATGTCCCTTCAATGTTAATGATACTACATAAAAAGTGACTTTTAAAAATGCATATGAATTTGATGGACACATGATCTGCCTATCTTAATACAGAGTTTTATATATCTTTCCCCTAAATTACTACACTGGCATACTAATAACAAATCTGTCCATGTGCCCTGCTCTGGCCTCTATTAAGAATTCTATCTTTGAAACTAACATTTCAAAGGGCTTAAAACCAAGGTGGAACACTAAAGAAAAAATTTCCCTCTGGAAACACAAAATCTAATGGAGCTTATCTCTTCCGTCATTAATTTAATCAAAAAGCTTGAGGCAGTATTCTGCAGCAATCTGTTAAGAAAACACTTCCCAATATGAGGGAATCTCTCATTTCAATTAGGTTCTTTCTTAGATGTATTTCACATTTTCCTTTTATATTACATTCACCCTAATAGCTACCATGTGCTCAAATTGTCTATAATTGCTTATGCTAATTAATACATTGTATGCGTTTTAGTGTAAAAAACAATACCCTGAAAAAAAGTCTTACCACATGTATATGAATATGCCTTATTATGGGCTAGATTACAAGTGGAGTGCTATTTATCACTCCTGCTTGCGCATTAACTGCGCTAGAAGTAAGCTTTTAGTGCAGGCCGGGTACTGCGTGTCTTACAAATGGAAAGTAAAAAGTTTTTGTACCAGCGCTAACCTGCTATATACTGAACATGTTAACATATTCCCCCACAGACTTTAAAGGAGCGTGAAAAGTGGAGGGAACTAACATCCAATAAGTCATGCAAACCCAATCCCATTTAACAAAGTCCCCTAAACCAACATGAAATATGAATATTTCACATTCAAATGTTCTTCACTTAGCAGAATATGTTCTATTTATTCTTAAATATATATATATATATATATATATATATATATATATATATATACACATACATACACACACCTTTATATCTATATTATTATATATAAACCTAGGTAGGCTCATATATGATCTCTTATCTCAGTGCATTTTAACAGTTTTTCACAGTTAGATAGTGCTAATTCAGGTGTGTCGTATAGAAAACATTGTGCTCATGCCCGTGGAGTTATTTATGAGTCAGCACTGAATGGCTAAAATGCAAGTCTGTCAACTGAGCTGAAATGAGGGGGCAGTCTGCAGAGGCTTAGATACAAGGTATTCACAGAAGTAAAAAGTGAATTAATATAAGTGTTTGTTAAGCAAAACTGGGGAATGGGTAATAAAGGGATTATCTATCTTTTAAAAAAACAAAAATTCTGGTGTTGACTGTCCCTTTAAGATGAAATAACTGAATCATTTTCAACAAATGAATAGTGAAAAACAAAGTAAGTATGATTTGTGCTTTTCTTTCTTCCTAGTTCCTTTTTAAACGATAAAAATATTCAAATAGACTGTCCCTTTAAATAGTTATCCAGATCACTGGAAATTTCCAGAAGCTGAACTAAAATGGTTTATGTACTTTAAGTTATTCATATATGGAAAAAAATTGAATGGTGTACTATTTTTCATTAAATTTAGCAGGTAGAAGGATTTGGTCAAGTTTAGTTTGCCTAATAACAAATAGCACTATTCATAATGAAGCCTACTGGCCAATATACATCATTAGAGGCTTAGTATATGAGCATCCACTCACATTTAAAAAGATACATTTTTGCCACAGGAATAAAATACAAGCTTGAATTTTTTTACACCTTGGGTAACTATATTGCTTTTGTAAAAAAAGCAGTGGAAGTGTCACCCCACACAAATTAATGCTAAAACACACAATTAAAGTTCTTCATCAACTTCCTGAAGGACTCCATTGTATAAGTAATGACGCAAATATAAGACAAATGCAGCACACAGGAGAAGTATTTATAAGTGTTTTATGGCACTGATTCTTTATCAGAGCACCCTGCAACAATAATTACATACAACTGGCAGGGCCGCCATCAGGGGGTGACAGGGGGTGACTCCTGTCCGGGGCCCAATGGGCCAGGGGGGCCCCATGAGGCAAGAACTAAAAAAAAAAATTTTTTTAATTTTGGCAGCCACCAGTGGGTACTACAGCAGAGTGCTAATTGAGCATGGGAAATGTTATTACAAGGAGTAAAGTATTAGCATTTGAGAGGATTTCTGAGTGTGCACTAAACCACTATGCATAGTGTGAGACAGACTTGGCACTTTGTGTGTACAGTGTGGGCCTGAGTCAGACGGCAGATCACTTTCATTTGCAGAGGAGTTAGGAATTACTTAGCAAATGTTTTTTATTTCTTTGTGCAATTTCGGATTGTAACTTCAGTGTAGTAGTAGTTGTATGGTGGGGCCAGGGGTCCATAAAAACACATTTTTTTTTAGCAGCAGTGTTTTTATGATTATTTGACAATGCGGTAGAGATTCTATATTTAAAACCATGCAGAAATGTTTCCTCCTCAATACACATTTTTTTTTTATCATGCTTGTCACACACTGTTGATTTAGGGGATGCAAGGTGCTTAAATGTTTCCTCCTGTGAGTGTTTCTGTGGGTGTCTTTGTGCTTTGGATGTGTCTCTATGAGTGTGTATGTATTTTTTTCTGTGGGTCTCTCTGTGAGGGTGGGTGTGTATGTCTTTGTGCATTTTCTGTGGATGTCTGTGAGGGTGTGTGCATATGTCTTTGAATTTTTTTCTATGGGTGTCTTTCTGAGGGTGTGTGCATGTTTGTCTTTGTGTATTTTCTCTGGATGCCTCTGTGAGGGTGGGTGTGTATGTCTGTGTTTTCTGTGTATGTCTCTGTGAGGGTGTCTGTGTTTTCTGTGGATGTCTCTGTGAGGGTGTGTGTTTTCTGTGGGTGTCTCTGTGAGGGTGTGTGTATGTATTTGTGTATTTTCTGTGGATGTCTCAGTGAGGGTGTGTGTATGTATGTCTTTCTGTGTTTTATGCGGTTGCCTCTTTCTGTGTGTATGTTTTTGTGTGTTTTCTGGGGGTGTGTGTGTGTGTGTGTATGTCTTTGTGTGTTTTCTGAGGCTGTCTCTGTCGGTGTTTCCTTGGGTGTATGTGCAAGTTTGAGTTTGTGTGTGTGTGTCCATTGTCTGTTCCTTTTTAGGACATTTTGACCCTACTACTGATTATTCACATCTTTCTACAGACTTTGAGACTAATGAGACCTTTACAGACGTCACCAATCCACCATTTAACCTTTAAATTATTGTTTAGGCAGTTCAGGGCCCTTCCTTTCAGCCACTGCATGCTGTTGTCATCATTTAGTTGGCATCTTCCTTTACAAAAAGATAATCGGAACTCCATATTTTGTTTTCTAGATCTCCTTTTTTTTTTTTTACAAACTTTAGTCTACCTCATTACTTGCCAGGTCAATGTAAATAAGTGCTGAGTGTCTGTTTTGGCTGTCTGAGTGTGTTTCTTTGCGTGTCTGCTGGAGTGTCTATATGTGAATCCTTATGTGTGAGTTTCAGTGTATGAGTGTGTCTGTGTATGTTACTACCTTTACAACATTTCCAAGCTTAAATAGACACTTAAGAATAAAGTGCATATACGTTTTAGTCACTTGGTCAACAATTGCACATGTCAAAGGAGGGGGGGGGGGGCTGATCAATGGTTAAGTCAGGGGCCCCAAAATTTCTAGTGGCGGCCCTGACAACTGGCATAAACAATTTCACATATTTTTCAATGCATAGATATAACATTGTTTTTACTAAAAAAATGAATGATTTTGTATGGCTTTTACTCACATTGAATTTGTTAAACAGCCACAAATAACAAGTATGAACACATATGGTCAAAGAACACGCATCCATTCACTTAGCATACCTATTTCAATCTTATTGATAATGTAATAGACAATAAATATCCATAGCCTTGTTACATATACAGTAAATGTCTATCAATATACATTTATCCCTCTCTGCTTCTGGCAGTATGACAATAGTTCAAAGCAATTGAATACAAACATTAATAAAGAGCTACAAGTTTCCCAATCATTATAAGTAAAGCATTGATTCCTGCCAGTGCTATGAATTGTGCCTTTTGCTTTCTGTAACTGACATTCAGGCTTTTCCTTTTTTCACTCATACATTGCTTCAGCTTGTCAGTATCTTCTTTATCCCCTACAATGTTACTTCCATAGGTGAAGTGCAAAGCAATAAAAAAATGGATGAAAACAATGACAGTGCTAAATAATTTAAAAAAAATATGATAAAGGTGTTAAACAATCAAAAAAGATCTTAATTATATGGACTGATAAAGTTGTTCTTTAAGATAAAGAAGATGGCACCCAAGAAGTTAAAGGGACAATAAACACCTCAAGATATTAATATAAATTTAATTATATGTAGTAATTTTGCAACATACTTTCATTATTTATTTTTATTGTGGGCTTTTCAATTCATGTTAAACATGTAAGTGCCTATGCAGCTATATTCCACACAGTCATTGGTTGCACACTTTAGTTAGTTATGTATAACTATTTCTGATTGGTCTTAACAAAAATAGTAACATAGGTTACAATATGGAGGCACCCACTTGTCAGGGTACCTGTGAAATAACATTAAATAAACTACAGATGTATCACATAATTAAATATTTCATTTTAGCTAGTATCTAATTTGATATGAATTGGTCTCACTACAGCCCCTGCCCCCTCACTGCTTAAGACAAGTTGAGGACAAAAGGGAAACATTTGTTCAATTAGTGAAGATAACTAACCCCTGTGGATAAGCAGCCGAGAGGTCTACAATATTTAACTCTTTGAAGCTTAAGTGTATGCAGAGAAGAACCAGTTTTACAGGGAAAGTGACCATTCAAACTTCAACGAAAATTGGTACATGTTGAGTTTTCAATAAATATCCTCCCCAGACTTGAGGACAACTTAAACCTTAATAGCAAAATGTGTACTTTGAAAGCATAAAGGTCTTGAAAAAGTTTAAAGTTTAAACAAACTATCTATACAGTTTCCAAATATTTAATATGTGCCTCAGACTGTCCAAATAAATCATATA
The DNA here is from genome assembly GCF_027579735.1 of Bombina bombina. Lineage (NCBI taxonomy): Eukaryota > Metazoa > Chordata > Amphibia > Anura > Bombinatoridae > Bombina > Bombina bombina. The sequence continues at coordinate 959,122,412 of NC_069500.1, forward strand.
AATGTATATTTGTGGATCTGAAAATAAATGCTTAACAGTACTATATTGGATAAATGTCTGCCGTATTGAATAAGTATCTATATAGTCAATTAAGTGTTTAACCAACTTACTTCAGAATAACAACATTGTTTCTTTCATTCCAGACCTGTGAGAAACAAGTGAATGATCCAATGAAGTATATCATTCTGTGTTTTCATGCATTTAAAACAATGTTATATCAGAAATCAGAATATGAATTGATATATTATTTAAATTCATACTGAAAGTATTGGAGTCCTTTTAAGTCCCCTCATAAAAATGTGATTTTAATACATCTTTTAAAATATTTAAATGTATAGGAATTACTTTGTAATATGGTACTATATGTATACTCATGTTTAGTCTTTATAAATACATGCTAAATTATATTAGATGGGACATATATGTTGACCAGATAAGTTTATTAATGTCAGGAAATAGTGAGTATATTAAATATACAATTACAAATATATAAGCATCTGTATTTACTATTAACAGTATTTTATGGTGAGACTGCATTTCTGGTTGTCTGCTGCCACCTATAGTTCAAAATGGTATTACAAGCAAAAGGTATTTGGCTGCTCAGGGAGACGTTTCCCAAATAACCAATGATATGTTCAGCTCCGAGGGCCTATCAAACTCTTGTGGAAATGATTAAAGAAAAGAAGGAGGGATTTATCTTGAATAAGAACCCACACACACTAGACAAAGGGACATACTCAAAGAAGCATAACCTTTGGAGAGAGAAACACACAGATTCTGTGCCAAGTATCTTCTCTGCCATTTTGGGACATTTTCTTGAGAATAGAAAGGTAACAATTTTGAGGCCTGTATCCTTGCAATAGTGGACTCAATTCTTCTTAGATGACCCACAAGAAATTCTGGAAGCTGAACACCCATTTGGTTATGTTGTAAAGTATACGCAATTGTTAAGTATATAAAATATTTAAATTAAAGATATTCTAAAGCTATAGTTAGATTGCAGCTGGTAATTTAAATGGCATATTTGGTGTTTTAAATTTATATCCATAGTCCTCTGTAGTTCAGAACTAGTCACATTAATGCTAAATACTTTTATTTGCTAGAAAAGAATTTGTACTTTATATTTAGAAATCAGTTTTACTATTGTGAAATTTGATATAAATTAGTAATTGTAGTTAAATTCCTCTGGTGTATTAAGTTATTTGTAGCTGCTGTGATATATTGTAAAACTTGTATGGTGGCTAAATAAGAGGTTATTTCAACTCAGATTAATTGGCTAATCATAGACTGTACTGGAATTCTCATGTGTTGTGTTTATTGTAAGTAAGGTTCATTTTAGAGATATATTTTGGTTTGCTTTGTAAAGAATATTGTAACGGAATAAGCATGTATAATTGATTCATAATCTAGTTTCTACATAAATGTAATTCAATGTGTATATAGAGCTAACTAATCTAAGAATTTAGGAATAAATATTGATTTCAATTGTTTCGTATATACATTTTAATTGGAGGTTATTTTAAAGAATAATAATAAATAAATTATATTGTAACCCTGGTATATACCAACATACTGCTTTATAGACACTTGCTTTACACTTTGTTTTTTTAATATTTAAACAACTAATATTAATTTTTAAAAATACATGTACAAATTATTCTCAGGCTAATTTTTGCTCTAAATACGTAATTCAAGCAATGATTTGTTTAGTGTTTAATGTCCCTTTAAGAGACAATTTGGATACTAATAAGCAGGAGAACATGTCCATAACTCCACATTAACATTGTAAAGGAACTAAAGGACATTACTGAACAAGCTAAAGCATGAGGATTAATTAATTTAGCACATTATTTTTTATAATGTATCTATTTATATTTTCATTAGTAGAAACATTTAAACCCATAGTTCCTAAAATCCATAAAGCTATGGATTAACCCATAACCTATAATTATCTTTACTACTGGGACAGTTGGAGATACACAAGGGTAATGACTCCCTTTTCACAATCAGTATTACAAATATTAACAAACTATCTTTGAGATTCCCAATATTTAACAAATAAACTGAAACAGATCAGATAACAAGATTATAATAGTTGGTTAATGGTTGATGTGAGATTGTTGTATTCTAGTGCATCTTATGAAGATGGAATGAAAACCTTAGAATATATGTTCTACAAACATACTCATATAACATTATTTATGTGTTTTCCCTGAAATAACAAGGCATTTACTTGTGCAAAACTAATTTTCTTGTTTGAGGTTGAGTTACATGATACAGCTATGTGGGCACAATTAGTCCTAGCCTATACCAATTTGTTTTCAGACTAGTATGAGTCTGAACATTTTCTCACTGATTTAAATCCTTAAAAGAAATGTTAACATAGACAACCTAATTTAATTGAAATGTCTGTAACCTGCATATTACATTTAACTCTTCAGAAACCAATGTATCCCATTTAGAGAAAAAAGCTATACAACTCCATAAACCAATCTGTATTTAATCACTTAAAATAACTGATAAAAAAAAGTATAAAATAATTATACACATTTTCCACTCAATAATGTTTTCTCAAAGGGGCAGTAATGTAAAAATTAAAGGGACAGTCTACTCCAGAATTTTTATTGTTTAAAAAGATAGATAATACCTTTTACTACCCATTGAGAGCAAAATGGATGCAGGCACTACTCTGTGTCTTTATAAAAAATATATGTTTTATTGAAAAACGTGGTTAAAAGTCTTTAACAGACATGGAGGTAAGCATACAAGGGAGACTGTCCCTTTATTCCCCAGTTTTGCATAATCAACACTGTTATATTAATGCACTTTTACCTCTGTGATTACCTTGTATCTAAGCCTCTGCAGACTGCCCCCTAATTTCAGTTTTTTTTAAAAATATGCATTTTAGCCAATAAGTGCCCTCTCATAAGTAACTCCACAGGTGTGAGCACAATGTTATCTATATGGCACACATGAACTAATGACCTGTAGGTGAAAAAAACTGCCAAATGCATTCAGATAAGAGGCGGTCACAGGGGTTTAGAAATTAGCATATGAGCCTACCTATGTTTAGCTTTCAACTAAGAATCTCAAGAGAACAGAGCAAATTTGATAATAAAAGTAAATTGGAATGTTGTTTAAAATTGCATGCCATTTCTGAATCATGATAATTTTCACTAGACTGTCTCTTTAAAGCTTTATGATTCAGAAAGAGCATTAACTTTTAAACAACCTAATTTACTTCTATTATCTAATTTGCTTCATTCTCTATCAAGGTAGGCTCAAGTATAGCAGTGCACTACTGGGAACTAGCTGCTAATTGGTCACTGTAGATATATATGCCTCTTTTTATTGGCTCACTCAACGTAAACCGAAGCTTAAAGGGACAGTATACTGTAAAATTGTTTTCCCTTAATGTGTTTAGAATTGCTTTTTTTACCAACTGCAGAGTATAAAATGTATGAAAATTCGCTTTTTAAAGTTTATTTGTGTATATTAAAGCTCTGAATTTGTGTTTTGAAGCCACAACCTAATAAAATGGGTTGAGCTTGTGGGTATAATCAGATCTCATTACTGTATCACATTGTGTAACTGTAAATATACCTGCTTCTTTATCTGATATCTGTCCATAAAACAATCACCAGTACTTGGAGAGAACAATGGAAAATTAACATTTTATTACCTTATCTCTGCTATATCGCACTGGCAGTGTAATTTCTTCTGTTTGCTGTGTTTACAAAGCTTATTTATAGATTGGACCTGCGGCCACAAACTTTCAACATAGGTGGGGATACCACATGCTAAATCAACTATTTCAAATGCCAATATAAGGGTAAATGAGCTACTTGTAAACAATTTAATCCACTCCAGCAGGTAAAGTGAATCATTGGGAACAAATTAAAGGGGAGAAATTTTTTGAGTAAACTGTCCCTTTAAAACTTACAGAGAAGACTAGAAAATTAACATGTTATACTGCACCACACTGGGAGTGTAGTTTATTCTGCTAGTTATGTTTACTTAGGCTTGTCAATAGCCTAGACGTCAGTATACAAACGTTCAGTGTATATGTGAATACCACAGGCTAAATCAGCTATTTATAATGCTGAAATAAGCAATTTAATACACTACAACAGGTAAAATGGATCATTTGGGGACAATTTAAAGGGGAGAATTTTTTTTTGCTAAACTGTCCCTTTAAATAGATATCCATATAATACAGAAGATTTTAATGTATTTCGCAATTTTATTATTTGATTTAAAAGTAGATTTTCCAATAAGCGGAAGGCTCCATGCAAGTGTGTTACAAATTAATGGACAAGCGCCATAGGCATGAAATATATCTGACTGGTTTGGGTGGAGATCCCTATTCACCCATTGCATGTGGGTTCCCCGTTTGTCACACATGCTTTTATAAATATTGGAATAAAGTCTGCTTTTACTGATGCTGTTGCCTTTGTCTGAGAAAGTGGAGTGAGGAGATTAGTGTTTCCAGATTTGTATTGTCAAGCCTGCACAGGGCCGTTACTGAGACACCTGTGACCAGCACACTGTCGTAAGTGCTTTTGCAGAAGAATGCTACGGCCCGAAAATGGCTGAGCAATCCGGTTGTGTATTTTTGTGTTATAACATAGTTGTTTTTTTTAACATTTCATACTCAAAATTGTTTCATAAAATTGCAATATTGATGAAAAGCATCCCGCCCTAGCTTAGTTTTAACATTTTGTTTTAAAATGCATGTAAAAGACACCCACCACCATCAAATTTCATGTAGAAAAAGGCCTCTTTGGTTATAGGGATAACAAAGTTTCTCTTATAGCACCAAGTCAACTTGGAAACCAACCTTCTTCAATTAAAGCGACATTGTACACTAGATATTTCTTTGCATAAATGTTTTGTAGATGATCAATTTATATAGCCAATTTGAGAGTGTTTTTGTAAACATGTATAGTTTTTCTTATTTTTAAATAACATTGTGCTGATTTTCAGACTCCTAACCAAGCCTTAAAGTTTTACATGTATACTGATGTCTGCTGTCTCTTGTTTGTGTAATGAATCTTTTCATATGCAGGGGAAGGGGAGTGTCACTTTCCCAGCCCCTTTCAGTGGGTGTCCCAGCTTAACTTCATCAACAGTGCTAAATCGGGTGCTTCTAAATACGTTTTTAAAAGGTTTTATATTGGATCTTTATATGAGTAACTGTGCATATTCTTCTTTATAGTAGTGTCTATTATATGCAGTTATATAAAAATTGGTGTATAATGTCCCTTTAAGTATTTCTAAACTTAAATGATTACATTCAATTTTAGCCTATTTTGTTAGTACAGCCCAATGTTATGGCTCATAATATTTAAGCAAACCTAAATTACAACCATGTGACCATAATATATCTCTCTGTATTTTTCATAACTTCTTTGGGCGCGATCCGATATAGATCGCAGTTTGCAGCGCAAGTGAGGGAACCGGCGTCGCCCGCAGTTTCAGCTCGCAACTCGAGCTATCCCATATAAGTCGCCGTCAGATGCTAACGTGCCGTAAGTCTGACAAACCAGCGATGTCCAGAAATCTGCGCAAGTACAAATTTCTGGCGTCGCCAGTGACTTGCGGCACGTTAGAAACTGCCGGCGCCTATAAAACCTGACTAAAGTCTAAAACACCCGCACTGTCTAACACGCCTCCCTAACAAAGCCCGACACGTCTAACCCTCTATCCGCTATCCCCCCTCACTATCCTAACAATAAAAAAGCTATTAACCCCTAAACCGTCGCTCCCGTACCCCGCCGCCAGCTATATTATATCTATAACCCCCTAAAGTGAGCCCCTAACACCGCCGCCATCTATATTAAAATTATTAACCCCTAATGTAAGCCCCTTACACCGCCGCCATCTCTATTAAAATGATTAACCCCTTATTTAATCTACCTACCCCGCCGCCAGCTATATTATCTATATTAACCCTAAGTATATTATAGTTAATATAGTTATTATATTATATATATTAACTATATTAACCCTAATTATATTAGGGTTAATATAGTTAATATAGTTACTATAGTATTTATATTAACTATATTAACTCTATCTAACCCTAACTAAATTTATATTAAATTAATCTAATTCATTTATAAACTAAAATATTCCTATTTAAATCTAAATACTTACCTATAAAATAAACCCTAAGATAGCTACAATATAATTAATAATTACATTGTAGCTATGTTAGGGTTAATATTTATTTTACAGGTAAATTGTTAATTATTTTAACTAGGTATAATAGCTATTAAATAGTTATTAACTATTTAATATCTACCTAGTTAAAATAATTACCCAATTACCTGTAAAATAAATCCTAACCTAAGTTACAAATACACCTACACTATCAATAAATTAAATAAACTACAAACATCTATCTAAAAATACAATTAAATTAACTAAACTAAATTACAAAAAAAAACAAACACTAAATTACAAAAAATAAAAAAAGATTACAAGATTTTTAAGCTAATTACACCTATTCTAAGCCCCCTAATAAAATAATAAACCCCCAAAATAAAAAAAAATCCCTGCCCTATTCTAAATTAAACAAATTTCAAAGCTCTTTACCTTACCAGCCCTTAAAAGGGCCTTTTGTGGGGCATGCCCCAAAGAATTCAGCTCTTTTGCATACAAATACAATACCCCCCCCATTACAACCCACCACCCACATACCCCTATTCTAAAACCACCCAAACCCCCCTTAAAAAAGCCTAACACTACCCCCCTGAAGATCTCCCTACCTTGTCTTCACCACACCGGGCCGAACTCCTGATCCGATCCGGGCGATGTCTTCCTCCAAGCGGCAAAGAAGAATTCTTCCTCCGGCGATGTCTTCCTCCAAGCGGCAAAGAAGAATTCTTCCTCCGGCGACGTCTTCCTCCAAGCGGCAGCAAAGTCTTCATTCTTCCGACGGCATCTTCAATCTTCTTTCTTTGCTCCGCCGCCGCGGAGCATCCATCCCGGACGACTACTGAACTTGGAATGAGGTACCTTTAAATGACGTCATCCAAGATGGCATCCGCCGAATTCCGATTGGCTGATAGGATTCTATCAGCCAATCGGAATTAAGTTAGAAAAATCTGATTGGCTGATTGAATCAGCCAATCAGATTCAAGTTCAATCCGATTGGCTGATCCAATCAGCCAATCAGATTGAGCTCGCATTCTATTGGCTGTTCCGATCAGCCAATAGAATGCGAGCTCAATCTGGCCGGAGGAAGAATTCTTCTTTGCCGCTTGGAGGAAGACATCGCCGGAGGAAGAATTCTTCTTTGCCGCTTGGAGGAAGACATCGCCCAGATCGGATCAGGAGTTCGGCCCGGTGTGGTGAAGACAAGGTAGGGAGATCTTCAGGGGGGTAGTGTTAGGCTTTTTTAAGGGGGGTTTGGGTGGTTTTAGAATAGGGGTATGTGGGTGGTGGGTTGTAATGGGTGGGGGGTATTGTATTTGTATGCAAAAGAGCTGAATTCTTTGGGGCATGCCCCACAAAAGGCCCTTTTAAGGGCTGGTAAGGTAAAGAGCTTTGAAATTTGTTTAATTTAGAATAGGGCAGGGAATTTTTTTTATTTTGGGGGTTTATTATTTTATTAGGGGGCTTAGAATAGGTGTAATTAGCTTAAAAATCTTGTAATCTTTTTTTATTTTTTGTAATTTAGTGTTTGTTTTTTTTTGTAATTTAGTTTAGTTAATTTAATTGTATTTTTAGATAGATGTTTGTAGTTTATTTAATTTATTGATAGTGTAGGTGTATTTGTAACTTAGGTTAGGATTTATTTTACAGGTAATTGGGTAATTATTTTAACTAGGTAGATATTAAATAGTTAATAACTATTTAATAGCTATTATACCTAGTTAAAATAATTAACAATTTACCTGTAAAATAAATATTAACCCTAACATAGCTACAATGTAATTATTAATTATATTGTAGCTATCTTAGGGTTTATTTTATAGGTAAGTATTTAGATTTAAATAGGAATATTTTAGTTTATAAATGAATTAGATTAATTTAATATAAATTTAGTTAGGGTTAGATAGAGTTAATATAGTTAATATAAATACTATAGTAACTATATTAACCCTAATATAATTAGGGTTAATATAGTTAATATATATAATATAATAACTATATTAACTATAATATACTTAGGGTTAATATAGATAATATAGCTGGCGGCGGGGTAGGTAGATTAAATAAGGGGTTAATCATTTTAATAGAGATGGCGGCGGTGTAAGGGGCTTACATTAGGGGTTAATAATTTTAATATAGATGGCGGCGGTGTTAGGGGCTCACAGTAGGGGGCTAGTTTATGTAGATGGCGGCGGGGTCCGGGAGCGGCGGTTTAGGGGTTAATAACTTTATTAGGGATTTCGGGGGGGGGGATCGCGGTTGACAGGTAGATAGACATTGCGCATGCGTTAGGTGTTAGGTTTATTTTAGCAGAGCGCGGTTGACAGGTAGATAGACATTGCGCATGTGTTAGGTGTTAGGTTTATTTTAGCAGCCAGTTTAGGGAGTTACGGGGCTCCAATAGTCAGCGTAAGGCTTCTTACGGCTGCTTTTTGTGGCGAGGTGAAAATGGAGTAAGTTTTCTCCATTTTCGCCACGTAAGTCCTTACGCTGCATATTGGATACCAAACTGCGCGGGTTTGGTATACCTGCCTATAGCCCAAAAAACTACGGGCGACGGCAGAAATATACGCGCGTAACTTCTAGGTTACGCCGTATATGTGATACCAAACCCGCGCAAATATTGGCGTCGCCGGCTTTTGCGGGCGACGATTTTTATCGGATGGACCCCTTTGCATCTAAAATTGACCAAAATTTTATAAAAACATATGTGCAGCCACACACACAAACACTCCAACGCACGCACACACACATACACTCCATCATTATTTTATCCATGAAAAAATATACTAGGAAGAAAGAAAAGCACAAATCATACTTACTTTGTTTTTCACTATTCATTTGTTGAAAATGATTCAGTTATTTCAAATGCAGAGTGGGATTATGACCACTGACCAGTTTCTTCTGTACAGAAAAAAATGCACACTAGGGATAGGCAAATGTGAAAATGGTACAAATATCCTCCTAAACTTGATAAATAGAAAATGTACTTTTTTTTTTTTTAAATGAGTGAACTTAGGTAAACATGCACATATATAACAAATATTCTGAAATATTCACTCATACCTGGTGGTCTAAAAAGTGTTCAATGTTGCTAGCTACAGAGTCTTTCAATAACTATTTTGATGGATCTTACAAATCTAAATCTATAAATGTATCAATGTACTTTTTTAACAATCTATTTATATTCTTTAAAAAAAAGTTACATATCTTTTAATATTTGCATTTACATATCTATAATTTATTCTATTTCAATGTGTTATTGTTTCCTGCTAATTTGGACCTGTATGAACCAGAATTAAATAATTTATTAAAAAAAATATAGACACAGATATGCATAAAAATTGGGCTGGGAAAGAGAAATGCAATGAGCACAGAAAAGATGATTCATCAACCTTCGTAATTAAAGTCAATGGGAGTTATGACCGGAACAGTCACATTAACAAGTAATGCACTTTGATGGATTGCCATTACAGCATTTCTTGTCTTAGTTTCTTTTTGGATTCCATTTTAACTTATTTTGTGACAATACTAAAACTTTATTTCATTTTTTATATGAAAGAAAAAAAAAGTCAGAAGAATATGTTTGGCGTGAACAATAATTTAACAGGAAACAATACTTTAAAAATAATATGATTTTGGTTTGTGCCATAAAGGCAGCTATTATACTGTCTTATTATAGAAATAATACATGCACAAAAGTCAACATAATGGCACATTATTCTTAGGGAAATAATTTTCCGTGTATAACAAAACCTCAGTTAAATGTTTAGTATAATTCTTTCACATTTTCCCATTTTTTTTCTATTGATGTTCATAAATTATGCATCTGTAATTGTTGCATTTGCATAACTGTAACATGCTGATGACTAAAATAAGTTTATTGTATTTTATTAAACAAGCCAATTAAAAATTCCGACTCCCAGTGTTGATTGCTTGATAGTAAAACGTTTTTATTACCAAAGCTCTTTTGTGTATATACTTTAGAGCTCCCAAAAGACTAAATGGTTCATTATATAAATGGATACAATATTTTACATACGTACTTATTACTTCCAGTCAGTTGTAGAACTTGTAAATTTAAGGATTTTTTATATGTTTTTTTTTCTAAACATTCACGTTTCACTGCCATATTAACATGGCTTGAAGACCTGAGGTGATAAACTGCAGGCATAGGTACATTACTTTCCATTCATAAAGATATGTTTTAGAAAATATCTCTGGACATTTTTACTAAATGTATTGCAGCCCCAAGAAAGACAAATTAAATCATTTAATTGTAAAAACAGCTGAAATCAACCACTGGCTACATTTATATACTGTAAGTAAAACTGATTGCGCTCTTTTTTGTTTTTTTAAACCTTTCCAAACATATTTGTCATAGCATGTCTTTTTCAGTTCCCTACCTAATTGCTGCAATCTGAATAGTAAAATTTTTTGTTTCCAAACCCACTCCTTGGGTAGCTGAGGCTCCTAGTCAATTCGCTGTGCAAACCGCAGTTTGAAGATGGAGACCAAAATTTCAATTGCCCAACGTCATCCACAACAATATCATTGATTGCTATTGACAATGCACATGCGTTATACCCTATGATGTCCAGGAATTTGCGGCGTCAGTAACACACACTACGCAAGCGCTATTTGGTCCCGGTTTGGTGCGCATGCGATTGTCTACCTATTAATATTATCATTACATGTGAAAGCAGAGAAAACTATTGGTTGAGAGTTATATACACGTAGGGGCTAAAAAAGTGGGCTGGATTAGATGACGTTATAGACGAAAATTAAAAAACAGATTTTTTTTTAAAGAATTTGAGGTTGGTGATTTTTATTACAGCCAAGTGATCGTAAATATGTGTTTTAATATACCAAAAAAAAGATAAGTTTGTAATCCTTTAAATGTAAGTTTAAAGGCACATACAGTCAAAATTAAATGTCATATTAGAGCATACACTTTTTCTTATCCACACACAGCAGCGCTTTTACAGATAAAAACTACCTTTATTTCCAATATATCTGGGTCATATGTAAGGTGACTTTTTTTTGGCAACTATGCATTGTCTTACATATGACCTAGATGTATTGGAAATAAAGGTCATTTTTATCTTTAAAAGTGCTGCTGTGTGTGCATATGTGACTAAAGTTTGGACAGCATCCTTGTCAGCGGCGTGCACTACACAGGAGGTACTGTGCTTATTTGGTGGTTGTTATTCAATAAACATAACTCCTTTTCATGAGAAAATATAGTGGTAGTCTCAGGGATATGCTGAAAGATGTCCATGTCCCTTTGAACTCTGAATCCTCTTCCAGACTTTTCTGATGATATAAATATATAACTTACAAAACCTAAAATGATGCCATAAATTATATTATCAAAATCAGAAAACATCCCAAATGACTTAGCAAACATGAGAGAGAAGCCCGTGAGAATATAAAAGCAGCAATTAAAGGGACTGTCTACTTTAAAAAATATATTGTTTAAAAAGATAGATAATCCCTTTATTACCCATTCCCCATTTTTGCATAACCAACACTTTTATACTAATATACATTTTACCTCTATGATTATCTGTATCTAAGCCTCTGCATACTGCCCCCTTATCTCACTTCTTTTGAGAGACATGCATTTTAGCCAATTAGTGTTGACTCCTAGGTAACTCCATGAGAGTGAGCACGATGTTATCTATATGTTACACTTTAGTAGAGATCAATACTATTTACATTTTTTTTTTTTAATCTATCTAGTCTCTCCTTTTTTTTAGAGGTTTGGACAGAAGCTGGATGTTCATATATCCATTGGTGTTTATTGAATCTCATGATGATTAAATAAATTACATCTTTATATGAAGTATAATTATACTAACCCACATTATTTATAACAAAATAAAAATAAGTGTTTATTAAAATTTTTTAAAAAAAGAGTTGAATAAAGTAGGAAATTGCTGAGATGCTGCTGTGGAGTAGGACTCCATTCTACTGATAGAATCTAATGTAATAAATACCCCATAATAACTGCTAGGGAAGCAACTGACACACAGAGAGAACTAAACTAAATTACTCTTGTGACTCTCAAGATAACAAAAAATGTGACAATATATTTATCGGCTTCAAGACTATAGTGTGATTAATTTGGTAATTTAGCTTCATTTTATTTGTGTGATGAGATAAAAACATAGCTTTTGGGAAAATAGTAATAGCAAGGCATTTGCAGTTTTATTAATTTGCGTATCCTGATATAGTCCAAAACAAACAAAACAAAACTACAAACACAAATAAATAGATTTAAAAAATGGTAAAACAATTGAATGTGATTTTTTTTTGTAATCAGATCAATTTATTGCATAAAATAAAGTTCTGTAACACAAATCAGGTTAATAAAACAATGTTGTAGCTTTTAAAACAATGAGAAAATGAACCAATGATGTAAAATGTGTTGTGACACATGAAACAGAAAGACATAAAGCAGTAATCTAACAGCGTAGAGCAAATTCTTATAAGGGCAATGCTTTGAAAATCATTGGAAACCATAGCTTAACTAGATCAGTTAGCAGACAAAGAGAATGTAAGAATTGACAATAAACAAAAAACACGGCCTGTGTTCTAAAATAAAAGCTTGTATTTGTATTCGTTCTTAAAGTCTTTGTGTAATATCTCTTTCTTCTGTTTTGTTTTTTTTACTGAAAGCTGTTTAAAATTCAGGTGTTTTGTTGGTCTTTTGTAATTGATAATATATGCAAAATAATAAAATGTATACAAAGTACAAGTATAATTGCATGCTTGAATTCACTAGAGGATATAATTCTTGCATTATTGTCCATAGATAAATATATGTTTAGCCCTGCAAGGAGGTTAAACGCACAACTAAAAGTTCCACAAGGGAGCTGCAGCTCCTGAGCAAAAAGTGCGCCTACTGCACCTGATTGGTTGACTGGTTGTAATCATTTGAGAGTTATTTTTGGTCAGTGAGGCAAACATTTCATGCAATAACAACTTCTAACATTCAAGTTTTGTTCTAGAATGTCTGTGTTTCTGTCCCTTTTTGTGAGTATGAGAGTAGGTGTGTATACGATTTTAGGGGGAAAAAAGAATATTCTTTAAATTGTTCTTTATATGTCCATGACATACATGCCACAAATGTTTTTCAAAGCAATGTAAATAAATAAATAAATAAATAAAAATGAGTTCTTTTAACTCTGGAAATTATGTTTTTCTCATGTCCCCATAGAACCTGAGATGCTATGGACTTCATTTATTAAAGTCTGTAGGAACAAGTTTCCCAACTAAAGGAACCAGTATGGTAAGCAGGCAGCATCACACTGCCACCATTTATCATTGTATATGCAGTCAATTGTGCAATATCACCCCCAGCTCTTGCACAACCAATTGTGTGAAAGTAGAGGCTGTCAATCACCATGGTCAGATCAGTTTTTGGTTATTTTAATTTGCCACCTCTAAGGTGAAGGAGAGCTTAAACTGAAGTCTTAATTTCATTGCTTCTTAACTATTAGTTGATGGCTTGCTTGTGCAAGACCACTCTGAAGCGGCTCAAGGTGGTAGCTTGATAAATGGAGCCCTATATCTCTTGACTGCAAAACAATACAAATCATGCTCCCAAAATTACAGTTTTTGTTTGCTGGTCTTTTGGAATGTATTCCTTAATTGCTGGCATATACTATGCTTATATAAAAATAATTTAATGTCCCTTTAAAGTACTTTTGTCAAGATGATGATAAAGGGATATTTTCAGCCACACAATTGAATGAACAGATTTACTGACTATAAAATATTTTATTTATCTACCTCTCTCTTTGTTTTAGTTTTAAGACCAAAAAAAAAATATTACTGCATGCTTATTTACTTATTTTAGTCGTATCTGTAGTCATGAAATTGATGCTTTCTTCAAACTCAGAAATAATAATTACAGAGTAAGCTTTCTAGAATTTCTATCTACTGTCTATTTATCACTTCCCTCATGACTCATTAAACCAGAAAACAGATAAATATACAAAATAAATACAAATTAATCCTACTTTGTTTTGCAAGGAATATATCCCCAAAATTACAATAACAAAGAATTATGATTGTTTATACACATATAAAAAATAAAAAGACTTAAACAGGAGTGTTCAATCTTGGCACTTCTGAGGTATTTGACATTTCTCATGATTTTCAGCCAGTATTTCTCATGATGTTCAAACACCTTAAGCTGGCAGGGCATTATGGGAAATATAATTTAAAAATGTCCTGGAGTGCCAAAGTTGAGCTCTCCTAACTTAAAGTTACTAATTGTAACTGTATACCTATACACCAATGTTTGTTTCACTTTCTTGCTATATTTATTGATTTGTAAACAACCTATGCATTTAATTTGCTTCTTTATATATTGATCCACAGCTGTTCCAACAAAAATGGCGGACAGCATCTTCCACTCTGACCCATAAATACCCCCTACTTCAGCACAGCAATGATCACCCTCAAAGGGTATTCCTCAAAGGCCGCTTCACACGATGCCCTCACTTTGTGTCCAGATGTCAACATTTCACAGAGCGCTTGTTTGTTAACATAATTGACCTGTGTTTATAATAGACCTGGAGTTTATTCATTTAGGAGATTTTATAAATTAAAAAAAAGGAAACCTGCAACGTTTCTAGCTACTGTCTATTTATCACTTCCCTCATGATTTATTAAACCAGAAAACAGATAAATATACAAAATAAGTACAAATTTATCCTACTTTGTTTTGCAAGGAATATATCCCCAAAATTACAATAACAAAGAATTATGATTGTTTATACACATATAAAAAATAAAAAGACTTAAACAGGAGTGTTCAATCTTGGCACTTCTGAGGTATTGGACATTTCCCATGATGTTCAGCCAGTATTTCTCATAATGTTCAGACAAAATTGCTAGTTATTCAAATAGTTTAGGGGATAGAATACCTTGATTCTTTACTTTATTTCAGAAGTTCAGTTCCAAATCAAGGCTGTTATTATTTTTCTTTAATCAATTTTAGTAGTCATGTATTTGCACTTTGAAATGTACTAAACGTACAAATATTTTCCTAGCTTTTTTTGTGAATGGATTAATACAGTACTTGAGAAATGGAGTGCCAAGCTCAGTGTTTACTTGCCCTCCATTTAATTTTATTTATTTATATAAATGTTGTGGTCATGGGTTTGATCCTTCACTAACTGCTTTCATCTTTTCCAACTCAAATCTTAATATTCAACTGCTTATATCAAGTGCTTATAGCAGAGCTTAATGAGGTGCATCTTGACCAACAGTGCTTAATTTCATGAAACAACTCCCTGTTGTCCATCTGTCATGCATTGACCTTTGACCCAAGACCCACTCTCTGCAGTCCACCACTTCCTATAATCCACCTCCTATTGCATGATTTGATTTGCCTCCTTCTGTGCATGCGCGTTTGAGCAGCAAACACCTGCCATTGCCTGCCTCTATCACTCTGCAATCTTTATCTCAGCATTCACTCAGAACAAGGCATATGTTATGAAGTAGTTCTCCTTGTTGACAGCCTATACATAGAACACTCACAGGAAAAAACAGTCACATACAGCTAGGTCATAAACACAATAAAGGACTCTGTAAAACATTAGTATGTCCTTTCATTATATGCAAAAAAAAAGTTTTATGCATGCTTTAATCTATGCTGTTGACTCAGTAATGATTGGTTCATCCTCTGCAAATATTTACTAACTGGCTCCTGCAGTTATGCATATTGATTTACCACTTTCTATTTCATGCTGTGAAGGTTTGCTCATAGTGTAGTTTATGTATTAACCTATGTATATGATTTATTGGATTTTTATATTACTAAATTTCTAATCAGACACTCTTATTTGTTCTTTATTCTGCCTTCCAATTAAAAAATATGTTTATGGACTTTAGATAGCTTTATTTTGGATTTATTTAATAATTCCAACATAATTAAATCCAATATTGTCACATGCAGCCTGTTTGGCTCATGTTCCCATTACTATTATGGTCCTATTAAAGATAAACTGATATTAACTACAAATAATATTCTTTTTCTGCAAAGAGACATGCATTCAAATAAAACATAATGTGACATTATGGGACCTATGCTATATACAGATGTACTAAGCTTTAAATGGACATTAAACTACTCTTGTGTAAAAATTGTGTTCCGTCCTACGCTCCCTATAGAGTCCAGAAAGCAAAATCTGTACCCTTGGTTTTCAAAAAGCTTTAAATTGCCTATACCAGCAATTTACTTTGCAGCATTTGCAGAGTACAGAGTTGGAATTTTGGCCTCTTTACGGAGTGTGGGACAAGCTTCCTTTTTAAATGTTAATACATCTACATCACTGGTTGTAAAGCCTGTCTTCAGGCCTCCCTAACAGGCCAGATTTTTAGGATATCTGGGCTTGAGCACAGATGAAATAATTAGCTAATTAGTAAACAAAAGGGTTATTTTACCTGCTCTGATCCAAGGTAATCCTGAAAATCTGGCCTGTTGGGGAGGCCTGAGGACAGATTTAAAAACCAGTGAGCTATATCCTTGACTAGAATTATTAAATGAGCACGCTTCTGTGCCTATTTAGATATGTTCTCATTCAAAGGAACTAGATTTCAACAAAAGATAACAAGATAATGGAGTAAAGTTGATAGTACAGTTTGGGCTTCTATGTTCTCCTAAAAGTACAGTAAACACTTGTAATAACAAAGAATTTCTTTTGTCTTGCATTACAATAACATACGAGCCATAGCTAAATATTTTAAAATTAAAAGAACATCATGTTTCCTGCTTGAGTCTGCAGCTGACAAGGCTAGTCCCAGTTAGTATGAAGCACATTGTTTTGCCATTGTTATTAGCTAAAGCCTTGAGAGGTGGTTAACCTTGCAGTGCGCATTATACGTTCTAAGAATTAAAAAAAATAAAAATCTCAGAACTAAATTATGGGACAAAACAAATGTTGAAACTTGTTTACTACACATATCTTTCTATATTATATTAAAGAACCATTTAATACAGTGGAATTGCATAATCAACAGGTGCGTTATAAAAAGACAATGCTGTAGCACTTACTCTGAATTTTAAATCAGCAGTAGATTTTTTTCTGACCAAATTCCAAATGTACTTCAATTTGCCAGCCCCCTGTATAACGTGACAGCCATTAGCCAATCACAGACTCATATACGTATACACTGTGAACTTTTGCACATAATCATGGTAGCTAGTGCCTCAGAAAGTGTGGATATAAAAGACTATGCACAATTTGAAAATAAACTAGAAAGTTTCCTATGACTGCATATTTTGTCTAAAGACCGCTGCTCCATAACTTGTCCGCCTGCTCTGCGGCTGCGGACATCAATCCGCCCGATCCTATATGATCGGGCTGATTGACACCCCCTGCTGCCGGCATTTATCGATGTGCGGCGGACATGATACGCTACATTGTATCATGTCCGCTAGCACTTTCATAAATTGGCCCCATAAATGCTTTTTTGGCCTATTTCCATATAGCACCTGTAGATATATTGAAGGATGTGCAAATTTTCATAGGCATCAAAACTTTACAACTGAAAAGTGCTTCACACCAAAACACTTCACAAAGAAATATAATATAATTACACGGCAAACCTGAGTGAATCTCCTGACACTGTTTTTGTGTCTAGAAACTGAAGGGCTCTTGTTATAAAATTACATGTCTTGAAGTCCATGCTGAACATATTATATCTGATAACTCATCGAAAAAGTGTCATATTTTTATTAGATTTAAAGATATTACAGTACCAATTTCCCATACAATGTGAAAGGAGTTCAAAATTAAAGAACATTTCATGTGTTAGAAAATGTAGCATTTATAAGCGTATTACGTCAGTTTTTAAGAGAATAATTATTGATTACAATTAATTAACACTAATGAATTTGTTAATTAGTATGAAGAGGTAGTGTGATTACATCATTTTATTACTTCTTATTTATATTTCATATTTCTGTGTATATATTATTATTTTTGTTTATTTCTAAAGCCCAAACATATTATGCAGTTCTGTAACATTAACTATACATTTATGGAGCATAATAATAGAAGGCATTTACATAAATCATATCTATATATCTTTATCTATACAAAGTGCATCTTTGTATTCAGATGTTACAAAACCTGAAATGTCTATCTATCTATCTATCTATCTATCTATTTATCTTTCTATCTATCTATCTATCTATCTATCTATCTATCTATCTATCTATCTATCTATTCATCTATCTTATCTATGTATCTATCTATCTATCTAGCTATCTATCACCTGTCTGTCTATCTATCTATATATCTACCCACATTGATAGTTAGTCTAATACTATCCTTCCAAAAAAATCACACATTAATAAACACAACAATGACCAGAATTTTCAAAACTTGTAAGAAATAGTAATGTCCAAATTCTGTACGCCATTTGAATATTGATTGCCATAGACTTACACCAAAATCAAACAATCTTGATTTACAGTGGAGATCTGGTGAAAAGCTTGTGCCGCCCCAGCACATTTGTGACCAATCGGCTGCTAGCAGGGGGTGTCAATAATCCTAATAATATCAGATCGGGATGATTGTTGGCCGCATGAGTTAAGGAACAGCGGTCTTACGACCGCTGCTTCTTAACTTTTGTTTTCGACGCCGTAAATAGCTGCATTCGCAGCTTAATAAATCTAGCCCATTGAATGTAATATTTGATATAGTTTATAGTTTAAAAAATTTGCTTCTTTTACAAAAAGCAAATGTTACATTTTCTGCAAATATTCACCATAAGTTTAGAACATAATTGAATATGGCCATAATTTATTTTTAATAAATGTGGCAAAACATTCAGCCATCCCTTGTCATGTGTTTGTTTAATTTGTGAATTTGTGCAGATAGAGCAAACAAGGTTGCAATTTACATAGGGATTCTGACTGGACCTTGTCATAGGGAGCAAACATAAAAATAATAAAAAAGAAACAACAAAAAAATCACTGGAGGGCATTCATAAGAGATAATAGCTGCAAATTTGGTATCGCAAAGGTTTTTTAATTAACACTTGCAATTTTTAAAATTGATCAGGGTGTGCAGTTTTACCTTAAATTTACATAAGGAACTAGATTGTCTCTTTAAAGGGACAGTATACACTCATTTTCATATAACTGCATGTAATACACACTACTATAAAGAATAAGATGCACAGATACTGAAATAAAAATCCAGTATAAAATGGTTTAAAAACGTACTTAGAAGCTTTCAGTTTAGCTCTGTTGAAAAGGTAGTTGGAAAGCCCACTGCAAGTGGCAAATAAGACACTCCCCCCTCCCCCTTCTTTTGCATATGAATAGACCCTTTACACAAACAGGAGCAAGCTGGAGAAGGTAGCTGACGGTATTCAAATAAAACGTTGGGGCTTGGTTAGGAGTCTTAAAATCAGAGCAATGTTATTTAAAAATAAGCAAAATTATACATTTAAAAAAAAAAAAAAAACTTTATGGGCTTTATAAATAGATCATCTTCAAAACATTTATGCAAAGAAAAAATGAGTGTATAATGGCCCTTTAAAATATACCTGTTTATCCTAAACCAACTGTGCTTGTACAAACAAGGCTGGTAGTGTATTTACTGAGATAAAGCTTTTGCTACTGTTGTTTATTTTAGATAAAAAAGATAATAGTTATTAAAAAGGGTTTGTGAATTGCAATTTTGTCCATTTATCTTTTGCTGTACTGTATAGTGAGCGTTATGATGTCAAAAAGCAATTTAAAGATATTTAGCGCTGGGGGGAAAACAGCATGTTGCAGACAGAAGCAGACAACTTCAATATGCCATGTACCTTGATTCCAGTTCCTTGAGCCGCTGGGTATAGAACAACACCAATGGAATACATGAGCAGACTATTAGACAAGATTAGGTACAGTCAGATCAACTTCAGTCTGTTTCCTAACCAGAATAAATGCGTAAGATATATTTTTCCAATTCATCCCATGTTCTCTTGCAACAAAATGTAAAAGGTGTAGGAACTGAAAGGATGAAAGGATATAAACTCACAAATGTTCAGTCTTGCTTCTCCACACACAGTGGTGGTAAAACATTATTATAGCAATAGGAATTATTTCTGTTGAGCTAATATTTAATCCCTGATTATTTGTACTTTGATAGATGATAGATAGATATATAGATAGATAAATAGATAGATAGATAAATAGATAGATAGATAGAAAGTGGTTGTAATATGTACTCTAAAGAATAATAAAAACTTTTTAGAAAATCAAAAAAGATAGACACACAGGGCTAGATTATGAGTGGAGCACTATTTATTTCTCCCGCTTGTGTTTTAACTGTGCTTAACGTTGGCTTTTTGTATGTCAGGTACTACGTGTAATACAAGTTAAAAGTAAAAAGTTTTTGCTTGCGCGCTAACTCAACACACGAAAAAACCAAAGTTACAATATTGTGACAAGTTAAAATATTCCTCCATAGACTTCAATCGACATAAAGTATTAATATTTCACATTTTATTGTTCTTCACATAGCAGAATATGTTGTATTAATTCATAAATGCATAATATATATATACGTATATATATATATTTATATATATATATATATGATGTTTTTTTGTTAAAATATATACCTATACCAATATACTGTATATATTACCTGCATCTAGCCATCCGGCAGGAGGACAGCCTACCCAGTGTGAGAGGATGCCGCTCCTCACAAAGACCTGTACAAAGAAAGAAAGATCAGAGTAAGCCTACTCTGGCTTTATATACTAGGGCAGCAACATGTTAGGAAAACGCAACGTAGCCCACTTCACAAGTTCCTAAATGCTTTAAAGCCACCACTGCCCTACTGAAGAGACTAACGTGGAGTACGGCTAGATCCAATCTTGAAAAGAAGATCAGAGCAAACCTACTCTGGCTTCCAAAATAATAAAATCTTGATTGCAGTGGATAAATCCAATCTTCTTCAGACACCGAAATTTCACCTCCTCCTTGCACTGTAGGCAAAGAGAATGACTTGGGGTTGTGGGAAGGGAAGTGATACTTAAAGGGACAGTCTAGTCAAAATGAAATGATTCAAATATGGCATGCTATTTTAAACTACTTTCCAATTTACTTTTATCATCAAATTTGCTTTGTTAACTTAGTGGTATTTTTGAAAAGCTAAACCTAGGTAGGCTCAAACTGATTTCTAAACCATTAAAAACCACCTCTTAGCTCAGAGCATTTTTAAAGTTTTTCACAGTTAGATAGTACTAGTTCATGTGTGTCATATAGCTAACATTGTGCTCACTCCCGTTGAGTTATTTATGAGTCTGCACTGATCGACTAAACTGCTTGTCAGTCACAAGCACTGAGATAAGGGGGCAGTCTGCAGAGTCTTAGATACAAGGTAATCACATTGGTAGAACATATATTAATATAACTGTTAGTTATGTGAAACTGGGGAATGGGAAATAAAGAGATTATCTATCTTTTTAAACATTAAACATTTGGTGTAGACTGTCCCTTTAACAGTTTGTCTGTGGTGCCTTTTGCCTCCTCCTGCTGGCCAGGAGTGATATTCCCAACAGTAATTGCTGATTCTGTGGACTCACCGTGTCTTAAGAAAGAAATATATATCTATACCGATATATATATATATATATATATATATATACACAGTATATTTATGTGTGTGTGCGTGTATATATATATATATATATATATATGTGTGTGTAAAAAAGGGCACTCTCAGGATTTTTTGTAAAGATGAATATATTTATTATGACAATACAAAACCTGTCATACGTAGAAAATGAGAGTTGACGTTTCGGCTCTCATATGAGCCTTCTTCAAAACAAAGTAAATCTGTAATCAGCTATGAAGCTATGCTCCCAAACTAGAAAATGTGTGCATGGCTTTATAGCTGATTACAGATTTACTTCGTCTTGAAGAAGGCTCATATGAGAGCTGAAACGTTGACTCTAATTTTCTACATATGACATATTTTGTTTTGTCATAATAAATATAATCATCATCTTTACAAAAAATCCTGAGAGTGCACTTCTTTACATACATTTATACAAGTCTCCTTGAGGATTGCACCCAGGTTGTTAATACACCGCCATGGTTGGAGTGCTGGGTCACTGGCTAATTGATATTATATATATATATATATATATATATATATATATATATATATATATATATATATATATATATATATATATATATATATATATATATATATATATATATATATATATATATATATATATATATACGTATATATATATATATATATATATATATATATATATATATATATATATATATATATATATATATATATATACAGTATATATATATATATATATATATATATATATATATATATATATATATATATACAGTATATATATATATATATATATATATATACAGTATATATATACATGATTATATATTGCTATAGATAAATACAGATATATATAGGAATAATTTATATTCCCCTATGTTTTCGCTAAATTATTGTAAATGTTCCTTACTACAGGTGAAAAAAGTTTACCTGTAGCATTATACTTACCTCGAGCATGCAGGAGTGCAGCGCTAATCTTGATCCTTCTTCTCAGAGCTCCGGATTGGACGCTTAGCACAGCGGATTGCAGTGCCTGAGATAAAGGACCTTCTCATTTAATGCAGGCTGTGGGATCCACCGAGCTAAACCTTCTAACAAGAAGGACCATGTTAAGTATTTAACACCTTAAAGGTAATGTAAAGAAAACTAATGAATACTGACAAATGTAATCAGTATTTTTTTTGTTTTGTTTTATATTTTCTTGGTGCATTTAACTAAACAAATATCAATTTTTTTGGAAACAAAAATGCATTTAATAAAATAAATGTATTATGAAATTATTATTTGATCTTTTACCATCCTGTACAACAAAAGGAATCAATACTGTTACATTTAAACACATATGTATCATAAAACACCAGGTGAAAACTGGAAACTCTAGCTGCTACAGCTGTTTCACTCTCATTCCTTTCCGACAGTCACTAAGATAGAAAAAAAAGAATCCTCTACATTCCAAACATAATGACATTATGACATATAGGGACATCTGTTCAGACTTTGATGAAATAGCAAAAACTCTTTGTGCTTTGAGGTCCAATCCGTTAAGCCTATAGAAGAGTTATTATGATTATCATCTTTCATTGCTGAAAAACCAACCTATTTAGCACTGATGAACAATGAGGTAACAGATTACAATAACAGGAAGATTATTAGGATCTGAACTTTACACCAGGACACACAATATGTATAATAATATAACAATTAAAATTATGGGGAGGCGAAAAGTGAGTTTAAAATCCTCCACTAAATACAAAATATAGAGATAATAACTCATTGTGTAAACCATTTACAAATCTAAACAAGTCAGAAGACTTGCTTTAAACCCAGGAACTCTCTGACTACACTGTTTCCAATGCAGCAAAGGAATCTGGGTAAGATGCAAATGAGGTTCACAATGACTCACCTTTTTACTTTTAGCCTGCTTTTTCAGACAGACTTCCCTTGAGTCATTGTGAACCTCATTTGCATATCTTACCCAGATTCCTTTGCTGCATTGGAAACAGTGTAGTCAGAGAGTTTCTGGGTTTAAAACAAGTATTCTGACCTGTTTAGATTTGTAAATGGTTTACACAATGAGTTATTTTCTCTATATTTTGTATTTAGTGGAGGATTTTAAACTCACTTTTCGCCTCCCCATAATTTTAATTGTTGTTGAATTTCGCCCAGAAATGAACTTTACCAAGCAGTGATTTAACCTACTCCCAGCTGATGAGTGGCAATAACCACGAAACAGCTGTCCTGGGATTGGTCTAAATCACTGTACTAACCCTAGCTAAGCATTAAAGCTGTGTAATGCAGCAGTGCTATGGCATAAAGGGAAGTCTGTCTTAAAAAGCAGGCTAAAAGTAAAAAGGTGAGTCATTGTGAACCTCATTTGCATATCTTACCCAGATTACTTTACTGCATTGGAAACAGTGTAGTCAGAGAGTTTCTGGGTTTAAAGAAAGTCTTCTGACTTGTTTAGATTTGTAAATGGTTTACACAATGAGTTATTTTCTCTATATAATAATATATATATACATGTGTTTAGATAGATATAAATATATATGTGTGTGTGATCCTTTCTATGAGGAAGGGAATACGGTCCCCGAAACATTACATTAAAAAAATGATTTTGAAAAGACCAGCACACACATATATACTGTAGTATTATATACACATACATACATGCAGAATGACTGTTGTTCGCTTTGTAGCATCAACCCTCAAATTTTAAACTTCTCAAAGTCTAGGTATGATCATCAATAGATGACAGAAGTTGTGTATTTATGAAATATGTGCATTTGGAGAAAATAAATTCATGCAACAAACAAAACATTTGTTGATTAATTTGTGCAGTTAAACCCATTACTGTAAAGACATACATATGATTGAGTAATGTTCTATGTTCTATAGTATACTATATATACAGTATATATATATATATATATATATATATATATATATATATATATATATATATATATATATATATATATATAATTTAGCAGGTGGAGAGCACTCTCACTTCATAAACAGCTTGCCAGGGTGCACGCAGGGAAAAACATCAATAAACAGTGGCTTATAAAGGCACGCTTTTGAAAAGACCAGCGAGTGCAAGCCACTGTTTATTGATATATATATATATATATATATAAATATATATTATATATATATATAAATATATATTATATATATATATATATATATATGTATATAATATATATAAATATATATATATTTATATATATATTTTTTTATATATATATATATTTACATATATAGTTATATAGAGCTGAACTCTAGAGTATCTCATTTAAAATAGAAAGAAAACAAAATGCTTTAACACATAATTTAAGTCAGTTACAAAGCAGTAATAACCTCATAGGACCTAGCTGAACACACCTGGAGAGCGGATGATAAGAGGCATATGTGTGTAGCCGCCAGTAGTACTTTGCTGCTCCTGAGTCTTCTATACATTTGATACCATAATTTAAAAGTCTCTTAAAATTGCATGGTCTATCTGAGCCACAGAAATTAAATTCTGACATTTATGTCCCTTTGTAAATTATAAAGCAGAGTATGCTCATATTGAAGGGATGAATTTTAGTATACATATTTAAGTAATCATGCAATTATTATATTATTCTAGTGTTTCTCTGCTTATTTTGAAATTGATTAATATTTTACAAAATTCCCATAAAAAAAACAATTAACACATTCAAAGCAGATGTTGATGTAGATGTAGACCCTAGTACCTTAGTCAGTGTAATCATTATTAGTCTAATATAAATTATGACATAATTCAAGCCTGCAAGTTCCTGTTTCCAGGAATGTGTACAATAAACTAAAAACATTAATGATTGTATTGTATGACTTACTGTTTAATTACAAGTGCAGGTTAAAAGTCCTTAAAGAGACAATAAACAGCTTGAGACCTTTTATATAAAACTTTATGCATAGTGAAATAACTTTGCTATACATTGAAATTATTTATTTTGCCCCCTTTCATTTAATTTAGCTGAAAATTGTGGAATTTCTAATTCTCAGAGCTGAGAATACACACTGTACATGTCTAAAGGCTAACCCTGTTACATATATTTCCCTAATTGGTTTAAGAAGATAACAACTGCAAAACAATGCAATATATACTAAGATAATGACCATGAGTCAGTGGAGTAATTATTAATTTGTGCAGCCCTAGGCACTGGGAAATCTGCTGGTCCCTTAATATCCCACATACTGCATGGAGGGGCCATGCACCTCCATTATTCAACCAGAGTTAATTGATTTGTGACAATATTCATAAATAAGACAACTACAATGCATAAAACTAATCAAAATCTTCTGCCCCTAAATCATGCAGCTCTAGATGCAGGCCAGTTGGCCTAAGATAAAATACATCCCATGTGCAAAACATAATTACACCCAATTGCAGAGCTCCCAACTGTCCCAGATATTGTGAGAGCTCTATGAGTCTAGGGGGCGCGAAACGCACCAGCCTTTCATCCATGTCTGTATATCCTATTTTTTAATATTTTGGATCAAAGATTTTGTTTTTAATATTCCCACTGATGTGCAGTCAACGTCTTCATTTTTTTTGTGGGAGCTCTGTCCTGCAGCACTTTCTGACTTTATAAATGTAGTGGTTAACAAAATGATACCAAGGACCTACTCGAAAACTCCTGGAATCCCCTATCCCTGCCCATGGCAGCGGCCCCACCCACAGAACACCCATAATTCCTCCCCGTCTACAATGAGCACACTCACAAAACAAACATTACTCTTCTCACAGGTATCCTCAGCCTCTTACCATAGGGAGGGTTTTGGCAGATAATAAAACAAAAATGGAAAGAAAAACCTATAATGGAAATAAATTTGAGACTGTAATAGTAAAAGGAAACTAAAAAAAATAGAATAAATGTAAAGCAAAATGTCTGAGTATAATGCTCATACATATTTTACCTTTAAAATGTATTATGAATATTGACAGACGATAAGAAACAACTTAACATTTTAGCTGTGGATATTGTCCATCTCTAAAATTACCTCTTTGAATCCTAAAAAAAGCTGACTAGAAGCAAAATATAACTCTGAACTGAAAAATAGCATAGCAATGATTGAGTTTCTAGCCTGTATTGCCATGTGCAAGCATTTGTACAGTTGAAAGTTACATCAGTCAAAGGTAAATGCTGATAGATAAAGCCGGGCACTTCTAAGATCATTCTAAATAATCAGGAAAAGTAGATAAAGCCGGGCACTTTTAAGATCATTCTAAATAATCAGGGAAAGTACACTGCATTTGAGAATATTTTTTAAGCCTTACAATGGTGTTCTAAAATAAATAGTACAATATCTCTGCTATTTATGAAAATGACAAGGCTTAAAAATAAAATCAGCTAACCACACTCAGCAAGGAAGATTTTTTTTTTTCTGACAGTTTTTCTTCAGCATGGAGATGATATAAAACAAGTTAAAAAAAACTACTTTATTTAGTATAATGGTAGTTGTTTGCTTTGAACTAAAAACTCAGGTCTGGGCATCTCACTTAAATTCCCTTGGGGTGTACTTAAGCCCTGTAAAAAAAAAAATGTTATTTCAGTGGATCAAGTTCAAATATTTGTAAGTGCATGATACAATTCTCTAAATGGTTATTCCACATAAGAAAGCTGAGAGGTATTACAGCATCATGTATGATTAATCCATATTTTCATTATTGGTTGGACACTAATCACCCATGACAGGTTAGTAGCATGCGGGCTGCTGGGTAATAAGAACTAGGGTGATAATTTCTGGTACAACAAATTAGCTGTAATACAATTTAAACTACCAGCCTCTCTAAGTAAGGCTTAAGGGGATACATTTTATTTTTTTTATCTCATTTCGTATAGAAAACACTAAAAAACATCAGTAATGTGTACTATAGCAAAAATTAGAATTACAAAATTGAGAATTAAAGCGACATTTAACAACAAATAAAGTAGCCTGCCCTGCCATTTATGTTGTAGGGATACATATTTTGAATGGTCTTTGCTGGTAGACCATAGATGTAAGTGTTCTCTGCACGTGTAGGAAGGACAAAGTACAGTTTTCCGAGATAAACTACAGGAAATGGGGCAAATTAAAAAATTAATGTACATTGTTTTTTTAACTATGCTATGTAATTAAATAGGGAGGGACCAGATGAATTCCACTATCACCATATTATTATAATTTGGAACAGAAAGGTTAACATTCATTTGATGCCCATTACATTATATCCTAACATGTCTGAACATTACATCTCAATTATCATAAACAATGAATGATTAAAAATCAAACTTAAAGGACCATTAAACACATTGAGATTAATTTTACATTGCTTAGTTAGTTATAGTAGAACAACTTTGCAGTAGACCGTCATTATTTATTTGGCCCCTTTTTTTTGTAATTTAACTCAGAACATTTCTTTAAAATAACTATTATTTTTCTGAATACAGTACATTATGATGCTAAAAACTGACATAAAACTACCTTTAGGTTGCATGAATAAGCTGCATGACATGTAAATATTACCTAAAGGGCTTAAGATGTTGTTTACACTTGGTCCCATCCTCTGTTCCAGATGCAAACATTCAAGGGGTCGATCCGATAAAAATCGTCGCCCGCAAAAGTCGGCGACGCCAAT
The DNA here is from genome assembly GCF_027579735.1 of Bombina bombina. Taxonomy (NCBI): domain Eukaryota; kingdom Metazoa; phylum Chordata; class Amphibia; order Anura; family Bombinatoridae; genus Bombina; species Bombina bombina. The sequence goes on from NC_069500.1 coordinate 959,150,858, forward strand.
ATTTGCGCGGGTTTGGTATCCTATATACGGCGTAACCTAGAAGTTACGCGCGTATATTTCTGCCGTCGCCCGTAGTTTTTTGGGCCATAGGCAGGTATACCAAACCCGCGCAATTTGGTATCCAATATACAGCGTAAGGACTTGCGTGGCGAAAATGGAGAAATCTTACTCCATTTTCACCTCGCCACAAAAAGCAGCCGTAAGAAGCCTTACGCTGACTATTGGAGCCCCGTAACTCCCTAAACTGGCTGCTAAAATAAACCTAACACCTAACGCATGCGCAATGTCTATCTCCCTGTCAACCGCAATCTGCTAAAATAAACCTAACACCTAACGCATGCGCAATGTCTATCTCCCTGTCAACCGCGATCCCCCGCCGCAATCCATAATAAAGTATTTAACCCCTAAACCGTCGCCATCTACATAAACTAACCCCCTACTGTGAGCCCCTAAAACCGCCACCATCTAACTGATCTATCCCCTAATGTGAACCCCTTACACCGCCGCCATCTATATTAAAATTATTAACCCCTAATTTAATCTACCTACCCCGCCGCCAGCTATATTAACTATATTAACCCTAAGTATATTATAGTTAATATAGTTATTACATTATATATATTAACTATATTAACCCTAATTATATTAGGGTTAATATAGTTAATATAGTTACTATAGTATTTATATAAACTATATTAACTCTATCTAACCCTAACACCCCTAACTAAATTCTTATTAAATAAATCTAATTCATATTATAAACTAAAATATTCCTATTTAAATCTAAAAACTTACCTATAAAATAAACCCTAAGATAGAATTACATTATAGCTATGTTAGGGTTTATATTTATTTTACAGGTAAATTGTTAATTATTTTAACTAGGTATAATAGCTATTAAATAGTTATGAACTATTTAAGAGCTACCTAGTTAAAATAATTACCCAATTACCTGTAAAATAAATCCTAACCTAAGTTACAAATATACCTACACTATCAATAAATATAAATAATATACAAATATCTATCTAAAAATACAATTAAATAAACTAAACTAAATTACAAAAAAAAAAAAAAAACTAAATTACAAAAAATAAAAAAAAGATTACAAGATTTTTAAGCTAATTACACCTATTCTAAGCCCCTAATAAAATAATAAAGCCCTCCAAAATAAAAAAAATTCCCTACCCTATTCTAAATTAAAACAAGTTCAAAGCTCTTTTACCTTACCAGCCATTAAAAGGGCCTTTTGTGGGGGCATGCCCCAAAGAAAACTGCTCTTTTGCCTGCAAAAAAAAAACACAATACCACCCCCCAACATTACAACCCACCACCCACATACCCCTAATCTAACCCAAACCCCCCTTAAATAAACCTAACACTACCCCCCCTGAAGATCTCCCTACCTTGTATTCACCCCGCCGGGCAGAACTCCTCATCCGATCGATGTGTTCCAGCAAGCGGCAGAGAGTCTTCTTCCATCCGGGCGATGTCTTGAAGCAAGCGGCAGAGAGTCTTCTTCCATCGGCGACGTCTTCAAGCAAATCGGCATCTTCAATCTTCTTACTTTGCTCCTCCGCCGCGGAGCATCCTTCCGGCACTCAGATTCAAGTTCAATCTGATTGGCTGAAACTGTGGGCGACGCGGGTTCCCTCGCTTGCGCCGCAAACTACGATCTATATCGGATCGCGCCCCTAATATTCAGAAATCCAAATTATTCCAAATTCCAAACCTTTTAAGGTCCCAACCAGTTTGGATAAAGAGTATAGTACCTTTATTTAAACACTGGATGCAAGTAGCAATGATCACATAGAATGTATAGATAATTAGTAAAATAATTAGAAAATTAGGAAATATTTATTAGTGTCTAAGTCAACACTAAAAATAATTCTTATAATTTATATATAGTTATATCTAGAAAAGGACTTGATGTGCCCTATTGACTTAATAAATAAAAGATATAAGAATCCCCATTTTGCAAAAAGCAATGAATATTTGTAATATCTTTGACTTTATAATTTCTAAGTGATTTCCTAAATCTTCCTGGAGTATTTTCTTATTAATGTTAAGGTTACATTGAAGAAAAGTATGAAGAATATTAAATTGAAGTGAGTGACGTGCTTATAAATGAGTAGGCCCTAAAAACTACATGGCCACAAAGAAGTTATTTCATCTAGAGTGATAATAAAAAATCCCTCAGTTAATATCAACAAAAACTCCTACAAATGATTCTGGTTAATCTTGCATAAATAATTCTTCTTTTGACCTAGTTTTCACAGGTATAGAGTAATTTTATCTACTATAATAAATTCACCTTTCACACATCTTAAAAATTACAATTATTTATAGTAGGAAACTATAAAAGAGAAGTTCTAGGATAACGACTATATGAAGACTAGATCTGAAATTGTCCACATTATTAAGTTATCTGAAATGAATGGCAATATATATATATATAAGTGATTTAAAGGGATACTAAGCCCAATTTTTTTCTTTCATGATTCAGATAGATCATGCAATTTTAAGCAACTTTCTAATTTACTCCTATTATCATTTTTTCTTTGTTCTCTTGGTATCTTTATTTGAAAAGAAAGAATGTAAGGTTAGGAGCTGGAGTATTTTTGATTCAGCACCTGGGTAGCACTTGCTGATTGGTGGCTAAATGTAGCCACCAATTAGCAAACGCTACCCAGGGTGCTTAACTAAAAATGGGCCGCCTCCTTAGCTTAGATTCCTGCTTTTTTAAATAAAGACAGCAAGAGAATGAAGAATAATTGATAATAGGAGTAAATAAGAAAGTTGTTTAAAACTGCATGCTCTATCTGAATGATGAAAGAAAAAAAATGGGTTAAGTATCCCTGTAATATAAAGGGATGTGGTTGGGTGTTCTATGCGTAGAAACAGTCTATTTAAGGATGTGTTTAGATTATCAACCAGCCAAGCCCTCGAATGTTTGGCTATGCAGATGTCATAAAAAGACACCTCTCTCATCCCAGATCATGGATCGCTCTAACTCCACCCTTACGATGTCCCTTCCACAAGGAAACTGCAATTACTCTCCAGTCTATAATTTACAGCAGGGTATTTGCTCTTATGTAAAATTAAAAACTGTTTACATTTACTATATTAAAAATACCAGCCCCACAGCAGGGACTCAATGCAACAAAAGTCAGTAAACCTTTCATTACTGAGATTATTATTTTTTTCAATACGTTGTATGTCCACTTTCATTTTTGATGACAGATTCAATCCTCCTCAGCATGTAGTATACCAGTGTTGCACAAAAATCTGGAGTGATGTTCTGCCATTCTTCAGAGACAAATTTTTCAGCTGCTCTTTGCTGGAGGAGTTGTGTTGCTCTAACTTTGTCTATTTAATATCCGGACTGTGTTCTTTTGGATTCAAGTCAGGCAACATACTTGGCCAGGTCATAGTTTTCACTTCTTTCTTCTTTAGAAACTCTTTCGTGATTTTGGCATTGTGCTTTGGATCGTATTTTGGTATAGCCACAGGCATTCATGGTTCCATCTATAAATGTCATCTCCCCAACACCTTTAGCACTCACGCAGCCCCATATTGTCCCACTCCCACTCTGTGCTTTACTATTGGGACTATGCATTTACTGTAATAATAGTGGCCAGGTTTACGCCTAACATGCTGGGCCACATCTGAGCCAAACAAATTTATCTTGGTCTCATCTGATCAAAGAATGTGCTCCCAATATTTATTAGGCTTCTTTTCATGCTGTTTAGTAAAATTGAATCTTGCAGTTTTGTGCCGAAGAGCAAGCAAGGATTTTTTCTTGGACACAGTCCATAGAGGTTGACATTATGCAAAGACCTTTGCAGTGTCTGAGCTGTCATAGAAATTACAATTTTAATTGACAACCCCTGAGCCAAGACTGAAGCACTTGCCTGTCTGTTTTTCAGAGCTAGATTGTACAAGCAGCACATAGTCTATCGCGTAATTGTAGGAGGACGGCCACTGCGGCTCTGATGAGTGGTACTATGGCTTATTCTATAACTCCTGATTACTGCTGCAACTGTGGTTTGACTGATCTCATAGTTGGTTACCGATATTCCTGTTTCCTTTTCCACCTTTTGAAGTCTCACAATCACTTTTTTCAATTCCTCTGGTAATTATTTTCCATGTGCATCCATGATGCAGACAGGCAGATAGACAGAGTCCATAGCTTCAAAATTGGTGTTCACATGTAATTGTATAACTATGTTCATGCAATTAGGCTAATTGGAAATCACAGGTGTACTCAATTTTGTTTCAATGATCTAACTTCTGCATCAGTGATTACAGGTGTATTTACTTTTGTTGCATTGTTTCTACTTTGGGGCCTGAATTTTAAATATAGTCTCTCTAAAGTATTTGATTTTGATTGTTCATAAGAGACAATACTCTATTTGTCAATTTAGAAATAATGCAATTATTGAGAGGTGATACAATTTTGAATCATTTGACATTTAAGTTCAATAATTTTGGGAGCCTTCTTATTTATACATTTCCTTAAAGGGATACTCAACCCAAATGTTTTCTTTCATGATTCAGATAGAGCACGCACACTGGACAGTACTTGTTTAATGGTGGGTGCATTTAGCCACCAATCAGCAAGCACAACCCAGGTTGTGAACAAAAAATGGGCCGGCTTCTAAACTTACATTCTTGCTTTTCAAATAAAGATAGCAAGAGAATGAATAAAAATTGATAATAGGAGTAAATTAGAAAGTGGCTTGAAATTGCATGCTCTATCTGAATCATGAAATAAATTATTTGGGTTCAGTGTCCCTTCAATATTAATGAATAATAATTCCATTTTGTTAATGAAACTCGGATATTAATTTCATTTTCACTAAACAAATATTCAAATGAATGAAATGTAAAATTTAAAGGAAACTTATACATACTGACAAAATTCATCAATCCTGACCCTTCTTTACAGAGTCCCAGGGCACACTCATAGGAGGCTTAAGGCAGTGGATCCCAGGGCCTGCACTAAAGTTGAAAGTCCTTTAGCGCAGGTCCTGGGATCAGCCTCATATTAGCACATCCCGGTGATCTGTGAAGAATGATCGGGATTAATGCGGCTCTTCAGTGCGTTAAAAGTAAGTATGTTATGCTGAACTTTTTCACCTGTAGCAAAGGAAAAGTTACATAACTTTAACGAAAACTAATTTAAATGTTTAATGAATATCCAGTATTTGTTTTGTTTAAAACAAAATTAATTCAGAATTTGAATATTTGGTCTGAAAGATTCAGCCATACTGATTTTTTTGCCCATGCATATGTGTATTGATATGTTAGCATGAAAGGGGGCTTGCAGGTATTGAGAAATTCAAAGTGAGGGAAGAGATTTGCCCAAGTGATTCAGAGTCTGAACAGTAATGACTTATGTTTGGGTAGTTCTAAGTGAAGCTTGGAAAGGCCCAGGTTTCAAATACAGATTTCTAAATAATTTAAACCATAAACATATTTTTTGCCGTATGCTGCAATATGCAATGTTTATATTTGTATACACTTTCATTTTAGCCTATACAGTTCTAGAGTGAATAGGTCTGACAAATCTATGATTTTAATACTTCAAAAATATAAACAAATCAGATTACATAACCATTTTCTTAAGTCTCTAAGCACATAATTAAAGAACATTTTCTTATTTTGTATCTATGCTTAATCGTTATTTGAGCCTAACAACTTAATTTATTTAGCAAGTCTGCTTTTTGGTAACTAACCAAATACTATTACTTTTAATGGTTGTTTAAAAAAAGGTCTTTTATATAAAGTTTATGAGTTTGGCATGCATTTTACATACCTTTGCTTACTGCAATCAGGTTATTATAGCTATGCTACATTTTTGTGTGCCAGGTAAAACTGCCCTTTCTGTGAAAATATTCACGCTACTGTGATATTACCTAACACACCAGGAATGCTCTGGCCCTAGAATAATACATTTGACTTTCAGAGGAGCTGAATGAATGTAGGCAATGGAGAGCCACATATGCACATATAATTTATTTCCCTATAGAGCAGTGTGAGATTTCCAACCCACAGCTTTTACACATAAAATATTAAGAGCCAATTTTCAACTGCACCTCTGTCACTTCCATTATCATTGTACACATTCCGAGGTGATAATGGACTCTGTAAATTGTAGCTTGCCTCCCATCTCACACCACTGGGGAGTTTACACAGGGACACTTCTGTTCTAAGGGGTGGCATAGACTTAGCTGATATTAAAAATATGGAAACCTAGGCAGAAACGGCAAGATTTGCTTTAGAAAATTCAAATAGTATGACAAGGTATTTTTTTCACTGGCTTAAGCAGATGTTAGATGCATTTTGGTACTATAAACTATAGTTTATTTTGACTTTTTTTTATTCTAAATTATTAAGTGACAAAAAAATGGCCCAGAGCACAACTGATTATGTTGACGTATGAGGTAGTTCAGGACCAGTATTCATAGGAGTGCTGTTTAATGTGAATACAGATATTCCCAATGCTCTTCTTTGTAGAATTTATTTCACTTACATTTCATCAGTTTGAATGACTGGTTGTGCTCTAAAGTCCCATTCATTGCAATTTTTGAACAAATGAATAAACATCAGTGAAATACAAATGAGTTGGTAAGAACAACACCATTTATTTGTACAGAATCTTCAACTGGCCCAACGTTTTTAATTAATTTCCTGTTACTTTTCATTAGCACTTATTACACTTGCATTATTGATCAGTTCTTGTCAGTTTCAAGTATTGTATAATACCATATAATACATTCTTCAACTTACATACAATAAGAATAAATCAAATATCAAAAAATGAAAATAAAGTTGCAGCTTACTTACATAAAATGTTTTTCTGAAACAAAATTAAGGTTTATTGAACCACATTCTTTTTTTATGTCGGAGATAAGTACGGACATTTTTGTTAAAGATTATGCATGCACACAAGTGAAACAAATTTTAATTATAAAAAGAAATTGAGTTAGTGACCTCAGAAGCCTAATAATGCACTTGTGCTGTATTTTGTAAGACTGTAACACATTGGGAACTCTGTGCCATTAGCAGGTTTCAATACCTAATTTTGTCACAGTTTCTATTAATGAAATCAATGACCACTTCAACATGCAAAGTAATTTCTCTGTTCCAGTTAAATTTTGCCCTAGAACTCTGACCCCAAAACAACCTAAACCAGGGTAATTCAATTTAAATTTTAAGGACCTAGTGTGCTGAATATCTGAAATACTGCAGAATACAGCTGTTCAGCAACTGTGGTTATTTAACCTGATCAAATGAAATATAATTCTAAAAATCCTGCCTGTTAGTTGGTCTTGAAAACTGGAGTTGAAAAACTCAGGCCTACCTATACTCTCTTCTAAAATGCCCCCGACTCAGCTCTAAAACTCCTATTTCACACATTAAAGGGACTCGATTTTGAGATGTATGCTTAAAGACTATTGGGTTGAGCAGAGATGCAAAATATTTTTTTAATTGGAATTTCATATAATTGTTTAAAAAAATTATTATTGTATACTAATGAGGTATCATGTATGGGTGTAGACTCTCCGCATACAAAATAGTAACTAAAAAAACTAATCCCAAAATTAAAGGGACATAAAACAAGTTGGGATAGAGACAAAATATAATAATATGTACTTTCTTTTAAGTTTCTGAATTGTACAGCTCTAACTCCCCCCACACAATTCCTTATATGGCTGCATCTATATCCACTTTTGATTTGGTTGAATGCACACTTTAACATTCATTATCTGCTGGAGCATGCATAGTAGCAAATAAATAGCTGTGAACTTAGTTGAAATATAATGCCTGTGTTTCTGATGCTAAACACTGATAAGGGGGGTGGATCTGACTACTCCAGACAGCATGGCTATATAACTAATTTTGCTTATTTTTGAAAATTATTTTATAATACTTGCCAGCAATTTTTTTTAACTATTTTTTATGCAAACTATTTTTACTTAATTAGCCCTTTTACGATATGCACAGATCTCAACATGTGTTATGGTATTTTAAATACATAAATGTTAAAAATAAATAATAAGAAAAAATCTGAATTTTGACTAGATACTATCACACATTTCTATTAGAACTTGAAATATATCCACTTCACTTAAATGTTTCACTTATTTTTTATGCAACCATTAGAGGGCAGAAAACTATCAAATGCAACTTTCATAACACATATGGTTGTCTGGTACTGAAATATACTATAAAGATATTGTATGGTATGTTTTCCAATATAAATTGATGGATTCTGTTTTTTTATGGCAGTCTTGATAAAAAAAAGTCCTAGGAGACAAATAAATGATTACTATGGCTTTATACTACACTAAAACTTTATTATGAAGAGCCATAAGAGTTTGATCTTCAGCATTTGTATGTAGAAAGGATTTCCTTTTAATGGTTAGCCTCTAAGTATTACTGATCAATAATTATGTGGTTTGAGTGCTTCTATCACAAAGGACAAATCACTCCTCCGTTAGCAAAAAAAATTTTTATTACACAATTTATATATATTAAAAAATGTAAGAAATAAAAATACCCATTAGTACACCTTTTGTCATTATCTTGGTGTTTTGTTAAAATCCAAAGACTCACAATAAATATCACACTGTAAATTCTAATTTTCTATCAGTTGTGTACAAAAATACATACATCTGTATCCTGATTTCTCATAAAAAAACAGTCTAAATTCACAAGGAATATCTGTCATGTAAAGCATCCAATAAGGCTTGGAAAAGTGTAATATCTTTAATATTTAGGAATCATTTTCTAAATCTACTAAAATATTAACTTCTACATTCAACAGAATTCCCAACCCATATTTAAGGGGAATTAAAATGCCCATAGTTTAAAAGGTTGGACAATCCTAGATGCATTTCAATAAGAACCAATTTTGCATGTGCCAACCTCCTAACAAAATTTCATTTCTATGAATTTTTAATAACACAAAGTAATTTTTTCAAGGTCACTGGCAGAGCAAGTAGTTATTCAGACATTAAATTTGTTCACAGTTTCTTGGCAGCTAGGCTGGAAAGCTAGCAATAGGTGTGGGGGGGTAAAGCTTATACAGTGAGTGTGTAAGCTGAAAATAAAAAAAGAAGAGAATAAGAAAATAAATTGTTAAAATAATGTCCCGGTGGTAGGCAGTTATGCAGTTCATAGCATAGAATTTAAAATTCTGCTTTGTTGTTTAAGGTTTTTAGCAGTCGACCACAGAAGACCCTTTTAGTGCTCTACTAATGTGTTTATATGCATAACCCAGTTTTAAATAGTACTGTGTTCATAACAAAAGACCTTCAGAGAGTTTTGCTGGCCAGTTAATTCAATGCAAATAACCCTGCCAAATAGAAGGTCACAAAAGTATATTTTCTCTCTTCCATTTAGCAATATAAACACTTCACATGATGAAAAAAGTACAGCTCACAGAGAATACTTAGCCAAGGTGTTGTAAGATCTATTTATCACTAGGATGACCAATTATATAATCATTACTGATGATAACAGTCAAATTTGTTTATAAAAATTTTAACATATGCAAACATGAAATACCAAGGATCTAACTTAACAGCTTAACTTGTTTTAGGGAAGTTGCAATGATCTAGTTAAAATGCACATTTAATATGCCTTGGTATTATTTTCATGAAAAGAAAAAATAATAATAATTATATATATATATATATATATATATATATATATATATATTACAATAAAAATATATATCCATAATAAGATATAAAACAATTAACAATATTTAAAATACTACTACTACTACTACTTATAATAATATATTATAATAATAATAATAATAATAATAATAATAATATGCACTTTATGTGTTGCAACTTATATATAGTGTGCTTCAATTAGTTTAACAAAACTTGACTTTTTTATGTTGCAATAGATATGGGGGGGAAATGGTAATTACATAGTATAATATGTAATGGAAGTGAAACAATTACACTGTTATAGCAATGTTATATTTTCCCTCATTATTTCATGATAAATCTCATCAAAACACTTTACAAATTTATTCTGAAAATTTGTAAAAAAAAAAACCAACCTATAATTCTTATTGCCCAGTCGCTATTCATTTGGTAGTGACAAGCCGATGAAATTCCACTCTGGTGGGCAGTAATTGAGAAATGAGAGGGGAGGAAAAATAAACAGCCTGGAGGAATCCTTGGCCTGAACACACATTTCCGATTCACCTGCATTTAATACTGTTAATATTTTAGCAGCTGTGGTGCCAGGGTCAAGCTGAAATTTTGTACTGTGTGTTTCACACTGAAATGTCACAGCCTTTTGGTTTTGCTTTTGCTTTTTATTTCTTTTTTTTTTTTTTTTTGCTTTTTATTTCTTTTTTTTATTTTCATCATCCTCTGTATTCATAAATTGTAACCTTCATAACACTGGAAAGATTAGCTTTTTTATTAACACCTTCTGTGCCTTGAGTTACAGTTTATTGATGGTTTAAACACAGGACATATTTGAAAAGTTCAGATAAAAACTGTTTGACATTTGTTATTATTAATATCAATCCACCTATGGCCACCAGGGCATGCCTCAGTGTGAGAAGGCTTTGTAAAATAATTATTATCTCTTTGTTTCTGGATTTACAAACAATTTTAATAATATAAATGAAATGTGAAATGGATACAATGTTTTAGTGTATATATATATATATATATATATATATAATATATATATAAATAAAATACATACATACACACACATATTTTGTATATTTCTCAAGTAAACATTTTACAAATGACTGCATCTTATGTTTTCTCTCTTATGTATTTCTTATATCCTCTGCAAGGTTCCTTACTGTTCCAAATAATATCTCCGCTTTCACATGCAAGCATTGAATTAAGTACATTATTGTGTGGGCTGAATAAAAATGCAATCTGTAATATCCAATTAAAGAACAAAAACATTAGAAGCTGATGATGCCAACTCTCAGGTTTTTAAAAAAAAAATGTATTTAAAAATGTAATTCTTTGCTAAGCTACAGTCCTTCAATTAAAAAAAAAAAAAGTTATATTCTTGGAACTTGAGAATGTTACACTCCTGGACGCACAAAAATACACATACAATGGTTTACATAAAACCTTAAAATTATATGAATTTTGTTTTAATTATTTTTGTTTCCCTTTACTATGTTCTTTGTAGTTTTCTTTCCTTGATCACAACAACACTAAGAAAAAAAATATAGGACAGGAGCAAAAAAATCAAACCCTAAGTAAATGTATTTTTATTGTTTATAATGGCTATTGTTTAAACACACACACACATCCATGAATTTATATATATATATATATATATATATATACACACACAAACACATAAATACATACGCAAATATATATGTGTAGCAACAAACATTACAAAGTAGGCAGGGTTAAACAACAACTACTTTAAGCTTGAGTAGATAGTAAAAACAATCTGTAATGCTGTATCAAAGCTCCATATCGGGTTTGGGGACACTTGTGTTTATTTTACTTTGACTGTGACAACTGCTTTCTATCTACATTTCCCAAAAGCCAACTAGATAGCGTTATCAATCTGTGGAACTTAGCAGGATATAAGCAGGTGTTCTTCTTCAGAGAAATTCGAAAAACTTGACTGATAGATGTTCTGTTAAGAGTATTTGAAGATATAAGTAATAATAATTTGGGTATTATGTATGATGCACCATTTGGTTATGTTCTCTTCAAAGATTTTTTTATGAGAAAATCCACCACAATATTTGCTGACATGACTTATGAGAGAGCTGAATTTTTCAGTGCCCTGCTGCAAATGTCTAATTGTCAGCCTTTCCAGTGACGTTTTTTTTTTTTCATACCTTGTTGCTTACTTAGAAATACGGCTACTGTAGCAAGTCCAACTGTATTCACACTGTCTTGTGACATATCCTTTCCTGGCATCACATTAAAGGGATAGTCAAGTCCAAAAAAAACTTTCATGTTTCAAATAGGGCATGTAATTTTAAACAACTTTCTAATTTACTTTTATCACCAATTTTGCTTTGTTCTTTTTGTATTCTTAGTTAAAAGCTAAACCTAGGAAGGCTCATATAATAATTTCTAAGCTCTTGAAGGCCACCTATTATAACATGCTTTTTATTTGCTTTTCACAACAGGGGAGAGCTAGTTCATGTAAACCATATAGATAACATTCTGATCACGCCCGTGAATTGTGAATTGTGGCAGACACTGTACTAATTGGCTAAAATGAAAGTCAATAGATAATAAATAAAATGTCATGTGATCAGGGGGCTGTCAGAAGATGCTTAAAGGGACAGTCTACCATAGAATTGTTAATGTTTTAAAAGATAGATAATCCCTTTATTACCCATTCCCCAGTTTTGCACAACCAACACAGTTATATTAATATACTTTTTACCTCTATGATTACCTTGTATCTAAGAACCTTCTTCCAGCCCCCTGATCACATGACTGTGACTGTTTATTATCTATTGTCTTAAATGTAGCATTGTTTTGTGCTAAATCTTAAATAACCCCCTGTGCCTGAACACAGTGTTATCTATATGGCCAACGTGTACTTTCTGTCTCTTTGTGTTGAAAAGAGATTTAAAAAGCATGTGATAAGAGGCAGCCCTCAAAGGCTTAGAAATTAGCATATGAGCCTAACTATGTTTAATTTAAACCAAGAATACCAAGAGAAAAAAGCAAATTTGATGATAAAAGTAAATTGGAAAGTTGATTAAAATTAAAAGTCCTTTCTAAATAATGAAAGTTTAATTCATACTAGACTGTCCCTTTAAATACCAGTTAATCACAGAGGTAAAATGTATATTAATATAACAGTGTTGGTTATGCAAAACTGGGGAATGGGTAATAAATAGACATGGGCGATTCGGTTCGATTCGGAAATTCGGCAAATTCGGCGATTCGGATCGAACCAAATTTCTGAATTAAAATGTTGCCGAATTTTCCGAATCGAACCAAATCGATTCGTAAATTCGGATGGCCATTGGGATTGCACTAGTATTATACAGTATGTTAGGTTAACACCTAATATACCGTATAATACTAGTCTAATCCCACCTAACACTTACCGAATTTCCGAACCGAATCGAACCGAATCGAATCTAGCCGAATTTCTTCGAATCTAAATGAATCCGAAATGAATTCGAAACGAATCGATTCAAAATTTTCCGAATTAGAATCGATCCAGACCGAACTTCGAAAAATTCCGAATCGATCCGAACCGAATTTTTTCTCCATGCACATGTCTAGTAATAAAGGGATTATCTATCTTTTAAAACAACATAAATTCTGGTGTTGACTGTCCCTTTAAGAAATTCCTTACTGCCCTTACAGTTCCAGAGCATTTGATGTTATTCCATTATTTGCTAGGCACACTTAAAGGGCTGCAATAAATTTGATCATTTTTTTTTCTTAACATCAGAACCTAGATATTTTCTTATTGAGCACAAATTGAGAGGCAACAATATGACTGGCTTTATGCTGATCATTTATAGTAATCCCAAAAACTATACTGTTTCTCTTTACTATTACCATGTAGACACTATCCATAATACTGAAAACCCCCAGTACTGAAGAAGCAAACAGTTTGTTTGTTTTTTCTTGTGACCGATTTCATATGTTCCATTATGCAACAATGAACTAGTATGAAACTTTTCCGTAACTCTTTTATTAATTTTAATTTTAGGCTTGTTGTTGTTTTCTGACAAAAATGTGTTGTTGTTTTTTATGTCAATGACAGAATATCTGAAGTTTCATGTTTACAAGACTTATGTATTTCCAAAGAGGAACTGACTTAGTAAACAAGTATTGTCATTCCGGTTGTGAATCCACTACTTTTAAATGATAGATAAGATACCTCTCGAGTTGGATATAGATTAAAATATTGTTTAGCCATTATCTCTTCTGTCAAAAAAGAAAAATATATATTTTTTTAACTATTTTATATCTTAACTTTTGCCATGCAACTCTGGGGTATCCAGCTTTGACTCAAACCATGTTCTACTTTAAAGGGACAGTCAAGTCCAAAAAAACCTTTCATGTTTCAAATAGGGGATGTAATTTTAAACAACTTTCCAATGTACTGTTATCACCAATTTTGCTTTGTTCTTAGACCTTGAAGGCCGCCTCTAATCCAAATGCATTTTGATCATTTTTTACCACTAGAGGACATTAGTTCACGTGTTTCATATAGATAACATTGAGCTCATGCACGTGAATTTACCATGGAGACAGCTCTGATTGGCTAAATGCAAGTCTGTTAAAAGAACTGAAATAAGGGGGCAGTCTGCTGAGGCTTAGATACAAGGTAATTACTGAGGTAAAACGTGTATAATTACAACTATGTTGGTTATGCAAAACTGGGGAATTGGTAATTAAGGGATTATCTATCTATTAAAACAAAAAAAAATTCTGGTGTTGACTTTCCCTTTAACATAGAATTAATGCTTCTCAGAAAGAGGACAACTTTCTTTGAAAATTTCTTTCATTCATTTAATAGCATTTTCGTTATTTTCCCATTCACAAAGAAAAAAGCATCAAAGTATCTAGCAAATGTTAATGATTTTCACTAAGTTGCTCATAATGTTCACCATTCTGTGAAGTAGGTTCTACTTCCTTGATCAGGTTATCAGTATTTCCATCTGTTAATGTGTTCTCAGTCTTGGACACCCATTTCATTCTTAGTAAGATAATCATGTTGTCTTTCTTATAAATCACTAGAACCGAAGCTTTTGATATAATGGACAGGTGAACCCAATCAAAAATCAATACATGCTTTGGCAGGTTGAATACGTGTCACAAACTGTCATAGGCAATGAGCAGGAGGTGAGTGTATATGTGGAAGCCAGCTTGTGCCAAATTATTACTTTACCATTTTTGCCTGCTCAATTATATGAAAAGACAACAATGCTTTTAGGGGGAATGCAAATGTCAAAATTTAACTTGACTCCGATAAACCATAAAATTCAAATAACTTTTCATGTCTATCAACTTTACCTCTCTCTGTATTCTTTTCCATGAGAATATAGTAATATAGGCAGAGGCGTATGAGTTTATCTTAATTAAGATTGTTAAAAACATTGTTGCAAACATTGCAGTCATTTAGAACTAATGACACATGCACACTTCTGAACATACTTCAGTATGCTCTCATGAAAATAAGGTACATTTCAAAATTAACAGGTAATCCCCAAACATTTGAAAATGTAACTTTTTTTTTTATTGTACTCTTTATCTGAATAATGAGTTTAATTTTGACTTCCATATTCCTTTTATCCTTAGGGTACAAAAAAAGGGCTGTAGTCTCCATGACATTATTAAAGGGGCATGAAACCCAACATTTTTCTTTCATGATACAAAAAGATAGTACAATTTTAAACAACTTTCCAATTTACTTCTATTATCTAATTTGTTAATTCTCTTGTCATCCTAGGCATACCTAGGTAGCCTCAAGAGCAGCAATGTGCTACTGGGAGCTAGCAGCTGATTGGTGGCTGTACATATATGCTTCTTCTCATTGACTCAAATTTCTTTAGCTAACTCCCAGTAGTGCATGGCTGCTATTTCAACAAAGGATAACAAGATAGCTATGTACATGTCATGAAATAAGTAAATTGGAATGTTAAAATCTGGAGTTTGATGTTCCTTAAAAACTTTTCCCCTTTATCAGAAGCCCCCTTACATCTTAATAAGTATACCCTACAAAAACACTGGGAGTTTTGGTATACATCTTTTTTTACAGAGTGTAACATTTTCTTTACTACCTTTCACCATACTGGCATTTACGTTTTCATTTTATTAAATTAAACCTTTCTGTAATGCTTAATCAAATACAGCAAAAAGTCAGGCCGTCTGTACTTCAAGGATCATATGATTGGCTTCACTTTAAAATAAATCTGACAATGTGATTAGCTGACATTTTCAAGATGTTTGTTTACAGCACTTCACTGCATCTGAAGCTGGTGTCTTTATAAAGTAATTTGCTTTATATACTATATACTCCAAAGTCACAAACAAGGAAGATTAAAGATAGCATCTAATCATAATACTGTGGTTTCTGTATAGCAAAACATTTCAATCAATATATTAAAGGCACATTACATTCAAAATGTATTCCCAAATCAAATATTTTATTTTTTTAATGTTTAAAAACAGCTTTACAGCCCATTCTCCAGCTTTGCATAAACAGCATTGTTATATTAATTTACTTTATAACCTTTAAGTCTGCCTGTTTCTAAGCACCAGCAGGCCACCCCTTATCTCAGTGCTTTTTAAATATTGCACAACAGCCAGACAATGCTAGTTCACATGTATCATATAGATAAAATTGTGCTTACTCTTGTGGAAAATGATAATGGCTATGCAAGAACCAACACTGATTGGCTAAAATGCAAGACTGTAAAAGACAAATGGCATACTGCAGTGGTTTGGATATAGCTTATCATAGAGGTAACAAAGTATATTAATATAACAGTGTTGGTTATGCAATACTGGAGAATGGGTAATAAAAGTAGAGTGTCATTTTAAGCAAAAAAAAAAAAGAATGTTGCAATATGCATTATTCATTTAGCTTGATTTTGCTGCAAAATGCTTCTGAAAAGAAAAATGTTCTTACAGAGAGGCTTAAAGGGACAGTCTAGTATAAATCAAACTTTCATTATTCAGATAGGACTTTTAATTTTAATCAACTTTCCAATTTACTTTTATCATCAAATTTGCTTTTTTTCTCTTTGTATTCTTAGTTTAAACTAAACCTAGGTAGGCTCATATGCTATTTTCTAAGCCTTTGAGGGCTTATCACATGCTTTTTAAATCTCTTTTCAACACAGAGTACACGTGGGCCATATAGATAACACTGTGTTCAGGCACAGGGGGTTATTTAAAATGTAGCACAAAACAATGCTAAATTTCAGACAATAGATAATAGTCACAGTCATGTGATCAGGGGGCTGGAAGAAGGTTCCTAGATACAAGGTAATCACAGAGTTAAAAAGTATATTAATATAACTGTGTTGGTTATGCAAAACTGGGGAATGGGTAATAAAGGGATTATCTATCATTTAAAACAATAACAATTCTATGGTAGACTGTCCCTTTAAGTGTTCCATTATATTTAAGAAGGATGACATTAATATGACTCAGCAACACTCACAATAGTTGGTTACCTAAGAAAAAAGTGAAATTGCATTTGTTCGATTAAGCAGTGGATGCTGCATCGATGCCACATCCTTTAAAGTGGCGGACTGAAATCATCCCGATCCGATCAAGATGATTGACGGCCCCTGCTAGCAGCCGATTGGATGTCAGTGAGCAGGGGGCGGCATTGCACAAGCATTTAACCAGACAGCGTATGCAGCAGCATTTAGCGAGGTCGAGCAGACATGATTCGACCATTAATAAATCTACCCCTAGGAGTATTACTTTCACAACAGTGTATCCATGAGCTACTCTCGATTTACAAAACCTTTCTGATATATATATATATATATATATATATGATATGCATACATATATAAAAAAAATAACTTTAAAGGGATAGGGCATGCAATTTTTATACAACCTTCTAATTTACTTTTATCATCAGAGGCCATTTGATGCATTTTGACAGTTTTTCAAAGCTAGATGGCGCTAGTTCATGTGTGTCATATAGATAACATTGTGTTTACTCCCATGGAGTTATTTATGACAGTGGTAAAAAGCAAACTAATATAACCATGTAGGTTATACAAAACTGGGGAATGGGTAATAAAAGGGATTATCTATCTTTTTAAACAATAAAAATTCTCGAGTAGACTGTTCCTTTAATATCCCTTTAAGATGCCCACAATAAAAAAAACACAATACACCTATTAGCCTTGTAGTGTGATTTAGTAAAGCGACTAGCGAGGTTGTCATTTCGGGCTCTTCAGTGGGGATGTATTTGTTAGAACTGACGCCAATGGTAATACTTGAAGCTATCAGTTTGGCAGCATGATTTCGACATGGTGTCAGAAAATGCATTACTACTAAGTGGCAGAGCTCTAAATGAAATCAGTATGAGTCATCTGCAGGTTATGCAAAGAAAACAATAAAAAATTAAAAAGCAACACTCAAAGCGCACTCAACAGGAACAGCTATGAGTATGGCAAAGACATAATCAAAAGTTCAGATCATCAAGGACACAACCTTCAAATTTTACCATGGAAATTTGTTCTTTTTGTATGTTTACCTTGATGTGATAGGAACAATTAGATTCAAGCAACTGAAACAGAGATAATCTTTTCATTTACCTAAATAAAATGTGCTTTTATGGGCAATATATAATTCTTGCAAAAAAGACAAATAAAAATAGCTAAAGTTAATTACAACTAAGAGTTAAAGAAATATTAGTTACTTTTATATCTGTACAGTAAATATCAGCAATTACGTACAGGATTACAAAACAATCTGACTGCAAAATACATATTTTTAACATGTATTGTTTTGCAGTTCAAAGAACATACCCCTAAGTTTTATGAGCATGTTTATCTTATCTCCTTTGTTATGGCCAATAAAAGATAGATATAAAGAAGCATCCCTGTGTAGAATGTTGCAGTGTCTGAATCATGCAAGGTGTACAGTGGGGCAAATAAGTATTTAGTCAGCCACCAATTGTGCAAGTTCTCCCACTTAAGAAGATGAGAGAGGCCTGTAATTTTCATCATATGTATACCTCAACTATGAGAGACAAAATGTGGAAGCAAATCCAGACAATCACATTGTCTGATTTGGAAAGAATTTATTTGCATATTATGGTGGAAAATAAGTATTTGGTCACCCACAAACAAGCAAGATTTCTGGCTCTCACAGACCTGTATCTTCTTCTTTAAATGTACACTCAATCAAAATTAAACTGTCTTGATTCAGATAGAACATGCCATTTTAAACAACTTTCAAATTTACTTCCATTAACAAAATGTGCAGTCTTTTTATATTTAAACCTTTTGAGTTACCAGCTCCTACTGAGCATGTTCAAGAATAAGTGTGTATGCATTTGTGAATGGCTGATGGCTGTCACATGGTACGTGTATGCATTTGTTATTGCCTGATGGCTGTCACATGGTACAGGGGGAGTGGAAAAAGACATAACTTAAAATTGTCATAAAAAAAATCTACTACTCATTTGAAGTTTAGACTAAGTGCTATTGCATTGTCTTGTTATCTTGCATTTGTTGATTATGCAAATATACTGTGTTGACTGGTCCTTTAAGAGGCTCCTCTGTCCTCCACTCATTACCTGTATTAATGGCACCTGTTTGAACTTGTTATCAGTATAAAATACACCTGTCCACAACCTCAGTCACACTCCAAACTCCACTATGGTGAAGACCAAAGAGCTGTCGAAGGACACCAGAAACAAAATTGTAGACCTGCACCAGGCTGGGAAGACTGAATCTGCAATAGGCAAGCAGCTTGGTGTGAAGAAATCAACTGTGGGAGCAATAATTAGAAAATGGAAGACATACAAGACCACTGATAATCTCCCTCGATCTGGGGCTCCACGCAAGATTTCACCCCGTGGGGACAAAATGATCACAAGAATGGTGAACAAACATCCCAGAACCACACGGGGGGACCTAGTGAATGACCTGCAGAGAGCTGGGACCAACGTAACAAAGGCTACCATCAGTAACACACTACGCCACCAAGGACTCAGTACCTGCAGTGACAGACGTGTCCCCCTGCTTAAGCCAGTACATGTACGGGCCCGTCCTAAGTATGCTAGAGAGCAGTTGGATGATCCAGAAGCGGATTGGGAGAATGTAATATAAGAAGCATTTTAAGGTCCTGGAGTGGCCTAGCCAGTCTCCAGATCTCAACCCCATAGAAAATCTTTGGAGGGAGTTAAAAGTCTGTGTTGCCCAGCAACAGCCCCAAAACATCACTGCTCTAGAGGAGATCTGCATGCAAGAATGGGCCAACATACCAGCAACAGTGTGTGACAACCTTGTGAAGACTTACAGAAAATGTTTGACCTGTCATTGCCAACAAAGGATATAAAACAAAGTATTGAGATGAACTTTTGATATTGACCAAATACTTATTTTCCACCATAATTTGTAAATAAATTCTTTCCAAATCAGACAATGTGATTGTCTGGATATGTTTCCACATTTTGTCTCTCATATTTGAGGTATACCTATGATGAAAATTACAGGCCTCTCTCAACTGTGTGGGAGAACTTGCACAATTGGTGGCTGACTAAATACTTTTTTGCCCCACTGTACTTCATTCTTTTGGAACAATGGAAAAACCACAGTTTTCAGAGTTAGATCTTAGTAAAAACAGGTAAAATAAATACTCAAACTACATTAAAATAAATGTTTTCCATCTCATAATAACATATATTATGGAGAATGAAAATTTGAGTTTAATGTTGATTTAAAATTCTAATCATATTATGTATGCGCAAAATTAATTATTCAGATATTTGTTTGCTTAACAAATTCTAAATATGGCCACAGGTAGCCGCATTCAGCTATTTTCAGCACCAGATATATTAGTGTTAAAGTGCAACACACAAAAGATCTGTGCAAATCCAGATATTTGTATGTTTGCACTTTTACACTAATATATTTGGTACCAAACATTTCTGAATGCTGCTAAGATTGCTTACACTAAAAAATTAAAAGTTCTCCATCTTGTCATGTGGAGAGATTAGGAATAAAGTTTTCTCATTTTTAATAAAATGTATCATGGCTTGAGTTATACACTATTCTTTATGATAAGTGTATATTCTTGTATAGTAGCTCCAGACACGTTTAGGTTGATGCCAAATTGAAAGAGCTGGCCTGAAACAAGCATTTAGTTGTGCGAGAGCAGGGCAAGGCTGCATTAACAAATGTTCATGTGTGTTTTTTGTGGGGTAGGTAGATGATGGACAGATTAAGAGCACTGGAAGTTGTAGCCGATGAGTTTTATTTTGACAATTGTAAAGGCTAAAGAAAATATAGCATTTATAGTGCACTCTTTTACCACCATACACATCATAAAGCAGTATACTTCTTTCAAAAATAAAACATAGCTGAATATGATGAATATTTACTAAGGGAAAAGCTATTCCTTTGACAGAGAGATATTTACATTTATTTTTATTTTACGATGCACGTTCCCTAATTTGTGTATGATCTCTCTAGGTTTTAGTGATCAGGCTGCATGGAGTAACAACTGAATTTGATAGCTTTCTTTCTTTCTTTCTTTCTTTCTTTCTTTCAAGAGCAAGTTCTTATCTTCTTATCTTAGTATATTTGTTGCATATAAAAGAGTCTGGTACAATAAAAGGACATTAAAGGAATGTTAAACAGTAAATACATGCTACACATAATGATGTATTCAAAGCAAAGATCAGCCTTAGAAAAACATGTAGATGTATTTTTACCATTATATTAGTTTAAATATTGATAATGTAAGTGTAAAGGTTTAGTTCTGTCCACTAGATAAGCACACAAATCTTGACACAATTTCTTAATTAACTAAAGAACTAATGAATGAATATAAAAATGTTATCATTCATTAATTTAGTTTCCCTTGTTTATTAAATGGAGAAATTAAATAAACAAATGTTATGATAGTTTAGTGACCCCTAGTGACCCCTAGTGGGAATGGAACGTATTAAGGTCTGTAGCCTGGCAGGGATGAGAATGTGAAAGAGAAGATGGAGATGCAACAATGTTGCAGTTTAAGGGGAGTGACTCACCTGGGGTTTAAGAGCAGATGTTCTGGAGAGTTCTGCCTCTTTCCTCCGGTGTTTCTTCCAGAAGTTTGAGTTGCCCACCCTCCCTTCCCTAGAAAATAAATAATTTGGGGTGGCATTAGACGCGGCTGCGTTGTTTGCTTTAGTTAACACTGCGGGGGAAGGTTTAGTCAAGCTAGTCCTGGTTTAGCCCATGTTTGTAATGTTTTGGCCTCCACAAGTCTCTTTCGGCTGTCAAGAGCTGGGCCCCTTAAGGATGGGAGTGATATTTTGCTCTAGCGGCGAGAGGTAGCGGCCTAATTTGAAGCTTTGGGGTGGAGTGATGGTCAGGCTGGAGGAAAGGCGACATCACTAGGTCCGAACCTAGGGTGCTTTTGCCTCCTCCCAACCCCCTTGGCTAACATCTGATGGGGTGGAGTCATCCGGGGGACTCCGTCATATCCTAAAACGAATTTGGGCCTCTACCTCCCAATGTAGGAGTTATTGTTAGGGACTCATGCACGCCAGGCATATTTGCATATGCTGTCGGTTACCGAGTAATCTCCTAGGGTTACCGTTCACACTAGTGATTTAAATAATAAATGCTGGTCTTCCTCCCAGCTCTGTTGTCGTGTCCATTATTTCGGAGAACTGATGGGGGGTAATAAAGTATGGAGTGAAGTTTGAGTTTTTTCACTTGTATCCCAGAATAGACTATTCAGTCTTTATGTTCATTTAGTTAACCCAGTGCTTGACGAATATGTTCAAAAATTAGGAGCCAGTAAGAATATTAAGGAGCCAGGCATATTTTTAGGAGCCAGACAGTTGGATTTGTATATAGATATATGGAGAATACCCCAAAAAGTTAGGAGCCAGGGGTAAAATTCTAGGAGCCAGTGGCTCCCAGGCTCCTGGGTTTGTCGAGCCCTGAGTTAACCAATGCATATCAGACAAATTAGTTCAAATGTGTTATTCATTTTGCAAAGCTGAGCTTCTACTCAGTAGACAAGATGTGAACTTTCTGGTTTATTTATATTTTTTTTCATAGAAAACAAACATTTTAATATGTTTAAAGAATGCTCTTTACGATGCAAGATAATAAAATACAAAAATGTAAGGTACCTTTAATTTAGCTTTGTAGATGCAGTAGAAACAACATTTGAATTCATTTCTTTATACTGTTGTATTTAATGTTACACTTGTCTTAATTTGATATAGATTCTCAGAAGAAACTAAAAAAGCCTTAATCACTGAGATTTATTACATAATTGCAATGTATTTTCATTTCAAAGCAGATGTGCAAAATGCAGTAAAAAAAATATAAAGCATGTCAAGTCTTCATATAAACCTGCAAGGTATACTGTATGTTCTCTGGAATTAGCTTGTTAAAGCTAACTATAATGATCAAACCTGTAAAATATATCGAAATGCTTTACTCTCTGATGCAGTACTTAAAAAGATATGGCCCAAACAATAAATATTGTTGTTATAAACTTTAAGCCGACTACACTTTACATTCATAAAACATACAAAGAATTATTTTATCAAGTATGTTACACTGAAATTTTAGACCATAAAAGAGTTTGGGGAAGTTTCTTTCCAAAATACTTTAACTTCAGCTTTGAACTTGTGGATTAGACATGTGCATTCGGCATTTTCATTCACTGCCTAATATGACCGGAGGAGACCACTTGTGACAATTATGCTGATATTTGCTGAACCGAAAATGGGGCGGCACTTAAGCTTTCAGTCCTGCTTTTTCAAATAAAGATACCAAGAGAACAAAGAAAAAATGATAATAGGAGTAAATTAGAAAGTTGTTTAAAATTGCATGCTCTATCTGAATCATAAAAGAAAAAAAAAATGGTTTAATATCCCTTTAAATTAAATTGACAAATAAAAGGACAAAGAACAAAAAGGTACATATTTGTTTACATATTTTAGTATTTTAAAAAAATAAAATCACAGAGGATAGATACCCTGTAGTCCATTAAATAGATATTAAATATATGTTGCATTTGTGTAATTTTTGTGAATGTCTCATGCTTCTTAGATGGGCTTAAAAATAAAATTTAGCAACCTAGGTTTTCTTCAAAATGTTACAAATTGCTTAAACCTGTTATTGGTTTGCTAGCATTCAAAATCTTCATGGTAACTTAGCCCTTGCTCATTGCTGCATGGCTTCAATTCTTCAAACACTTCCAGAAGTACAGGAACTGGGATAAATTGTAATACTTCTATAAAATGAAAAAAAAAATAATAATAACAGCAACACATTTCTTGTCCCTTTGTAACTATGTGTTTCATCTGGCTAATAAGAGCTAAAGTCAGAACTGACTCACAGTGGAGCTGTAAGCTGCTGGTATCTGTATAAAAATATAGCAATTTGTTCATGTGACACATTCTGACAATCTCACAAAAACAGCGTGGAGGCAGTGGATGAAACAGAAAACTGAATCTTGCAGGGCAGCAAGATTTCATTGCAAAACTGAGACTGTACCATAAAATGTAAGGAAGGCAAATGTATGTCCTAATGGCAGGTTTGCAAACTACTGATCTAAGCAGTTCATCCCTTTTAAAGGGATACTAAACCCAAATTTTCTCTTTAATGAGCATGCAATTTTAAGCAACTTTCTAATTTACTCCTATTATCAATTTTTCTTCGTTCTCTTGCTATCTTTATTTTAACAGTTGGAATGTAAAGCTTAGGAGCCAGCCCATTTTTTGTTCAGAACCTGGGTTACGCTTGCTTATTGGTGCCTACACATAGCCACCAACAAGCAAGTGCTATCCAGGGTGCTGAACCTAAAATGGGCTGGCTCCTAAGCTTAACATTCCTGCTTTATAAATATAGATAACCACAGAACAAAGAAAAATTGATATTAGGAGTAAATTAGAAAGTTGCTTAAAATTGCATGCTCATTAAAGAGAAAATTTGGGTTTAGTATCCCTTTAAAAGGGATGAACTGCTTAGATCAGTAGTTCGCAAACCTGCCATTAGGACATACATTTGCCTTCCTTGCATTTTATTAAAATTGCCTACTGCATCTGAATCATGAAAGAAGAAAAATAAATGGGTTTAGTATCCCTTTAAATGCAAGCATACTGACACCAACAGACTTATTTAGTTACTTATTCAGTAACGACTACTATAAAAGGGATACAATATGATATATTTTTAATATAAATATATATATATATATATATATATATATATATATATATTTCTTCAGTAGTCTTTATTGAATAAGTAACTGACTTGGTCTGATGCACAGCACCTTTTGCCACCAAATACTAAAATAGAGGCCTTCTAATAATTTAGTGGCACGTTCCTGGATAAATTATTTATAGAGTAGTGCCATCAGAACTCCATTTTGTGCTACCAACAGACTTATGCAATAGGGAAGCTTTGAATAGACCCCAAAGAAATGCTTCAGTATGGAAGCAACCATGCCTTGAGCAAAGGTAAAGAATGATTCAAAATTAGAATTTATTAAAAAGAGATGCCTGCTATCTAAAAAATATTAATGGGCATTGTAGCGTAAAAATAAAATCCTCTATTTTGTTATATTTTATAGTTAAACAAAATCTTGTTTACCCTTTGCAGGTATTCTACATACAGTAAAAGTCTTGAACCAGGTGTGCTCCTGTACTAGTCCAGATATGGATATGGTCACTTAGCCAATCAGGAACCCGAATATGTACATATGATCCAGTCACCAGCTGCATCCTTTCCTGGAGTATCACAGAAGTGTTGTATCGCATGAGCTTTTATTCAGTTTGAAAAACATAGGATATTATGGAGGATCCCTATCTTCTCCATTCTACTTAAAATTGCTGATTTTAGTCATAGTGTCCACATGTTTTAGCAAGTTAATCTCAAGTTGGTTATCATCGATGGATAACAGCTTTGCTATATTTCTACTAGTCAGATGATTTTTCACATAGCTGACTTGAACCAATTTACACTGCATGGGTCAGTGTTTAAGGATTATTTTTTCAATCAGACAACTTAGGACAATTTGTTTTACAATTGGTGCAGTCTCATACTTTAGTTTATGTGGAGTGAAAGGAACTACCCATAACGAAAGGACTAATGCCACCTAAATATACCTATGCAAAATGCACCTAAGCACGATCTAGAATATAGTGTATCTAAGATCAAAAGAAAATAAACAAATGATGTCCTTCACACATACCACCTTAAGATAAGAACTGTGAGGATTAACACTAATCCACCTTTAATATGGGACACTCACCGACAACCAATCACAAAGGCCCCACAGGTATATATTTTAGGCTCTAAACAAAGCTATGCATCTTGATAAAGCCATAGGAACTGGGCAAAATGCGTCGATTAAATGCTGTGGAGAGCCTTTGTAATTACTGACAATACTTGCATACAAAAGGAAACATAAAATTGCATGTATTGTATAATTTTTAAAAATCCGCTTTTTGATCAATGAAGAGACGACCCCAAGTCAGATGACCGATATCAGAAGTAACCATTAAGCTAAGTAGAATGCTACATGGAGAAAGCCGGGAGTCTCATCAGGTTCACACAAGGTGTGGATATCGGAAGTAACCGTTATGCCAAGTGGATCACTACACAGAGGAAGCAGGGAGTCTCACCAGGTTCACACAAGGTGAGACGTGACACCGGCTGTTTGCGAGCACCAGGCATACGAAAGTTACCAGGATCAGGTAATATAAGCGGTTTACTACTTCTTCACTCAGAATGACTTCCTGGCTTTAAGAAGGCAAATTTTACCACAATCTTAAGTGTTGGAACGGCTATATAGTCCACAACTGTGACAAATATCGAAGTGCATTTGTGTGGTGGAACATCATCTGATTGCTTGTCACTTATACGACTGTTTATACTGCATAGGTGGGTCACCAGTCTGGACTGACTTCAGGAAGTTTTTATGTTTGCATAGTATATATGTGATCCTATATATGTGATCTTACCTGTGGGGAGACGTCTCACCCTTTTTAATATTTTCTTGTATGGTATACCGTTATTTTTAACAGTTTTTTAGAAATTGTATATGTGTTTTATTAGATTACATTTAAACATTTAAGATAAATAAGGTAAGTGATTTACTTTATTTTTGTGTTCGCTGCATAGCGCCACCCTCTTCTCATCACACTTCTGTGAAAGGGACATTAACACTAAATACATTTTATAAGCAAAACATTGAGCATTTTTTTCCACCACCCTTTAGACATGTTGAAATCTAGCCTTTCTTCTATTCCAGTGCTGATGTGTTTGCACATTTGCAGCAACTCTCTTCAGATACCTACAGAGAAACCTATGTTCCAAAATGGTGGCACCCATAATTAGAGGGAAGTGCATAGAGGGAAGTGCATAAAATGTATTTAGTGTTTAGTTTCTCTTGACCTAAGCTGTGATGGATCTTATCAGGTATAACACATAAGGCAAGTTGTATAGATTGCTGAAGATAACAGTAAGACACTGATAAAAGATAAAGCCCCAGATTCAAATTGAATTTTAAATTAAAGGGACAGTCTAGTATAAATTAAACTTTCATTATTCAGATAGGACTTGTAATTTATTTTTTTTAAGCATTTATTTATAACCAGCAATGAATACAGTATCCATAGTGACAAAAAGCAAGGACGTGAAATATTTCAGTTATCATACATGTTATGTAAAAAAAAAACAAAAAAAAAAAAAACAATGTCAACCAGCCATGAAGTATATATTACAATTCATATATACAATAATTTAAACTGAAATATCCACCAGTTTGTTTGTTACTCATTGTTGGAGTTTTTAATCGTTTATATAAAAAAGGAAGAAAGAAAAGAAGAGAAGAGAAAAAAAAGAGAAAAAAAAAAAATAAGGAAAGGGGAAAGGGGGGAAGGGAAGGGGAGTACCCGATTCTCTCTAGCCCTCTTTACTTCACCAAATACCGAGCAGTACTATTCTTAAATGGAGATATCAAGTAATCAATTTCTCTCTCCGGAAAGATCTTAATAAATGGAGCCCATTTTTCAAAGAATTTCCTTACTCCTAGCTCATTATCTATATTTGTATTTTTTTGTTCTAAAACACATTGTTTCTTTAGATGATTCTTAATTTCACAGATAGATGGTATTGATCTCGCTTTCCATTTCTTGCATATCAAATATCTAGTAGCCAAAATAGATAAGTTTACTAGTTTCTCATTCGGCGAATGAGGACTTGTAATTTTAATCAACATTCCAATTTACTTTTATCATCAAATTTGCTTTTTTCTCTTGGTATTCTTAGTTTAAACTAAACATAGGTAGGCTCATATGCTAATTTCTAAGCCTTTGATGGCTGTCTCTTATAGCATGCTTTTTAAATCTCTTTTCAACACATAGAGACAGAAAGTACACGTGGGCCATATAGATAACACTGTGTTCATGCACAGGGGGTTATTTAAGATTTAGCACAAAACAATGCTAAATGTAAGACAATAGATAATAAACAGTCACAGTCATGTGATCAGGGGACTGGAAGAAGGTTCTTAGATACAAGGTAATCACAAAGATGAAAAGTATATTAATATAACAGTGTTGGTTATTCAAAACTGGGGAATGGGTAATAAAGGGATTATCTATCTTTTAAAACAATAACAATTCTATGGTAGACTGTCCCTTTAAGTTTTAATATACCACAAGAAAGGTCTGCTCAAGGGACAGTCAACACCCAAAATAAACTTGCTTTAATCATTTACTTGCCACACGATTATACCACACATCCTTATTCTTATTCTTTGGTCCACACTGAATCACTTTTTTTTTTTCAGCCAACTGGCGTTCAGGGAAAAAATGGATCACAAACTCCTCCTACGTCTACATCATTGTAAAGCTGATTTTAGCTGAAAATTGCATGAGTGTCGCCCAATTGCACATTTGTGCAGTTATTTGGTATCGTCGCTAGCGGCCTCTTTATTCACGGAACTGTATAAAGGTTCCTATTTCAGTGACGGACCACCGGTTCAACAGGTAAGAGCCATTGCCTCTAGTATATGCCGGCTAGTATATTTCACTGTGTGCTTTCAGACAAATGCGTTCAGCTCAGTACCTATGCCAATATGATTGTGATCTGCTTTTTATTAATACTTTTGTGTCTGAGTCACAATAGGACTTATATGGTTAATATGTTAATACTTGTAACTATAGGATCATTTGTTTATTCTGTTATAATTATTTCAGAATGGGACACTATTATGTGAATTATGATCTACAATGTATGATCATGTTAGTAAGCTAGTCTAATACATATTTTCAGTTAGTTCTTGAACAGACTTTATTGGGTTATGGTTTTAGGTGATATGGATTTTATGTATCTGATTGGGATCTGTCACTGCTCTGCTGTTTGTGGCACGCTCTATTTCCAGTGTGTTTATATAGAGAAGGGAGGTTGTGCTGGCAAGCGGCCAGGTGCAGGGTGTTCACCCCTCTCACAGAGCGGGGAGGCGGGCTGTGTCTGAGCTGGCAGGTGGCTGTGTCTGAGCTGGCTGACTTGCGCTGCTTGGAAGTGGCCCAGGGAAGTGGGAGCATCCGGGGTGGGGTAGTGGGAGCTGCTGTGCTTCTCCGTGAGCTTCCGTGCAGCACTAAATAAGATCCCCATCTCTTTCTGAAGTGAAAAAAAATGACACTTTTCGCATACGTTTGGTTAAACGCTTGTCATCAAATTTGGCGGGCACGATAAAATGTGAAACAAGCTCTGGGGAAGAAGATGATGAGAGGAGGAGTTATGGAGCCATGTTTTTTCAAAACAGCTCAGATTTACTTTAAAAAAAAGAATTCATTGTGGACTACAGAATGAGAATAAGGATAATCATGTGGCAGGTAAATTATTACAGCAAGTTTATTTTGGGTGTTGACTGTCCCTTTAATGTTTTGTTAAATTACTTTCAACACAAAATTTATATTGTAGGTAGATAGCGCTGCGCACCCCGTAAACCTCCCCCGGTCACCCCGCTTGGTGGACGGGCCCCCGGGAGGGAGAGGGAACGCACCCCAGCCCCGGAAGTGGCGCCCCCTAATGGCCGTGATAAAGTAGTTCTTGTTTTTACTTAAAGTGCAAAGTAGTCTTTTTATTACTATTGAAATTATTCAAAAGAAAGAATTAAATAATTAAAAACTTATAATTTAAGACTATCATGACAGTTTGATGCCTTAGGGAATATTTTACTTGACCTATGGTTGTTAAGTAAATCTGACAATCTCGTTTTATATATATATATATATATATAAATATAAATATATATATATATATATATATATATATATATATATATATATATATATTATTACAATAATATAACCACTAAAAGATAATCCATTCTGTATTATATTAGTATAGTAGTATACATGCTTCTGTAGAATATAAACTTTTTGGAGCATGGGACTACTATTTTATTTGTTCCGTCTGGTTTATATATCTGTATTATTTTTACCTTGAAGCAGTGTTATTGTTTTACCTTACTCATCTACCCACCGATTTGGAATTTGTCATATCTGAATATTCTAATTATTATATCCATAGTTTTAAAAGGAAAGCTACTGAATAAAATATGAAAAAATACAAAAAAGGCAGAAATTAGAAAATTACCTGAGTAAAAAAAAAGGGACAGTCAACTCAAATTTTTTATTGTTTAAAAAGATAATCCCTTTATTACACATTCCCCAGTTTTGCACAGTCAACATGGTTATATTAACCTCTTAAGGACATATGACGGAATTTTTCTGTCATAAAACAATTGAGCAAACTGAAAGCTGTGTCCTTAAAGGGTTAATATACTGTTAACCTCTGTGATTATTTTGTATCTAAACCTCTTTTGACAGCCCCCTGATCACATGACTTTTCATTTCCTCAAAGCTTGTAATAAACAGTAGCTAGAAGGATGAAAATAGTGGTAATATATTTGATGCAAATTAAATAGGGAATTCTTTGTATTTAAATTTGCAGCACATTTACACTGTTCATTCACAAATACATACTATAAGAATAAATAAAAACAAAATGGAAAATAGACTTACTGTAACAACCACAAAGCTAAAATAAGTTCACCTTTCAATCATTTGCATGGTTTAATATTACAGAGTAATAGGACATTAGCAAACTGCCGTTCCAGACACCAGTCAGGCATGACAAATAGATAATCTGACAATCGCTTCAGATTCATTTTCCACTAAGAGAAACGCTGCAGGGCTTATTAACTGCCAAATCTGCATACAGAGTAGCATGCGTCAGATAGCTGTCCTTAAAAGAAGCAATCTATTTCATTAATATAATTTATATGGATATTTGGACACACTGATTGTTGTAAAATTAAAAATAATATGGCTTTGTTCAGTGATGCTGTAGTCTATTTGTTCTAATGATTCATGTCTCAAGAAGTCATTTGTGCATCTTATCTTCATAGTCTGATCTTCGGAATAGCTTTTATAAGACTGTCAGTCTGCAACTGCTTGCTTTGAAATCAAAATAACTGTTGTTTTGTATAGATTCTTCCTGGATAATAAAATTACCAGACCTCATTAAGGTTTAGCTAGTGTTAGTCATGGAAATATACTTTGAGCATCAATGATAATGCAAAGATATGTGGTTTCTCTATAAAAGAGAAACTTTTTGTATACCATAGATACAATACACACACACACACATATATATATATATATATATATATATATATATATAAAATTTATTTTTAACTTTATTTAGTTGTAAAGAGAAAATGATTTACACTGGTTCAACATACTAACTACCATAAATTAAATGAGATTGTCGGCAATATTGGGCTATTGATATGGGAAATATGGGAAACATTATTTCCGCAGAAGAGATGGGCTGATGTGTTTTGTCACTTTGTTCTGAAATAATGTAGAATAGTTCCTAAAAATCTCATATTTTCTTTAGGGTAAAAAAAAAATTTCCTTTAAATGTAACATTTAGTAATTGGCTATAGCATTTAAATATTGATTCTATTAGACTTCAGTGTAAGTCTGTGGGACACAATATTCAAATAAAATGTTAAAAATATCATTATATATCCATCTCTAGTTTGTACAAGTAGTTACTTTTTTTTCTCTGTGTTTTTTAACTGTAAAATAATTAACAGAAATGGAAGTTAGCCATTTTGACCAAATGAGAAATGTCTTTTTTAGGCATTACCATAATTTTATTGATAAAATAAGTATCAGAATAAAGGTCCATAACAGTATATACAGTATAATTAACCAAGACATTATATGAGATATTATAAACAAGACATGTATCATTAGTGCCCTGAAAACGCATTGGTCACTTAGGAGAATGCTATATAAAATACTACAGGGTAATATTTCTCACACAGAAGCTTTGACTTCTCATCCCCTATTGAACTTTCTGAATACATGCTACTGTTGGCGGAAAGAGATTTTAGCTCACCTCTATTGTTTTTACAGCATTATTGCTGTTATTCTCATCCCTTGAGTATCATGAAGTCTTTTTTTCCCACCTGCAGCTACATATTGCGGTCATTAATTATTAATTATCTTCTTCTTTGCAATGACACTATCTTACATTACGCCTATTAACAGGTAGTATTAACAATGCACATGTGCAACGTAAGGCTAAGGTTCCTGTTGTCTTTCATCAACATGCCAATTTAAAAGGCCATTCTAATGCAGACATAAGCAGATATAATTTTTGAATACCTGATCTTAGCTAACCCACACCTAAATTACGAGTTTTGCGTTGCGGCTTTTAACATTGAAAAAATGGCAATTTCAGTGTAATGCCCAGGAACGCATATTACAAGTCGTGTCGGTATAGCTATACCGCAAGCATTTTAGCCTGTAACGCAACGTCAACATTGCACTAAAAATAATGAAGTGGGATTTTCATAGCACTGGAATTACAGGTTGTGCGGTGAGGCTAAAATGCTTGCGTTACAGCCTATACCGGCACGATCAATACCGCTATCTGAGAGCAGTAGTTATGGATTTTGTGTAACAAAAATGTTTCACAAAACTCATAACTAAAATCTTACAAAGTGCACAACACTCATAAACTACCTATTAACCCCTAAACTGCCACCCTCCCGCATAAACTTATGAACACCTATTCTGCTACCCACCCACATTGTGGGTATTAAATAAACCTATTAACCCCTAATCTACTGCCCACCCACATCGTCAACACTATTTAAATATATTAACCCCTAAACCACTGCTTCCCGACATTGCTGCCAATATAATAAAGTTATTAACCCCTAAACCTCCGGCCTCCCACATCTCCACCACTAAATAAACCTATTAACCCCTAAACCCCACATCACAAAACACTAAATTAAACTTTTAACCCCTAAACCTAACACCCCCTAACTTTAAATTAAAATTACAATATAACTATCTATAAATAAATAAATAAATGCTTAACTGTGAAATAAAAATAAACCTAACATTAAACTATAAATTAATCTAACCTTACTATTCTAATAAAATAAAAAAACTACCAATTAAAATATCTAAATTACAAATTAAAAAAAAAACGAACACTATGAAAAAAAATCCTACGAAAAGTTTAGCAAAAATAATAAACACTAAAATCATGAAAAATAAAAAAACACTAAAATTACAAAAAAAATAAACGAAATGATCAAAAATAAAAACAGTTACACCTCATCTAATAGCCCTATAAAAATAAAAAAGCCCCCCAAAATAAAAACACCCCCTAGCCTATAATAAACTACCAATATCCCTTAAAAGGACCTTTGATAGGGCATTGCCCTAAAGAATCAGCTCTTTTACCTGTAAAAAAATACAAGGTCTTTATCCATCCCGTGCGTCTTCTATCTTCATCCTGGCGGCACGGAGCAGAGCCATCCTGGAAACTGATCCCATCCTGTGCGGAGCATCCTCTTCATAAGGTCGCCGCCGTACACTGAAGTTGAATGCAAGGTAGCCATTTCAAAATGTTGCCCCTTGCATTCAAAACAGCCAATAGGATGGGAGCTTCTGAAATCCTACTGGCTGTTCAAATCAGCCAATAGGATTTCAGTAGCTCTCATCCTATTGGCTGTTTTGAACAGCCAAAAGGATTTCAGAAGCACTTTATTATAGTGGCGGCGATGTCGGGGTGCAGGGGAATAGGGGTTCATAGCTTTGTTACAGTGGCAGTGATGTTGGGAAGCGGTGGAATAGGGGTTAATAACTTTTATTAGTGACAGTGATGTCGGGAGCGGCAGATTAGGGGTGTTTAGACTTGGGGTTTATGTTAGGGTGTTAGGTTTAAACTTAACTTTTTTTTCCCCCATAGACATCAATGGGATTGCGTTATGGCGATCTCCATTCTGCACTTTAGGTGTTAGGTTTTTTTCTAACACTCTCTCCCCATTAATGTCTATGGGAGAAAGCGTCCACGAGCACGTCAAAGCAGCCCTTGGCTTTTGTGCGGCATGGAGCTTAACGCCACCATATCGCATGCACGCACAAGGAGGCTTTTCAGTAACTCATAATGGCAAAGCTATGGAGGGTGAAATAATAAAACTTTTGTTGCGTTCATTTCGCACCCTATTTAGCACAAAACTCGTAATCTAGGTGCAAGTTTTTAACCCCCTAAAGGAGTTAAACACACAGGTAAAGTCTCACTTGGGAGCTGCAAGCACTGCAGCTTCTGAGTAGGAAACCTGATTGGTTTATCGTTGGCTTCTTCATCAGAAGCAACAATACTTGTGGCTCCTAATTTTACTTATATGCTTATGTTAGCTACGATCATTTACACATAAAAAACATACTCTAGTTCATTAGAGCATGGCATTTTTTTCCATTAGAAAGTCCCTTTAACACAAATAATATGGTAATGCATACAAATAGCATGTATATAAAATCCAGCATGAAAAGTCGCCATTTAATTCACATGTATGTAGACACAAAGCTAATGGAATGTAAATCCGAACCGTGCATCCATGTTGGATTTGGATCACTATTTAATTTATTGGTTAAAATCTGCACAACAGATAGCATATTTCAACAGTCTTGAAGGCATCTGCACTCACACGCCCACAACACGCCCACAACAAACCAAAGGACTTATAAAAGTCATGGACAAAATGGTTTTATTCAACTGAAATATATGTGTATCATAAAAATGTTACGATGGCACTGGGCAGAAAGGTCATTCACAGTTTGCTGGATGTAACTGCTAAGATTGTTTTATTACTTTGACATGTTATTCAGTAAGGTATTCTGTTTCTGACTTTGATAACTTCTCAATTTCAGACAATTACATCAATATATATTTTTTCCTGTTTTATCCCTTCTGTTTTGTGATCTCTCTCTTTTTCCACAAACTATTTAAGAGACTTTTAATCCATACAGATTGCTGATAAGATGCTGACAAGTTTAATCCATTTTATTTTCTGAAATTTACATTGCTCCAAATCTAATCTGTAAACACTTACACAAATATCATTGTAATTATACTCACTACAGACTTACCATTTCTTCTTGAAATCAGATATTTTTAGCTGTGTTTTAACGCCATTAAAGATTCACAAATGTTACGAAGAATGGGTAATTAATGTTTGACTAACTTTAAACACATTATAATCCAAACCTTCATTAAACACTTGAAAACAAGATATATATAGTGATTTGGATTTTGCACTAAATAAAATTTTGCCAATTAGTTGAACATCTCTCTCTCACACACGCACATGCATACACATATATCTATATCTATTATTTGGGTCATGTGACACTAATACATCATTAGTATATCTTCATTATCTATCTCACTACTTCCTACCTCTATCTATGCAAATTTCCCTTTAGAATTTGCTAACAAAACCTTATAAAGTGACATAAAAAGGGGAATTAACAAAACGCTCTAATGCTTTGCGGGGTTAACGCATAAAGCAACGTAGCAATAATAAAATGTTCTGATGCTTCAGAATGTTTTATTAATGTGTTCTTAAATGTCCCTTTAATAGCTGCCATTCACAGTATCCAACTGTCTGGGTGGTCCATACTCCAGAAGGACATTATTATCTCCTCTGCTAGATTTAGTCTGATAAATACACTAATGAGCTTCAAAGATTTTTGTCATCCTTTTGTCTCAAAATTCTCTGCAGGCTTAAAGGGACATTATACTCTGCAGCTTGCTTCTGTTTGTGTAATGAGTATTTTCATATGCAAAGGAAGGGGGGGGTCTGCTTTTTCCCACTTGCAGTGGGTGTTCCAGTAACCTTTTAAACAGAGCTAAACTGGAAGCTTCTAAGTAAGTTTTTAAATGGTTTTATACTGGATTTTTATATCAGTATATGTGCATATTATTCTTTATAGTAGTGTTTATTACATACAGTTATATGAAAATTGGTGTATACTGTCCCTTTAAAGGGACAGTGCAAAGCAGAAATTATATGTTCTAATTTGTCAAATCATGTCATTTTTACTTTACTGGTTCTAGTTGTGGGGTTAATCACAAATATATTTACTATTTGTGGGGAGAAATTAATTAGCAGGGTCAATGACATTGTAGACATGTAATTGTCACTCAGATATAGAGATAAACAAATTCTCCAAATCTGCACTAATTGAATCTTTCAAATTATAAGAAAGGGAAAGGGGTTATTTAACTAATTCTGCTCATTTACGTTTTTTTTTTACTTACCTTGTTTGCTGAATGTCATGTTTAAATACATTAAAGTTCTCTATAGTGAAATACAGAATAGTCTGCAGAGCAACTTTGCCATTTGCACTCTGCTTACCCATTTTTTTAACTCCATGATCGTCATGGCCATGGTGCAGATTTCATGAACATAAAGGGCCTCTGATTGGTGTATTCTCTGTGCATGATTCACAAGTAAGTGTAGGTGTATGGTGTCTACACAGCAAACAGAATATATGTATGCAGCACATTTTATTTAGATTAAGTAAGGGCACACACACTGTAACAAATATTTCTTTCTATGGCTGATGATTGTACACCTTAAAATGTCAAAACATCAACATGCAAATACATATTTCCATTGAGTAAATCCATGCAAGTAATACATTTAGGACTAGATTACAAGTGGAGTGCAAAATTTCGCTTGCATGCAAGCAATATTAGCGCTCCACTGGGTAATACCAGCACACAAT
This sequence comes from Bombina bombina, assembly GCF_027579735.1. Classification (NCBI taxonomy): domain Eukaryota; kingdom Metazoa; phylum Chordata; class Amphibia; order Anura; family Bombinatoridae; genus Bombina; species Bombina bombina. The sequence continues at coordinate 959,187,722 of NC_069500.1, forward strand.
AATGTGTGCTGGTATTACAAGTAAATTGCAATGCGAATGTGAGCTCACATCCGCATTGCTAAGAAGCATTGTGCTCACGAGAGTGTGCTTCCATAGGCTCATATGGGAGCCTTGTTCTGACAGCATCAGAACCTCACACAGTGAAGGGGTTAAGTAGTGCAGCGATGGACAGCATTTTTAAATATATATGTATATGACTATTTACATATATATTTATGTGTCAGTATGTGTATATACACATATTAAAGGGACAGTCTACACCAAAAATGTTCTTATTTAAAAAGATAGATAATCCCTTTATTACCCATTCCCCGTTTTTGCATAACCAACACAGTTATATTAATATACTTTTTACCTCTGTGATTACCTTGTATCTAAACCTCTGCAGACAGCCTCCTTATCTAAGTGCCTTTGACAAACATGCAGTGTAGTCAATCAATGAAGACTCCTAAATAATTTCATGGGAGTGAGCACAATGTTATCTATATGACACACATGAACTAACACTGTCTAACTATGGTTCATCTAGAGACCGAGAGGTCAGCCGTGAGACTTTTACGGCTTAAAGAAATATACTACCACAAAGGTAATAAAGCAGACAGACTATTGGCCAATCGGCTACGTCAAAAAACTGCAGCGGCACGCATCCCCCTGTTGAAGGTGGATGGACGGTGCATTTTGAAACCTACAGATATTGGTAATGCCTTTGCGGACTATTATGCCTCTCTCTAGAATTTGAAACAGGACGGCTCAACTTTCCCCCCAACATCTGAAATTGTTGAGGCATTCCTAACTCCGTTAAATCTTCCTGTGGTTCCTCAGGATCGTATTGCCTCATTGCAGAGTCCCATCTCGCTAATGGAAATTAAAAAAGCTATTAAATCCCTCAAAGCTTTCAAATCCCCGGGGCCGGACGGTTTTTCTGACTTATTTTATAAAAAGTTTCAAGTTCAGCTACTTCCCATTCTAGGGCGGCTTTTTACACTGGCAAGTGAGCAGGGGACCTTCCCGGCCGAATTCTTGCAGGCCACTATCATCACTATCCCGAAACAAGGGAAAGATTTAACGCTTTGTGGAAGCTATAGACCAATTTCGTTGCTGAACCTTGACGTTAAGCTGTATGCCAAAATTCTAGCCTCGCACCTTAACTCCTTATTACCTATGCTGGTCAACTCAGATCAGGTGGGCTTTGTCTTACATCGGCAAGGCCCGATAATACAAGACGACTCCTGAATGTCTATTTTGAAGCTCATGGCTCACGTCTGCCCTGTGTCACCCTGTCGCTGGACGCCGAGAAGGCCTTCGACAGGGTGAACTGGGAATATATGTTTGCATACAAAGAGAGAAGTGCTCTACCAGGAACGAACAACAGCGCAGTGGCTTGTTCTATGGCGATTTACCACCCGGAAGCAGCCTCTTTTAGACCAGTGTGCTTTTCACAGAAGAAAACTTTCCTGAAGTATATCAGTCTGATCCTGCCAAGTAAGGTCAGTCCAGCCCCGAAATACCAGGCAATTCTCCTCTGAACAAGTAACATGACAACCCCAGACGATCGTTTCGGCCTCCTATGGGCCTCGTCAGTGAGGTGCAGCCACATTCCTCTAAGCACACTGGGCAAGGAGTCCACGTCTGGTTTCCCCCATCACCCATAGGGAGACTTCCCCAGGGTCATAATAATTTGCATACAAAGAGAGAAGCGCTCTACCAGGAACGAACAACAGCGCAGTGGCTTGTTCTATGGCGATTTACCACCCGGAAGCAGCCTCTTTTAGACCAGTGTGCTTTTCACAGAAGAAAACTTTCCTGAAGTATATCAGTCTGATCCTGCCAAGTAAGGTCAGTCCAGCCCCGAAATACCAGGCAATTCTCCTCTGAACAAGGAACATGACAACCCCAGACGATCGTTTCGGCCTCCTATGGGCCTCGTCAGTGAGGTGCAGCCACATTCCTCTAAGCACACTGGGCAAGGAGTCCACGTCTGGTTTCCCCCATCACCCATAGGGAGACTTCCCCAGGGTCATAATAATTTGCATACAAAGAGAGAAGCGCTCTACCAGGAACGAACAACAGCGCAGTGGCTTGTTCTATGGCGATTTACCACCCGGAAGCAGCCTCTTTTAGACCAGTGTGCTTTTCACAGAAGAAAACTTTCCTGAAGTATATCAGTCTGATCCTGCCAAGTAAGGTCAGTCCAGCTCCGAAATACCAGGCAATTCTCCTCTGAACAAGGAACATGACAACCCCAGACGATCGTTTCGGCCTCCTATGGGCCTCGTCAGTGAGGTGCAGCCACATTCCTCTAAGCACACTGGGCAAGGAGTCCACGTCTGGTTTCCCCCATCACCCATAGGGAGACTTCCCCAGGGTCATAATAATTTGCATACAAAGAGAGAAGCGCTCTACCAGGAACGAACAACAGCGCAGTGGCTTGTTCTATGGCGATTTACCACCCGGAAGCAGCCTCTTTTAGACCAGTGTGCTTTTCACAGAAGAAAACTTTCCTGAAGTATATCAGTCTGATCCTGCCAAGTAAGGTCAGTCCAGCCCCGAAATACCAGGCAATTCTCCTCTGAACAAGGAACATGACAACCCCAGACGATCGTTTCGGCCTCCTATGGGCCTTGTCAGTGAGGTGCAGCCACATTCCTCTAAGCACACTGGGCAAGGAGTCCACGTCTGGTTTCCCCCATCACCCATAGGGAGACTTCCCCAGGGTCATAATAATTTGCATACAAAGAGAGAAGCGCTCTACCAGGAACGAACAACAGCGCAGTGGCTTGTTCTATGGCGATTTACCACCCGGAAGCAGCCTCTTTTAGACCAGTGTGCTTTTCACAGAAGAAAACTTTCCTGAAGTATATCAGTCTGATCCTGCCAAGTAAGGTCAGTCCAGCCCCGAAATACCAGGCAATTCTCCTCTGAACAAGGAACATGACAACCCCAGACGATCGTTTCGGCCTCCTATGGGCCTCGTCAGTGAGGTGCAGCCACATTCCTCTAAGCACACTGGGCAAGGAGTCCACGTCTGGTTTCCCCCATCACCCATAGGGAGACTTCCCCAGGGTCATAATAATTTGCATACAAAGAGAGAAGCGCTCTACCAGGAACGAACAACAGCGCAGTGGCTTGTTCTATGGCGATTTACCACCCGGAAGCAGCCTCTTTTAGACCAGTGTGCTTTTCACAGAAGAAAACTTTCCTGAAGTATATCAGTCTGATCCTGCCAAGTAAGGTCAGTCCAGCCCCGAAATACCAGGCAATTCTCCTCTGAACAAGGAACATGACAACCCCAGACGATCGTTTCGGCCTCCTATGGGCCTCGTCAGTGAGGTGCAGCCACATTCCTCTAAGCACACTGGGCAAGGAGTCCACGTCTGGTTTCCCCCATCACCCATAGGGAGACTTCCCCAGGGTCATAATAATTTGCATACAAAGAGAGAAGCGCTCTACCAGGAACGAACAACAGCGCAGTGGCTTGTTCTATGGCGATTTACCACCCGGAAGCAGCCTCTTTTAGACCAGTGTGCTTTTCACAGAAGAAAACTTTCCTGAAGTATATCAGTCTGATCCTGCCAAGTAAGGTCAGTCCAGCCCCGAAATACCAGGCAATTCTCCTCTGAACAAGGAACATGACAAGCCCAGACGATCGTTTCGGCCTCCTATGGGCCTCGTCAGTGAGGTGCAGCCACATTCCTCTAAGCACACTGGGCAAGGAGTCCACGTCTGGTTTCCCCCATCAAAAGAGGCTGCTTCTAGGGTGGTAACTAGCCATAGAACAAGCTATTATGCTATTGTTCGTTCCCAGGTTGAGCGCTTCTCTCTTTTTATTTATGCAAATTATGACACTTAGGGAGACTTCCCTAAGTGTGATGCGGGAATCCAGACGTGGACCCGTTGCTCAGTGTGCCTAGAGGGATATGGCTGCACCTCACTGACGAGGCCCACAATAGGCCGAAACGTACGTCTGGGGTTTTGCTGTTTCTCTTGTTCAGAAAGGGATTGCCTGGTATTTCGGGGCTGGACTGTACAGGATCAGACTGATATGCTACAGGAAAGTTCTTTTCTGTGAAAGGCACATATTGAGCAAAAAGAGGCTGCTTCTAGGGTGGTAACTAGCCATAGAACAAGCTATTATGCTATTGTTCGTTCCCAGGTTGAGCGCTTCTCTCTTTTTATTTATGCAAATTATGACACTTAGGGAGTCTCCCTAAGTGTGATGCGGGAATCCAGACGTGGACCCGTTGCTCAGTGTGCCTAGAGGGATATGGCTGAACCTCACTGACGAGGCCCACAATAGGCCGAAACGTACGTCTGGGGTTTTGCTGTTTCTCTTGTTCAGAAAGGGATTGCCTGGTATTTCGGGGCTGGACTGTACTGTGAAGTCAGGATCAGACTAATATGCTACAGGAAAGTTCTTTTCTGTGAAAGGCACATATTGAGCAAAAAGAGGCTGCTTCTAGGGTGGTAACTAGCCATAGAACAAGCTATTATGCTATTGTTCGTTCCCAGGTTGAGCGCTTCTCTCTTTTTATTTATGCAAATTATGACACTTAGGGAGACTTCCCCAAGTGTGATGCGGGAATCCAGACGTGGACCCGTTGCTCAGTGTGCCTAGAGGGATATGGCTGCACCTCACTGACGAGGCCCACAATAGGCCGAAACGTACGTCTGGGGTTTTGCTGTTTCTCTTGTTCAGAAAGGGATTGCCTGGTATTTCGGGGCTGGACTGTACTGTGAAGTCAGGATCAGACTGATATGCTACAGGAAAGTTCTTTTCTGTGAAAGGCACATATTGAGCAAAAAGAGGCTGCTTCTAGGGTGGTAACTAGCCATAGAACAAGCTATTATGCTATTGTTCGTTCCCAGGTTGAGCGCTTCTCTCTTTTTATTTATGGGAATATATGTTCACTGTGCTGCGACGATTTGGCCTTCCGGAATCCTTCATCACGGCAATCGCGGCGTTATATTCTACCCCGTCAGCAGTGGTCAAGGGCCTGGGGTTCTGCTCCAGGCCTTTCATGATCACGAACGGCACGAGACAGGGGTGTCCAATGTCCCCGCTCATCTTTGCCCTTATGATGGAGCCCTTGGCCGAGGCTATCCGGTCTTGCCCTTTGATTAAAGGGGTCTGCATACATCGCACAGAGCAGAAGACAGCTCTATTTGCAGACGACCTAACAGTACTTGTATCGGACCCTCTTACCTCTCTCCCCCATCTATTCTCGCTGCTGGACAAATTTGCCTTAGCTAGCTACTATAAATTAAATGTTCTTAAAACAGAGGCTTACGCAATCAATATCTCGGAAGAGACTCTCGATACGCTAAAACGTACCTATAAATTTTCATGGTCCACGTCCCATATTAAACATCTCGGAGTCTATCTCTCCCATAGTGTTTCGGAGATGATTGACTTGAATTTTACTCCTCTGCTATCAAATATCGAAAAGTCTACCGACACATCCAATGTTCCATCGCTCTCATGGCTGGGTCGGATAGCAGCTTTCAAAATGAGCCTCTTACCGAAGCTTACCTATTTGTTTCGTTCGCTCCCTATTCCGATCCCTAGGTCTAAAATTTATAAATTCCAGCAACTGTGCAATAAATTTATATGGTGCAATAAAGTCCCGAGACTAGCTACCAACATCCTGCAACAGCCCTTACAAGCTGGCGGTGCAGCTGCCCCCAATATTTTGAAATATCACGAAGCAGCCAGACTCCCCCATGTAACTCAATGGAACTCGACACTGGAGAGCCGGTGGTCAGATATTGAACAAGCGTCTCTTCCGACTGGGTACACCTTGAGAGATCTTCTGTGGATCCCCAAGCACTCTAGACCGCCTGCCCTTCTGGCTAACCCTATTATAAAGTCGAATTTGAGATTCTGGGATAAGGTTAGTAGCCTTCCGTCCATAGCACCTCACCCCTCACCGTCACACTCCTTAAGAGGATTACTATTGTCACTACCAGACTCTCATCCTAACTTATGGCTTGCTTTGGGTTTGACCAAGATAGCAGACCTCTATGCAGGAGACAAATTACTCACTTATCAAAGTTTCCTTCGGAAATTTAGCCCACCCCCTCTTTTGCACTTTGAGTTTTGGAGACTACGTAGCCTCCTCATATCATGGGGCTTTGATACAAGCTCTTTGAGAACCAAAACTACCTGGGAGGTGAGATGGGAATCTCTGGCCCCTCCTACCAAACTCCTATCCATTTCGTATCTTGTACTCATGAAGCCCCCAGTTTTCTACAAATCTCCCCCAATTCGGCACTGGGAATCTTCCCTGGCGGTCTCACATGAACCACAGCACTGGCGGACTGCAGTCCAACTCACTAAGAAAGCTATACACTGCACAACTCTGTATGAGTTGTTTCTCAAGGTCGTGCTCCAATGGCATATGACTCCCATTCGCTTGTTTAAGATTTCGCCAGTCAACTCGCCTAAATGCTGGAGGTGTTGCGAGGACATGGGAACTCCTCAGCATATCTGGTGGTCTTGCCCACAGATTCAGCCGCTCTGGCAGAGAGCAATCCGGTATTGCTCTTCGGGGGGTATTCCTATACCTCTGTCCTCAAGTTCATGTCTGTTTCACATTTTGCCCGGTAAGTTGACCTTACCTCAAAAACTGTTCTGTATCTACCTGTTCCTGGCCGTTAAACTGGCTGTGGCCCGTATGTGGCTACAACGTGTTGCACCCTCTTCGGAGCAAGTGACCGACATTTTGGACTTTGTTAAGAGAATGGAGTCCTATGTCTCTCACATCCATGGATCTGTGGACCTCCAGATCAAAACCTGGGCATATTTCCCAAAGTAATTCTTCCTGCAAATAATATGGGGTGATTGTGGTTCTTTTGTGTTGGACCTTCCTAACGCTACATGAACACTTCTACCCCCCCTCATCCCTTCCCCCCCTTACCCTAAAATTCCACTCCTATATCTCTCGCCGGTCTGTGTGTGTTGTTTTTTTTTTTTGTTTTTTTTTTTTCTCTCCCTTTTTCCCTTCCCCCGCCTATTAGATAGCTTGGCACAGCCTGCATTTGTTTTGACTAATATACCTGATTTGTAATGTTTTATGGTTAAGTTATGATATTGGTATGCACAACTATGATAAAACCTCTACACTCTCTGGAGAATGCTGATTTATCTGGATAGATTGCAATGTGTTTGTCCTTTTGCAGCAACTGAATTTCAGCGCTCTTACCTGGAGAGGTGAGGGTAAGATTGGAGATCCACAAGCAACTGACATTGACTCTAACACTCAGCATTCTCTCTTGTGTTCCTTATTATCTGTGACTGCTTTACATATTGTAATTTTCTGTTAATATTGTATTATGTACTATTGATATGTATGTACATGCTTTTGATGCTCTCATGTTCATTCATCTTTCAAAAACAATAAAAATTATTTTCAAAAAAAAAAAAACACTGTCTAACTATGAAAAACTTTCAAAATGCTCTGAGCTAAGGGGCGGTTTTCAACGGTTTAGAAATCAGTTTGAGCCTAGCTAGGTTTAGCTTTTCAAAAATACCGCCAAGAGAACAAAGCAAATTTGATGATAAAAGTAAATTGGAAAGTTGTTTAAAACTGCATGCCCTATCTGAATTATGAAAGTTTAGTTTTGACTTTACTGTCCCTTTAACACATAAATGTATATATATATATATATGTATATAAGCATATACATATATATTTACATTGTGGTCTATGAGAACACACAGTTCCTATAGACTGCAATGTAAAGGCACTTTTCAGCGCCGTTTTTTTTTTTCTAACACCCCACTCCACAAACTTTAAAGCCCCAAAACTGTGATGAGCTCACTGTAGCAATAACCAGCCACTTGTAATGGCTAGTTAATTATCATGCAAATTTAGCGCTCCACTTGTAATCTAGCCCTTAATTTGCTGAAGGGCCAGCTACCCTCTACATTTCTTCTTTTCTCTGTGCTGCAGTAAGGAGTGAATCTCCCTGAAGTCACCATGGGAGAGGGACAGTGAGTGCCTTGGGAGGGGCACAAGCACCTAACCGCAGTGTGGAGTCTGCAGAGTCAACCCCCCGGTGGGATGAACAGAGCACCGCAAGCAGGGGTAGCTAAGCACCTTGCTACCTGTTACTGGAGTGACACCTGCCTCCAGACCACCTGACCTTCATTAGTTAAGGTTGCGGCATAGTGGAGACGTTGGGGGGTGGGAAGCATTGGGGTTACTAAAAGTTTAGTGCAGGACTGCAGGGTATGTTGAAAACTATGCAGAGCCAGCTGCCCACCCCTGCAGTGCTGCAGATGACATTCTCATAATGATGTCATGTCAGATCAAGGATGAGAAGTAACAGTCAGCAGGAGTGGGGCCGCTACACAGCCCAAATCTATGGGGCAATTCCTGGGACAATACATACCCGGGACAAAAAACAAAATCCTGCGATTGTCCAGAAAGATCACGGATTGTTGGCAACTATGCATTTCCCTCTAATTATGGGTGTTGTCTTTTTTGGAACATAAGGTTCACTGCAGGTATCTGAAGCAGAGTTGCTGCACATGTATCATGAGCACTAGAATACAGTAAAAGCTAGATTTCAATATTGTGTCACCCACGACTAGAGGCGAGGCAGGGATTTTTTGTAATTTTGCCTGTTGAATATGCCACCTATACTGAAAATGTAAATATTGTAGTTGTGGCTATAGAAAAGCTATGTAAACAAGATGGAGCAACAGATATCAATCTCCTAGTAAGGGATTGAAAGAGAGAGAACAGTCCATTTGTGTGTTCCTGCAGCATTTTAAAATATAATAAATGTCCCTTTAAATGGTTTAGAACATCAGTGTCCTTCATTGGACAAAACTTTATTAAAAAATAAAAATAAACAAGGTGCTGATTAGGAAATATAACACGCAGGTTTGTATTTTAATACATTCCGCTTTTTTTCCAGCAGTGTCATGTTTTAAAGTTAATTAATTCATCTTTTAATATGTTGATTATGTTGAATAATCTCTACTTTTCTCATGTTTCATGTTCCAAACTTTAATAGTAAGCTACATATCAAAAAAACACATTTTCATCAATAAGTAACATTTTCATTTCATGCACTCTTTTATTTAAAAGATAATTTTGAATTTTCCTGACCCAATATCTAAAGGGGCACAATTCCATCTGTTTAAAAAGCTGTGTAATCTGTAAAACATAACCAGTCGAATCTTCAGTACAGATGTTGCTGGATAAAATTAGAACCAAATGCTGAATGTGGCATTCTATCTAGCCATTATTAAGACTGAATGTAACTTTTCTCTTTACCTTTTTATCTTTCCAAGGAATAAATGCCAACTGATTCCACAATGAAAACAACGATATGTCTCTATTGAAATGTTTATCTGCAATGTATTTATTTTATTTTGCACATATTGAAGGAAGCAAAATGTTACTGCTTGTAATTGCTAAATGATACATTTAAAAAATTGTTATTGTTACATTGTGTTCTAGAGAGGTTACAGCAGAAAATGTAACAGTAGATATGTAAAGAAAGATTTTATATCAGGTTTGGTCCTTTAGTTTCTCAAAGGTAAATAAATGTGCCAAGAAAATGCTCTAATGTATTATAGCATTTTATTATTATGCTGTTTCTTGCATATATCTATCTATGTGTTCAAATCCTGCAAAGGGGTTTAACAAACAGTTAAAATCAGCTCCTGAGTAGCAATGTACTAATGGGATCTAGCTGCTGATTGGTGGCTATGCACATGTCTCTTGTAATTGTCTCATTAGATTTGTTCTGCTAGGTCACAGTATTTCACTACTGCTCTAAATGTGACTTTCACCAAATGTTTATTGCCCCCTTACACAGTTATATACAATCAGTAGGGCGATAAGCAAATGATCTAAAGCAGGGGTGCTCAACCTTGGTGTTTCAGAGGTTTTGGAGCTACATTTCCCATAATTCTCAGCCATCTGATGCTCAGTGTATAAGCATAATGGGAAATATAGTTCCAAAACCTCTGGTGCACCAAGGTTCAGCACCCATGATCTACAGCATTAGAACATTTTCTTGTTCCACTTTTATGTCCTTTTAATGTATGTTCTTGTCATAAATAAGATTACTCTATGATTTTGTGTACGTAGAGGGGTGTCCCTATCAACCAATAGACACAGCACATAAAATGAAAAATTATAAAGCGTTATGTAAATCCCTTTTTTTTCTTTCATGATTTAGATGAGCATACAATTATAAGCAACTTTCCAATTTACTTATTTGATCAAATTTGCTTCATTCTCTTTGGTATCTTTTCTTGAAGAAGCAGCAATGCACTGCTTGAGCCAGCTAAAACATTGGGTGAGCAAATGAGAAGAGTAATTTATGTGCATCCACCAATCAGCAGCTAGCTCGTAGTAGTGTACTGCTGCTCCTGAGCCTGCCTAGGTATGCTTTTTAACCAAGGAAACCAAGAGAGCAAAACAAATAATAGAAGAAAAATGGAAAGTTGTTAAAAATTGCATTCTCTATCAAAATCACAAAAGTTCAATTTTGACTTTACTGTCCCTTTAATCAAAATGACCAGTCAAAAAAACGCTACACTTATGTATATTCATTATAACAGTTTGTATAAACGTTTTTAATATATTCATGATAAATTTGTACAATATACCATTTCCCAGTTTTGCATAACCAACACTGTAATATTAATACACTTTTTACCTCTATGATTACCTTGTATCTAAGCCTCTGCAGACTGTCCCCTTATTTAAGTTCTTTTGACAGACTTGCATTTCAGGCAATTAGTGCTGACTCTTAAATAACTCCACTGGGGTGAGCACAATGTTATCTAAATGGAAAACATGAACAAACACTACATGCTATTAGCTATTTAAAGCCAGAACGTGAGATAAGAGGTAGACTGCAGAGTCTTAGAAATTGGCCTATGAGCCTACCTAGGTTTAGCCTTTAACAAAAAATACCAAAAGAAAAAAGCAAATTTGATGATAAAAGTAATTTAGAAAGTTGTTTAAAATGGCATGCCCTATCTGAATCATGCAAGTTTAATTTGGACTTTACTGTCCCTTTAAGCCAGTGCACAAGTTGCTAATTAAGGTGAGTTGCAATAATAATCTTGTTGTGGTTTGATGTCCACTCTATTATGTAGTTTTTTAATAAAAAAAAATCCATCTGCGGACAGGCAGTCTATGAAGAGCAAACCAGGGGATGCTGTTGGGGCAATATATAGTAAAGAATGGCTTTTCATTCAGATATGTCCTTGAAAAGGTTTGCATGGCTTACAGTCCTTTCTGCATTTTTTTATTAAAACATTCTAGCCATAAAGGTCTCTTGAAAACTTAAATTTAAAGAGGTCACTTGAAAACTTATATTTATATCCATCACATGATTCTAATGTTTAATATTTCTGAAAGGTCTCTTTGGATCTAGATATTAATCAGTATTCATTCTATTACAAATAGATTTAGAACAATTAAATAATTCTGTGATAGAGACTTGTAAAGTACAGTGAGAATTCTTAAATCAATCTCCCAACTGCCCTTGTTATATATGTGTGTGGAAATGTCATATAAGTTTAATCAAATAATGCCTTTCTGTTTAACCTTGAGCAAAGAATTCCTCTATGCAGAGCAGGTCTGAGAGCATGGCAAATACTTCACTAATTCGTCTTTTACTTTGCTTCCATAGCCCTAGTGATTAAAAGTAATATACCAACACTTTTTTCATGCATCTCAAAGCATAGAAAGAGTGAACACCAGATATACCTTTATCCTTGAACATTTTCCCTGGAGTGACATACTGCAACAGAAACACATCAATAAATAATGTATGAATAGCTTTCTTATGTGAGGTTTAGCAGACTCCAAACCATTGTGATGTTCTATGAACCATTTTTTTTACTACTAAAAATAGAAGTATCAATCAAAACACAGTGAGAAAAGGGACATACATTTATTTTAATACATAAATGGCATTTATTTAAGCTTGTTTTAATCATTTGAAACTTTACACTTGATGTTTTCCCTTTTATGATTAATAAAATTATTTTAAAATTGTTAAAAGCATATTTGTTTAATGCTCTGGACAATACCAAATATTGAAAGAATAATTTAAGTACCAAAAAGTATTTGTATCAAAACATTAGAGCTTAAACTACATAAGTAATTACTTATTTCTGTTATATCTTGGGATATGTTTTAATGCAAAATATTTATATTACTGATCCTGGCTTACAATGTCCTTTAACACATGCAAAGTTGTTAAACACTTTTAGGAAAAGTCCTGATCGGGAACCACAAACATTGCAGTTCTCAAGCAGGATCTTGCCATCCAGCCAATCAGGAGTGACAGTCACATGTAACTACCAATCACATGCCCTTTTTCTGCTTAGAAACTGCAAGGCATTTGACTAACAAGCAGGATTTTACGTATGTGTTTACAGGACTAAATGCATGATAATCTAATTTAATAGTTAATAATGCAAAAATTAAATGTTCCTTTAAATGTTATATAAAATCAGAGTTAGGTTTTTGAATGAATCTCTTACAGATTGAAATAGTATGATAAACTGAAACAAAGTGAAAGGTATATGGTTTTATTAAACATAAGACACATACTAGACAACTAATTCCATATCCCATAACATATGTACATATTTTTTCTGGTTCCCCTGTCTTGTGGTGGGGTCACAGTCAGCCACTACATAGCCTAGCTAACTTAAAGGGACACTCTAGTCTAAATAAACTTTTATCATTCAGAAAGAGCATGCAGTTTTAATACACATTCCAATTTACTTCCATTGTCAAATTTTGCACAGTCTTTCTATATAAACATTTTCTAGGGAACAAGATTCTACTGAGAGTGTGCACAAGCTCATTGATTGGCTGAAGTCTGTCACATGATACAGGGGAGTATACAAACAGTAGATTAACACTTAACACTTTTTATTATATTTGACAAACACAACAATAATCTAAAATTGGGTTAAGGAAAAGGGTATATCACATCCAGTCCTTATATATACCTTTTTCTTTAACCCAATTTTAGATTATTGTTGTGTTTGTCAAATGTAATAAAGTGTTAAGTTGAAATCTACTGTTTGTATACTCTAGTGTATAATTCTACACTGGGCTTAAAGCCCTAAATCCTTAATATATTCAAATATTTTTGGTTTTGACATGTTACAGGGGGCCAGAAAATTGGAGAAAATATAAATTTGTCGGAAAAAAAAGTACTGCTTATTTGAAATTCAGAGTAAGTGCTATTGCATTGTCTTTTTAGTATGTACTTGTTAAGTATGCAATTCTACTGCATTGAGAGGTCCTTTAAGACTAAAAGGTAAGTGGTACTTACCTTCCAATATTGAAGGACAATTAGGAGATATGTAATTTAAAGGGACAGTCTACACCAGAATGTTATTGTTTAAAAAGATAGATAATCCCTTTATTATCCATTCCCCAGTTTTGCATAGCCAACACAGTTATATTAATATATGTTTTACCTCTGTGATTACCTTATAGCTTAGCCTCTGCAGACTGCTCCCTTATCTCAGTGCTTTTGACAGACATGCAATTTATTTTAGCCTATTAATGCAGAGTCCTAAATAACTCCACGGGGGTGAGCACAATGTTTATCTATATGAAACACATGAACTAACACTGTCTAACTGTGAAAAACGTATAAAATGTTCTGAGCTAAGAGGCAGTTTTCAATGGCTTAGAAATCAGATTGAGCCTGCCCTAGGTTTAGCTTTTCAAAAATACCACCAAGGGAACAAAGCAAATGTAATGATTAAAGTCAGTTGGAAAGTTGTTTAAAATGACATGCCCTACCTGAATCATGAAAGTTTAGTTTTGACTTTACTGTCCCTTTAATTTGACCTTGTGATAAGAACCTCTGTTAAACCATCAAGCACCATGTTTTAGGGTTCCTATGTTAGAATTAACTGAAGGCTTAAATGATTGCTGAAATCTAAAATTATGTTCTTCGGTATCTGGACGTATAGTTGTGTTCATACATTTAACAAATGATAAAAAAGTTTGACAGGGTCATGAAAGTTCAACTGAAAACTATAAGAGAAAAAAAAGAACACTCCTATGTGAAAGATGTAAAAATACAATCTGCATTAGTGACTGATATATTTATTTCCCTCTGGCCTTGCTGACATGTAGGTTGATGTTTTTCAGTCTGGAATTATTAACTAGCCGCAGGACTGAATGTGGAATTCGGATCACGTTTTTCATGTGTGTGCATCCTGACACAGATTCTTTATTAAAGGGACACTGTACCCAAAAATTTTCTTTCATGATTCAGATTGAGCATGAAATTTTAAGCAACTTTCTAATTTACTCCTATTATCAATTTTTCTTCATTCTCTTGGTATCTTTATTTGAAATGCAAGAATGTAAGTTTAGATGCCGGCCCATTTTTGGTGAACAACCTAGGTTGTCCTTGCTGATTGGTGGATAAATCCATCCACCAATAAAAAAGTGCTGTCCAGAGTACTGAAACAAAAAAAAAGCTTAGATGCCTTCTTTTTCAAATAATGATAGCAAGAGAACGAAGAAAAATTGACAATAGGAGTAAATTAAAAAGTTGCTTAAAATTGCATGCTCTTTCTGAATTACAAAATAAAAAATTTGGGTACAGTGTCCCTTTAAAGCTAAATAATATTTTCTTTGCTTCTATTATGAAATTAGTATCTACAATATCTAATGCAGTGTCCCGTATTAAGTGGGACATTTATGAATTTTGATTTTAGTCCTACATGTCCTATTTAGAAAAAAAATGCCTGTATCTTTTATGTCACTTATGCCACATAAACAAACCTTGGACTGTCCAAATCCTATATATCAGCCCTGACCAACCATACCCCACTGAATCACCAGGTTATGGACATAAAAAAAGTAAAGTTACTCTTTCTGTGTATGCTAATATTCTATGTTCTTACTATGTAGTGTTTAAGCTTTATACAGTAACTTTTTCAACAAACATATGCATGAATCCAAGATACAGAATAATAGATGGTTATTTACTGAATGGCTAAAAAAAACAGCACTCTACTGATTTAACATAAACTATGTATAATATAAGAACTTATAAAGCAAATAGATAGACAGGGAGATCCACGTTTGACAAATCCTTGCAGTTAGATAGAGAGACACAGATGACATAGAGAAATTGATAGATAGATAGATATATAGATAGATAGATAGATAGATAGATAGATAGATAGATGATAGAAAGATTTCACAATGTTGAAGATTATTTTATATTCTGGAAAAAAATCAAGTCTGCCAAAACAGGAAGGCCATTTCTGGTTTTGTAAGATCTGAATACAAAGATGCACTTTTAAATTTCCCAAAGAAATGTTCCATTCACTTCATTTACTACGAGCAAGACATGTGTTGATCTGTAATTTATATACTATCCTCCAAAAAAAATAATGTACGTTAAAATATCTCCATGGGAAAAAAATGAACTTAACATACTTTCACAAACCATAATGTATTTGTGCAAACTTCTGGTTTAGAAACATTCTGATTTTAATTACGTTACACTTCCTTCATTATTCCTAAGGGTCAAAGGTTTATTCTTAATCATTGTTAAATGGTGCATGAATGAGGAAAATTACAGCTATACGTTGGAATGTTGTTTTATTAAGAAAGAAAAAAAAAGTAGAATCATGATTTAATGTTTATTATGGAAAACTGTTTTACAGTTTTAAAAAGTAAAAAAAAAACAACACAATTCGTAGAAAAAAACCTGAGAAACGTGAATTGATTAATGAGTCTTTCTGGTAAAAAACTGGGACATAATTAGTGTGAGATGTCAATATAATGTAGTTATCATTGTAAGCTTGTAGAGTTTAATTATATCAAGACATATCTTGCATTAAGTATAGAATTTTCGCTTCATGCATTTGCAACTAAAACACTAGAAGATATGGTTATAACTTGAACTTAATCACTTACGTAATGAGATTATTAAAATTTATAAATGCTTTTTAGTGCATTGTCTCAATGTTAATTGCAATTTTTTTTATAACTACATAAAACAGTTTATGTTCCTTTAAATATCCATAATGGGGTAAATATGTACTAAGTTTTTAGAAATGTAATGCTCTGTTAATTCAGAATGCTTGTTGAGTGTGATAATTAGAACTGGTAATGACATAATTAAAAACAGGTGCAAGATTCCAAACTTCAAGTCATAGTTAAACTTCAAGTTGAATGCATTTATGCCGGTTTATATTAAACTTCTAGTCATGAGTCAATACTTGTATATATATATTTGTAGTTCATGTGTGTGTGTATATGTATTTATATGTGTATATATATATATATATATATATACACGCAATATATATATATATATATATATATATATATATATATATATATATATATATATATATACAATATATGTTACTGTAAAAAAATATTCTTATTTCATAGAAAAATGTCAAAGATGTTTGCATTTATAGTAAACAAATAACATTCAATTATTACTTTTTCATTCCTAAAGATTTTGTATACAATGGGTGATAACTGATGACTACATGATTTATTAGATGTTTACTTTGCTATCATGACTTGCTTATTATGTGTGTGTACTTTTTTTTTTTTGCATTAAAGGGACAGTCAAGCCTAAAAAAAACTATCATGATTCAAATAGGGCATGTAATTTTAAACAACTTTCCAATTTACTTTTATCACCAATTTTGCTTTGTTCTCTTGGTATTCTTAGTTGAAAGCTAAACCTAGGAGGTTCATATGCTAATTTATTAGACCTTGAAGGCCGCATCTAAACTAAATGCATTTTGATAGTTTTTCACCACTAGATGGCATTAGTTCATGTGTTTCATATAGATAACATTGAGCTCATGTACGCTAATTTTCCATGGAGTCAGCTCTGACTGGCTAAAATGCAAGTCTGTCAAAAGAACTGAAATAAGGGGCAGTCTGCTGAGGCTTAGTTATAAGGTAATTACAGAGGTAAAACATGTATAATTATAACTGTGTTGGTTATGCAAAACTGGGGAATGGGTAACAAAGGGATTATCTATCGTTTTAAACAACACAAATTCTGGTGTTGACTGTCCCTTTAAGAACAATCAGTCATTAACTTACCAATATGTTGGATTTTAGAAACCGCATGTCTTTGGGAGCATTACTCTAGCTCCTCCGCAGGGGGCTTTAGATCTATGTGCCATTGGTGCTTTGGCACAGAGTACAGTTATACTGTTGCTAGATTGGCTGGAGAAATTGTAACTTTTTTTTATTATTAATAAAACAAGGGAGAGAGTTATTATAAACTATGGTCTTTAAAACAATATGAATTAAATAATTCTATATTCAATGACAAATAAATGAAACATAATGTTTAGGGAAAAAAATTATGACATTAGTTAAATATTATAGCATTAATATCAATAAAAACATTCAACTTTTGAGCTCCTAAAATATCTGCATTTTGCAGTATAATCCCTTTTTTGGAGATTGGTCTTGATGTTTCTCTCCCCTATGTATGTCATAAACTGAAACCAGGACTCCTAAAACCCTATCCTGACGTGCCTAAGCTTACCCCTCAGCCACCCAGCAATGACCAGTCTGACACACATTTTCCTGTTAGAATCACTCAGTCAGCCCTGCCTTCTGGCTTCCAAGAGTCCACCCCAAAACCCCAGATGCAGATTAAATAAAATAATAATAATAATAATATATATATATATATATATATATATATATATATATATATATATATATATATATATATATATGTGTGTGTGTGTGTGTTTACTATTTTCAAATTTTATATAACTTGTTTAAATTTGGCTTTAAAAATAATTATTCAAATGCTTGAGTTTGATGTTCAATCATTCAAATTAAAGATAAAATGCAACATTCTTATGATAAGTTTTCTTGTTTGAAATGTCATATTGAATGTGATGTTAAAAATTACATTTAAAAGGAATATGAAATATTTGGCTTAAACATAGTATGTGGCATTTGGTACTAAATAGCAGATAAAACCTTCCTTGAAAAAAATAATGCTGTATTTGTTCTATTAAAGATATTAAAAAATTATAAACAAATATCAATCACGAGGGTCATTCATGCAAAATGTATTTTTTTTTTAACAATTAAATTTGCATATCCTCATTTACCACAATATTCGACTTTGCATATATAAATTTTATTACCTGAAAATAGAATTTCATTCTAAATCATTAAAGTAACAGAAAATTGCGCTTTCATATTGTTTTCTTATTTGTAATACTGCATTTGAAGAAAAAAAACTGACTTACTGCATATAACCATGTTGCTGGGTTAATGTATATCTTGCTTTATAAGAACTGACAATGCTATTAACTAATCTGGTACCAGACAATGTAAAGAAATCACTTTCAATGATTATAAAGCCAGCAAAAAAGTACCACTGTCCAATTTCACTGTAATCTTCAAGCCAATTCATTTTTCATTATAAAAACATTATATCTCATCATTTTTTTCACACAACTTTCAGGATAATATTTACAGCAATGAAGACATCTCTTCCTATCTAGCAATGGTAACTTTTCACTTAGCCTTTAAAAATTTGCTTACAGCAGCAAACTGAGAATTTTGGACAGCACTGCTGTGATAAAAACTGCAGCATTTAAAAATGTACCAGAGATAATGTTTTTATTTTTTTTTGGCAACAACCCAATTAGTAACTTCCACATTCTAAGCCTCTCATCAGCCTGCTAAGTGAGTATATAAATTATGGTACTGTGTCTACATAATGGTGTAGAGTAATGGTTTATGAAATTACCTGTATCAACAAATCATTGAACAGTCCAGATAATGATGGACTTAGTGACCCAGGGAATAAAAAGCCAGCCATATTTTAGTGCTGGGAGTTGAGATTAATGCAGTTCCTTAAAAGGAATGCGTTTGGCATTCACTCTCAGAATGTATTACATAGTCAAAGTATTTTTTCATGGAACAACTGAAAAGTTAGCTGAGGCTGAAATATAATATAGACCATGTGGGTATTACATTTCACTGATAGCTTTAGTATTAATGAGTGAGTACTGGTCTAGAATGCCACAGACAGATAATGATCTCTTTGATGGTGTGTGTTTGACAGCAAATTGATAAAAAAGATAATATTTATACACTCCTGATAAAGTGAACTCCATACAACAGATGGGACAAACCCATAACCATAACCATACATTTGAGATATGCAAAACCAGCTTAATGATAATAAGGAAAGAAAGAAAAAGGCTCAAAGGTAAGTGCGGTTATAGCAAGAAATACCTGAATATTGAGATTTTAAATAGTTCATGTGTGGTCCTTGTGATTGGCCATTCTTTGCTAACCAGCACATAGGTAACATTATAATTAAATAAAAAAATATGAGATAAAGAGGAGGATCATTGTTACCAGCCTTCATTTGTGTGACTTATTGTCTGATATTCTATTTCTTTGTGAATGAACCCATTATATCTATTTATTAGCTAATTAGGATCTCATTTGACACTTACTCAACAAGTACTTCTCCTAAATTAAACCAGGCAGCTGTCCCACCATATATAATATCACAGTAAACCATATTTAATGGTTAGGTATAATCTAATACATCATTTATAATTGGACTGTTGATAACAACTCCTCTCATTAACTACAATCCTTTGACAAGTTAATCAGAGTTATATATATATATATTAGCTGCCCTCCTCTTAATCACTAAGGCTATAATAAAAGGTGGTATAAATGTATCAGCCACTTCACTTGTAAAAAACGTAGGCTATAGAACTACTTAAAAAGCAAACAAAAACAAGAACATAAGAAAAATACAGGGTCATCTCTATGTACCTTGCAAAACATTGGATCCAGTTATTTATTGTTTTTGAAAGGACAACAAAATACAGTAGAATTAAATAATTGCCAAATACACAGTTCAAGACAATGCTATATCACTTACTTTGATTTTGAAATGAGCAGTAGAATATTTTCTGGCACATTTAAAAATTAATTAATTTTCCCTTCCCACTGTATTATGTGACAGCGAGACTGGTGGTTAGCGTGGCCTGCTCTCCTGGGTTTATTAATACTCCTGTGGTTACGGGAGTACAGCTAGCTCAAAGGAGGTTTAAATAGAATGGCATTCTAAAGATTGATTGGCTTCTCCTTCTGCTTATGTGACTCATACTAAAGAGTGCGATATTGACTGTCCTGCTATTTGGCATTCGGTTATTCAATTATGAAGTGCCTAGTGAGTTACTTGTTAAGACCATATATGGGGCCGAATTATCAAGCTCCGAATTGAGCTTGATGCTCCTTGTTTCCGGCGAGCCTGAGGGCTCGTCGGAAACAGAAGTTATGAAGCAGCGGTCTAAAGACCACTGCTCCATAACTTGTCCACCTGCTCTGAGGCGGCGGACAGAAATCAACCTGATCGAATACGATCAGGTTGATTAACCCCTCCTGCTAGCAGCTGATTGGCTATGAATCTACAGGGGGCGATATTGCACAAGCAGTTCTGGTGAACTGCTTGTGCAATGATAAATGCAGACAGCGTATACAATCGGCATTTATCGATGTGCAGCGGACATGATACGCTACATCGTATCATGTCCGCTTGCACTTTGATAAATATGCCCCTATGGCTTGACTTCTAAACTTTGTTATTTGTGTATCCTTCTAACCTACTGCTTGATTTAGACTTTCCATCCTGTTGCTGTTTGATTACTCTCCTCTATCTATCATCAGATGTCTACTGATTACTTTGGTTCCTGACCCTGGTGTGGCCTATGACAACTCTTCTGCCCTTCTTTGCACCCCAGAAAACCAGTACAGATCTACTACTCTATGGTGATTCTGGTCTACTGAAACATCAGGGCTGCAGCACATCTCCAGCTTCAGTCATTCTAACTTCACAACAAAGCAATTTTTAATTATCCTTGTAATGTAATACATTTGACTTTTAAATGTATTCATATAGGGTTTATATTTTGGTAATTTAATTGGATTTGGGAGTTGCAATTATTGCCCAGAAGATTTGAAAGGACATTAAACTGCTGAAAACAACTACAAAATAATTGTTACTATTCACCATGTTATTGAATTTCTTCAGGTGTCTGCTGATTATTTAAAAGTTCTACTATAAAGCTCCACCTCTTCATAGTGGACACCAGCATATTAGAGCTTAGATACTCTCACACAATGTGACAGAAACCGTGCTCACTGTCTTTTTGACAGCTGTATTATTTGCTTGATTTTAGTGTTTATGATACCGTGTTTCACTTTTATATTTTTGCACAGTTTTAAATTTACTCAAAATTTGTTAAAAAAAACCTCAGCAATATGTACAGCTCCTATCAGTGTTGTGCAGCCTAACCGCACATTATACAATTGTCAAAAACAAAGAAACATTACTGATCTGTAAATGAATTCTGCTTTTGTCACAGGGTGTGAGAAAACCTGTGCTCCAAGATGGTGGCACCCAGTATGAAGAGGCGGAGTTTCACCATCTGGTGATTTTAAGGGGTTAAAATAGGAGAAAGGCTTTAAAGAGGTAAAAGCAATAGTATAGTGAGTTGTAACAATGCAATTGCAGTTATGCCTAGCAGTTTATTATCCCTTTAAAGTAAATTTGTCATGAGGGTACTGCATTCCTAGATTTCTTCAAAGAAAAAACAGGAAGTGAGTCCAGAAAGGTGGTTGGTGGTAAAATAATTTTTATATTTGTGCTTGTATTTTCCATTTACAGAAATTCAAAACTGTTTTTTTATTCCCTATTTTTGCATCTGAGTGAGAAATTAAACTCTTGAGTGAGATTGTTTTCTTTCTTTTCTTTTATGCCATTTATCAATTTAAAATACAATTCACCAATTTATATTATTGTCTTTAAACAATCTCATGGTTATGATTTTAAAAACAAACTATAGGTTATCAAATCATACTTACTAATATATAAACAAATTTTACTTTACTACAGTAGCACATTCTAATGAACTTCAGTGGCAACAAGATGCATGGAAGACTGTGCAAGCAAAATATAATTAGACTCACATAATTAATACATAAGCATGACTAAATTGATTATGGATTTCTAAATGTAAAATTGGAGCTAAATATGATTAATTGTACTTTCCAACCTCTCTCTTGACACTAAAGGAATTGTATTATATTAATGCTATATTCACATATTATCAATATGGTTTGGTAATTTTTGTAATCATTATTTTTTGGTTTATATATAGGCTGCCAATAATATTCAAAGGGTCACATATGTGGACTACACAATACTTTAATCAAATAAACTGCATACAAAAGCTAATGGTTTAAATTTGCTATGTTCAGGAGCAATTTGGTATTTTGTCTGCTAAAACAGAAAAAATATGTTTGTTTTTGGCAATGGAAATTTGACATTGTTTATTACTTACAAATAAAGGTTAGAGGCTATAAATGAATTCTACAAGGACAGCAAGTGGACTTTCGCCCCACTATTTCATACCTCACAATTTTTCCAAAATTATTTTTTTGGACCTTGACAGTCAAGGGGATGGGCAGATTGATGATGGGGCAGAGCCAAGGGCAGTTCATGGGTTCGGTTGAAGCAGACGATGGGCAGAGCAAAGTTGAATCATGAGTCAACATGTTGGTTTCTGATGTGGCTAGGCATTTCTGGATGGGTTTTAAATAGTCAAAGTAAAACCAGGATTTTTATAGCAAATGGGGAGTGGTGAAAAGGATAGTTATCCTTTTTATCTCATCTATTAACATACTAATTGCAAGTATGACTAACAAATAAAATAATATGATCTCATGAAATACCCAACAATCCTAGAAACAAAGAACCTATGTATCAGTATGGTCTGACAGTATACAATATAAAATGGCTTGAATTCGAAACACAGCTGTTTTAGTAAAATGTAGCCATTTATTTACAGAAATGCAGTTCTGTACAATATATGCACTTTGGATAAGAAAGAGATGTCACCATCTCAATTATTCATGTGCAATTTATTAAAGTTATAGACTAGATTTGACAGTAACTGCAGGATTCTCTCAAACACAAACTTTATCAAGCTACAGGATATGGAAACAGAACAGAGATGAGACTTTTTGTGGCACATAAATCTCAGTAATTTTTCATTAAACTCTGCAAAAATAAAACTAAAAATAGAATTCCTTAATTCCTTTGAACATTTCATTATAGTAAAATGAATTCTCATTTCTAACTGTGTGTTTAACTCCAGTAAAGGAGTTTTATCACATGTCATTGCTTAGCAGAACATAGCCAGTGACTGACAGCTATGTGCATATCCCATTCCTGATTGGTTTTATGGGTATGTCAGGCTAAGGAGCAATAATTCATTGTGTTTGTGTATTTGTTTAAAGGGTCACTCAAGTCAAAGCTAAAGTTCAATGATTCAGATAAACCATGCACATTATTTTTATATGCACACTTTTTTAGGCTCCAGCTCCTACTGAGCATGTGCAATAGCACAGTATATATGTATATGCATTTTGTGATTGGCTGACGGCTGTCACATGATACAGCAGGAGGGAAAATTGGATTCACTTTGAAATTTCTAGGAAATGTTCTATTTTTATTTCACATTTAAAGTAAGTGCTATTGCATTGCCTTTTTATGGTGTATTTGTCAATTGTTAAATCCTACTGTATTTAGTGACCCTTTAATAAAAACGTTCTAACAGCAAATCCTTTATTATTACACTTCTATGTTCCTTTATTATATTTTAAAATTATTTTCTTTAACTGCTTTTGTTTTATTCATTTTGGCTCTTAAATTTTCTAAACTTGCAAAGCATTTAGAAATATTTTAGATTCTTAAAAATAAAATAACCATCTAAAATATGTTAAGTTAATAAGAGGGGCCTTAATTAGTTGTAATCGTATAAATGTCTAATACAAAACTGCCGGTTAATGAAGCTGTCAGTTGCGTAACTGAAGCTAAATGACATGTAATAAGGGCTTTTCTGCTGGGACTGTTGTGCAGAATTGAATTTTTTATAGGTGTTGAATTTCTAATTTGATTGAAATAGATTTAATGCTGACTGAAATACAAATGTATTATCTTCAAAATCAAAATAAAAAATAAATAACAAGACAGCATAATCTTTCCTTTACTTAGGTAATACATAATAATTTTATGTTTTAGTTCTATATTTTGGTCAAAATCAGTAGCGGACTCACCTATGGGGAATTGGTAACTGACCAAGTGAGTCTGCTTAACCAAATGATGTGAATTAGAAACACAATTTTTTTCCAGATTGATCTGACAGTAACCATTGAGGGGGCGATTTATCAAGCTGAGGCAGACAGGGGTGCACATACGCACCACTGTCTATTGCAGCTTGCCTCTGGCAGGCTGAATTCCCCTGGCAGAATTCAGCGTTGCACACGAGTGCTATTTTGTGCTCGCGTGCAATCCCGCCCCCTGCCCGTGCACAGTCAATCACGCACGGGCAGGAGCTATCAATCTCCCTGGTCGGACTAGACCACGGAGATTGAATTTTGCCACTTTAGAAGTGGTAAAACGTAATTGACCTTGCATTCTATTGGCTCATCCAATCAGCCAATCGGATTGAACTTCAGTGCGGCGGTTTAGGGGTTAATACATTTATTATAGTGGCGGCGATGTCCGGTTGGCAGATTAGGGGTTAATAAGTGTAGGTAGGTGGCAGCGACGTTGGGGGGGACAGATTAGGGGTTAATAAATATAATATAGGTGTTGGCGATGTTAGAGACAGCAGATTAGGGGTTCATAGGGATAATGTAAGTTGCGGCGGTGTCCGGAGCGGCAGATTAGGGGTTAATAGTATAATGCAGGTGTCAGCGATAGCGGGGGCGGCAGATTTGGGGTTAATAAGTGTAAGATTAGGGGTGTTTAGACTCGGGGTTCATGTTAGGGTGTTAGGTGTAGACTTAGAAAGTGTTTCCCCATAGGAAATGTTTTGCAGGTGTTAGGTTTTTTTTTCAGCCAGCTCAGCCCCATTGTATCCTATGGGGAAATCATGCACAAGCACGTTTTTCCAGCTTACCGCTACCGTAAGCAACGCTGGTATTGAGGGTTGAAGTGGAGCTAAATTTGGCTCAACGCTCACTTTTCTGAGGCTAACACAGCCATTCAGACAACTCGTAATACCAGCGTTGAGTTAAGAGAGCGCTGGGAAAAAAAGGCTTGTTAGCACCGCAGGTCTTTACCGACAAAACTCGTAATCTAGGAGATAGGATGGCGAAAAAGACAGAAAGTGTTACAGAGGTCTGAATTCAGGGGGAGGAGGGGGTGTCGTAAAAATCATGATGGGGGTTTAGGAGACATAGGCAGACAGTGTATGTATGTATATATATATATATATATGCGCAAATGAAAACAAGGGAAGGGTGCACAGGAATATGTAATCACCCTAGACATATACAAAACACAGAAGGGAACTGCACTCTCATACCGGACCGGGTACACATCCATGACCCTGCAACATGTTCAGCCCTGGGTGCCACTGGCACTCACAGGAAGCTGTGCTGTCCCCAGAGCCACAAGCAGTTAACCCCAGACAGGTATGGGTGCAAGAACCATAGGGAAAATTACAAAACAAATTAATACAACACACAGAGAAAACCCAGCACTCACTTACAAGCTCTCAGCTAAGATTTAAAAGCAAAAATGGAAAGGTTAGTCACTGCATCTGGCCAAATGGGACAAGCTCAGGTACCACGTCAAGGTCCTTTCCAATACCTGAGACCCTAAAACAGCCACACAATGCAAGCTTTCAAATCCAAACAAACTGAAAACAAGGGAAGGGTGCACAGGAATATGTAATCACCCTAGACATATACAAAACACGGAAGGGAACTGCACTCTCATACCGGACTGGGTACACATCCCATGACCCTGCAACATGCTCAGCCCTGGGTGCCACTGGCACTCACAGGAAGCTGTGCTGTCCCCAGAGCCACAAGCAGTTAACCCCAGACAGGTCTGGGTGCAAGAACCATAGAGAAAATTACAAAACAAATTAATACAACACACAGAGAAAACCCAGCACTCACTTACAAGCTCTCAGCTAAGATTTAAAAGCAAAAATGGAAAGGTTAGTCACCGCATCTGGCCAAATGGGACAAGCTCAGGTACCACGTCAAGGTCCTTTCCAATACCTGAGACCCTAAAACATCCACACAATGCAAGCTTTCAAATCCAAACAAACTGAAAACAAGGGAAGGGTGCACAGGAATATGTAATCACCCTAGACATATACAAAACACGGAAGGGAACTGCACTCTCATACCGGACCGGGTACACATCCATGACCCTGCAACATTTGTTTGGATTTGGATTTGAAAGCTTGCATTGTGTGGCTGTTTAAGGGTCTCAGGTATTGGAAAGGACCTTGATGTGGTACCTGAGCTTGTCCCATTTGGCCAGATGCAGTGACTAACCTTTCCATTTTTGCTTTTAAATCTTAGCTGAGAGCTTGTAAGTGAGTGCTGGGTTTTCTCTGTGTGTTGTATTAATTTGTTTTGTAATTTTCCCTATGGTTCTTGCACCCAGACCTGTCTGGGGTTAACTGCTTGTGGCTCTGGGGACAGCACAGCTTCCTGTGAGTGCCAGTGGCACCCAGGGCTGAGCATGTTGCAGGGTCATGGGATGTGTGTCCGGTATGAGAGTGCAGTTCCCTTCCGTGTTTTGTATATGTCTAGGGTGATTACATATTCCTGTGCACCGTTCCCTTGTTTTCAGTTTGTTTGGATTTGAAAGCTTGCAATGTGTGGCTGTTTTAGGGTCTCAGGTATTGGAAAGGACCTTGACGTGGTACCTGAGCTTGTCCCATTTGGCCAGATGCGGTGACTAACCTTTCCATTTTTGCTTTTAAATCTTAGCTGAGAGCTTGTAAGTGAGTGCTGGGTTGTCTCTGTGTGTTGTATATATATACACATGTATAGGTTTATACGTATATATATATATATATATATATATATATATATATATATATATATATATATATGTATTTGCAATAAAAATAACATATTCCTGTATGTGAAGAATATTGGAAGGTTTAATATTAATAACTCCTGTCAGAGTTTTTTTCTTCTACACTCTCCATTAAAGTCTATAGGGAGAAGAAGTTAGCATGGTCCTGATATCTGAAGTCCTAATGTTAGCTTTCATTGGGTTTCGTCCTACGCAAAACTTTTAGTTTCAACTTGTTAAACAAGTGCTAACCCACGTATGCAAAAAATATTATTTCTAGCGAAGCTTACGCTTGAGTTGGAGTGTTAAATAATGCCCCAATTGTAATCTAGTCCTTAGTTTCTTACTCAGTCATAACCTTTATTTATAAAACAGAATGATGCTAATGTATAATACCATAATCTATTTTTGCGAGGCTACAAGTCTTTTGTAAGGAAATTAATAGCATAAAACATAATTCAGTATAGCTGAGAAAAATAACACTCTTTGATGCCTTTTGTGATTCTTTAATCTTATGTGAATGTTTTCCCTCTCACATTACAATTATCAGTCTGTTTCTCTGAACAAACGTGTAATGAAAATCACTAATTTCAAAATATCCCTTTACCAGTATCTGATATGAATTAAGAATCCACACACAATAAACTATATATATATATATACATATATATATATATATATATATATATATATATATATATATATATATATATATATATATATATATATATATATATATATATATATTAGGGTTGAACCAATACCATTTTTTTAAGACCGAGTACAAGTACCGATACTTTTTTTCAAATACTCACTGATACCAATTACCGATACATTTTTTTAATGTCATGAAAGTTTACCAAGCACAATACAGACTAATGATTTAAGATCGCTTCTTTATAATTGTTAACTGTATTTCAAAAGACTTTTCAAAATAGTTAAACAGTTTTATATGCTTGTTGTCACAAAGTTCACAGAACATGTTTATAAATAAAAAATATTACAATAAAATATATTAATAATAACAACAATAAATAACAGCTGCAGCAGCTTGGACTGGAAAGCTACAATTTAAAGGGGTGATTACTGTATGCAATTGGGTTGTAGGGTGCCTATATAACTAATCAATCTGACATTTGTACTTAATACAGAGTAATATAATTTAATTCTGAAAATAGGGCCAGTCTTCATATTTTTCAAGGGCTGCTTTCTATTCCCAGTCCAGCCCTGGCTAAGGATGTTCCTCAGAGTACAGTATGTTTTGAGCATAATTGTGCAAGATGAGAACTAGCAGTATAGCAGGCAATCTAACAATTAGAATAATTTTTCAAAAGTTAGTGGCAAGTTCTTTTTAAGGAACAGAAGCATCTCTTCATGTTCATCTATAAGTCTATTTCTGCTATCAGTAAGGATGTTTGAGGCTAAGCTGAACAGTCTTTCACTTTTCACACTACTGCATGGGTCAGAAAGATATTTTTGGGCCAGTAATCTCAGTTTATTAACTGCCCATTACTTCAGGGGTTTGTCTAAATGAGGTACACTGATCTCTCCCAGGCAGGCTTCCAGCAGTATAGTAGCAACTTTTGGAGCACTGCTCTGACGTACAATAATACAAATAACAGCAATTTGTATTGGCAGAACAGAAGTGAACAATTTTTAGTTAAAATTAAATGGGAACATGAAGTTTGAAAAAAACACCACAAGATGGCGTATGGGTAGAAATTGGAGGTATCGGTTTAAGTATCGGTGCATTTTTTTATTATTATGATGATTATATAAAGGGACACTGAACTCAATTTTTTCCTTTTGTGATTCAGATAGAGCATGCAATTTTAAGCAACTTTCTAATTTACTCCTATATTCAAATTTTCTTAATTCTCTTGGTATCTTTATTTAAAATGCAAGAATGTAAATTTACATGCCGGTCCATTTTTGTTGAACAACCTGGGTTGTTCTTGCTTATTGGTGGATAAATTCACCCACCAATAAACAAGTGCTGTCCAGTGTTCTGAACAAAAAATAGCTTAGATGCCTTCTTTTTCAAATAAAGATAGCAAGAGAACGAAGAAAAAATGATAATAGGAGTAAACTAGAAAGTTGCTTAACATTGCATGCTCTATCTGAATCACAAAAGAAAAAAATTGGGTTCCGTGTCCCTTTAACATGGGGCCAAAAACTAAATAACCTGTCATTTTTTGTTTATCTGTTCAAAATAACAAAGTGACTATTCTTATTTTTAACCCCTTCACTACTGGGAGTTACAGACAAAAATACAAATACCAAATACAGAATTTTTTTACATTTTTGCTATTACTCCATTTAAACATAAATACAGCCTTTGTTTTTTTTATGTAACTATGAAAACAATATATATTTTAAAAGTAGACAACCCAAGGTATGGATCTAGGCCCATGATGGCACTATTTGACCGCCAAATACGATCATATAAAAAAATATTTAAAGGGACAGTCTAGTCCAAATTAAACTTTCATGATTCAGATAGGCCAGGTAATTTTAAAGGGACTGTAAAGTCAAAACTAAACTTTCATGATTCAGATAGGGCATGCAATTTTAAAAAAACTTTCCAATTTACTTTTATCATCAAATTTGCTTTGTTCCCTTGGTGGTATTTTTGAAAAGCTAAACCTAGCTAGGCTCAAACTGATTTCTAAACAGTTGAAAACCGCCTCCTAGCTCAAAGCATTTTGAAAGTTTTTCACAGTTAGACTGTACTAGTTCATGTGTGTCATATAGATAACATTGTGCTCACTCCCGTGAAGTTATTTAGGAGTCTTCACTGATTGACTACACTGCATGTCTGTCACAGGCACTTAGATAAGGAGGCTGTCTGCAAAGGCTTAGATACAAGGTAATCACAGAGGTAAAAAGTATATGAATATAACTGTGTTGGTTATGCAAAAACGGGGAATGGGTAATAAAGGGATTATCTATCTTTTTAAATAAGAAAAAAATTGGTGTAGACTGTCCCTTTAAGCAACTTTCCAATTTACTTTTATCATCAATTTTGCTTTGTTCTCTTGGTATTCTTAGTTGAAAGCTAAACCTAGGTAGGCTCATATGCATTTTTAAATATTTTCACAACTAGACAGTGTAAGTTCATGTGGGTCATATAGATAACATTGTGCTCACACCGGTAGAATTACCTAGGAGTCAGCATTGATTGGCTAAAATGCAAGTTTGTCAAAAGAACTGAAATAAGGGGACAGTCTGCAGAGGCTTAGATACAAGGTAATCAGAGGTAAAAAGTGTATCAATATAACTTTGTTGTTTATGCAAAGCTGGGGAATGGGTAATAAAGGGATTATCTATCTTTTTAAACTATAAAAATTCTGGTATAGACCATCCCTTTAATTTGAGTTTTTCACTGCAATTATTTACACACAACTACTGCAGTCATAAGACAAATAGTTGTAAAAGCTTATTTGGGTTAAGCTTTGTTCAGAAGCAATAGACATGCATGGCTTTGCAATTAGTTTTTGGCAATTAGAAGGATTCTAATTGCATCTGTGCACTACACTGGAAATTCCTGGCAGTGAAGGGGTTAATCTGTTAGCTTGTAAGGTTTTTCTTTTCTTGTGTAATGTAGAGATTACCGTTCTACCTGACACCTCCCTCCCCCTGATTACTACCTGATCCATCCACCAGCTCTCTTTCTTCCTCCCCCTACTGGTCACCACCATCTTAGGTACTGGCAGACAGTCTGCCAGTATGCAGTTTAGTCAGGGCTTTCTTAAATATTTATTTCTGTATATGTATTTATGTAGTGTAGGGGTCCCTCCATACCCTCTTCCCTCCCTGATAACCGCCAACAGCTCTCTTACCATCCCACTGCCTGCTGCCATATTTGTTACTGGCAGCTAGTCTGTTAACGCTTTTTTTGTTTAATGTAAAAGAAAAATTGGTGGTGTAGCAGCACCCCTCCACCCTCCAAGTTATTTTTTTTGTAGAGTAGTGGCCTCTGTGTAGGGCCCTTCCCTCCCTCTTCCTGGCCCCACATTTTTTTTATTTATCGTAGGGAACCCCACCCCTTCCCTCCCATCACCCACTATCACTGCCCACCCACTTTGATCACCTCCCACCTACTCCGATGCCAGCCCTCAACCTACACAGTATCTGATACAGGAAGTGACATTGCCTGTATTGGATCTGCCTTTATTTGGTAACAGAACACGGTCAGTGCCCCCTTACAATATGGAGACAGATGCCTTCTGCATCCCCCTGGTTGCGGCTCCTGCTGTCAATGCTGACAATGGGGCTGTAACTTGCACCAGAGTGTTGGATGTAGATACTGCATCAACACAGAATGCTTGGCAAAGAACTATGTGACATACTATCTATGTCCGTTTGGTGCAAGAGGTTAATACTGGGGTTAATCACAATTAGAAAAGCTTATTAAATGATTTATCTGCAAAAAACACCCTAAACCTTAATAATTATTTTAATCATTGTACATAGGGCTCCATTTATCAATTAGTGGATGCAACTTTGGAGCTCTTTTATTTCAGACAATAGTGAAGAAGCTGTGTTCACCAGACTGCTGTTTCATAACCTTTCTTCCAGCTCTGAGTTGGAGAATTACCCTGGATTAGTCCAACTGGGGTTACTGACAACCCCTACTCTTGTGTGATTGGCAACTCAAGAACAGGGGGTGGCACTACACATGCAGCAGGCAATGCTGCCCACTACCCGAGATCACGGAATGACAGATTACTTAACTAGAAACCTGATAAATGTGAGCCATAGTGTGTATGTGTATATGCTGCTCTTGATCAACTCAATTTCTGCATCAGGAGGGGGATACTTAGGTATCTACCAATCACTTGTTATGTCCTCATAGAGAACAGCACAGAAGAGAACCTGGAGCATTACTTTAACTGTGTTTAGACTCACAGAAGGGGCTGAACACATGATGAAAAGAGGGATTTTGTTAAAAAAATAATAATATGCTCTACAGAGTTAAAGCATTTTATTTTTTAAAGTTCATGTTTAAAATGCACAATAAAAGAATGCTGTGAGATTTAAGGTTTTCACATTTATGATGTTAGCCCTGCAACATGTATGTTTTATAATTAACCAACACACATGCACACACACTTATAAACAAGATGTGTAATAACTACTACTCGCTACTTATGAATTAGTTGTAGCTTATCACTTTTCAGTATAACTAAAACATTAAAGTATTATTAATAATAATAAATCATGTATAGAATTTCCGGGGATTAAACACATAGTTGTCACCGGCTATTCAATTAATAATAAAATGCTTTAACAAATTAGAATATCTTATAATAACCATGTAATAACCCTTTAATCCTCTAATAAGATTACTTAAAATAGCCTTATTACTGGGCTGAGAGATCCACAGAATCACAAGGGAATTTTTTCTTCTTGGTAGGAAAAAAAAAAAACTAGTGTGAGGTCAAGCTCTGTGCAGTTTTTACCTACAAATACATTTGTGCTGCATGCTGTACTATAAAAGGCCAACAGCCTAAGGCAAATCTATTGCACACACAAGGCTAAGTCTGCAGACCTTGTGTCACAGAGTGTTCATATGGCAAGTAAACATCAAGCTCCTGTCCTCTCTTCATCAATAATTTCTTTGGGCCATAAGAGATGGCAAAAGTACCTTTCTGCTTCATTATGGTTACTTGAGAGACTTCCAGGCCACGCATCAGTGGAGGCAGTCTATTCCTCTGTGGGAAACCCTAGCGGTCCACGGGGAGTATCAGAGGAAAGCAGTCAGCGGTAGATGCTCTCTTAGCTGGAAACTTCACTCCTGTGCAATTTTCATGCAATCAATCATGAAAGGTCAACAGACAGCTTTCAAATAACTGATCCATTTAACTACTGACATAGATCTGGACTAGAGGAGTTGAGTTAGGAGGGGGTAAAAGGAGGATAAACTTAGTCAATCAGTGGAAACCTAAATCCCTTTAAATAAAGAGGAAAGACAAACACTAACATTGTCCTGATTCACCCAGAAATTCAGTTTCTATCCTTAAGCAGCATTTACTTTGATAGAATACAAATGTTCCACATAATGATAAAGTGACATTAATTATTAGAACCATAATTCACTAACATTCCAAATAACTGGCCAATGATTGTCCTAATAGCATATGATGTTGTTTCTTAAAAGTTTGTGGAACTAAAACACATTAATGAATTGGTTCCATAAAATAAAAAAGGTATTGTAAATTTGTTTTTTATGCAGTCCTTTGAATGCATATGCTATTTAGTGCCCTTTAATTAATTTAATTAATAGTATAATCTATTTAGGATGAATTGCACTTAAATGTTTATGCAATACAATTCTACAAATGTTGTAAGATTTCTCTGAATATAAAACCTGCTAAATCTGAATGACTCTAATTAGACTATTAGTACAAAAAGAGAGATAATATCTCTAAAAAAATATTCCTTTTTTTAGTATTTCACTGAAAATAATTTAAAATATTTCTGTCAAGGTCATCAATTCTTAAACATTTACAAGAAATAATAATAATAAAAAATCATTAGCTTCAAGCAATTAACTGCTACTGAATATCCAGACAAGTACAATGAAATAATGCTACAGAGAATTTCAGTTAATAAAGTTGTTTTTTTTTTGTGCAAAAATGCTGAGCTTGTCATATAAATGCAAAGAAACAGGTAAAGTAAGAATCAGCCATGTAATTTGTGAGTACATCTCTATATAACTATTTCCTGTTACTGACCTTAGAGCTTAAACTAAAAACATTTGTTCCCCCTTGAAAACTGTTACAAACATATCAACGTTGAGTATAAAAACACTAATGTCATGAGTTCCATGTGTAATGAACTGTCCAACATATTTTTTAAATTTAGCCTGAAAAGTTGTGTAATCAGGTTTCTGAACATGACCATTTTTCAGTGAAGTAAAATATTCTCCAGAACATTTCAATGAATTATGGCTTCGTCCAGATTCTTAATATTTTACTTCTGCTCCAAAATATTTTTAAAGGTATAATGTGTCTAAATAAATGAAATTACTTTCCTGACTCATAATAAATTTTGAATGAAAACTTAAAAAAAAAGAGTTTCTTAACTTTATGTGTTTTGACCAACTGTGGTATTCTATAAAGCAAATACTAAAGCCATATCTATGAAATAATCTTCTTCCAAGCAGCAAACAGAATAAATAACACTGGTAAAGACACACACATATGCAAGGAACATTTTACAAAAAACATTTAAATAATTATTACTCCCATAATCAAAATGTTATATTTTTTAATCCTTTACATCGCTAATAGATGTTGTACATTTATACAATATAATATCTGGCACAAATACATAAAATATAGATTAACAGGCACACACTAGGAAAGATATGAATAATTGTAATATTCATTTTATGAATATTTATGTTTTCACTCCATTTATTTGCATTTAATTTACAACCAAATCTAGAAGATTATAGGATTCAGGATTAAATATTATAATACATAAAAATAGATACATTACAAAAAAATCTTAAGTTTTCTTTTTGTGAAATGGGCTATATCCATAAAAAAACTTTTAACATTTTGATTTATACACACACACACATATATATATATATATATATATATATATATATATATATATATATATATATGCGTGTATATATATATATATATATATATATATATATATATATATATATATATATATATATGCGTGTATATATATATTTTTTTCTCATTTAAAAAAAATTAAGAGAAAGAAAGAAGAAAATACTCTAACCTCTTGTGCACCCCCCCCCTCATTGTGGTATAGCAAAAGCACTGCTTGCTACCAAGTCAAGAGCGTGACCTTTGACATCGAGTGAGACATGCTTTGGACTGCTTTGGTATGTGTGAATATTTCAACACATTTCCTATATAATAAATGCTGGTTACATTTGATCATTTTACAGAACATTTGAGATTTTTTTTTGGAGAATAAGTCTAAATTCAGAAAATATTGAAAGTAATTTAAATATTAAGCATTACATTCATTATTCAAATAAAACATTTAAATATTCCAATAATAAAATTTTGAAAGTGTTTTTTTTTCTCATAGACTTCAAAGTAAATTAAAGTAAATCGTTATTCACTGGTAATATATGACTGTTTCATTCAAACAGTTAAATGTTAACAATCAATAAACAATTGTAATATGTGTTCAATAAGAATATTCCAAAATTAGAGCAAATGTCAATGGGAACATTCTTTTTACCACCCACATGTTAAATTTCTGAAATGGATCCATTGATACTTGCGATTAATATCTAGAAGGGACCAGATTTAAGTTTGTGTGCATTCCCTATTTTTAAACTAAAAGGTAACTTTAACAAAAAATGTTTATGTGCCCAGTTACTAAAAAAATAAACTATTCTATTGATGTAGAAACGTTTATTTTTTTGCTACAACATCCCTTTAGATTCCTTACTGACATATTACCACAACCGAATGGCTCAATATAAACTATTCTATAGAATCTACAGATGTTGTAAATCATGAAATGAAAAAACAGTAATAATTATTATAATATGTAGACTGCTGTAGAACTATATGTATTGGGACAGTTTAATCCCAGATACTTAAACAAAACCAAAATATTTACTGCAATATAGAGTGAATAGCTTAAATTAATTTACAAATGACTTATAGTAAACAGATGTTGGCACCACTAGTCTTATATTTAATAATTTCAAGAGTCTTTTATTTAAGATGAAAAAAGTCAATAAATCATGTTTTAAACATTTAGGGCCAGATTACAAGTGGAGCGCAAACATTTGCACGCAAGCAATATCAGGTTTCCGCGATTGTTTGCACGCAGGTTAAATTGCGCTGGTATTAAAAAGTTGAAAGTAAACATGATTGCTACAATTTTCTAAAAAAAAGATTACTGCATCCTCAGAGCTGTGGTTAACTGTTTCCAGAAGCTAAAAAGTAAAACAAAACACATCAAAAATACATTACAAATTATAGTTACACTCATAATAACACCATCTAATAAAAAATATTAAATAAATATATCACATACACAAATAGTGACCGCACCACCTAATATAGTATACTGTGCTCCGGCACGGGATGGAGTCCGGCCCTAGACTCAATATAAATATAATCAAAAAAATCACAGCCAAGGAGTCTTAGAATAGTATGCAAGAAATACTTTAATAAATGTTATATATGTAACAAAAAGAAGAACAAAATTAGATGAGAGCTTACTCACATCCACACCTACCCCATCCACCAAACATATCCGTACCAAGAAATATAAAAAAAAGGAAAAGAAAATTCTATGTAGATTCTCATCAATCCTAAAAAAGAAAAACAAGCTCTAAATCTAAATAAGACAATGCACCCTCCTGGGCGTCCCCAGGGAGTGCAGGCACAGTCAACCTGTCACACACAAATAGGTCTTAATATAGCTTTAAATACTAATCAAAGATATAAAGTACAAAACTTCACAATCTTAAATTATCCTAATATTGCATCAATTGTATCAGAAAAGCAAAGTCCATATTGTGTGAAATGTATCCAAACTGCAAAAGTTATGCCAGAAAAGCAAAGTCCATATTGTAATAAATGTATCCAAGTTGTATTCGGCCTGAAAAAAGAAAACCAAAGTTCTTAAGCAGGATTCAAAGTGTTATGAAATACAAGAAAGTTGTATGTAGTAGCCCTTGTATCCCAAATCTTATGGATATAAGCATATAGGGCTTGACAGATCCACCAAATGCATATTAGAGTATCTTTTGTATTGTTGTGAAGCAAGTACTCTTGAAAGATAGCGATAGTATGCATATAGGATTTTGCTTTGAAAAGACAAACTTGTGCTGATAGATGTCCCTCCAAATGTACTGCCAAATATCTCTCCACACTATAGTATTATTGGTTGCCGTGTTGTAGCGAGGTATACTCGTACAGACAATCCAACCTCACACCCTTTAAGTTATGTTCACTCACGGTATGGTTTTAACGTAGCATGTGGAAACTGAATGCTCTCAAATTGTTTAAGAGTATAACAATAGGTATTGGCAGCAGGATCCCTGTATTGTGGAACAAGTAACAATTATTCCAGTGAAGTCAATCGTATTACACGATGTTACCTGTATCGTCTGAGCGCTGCCAGATAGACCAATACCCCTGACGTAATCTTCGGTGTGGAAATGGACTGCTGCTACTCTAATTCTATTTCGCTCCTTCCATAAGGTCAACCGTTCACAGAAATTGGCGTGCAATGTGGCTACAGCAGTACAAGAGAATACAGGTGATTGTGTCTCTGCTGGTTCCGACGCGCGTTTCGGGGACTCCTCCCCTTTGTCAAGGAATAGCCAGCTGACGTCGGAAGGTGATATTTGAACAGGTTCATAAGGATGCCTATTGGTTGTTCATTACCTACACCTCCAAAATGTCACAATGTACCTATATTTACAATTTTAGTATATTTGTAATACATACTTAAAAATGGCATACGGATATGAATAACACTTCACAAATATACCACCCACGCACCCTTAGTTAAACATAGACATACTTAGAAAAGAAAACAGAAAAAAAATTACATACTTAGTGCGTACCAAAAAAGTACAAAACATATGTTCTAAATCTACTCGAGTGTCTCTAAGTTCCAATCAAGTTATTATGGATGCAAAACAATGAAAATGAAGAATGGATTCAAATTCCCAGGGGATACAAATACTAGCCCATAAAGTTATAAAGCGGACAAAATTAGATGCCTAAAAAAATAAATAGATAAAAAAATGAATTGAAACTCAAACCAGATAAATTTATCTGGTCAATAATCAATGGAATTATAACAAATACACTGGCACAAACCCATAAAAAATAGAATGTAACTAGAATTATAAGGGTTCAAAGATATGAGATCTCAGGATTAAGAAAATAAAGGAATAAAGGCAGTCAAAGGGCTTTACCATTTAGATACTACATATACATGTCTAAAGATGTACATATATATTTTTGCGTACATATGTATTTATCTGTGTGTATGTATATATATATATATATATATATATGTATATATATATATATATATATATATATATAAAACAATCACAAATACAGCCCTTCTCTTAACTCACATTTTCTTCATTTGAAGCACACATGATTTGCTTATTCTCTCCCCTCTCTATACGTGTTGCAGTCATATACCGCCCCTCCTGGCTCCCCAACTCAATTTTTAGATAACTTTGTTGCCTGGCTTCCTTATTTCCTTTCCTCAGACACCCCTGCCCTCATTCTTGGTGATTTCAACATCCCTTTTGACAATCCAACTGCCTCCTCTGTAAAACAACTTCTTCAACTCACTTCCTCTTTCAGCCTGTCACAATAGACTGACTCTCCCACTCACAAAGATGGTCATTCCTTTGATCTGATTTTCACCTATCGTTGCACAATCTCAAATTTCACAAACTCCCCTTTTCCTCTCTCCGACCATCATCTCCTAACTTGCAACATCACTTCCCTACCTACAACTCCCCCTTCCTCTACCCCTCACACCAAACTTCACAGAAGCACTAAGTCATTAGATCTGCAACAGCTCGCTAGCTCTCTCAAACCTCTCCTCTCATCCATCACCTCCTTTTCCTGCCCTGACCAATCTATCTGCCAGTATAACTATATATATATATAGCTCAGAAACCACACTCTCATCCTCAGCCCTGGCATACTCCTCTGACACGGTACCTATGCAGATGTTCCCGTACTGCTGAGCGACACTGGAGGAAATCTCGGAGTTCAGCTGACTTTCTTCACTACAAGTTCATCCTGAACTCCTACTATTCTGCTCATAATCTTTATAAGCAACAATACTTCTCTAATCTCATCTCTACTCTTTCCTCTAACCCAAAACGTCTGTTCTCCACGTTCAAATACTCTTCTCCGCCCACCCCCACCTCCTAATACAACTTCTCTCTCAGCTCAAGATTTTGCCAGCCACTTCAATAACAAAATTGACTCCATCAGAAGTGAAATCAGCTCTCAACATACTTCCAATCTCCCACCCCATCAAAAGTTCACAATCATCCAAAACCCAAATATCCAAAAATGCATCTCTTTTGAACCCTGTTAACGAGGACAAAGTTTCTGCCCTTATTCTGTCCTCCCACCTCACTATCTGTCCCCTCTACCCCATCCCCTCACAGCTACTCCCCTCCCTCTCTTCTACTCTCACCCCCATACTCACACACATTTTCAACCTCTCCCTCAGCACTGGTTTATTTCCCTCATCTCTAAAACATGCACTGGTCACACCTATCCTCAAAAAACCTTCCCTTGATTCAATGTCCCCATCCAACTACCGCCCTATTTCCCTAATCCCTCTTGCCCCAAAGCTCCTCGAAAAGCTAGTATATGCACGTCTATCCCATTTCCTTACACTAAACTCTCTTCTTGACCAACTAAATCTGGATTTCGTCCCCATCACAGAGACAGCAATTGCCAAGGTTACCAACGACCTACTTACAGCAAAATCCAAAGGCCCCTTCTCTCTGCTTATCCTCCTTGACCTGTCTGCAGCCTTTGACACCATTGACCACCCTCTTCTGCTCCAAACCCTCCAATCCTTCGGCACATGTGACAATGCTCTCTCGTGGTTCTCTTCCTATCTGACTAACCGTACATTTAGTGTAGCCTTCTCCGGAGCATCCACTGCCCCGTTACCACTTTCTGTTGGGTACCTCAAGACTCTGTCCTCGGTCCCCTTCTCTTTTCAATCTACATGTCATCATTAGGTTCCTTAATAAAGTCCCATGGGTTTCAATATAATTTGTATGTTGATGACACCCAAATCTACCTCTCTGCACCAGATCTACCTCCTTCCTTACTAACCCGTGTCACTGTCTTTCTCATATCTCATCTTGGATGTCCTCTCACTACCTTAAGCTAAATCTCTCCAAAACTGAACTTCTTATTTTTCCCCCTTCTTTCAATGTCTCCACCCCCAAATTTTCTATAACTGTTGATAATTCCATCATTACCCCTACCCCACCTGCCTGATGTCTTGGGGTCACACTTGACTCAGATCTTTCCTTCACTCACATTCAGTCCTTGGCTAAAGCCTGCCACTTCCACCTTAAAAACATCTCTAAAATTAGAAATTTCCTTACACAAGATACAACTAAGATTTTAATCCACTCTCTCATCCTTTCCTGCCTCGACTATTGCAACTCTGTCCTCTCCGGTCTACCTAGCTCCGCATAGCTCCTTTACAATCCATTATGAATGCCTCTGCCAGGCTCATCTTCCTTACTCATCGCTCTTCATCTGCTGCACCTCTCTGCCAATACCTTCACTGGCTTCCTCTTGCCTCTAGGATTAAACACAAAATCCTCACTCTGACATATAAAGCCCTCAACTGCACTGCTCCCCCCTACATTTCAGAACTTGTCTCCAGATACTCTCCCTCCCGTCCCCTTCGATCAGCTCAGGATCTCCTCCTCTCTTGTTACTTCCTAACATTCCCGTTTGTAGGACTTCTCCAGACTGGCCCCCATCTTGTGGAACTCCCTGCCTCGCTCCACAAGACTCTCCCCTAGTTTTAACAGCTTCAAGCACTCCCTAAAAACTCTAATATTCAGGGATGCATACAACCAACACTAACGTTTCCTAACTCCATTGCTTTCCCCTTGAACCCCTTAGAATGTAAGCCTATGAGCCCAGCTGTTTGCAGATCGACTTCATAAGAGCCGACTACAACAGTGAAAATCTCGGCAGGGCCCTCTACCCACTTGATCCCTACAAAAGTTATCCAGTTATTCAGCACTGCGGAATCTGTTGGCGCTCTACAAATACCTGATGATAATAATAATAATAATAATAATATTATATGTATTTTCAGACATAAATACACAAAGACATATGTACACATATACAGACGTACATATAAGTGCACTGGAGCCCTTTGCAGTTAAGTAGATAAAAACATGTAAAAGCATAATTATGCAATATTTATATTTAATAAAGTTTTTAGCTGTGTATGTACTTTAAATATTTCACATTCCAATGTTCTGCTGTTCTACACATAGCAGAATATGTTCTATGTATTGTTAATCATATATATATATATATATATATATATATATATATAAATATGTGTGCAAAAAAACATCCTATATATACTGTATGTGTATTTATGAATAAACATAACATATTCTGCTATGTGCAGAGAATTGGAATGTGAAATATTAATATATTCATGTCAGGTTAGCGCAAATGAGAATATGTGATCAGGTTGTTTTTTTTCACTTTTTTGCTTCATTGACTTCTATTTGGGAAAACATGAACATGCATGAGATATTCTTATTTCTGCTTTTGCGGTTGTTGGGTTAGCGCGAGCACAATCATTTTTTACTTTAAACTCTTAATACTAGCGCAACCCAACTAGCTAAATACCACTCTACTTGCAATCTAGCCCTTAAGGGGAAAGTTATTTAAAATTAAACTTCCATACTTTAGATACAGCCTGCAATTTAGAAAAAAACTCACTGTAGGCTAGACTACAAGTGGCACTCTACCTTTTGTGCACGAGCGATATAATTTTTATTTATTTTTTGTGCGTCAGAAATAGCGGGCGTATTACAAGTTGAAAGTATACACTCATCAGGTTAGTGCGACTGAAGAAACTGCGTGGAGAGCAGTGAGTTTAAAAAAAGTTGCTTAAAACACTAGATAAATACTGTTAAATGTATTAAAACACTAGATAATTACTGTTAAAAGTACAGTTACACACATATAAACACTTTCTGATAAAAAATATTTTAAAAAATATATAAAACAATTAATCAAGATATATGGTATAAGGTGTTTGACGAAAAGGGCTCTTTTATATACAGTATATATATATATATATATATATATATATATATATATACACACTTGTCTAAATATATATGTGTGTGTGTGTACAGATGTATTTATGTAATTATATGAGTATATATTTACATACATGTATACATATATAAACATATAACACACACACACATATATATATATATATATATATATATATATTTGCAGTCAAATACCTTTAAACATGAAAAATCCTTTTTATTCAGTATTAATATTTTTTTGTTTTTCTGTTTATATGCTGTAAATATTTTACATTCTGATGTTCTTCACAAAATAGAAAATGTGTTTTGTATTGTTCAATAGATATTCCTATATACATCTGTATATACATATATATATATATATATATATATATATATATATATATATATATATATATATATATATATAGATATATAGATATATAGATATATAGATAGATATATAGATATATAGATATAGATTTATATTTTACCAAATAATTATTATATGATTTTGGCCACTGGCCGAAACATGTCAGCAGCATAATACTCACTGTGTTGTGTGTGCAACTTTAGATCTCCATTGGTTCTTTTTAACCGCATTGGAACCGAATAAATTTGAACTTTTTAACTTTTACTTTGCCTACTGTATAATATATATATATATATATATATATATATATATATATATATATATATATATATATATAAAACAATCCATAGAACATATTCTTTAATGCAGAGAACATGGAATGTGAAATATGCATAATTCATGTTGGATTTTTGCACTCTTAGTTTAAACACGATCGGGTATAGGTGTTAATGTTTTTCATCAGTTTGTGTGCTCCATTGAAGTATATGGGGAGAAGTTAACACAGTTGCGATATCCTAAGTCCAATTCTTTACGCACGCCGGGTTTTACTCGTGCACAAACTTTTTACTTACAACTTGTAATAAGCATGCTAAAAAGTTAACTTCTAGCAAAGTTATCTCTCGAGCAGGAGTGCTAAATAAACTGACCACACCCAAACGCAGGTGTTTTCATGACAGTGTTTTGGAATTGTGTATATAGCCAGGGAGTCTTATTCCAATATAAGAGTTAAAGCAGGAATGATTCAGCCCCTAAAGGAAAAGTTTTGTAGTGTTAGGACCAGTCAACATTGGGACAACTTGTAAGTTAAAGACTGGCTAAGCAGAATTTGGCCAAATTGAATGACTAAGATCCCATATACATATTTTTGTTTATTTATTTTTTCTTTATGAAACTTAGTTACTTTCCATGATAACATAGCTAGGTAGGTTCAGGAGCGTGTATGTGTCTTTTAATGTGCCCTATATGCCAGCAGTATTTGCATTTTGCATTGTTGCAAACACTGCTTTCATCTAAGGCTTGATGGTCAAAGCTTTGCTGGCATGGGACTTTTTTGTGAGCATTACATTGTAATGTATGCACCATTTCTTTACATCCAGATCACTAAATAGTGAGATAAACAGTTCTCAAGCTAAAATGTGTCTTTATAAAATTCTTTGAGGGACCTTACAGTATTTATGAGACTTTTTACATAATCTCACCAGAGTGAAGAGTTTCAGATCATCAGGCCCATAGCACTAAAAAAGTGTGCATACTTCTGTATTTTATCATGAAAAGGAGATAAGTTTCAGCAAAAGTGTATGTATGTGTGTTATGTAACTTTAACTATTACTATGGATTATTTTTTAATCCATTTAAAATATGAGTTTTGTTAAATGTTATAAGTAAGTCTCTCTAAAATCCCCTGCTGTTTAAGGAGCAATGTCTTAGTGCATAAAATCAGGTGATTACTTCTCTCTCTCTTGGGAAACCATTTAGTAGTTATCATGAGAAAATAAAAAGAGACAAAGGCCTCTAGTTATGAAGCCGTCTACTTACCGGCATTTGCCGGCCCCAATACGCTCGCCTAAGCTCGCCTCACATCGCCACCACGGACCTGAATACGCTCGCCAAAGTTATCAATAAATCTGTCAAAAAGCCGCACACCAAGTACGGGGCGATGAGCAGTGGACTGTGATAGTTATCACTCATCAATCTTGCTGCTCTTCGGCTTTTTGACAGCTTTATTGATACCCCTGTCACTAAGCCCTCACACTATACTATACTGTTCTACCCCCTATACCGGCGCCCCCAGAGCCCCCCGCAACTAAATAAAGTTATTAACCCCTAAACTGCCGCTCCCGGACCCCACCGCAACTATAATAAATATGTTAACCCCTAAACCTCTGCTCCTAGACCCCGCCGCAACTATAATAAATATGTTAACCCTTAAACCGTCGCCCCCGGACCCCGCCACAACTATAATAAATATGTTAACCCCTAAACCGCCGCTCCTAGACCCCGCCGCAACTATAATAAATATGTTAACCCCTAAATTGCCGCTCCCGGACCCCGCCACCACCTACATAATAGCTATTGACCCCTATCCTGCCCCCCCCCTATACCGCCGCCACCTATAATAAATTTATTAATCCCTATCCTGCCCCCCCACACCGCCGCCACTATAATAAAATTATTAACCCCTAAACCTAAGTCTAACACTAACCCTAACACACCCCTAACTTAAATATTAATTAAATAAACCTAAATAATATTACTCTTATTAACTAAATTAATCCTATTTAAAACTAAATACTTACCTATAAAATAAACCCTAAGATAGCTACAATATAGCTAATAATTACATTGTAGCTATTTTAGGATTTATTTTTATTTTACAGGCAACTTTGTATTTATTTTAACTAGGTACAATAGCTATTAAATAGTTAATAAATATTTAATAACTACCTAGCTAAAAGAAATACAAAATTACCTGTAAAATAAATCCTAACCTAAATTACAATTAAACCTAACACTACACTATCATTAAATTAATTAAATAAATTAGCTACCAATACCTACAATTAAATACAATTAAATAAACTAAACTAAATTACAA
Organism: Bombina bombina; assembly: GCF_027579735.1. NCBI lineage: Eukaryota > Metazoa > Chordata > Amphibia > Anura > Bombinatoridae > Bombina > Bombina bombina. The sequence goes on from NC_069500.1 coordinate 959,232,509, forward strand.
AAACAAACACTAAATTACAGAAAATAAAAAAATATTACAAGAATTTTAAACTAATTACTCCTAATCTAAGCCCCCTAATAAAATAATAATAAAAAAAAAAGTCCCTACCCTATTCTACATTACCAAGTAACCAGCTCTTTTACCAGCCCTTAAAAGGGCTTTTTGCGGGGCATTGCCCCAAGTAATCAGCTCTTTTGCCTGTAAAAAAAGATACAACCCCCCAACATTACAACCCACCACCCACATACCCCTACTCTAACCAACCCAAACCGTCTTAAATAAACCTAACACTAAGCCCCTGAAGATCTCCCTACCTTGAGTTGTCTTCACCCAGAGGGGCTGAAGTCTTCATCCGATGGGGCAGAAGAGGACATCCAGACTGGCAGTAGTCTTCATCCTATCCGGGCAAAAGAGGACATCCGGACGGGCAGACATCTTCATCCAAGTGGCATCTTCTATCTTCATCCATCCGACGAGGAGCGGCTCCATCTTCAAGACCTCCGGCGTGGAGCATCCTTCCTGCACGACGACTACCCGACGAATGGCTGGTCCTTTAAATGACGTCATCCAAGATGGCGTCCCTCGAATTCCGATTGGCTGATAGGATTCTATCAGCCAATCAGAATTAAAGGGACATTCCAGCCAAAATTGTAATCCACATGATTTCTTTTTCAGTTGTGAATAGAAGCAATATTGTAATATACATGTATTTGCAAAAATGCTTCTAATAAGATATATAGCTGTTTCAAATATGTATTTAAGTATGCACCGTGCACCAGCATTTTAAACACAGCACTTGCTCAGAGAGCCTAAGGCGCTTGTACATTTGGTAATTAATCAATTTGTTGATTGCTGACATGATAAAAGCCCCACTGGCACTTTGAGCAGCTGTAGTATTTAAAATGCTGTGGCACTGAGAATATCTAGCTATGCTTCACATGCACGTGCAGAGAAAAATGTTAACACTAAAGCAGTGATAACTTTTGCTAGAAGCATTTTTGCCAATACGTGTATATTTTAAATATGTTTCTATTCAAATATGTAATTCGTCTATGGACATTTAAATTTTGACCGGAATATCCCTTTAAAGTAGAAAAAATCTGATTGGCTGATGCAATCAGCCAATCAGATTGAAGTTCAATCCGATTGGCTCAGCCAATCGGATTGAACTTCTATCTGATTGACTGATTGCATCAGCCAATCAGAGTTTTCCTACCATCATTCCGATTGGCTGATAGAATCCTATCAGCCAATCGGAATTCGAGGGACGTCATCTTGGATAACGTAATTTAAAGGACCAGCCATTCGTCGGGTAGTCGTCGTGCAGGAAGGATGTTCCGCGCCGGAGGTCTTGAAGATGGAGCCGCTCCTCGTCGGATGGATGAAGATAGAAGATGCCGCTTGGATGAAGACTTCTGCCGGTCTGGATGTCCTCTTCTGCCCCATCGGATGAAGACTTCGGCCCGGCTGGGTGAACACGACTCAAGGTAGGGAGATCTTCAGGGGGTTAGTGTTAGGTTTACTTAAGGGGGGTTTGGGTGGGTTAGAGTAGGGGTATGTGGGTGGTGGATTTTAATGTTGGGGCGGGGGGTTATATCTTTTTTTACAGGCAAAAGAGCAATGCCCCGAAAAAAGCCCTTTTAAGGGCTGGTAAAAGAGCTGGTTACTTGGTAATGTAGAATAGGGTAGGGACTTTTATTATTTTTTTTTATTATTTTATTTTATTAGGGGGCTTAGATTAGGTTAATTAGTTTAAAATTCTTGTAATATTTTTTTATTTTCTGTAATTTAGTGTTTGTTTTTTTGTAATTTAGTTTAGTTTATTTAATTGTAGGTATTGGTAGCTAATTTATTTAATTAATTTAATGATAGTGTAGTGTTAGGTTTAATTGTAATTTAGGTTAGGATTTATCTTACAGGTAATTTTGTATTTCTTTTAGCTAGGTAGTTATTAAATAGTTAATAACTATTTAATAACTATTGTATCTAGTTAAAATAAATACAAAGTTGCCTGTAAAATAAATATAAATCCTAATATAGCTACAATGTAATTATTAATTACATTGTAGCTATCTTAGGGTTTATTTTACAAGTAAGTATTTAGTTTTAAATTGGAATAATTTATTTAATGATAGTGTAGTGTTAGGTGTAATTGTAACTTAGGTTAGTTTTTATTTTACAGGTAATTTTTTATTTATTTTAGCTAGGTAGCTGTTAAATAGTTATTAACTATTTAATAGCTATTGTACCTAGTTAAAATAAATACAAAGTTGCCTGTAAAATAAAAATAAACCCTAAAATAGCTACAATGTAATTATTAATTATATTGTAGCTATCTTAGCGTTTATTTTATAGGTAAGTATTTAGTTTTAAATAGGATTAATTTAGTTAATAATAGTAATTTAAATTTAGATTTATTAAAATAATATTTAAGTTAGGGGGGGTTAGGGTTAGTGTTAGACTTAGGTTTAGGGGTTAATACTTTTAATATAGGTGGCGGCGGTATAGGGGGGGCAGGATAGGGGTTAATAAGTTTAATATAGGTGGCAGCGGGGTCCGGGAGCGGCGGTTTAGGGGTTAAACAATTTATTTAGTTGCGGCGGGGTCCGGGATCCGCAGGTTAGGGGTTAATTAGTTTATGTAGGTGGCGGCGGTATAGGGGGCGGCAGATTAGGGGTTAATATATATAATGCAGGTGGCGGCGGGGTCATGGAGCGGCGGTTTAGTGGGTAATACATTTATTTAGTTGCGGCGGTGTAGGGGGGGGGCAGATTAGGGGTGTTTAGACTCGGGGTACATGTTAGGGTGTTAGGTGCAGACGTTTCCCATAGGAATCAATGGGATATCTGGCAGCAGCAAACATGAGCTTTCGCTATGGTCAGACTCCCATTGATTCCTATGGGATCCGCCTCCTCCAGGGTGGCAGATAGAAATCCAGGTACGCTGGCCCGGAATAGTGGCGAGCGTACCTGGTAGTAGTTTGATAACTTCCAAAAGTAGTCAGATTGTGCCGAACTTGCGTTCGGAACATCTGGAGTGACGTAAGCATTGATTTGTGTTGGACTGAGTCCGGCGGATCGAAGCTTACGTCACTAGATTCTACTTTAGTAGGGCTTGATAACTAAGGCGAATCAGCCTCGCCACAAATACGCTGCGGAATTCCAGCATATTTGCAGTTGACAGCTTGATAACTAGAGGCCACAATGTCAACCAGAACATCTCCAGATACAGTGAAATCCTATAAAAAAAATAACTATTTATATAATGAAAAGTTTGTATACCAGGTGATGTCTTGTAGAGAAAGGATTATTTAAGATTTTAAAAAGCGAAGCTGTGTTTATAATTAGCAGGCAGTAACAGACTGAAGTAAAGATGTTACAAAAAAAAGTTTATTAAAATTTGTAATTTGATGCTTTTTAAAGGAACATCAAACACCTCTTTTTTTTGTATAAAATTGTGCTTTGTCTGATGCACCTTGGGGAGGCCAGAAAGCAAAATCTGTAACATAGGTTTTCAAAATGCTGCAAATAGCCTAAACCAGCTATATCAGTTGCAACATTTACAGATAAAAGAATTTACTTTTTGGCATCTCTAGGGATCGTGTGACAAATACAGTTTTACACAAAAGAAAGTGGTGTTTTTTTAATGGCCTTTTAACATAATACAACATTTATTTTGCAAAAGAATGTACATTTATTGTGATTGGTGGAAATAAATGAAACAGTCAATATAAATAATTTATAGACAAACCTGTAAACATAACAGTATAACAGTGTAAACAGTGTTAACATTATAAAAATGCAAAGAAAAAGAAAAAAGGAATTGGTAAATAAAAATAACTCATAAAAATAACAGTTACATTTCAATTTTAAATAAAACAACAAAAGTTACAGTCAGACTTTGAATTAAATTGTTTAAATAAAGCATTGTCCTTGGAATGTGAAAAAAAACTGTAAACTAATGGTTCATTATAGAATAATCAACTTCTGTCATATTCAGATAAATTAGCTATTCTACAATGCTATATTTCTAGCATAACAGCAATTATTATTCAAATTATTTACAGATTTTTTTTGTGTTTAATTTTACACTGTTTTGCATTGCTATGCATGACACAAAAACCTTTTCTTGGAAATCTTTTAGAATAATTTGTCCTTTTAATGTGACAATAAAAAAAGTTTGCTTTAAAACAGATATTCTTTGCCGTTACATAATTAGGACTTTAATAAAATCTAGATTATTCCATCATAGTAATATTAAAGTTAGGGAGTAAAAATTATACTTAGAGAAAATGGTAAGAGTATGTGCAGTTATATATCAAGCCAGTAAACTGGCCATAGTGGATATTAATAAGAAGGTATCTTCATATATCTCAAGCTTCGTTTTTAACCTCTGTATATGATATGTTTAGAATATGATTCCTTCACAATTGGAACAGCCACAATTATTTTAGTAAAGAGAAACACACACATGTTTTGTTACATCGCTTCTGTAATGTCCAACCATTGAGACATTTTGGGGTCATTATTGGGTTCTGTGCCCACATGGTTTCATATTTTATAGCTATAGTCATGATTGCTGTAGTTAAGGCTGATGTGTGTGTTTTTGGCATAAATATGCACCTATTTATGGAACCTATTTTAACAGCCTCTTTCTTCTTGCCTGTCTTTGATACAAGCCATCTAGTGTCTAGCATGTGCCTCTCACATGTTGTTCCTGGTTCCAATTTTTTGTTTTATTTTTGACTACACCATTGAATTCTCCTTGCTTCACTGATAACTTCACTTCGGGTTCCTGATTTTTTACTGCACTGATAGACTGTTTTTGACCAAATACTGTTTTTTGGAATTCTGATTGGGCTGTTCCTTGTTCCAGATTTTGATTCCTAATTTATCCCATCCTGTGTCCTATCCAGTGTGTTGTCATGTCTACCACATCTCAGCTACTGGGTCTATACAAGAACTTAGCTATTCTACCCTGACTGACAACATTCTCTTTAAGGTCAAAAATAAAATTGGTCTACTCAAATGTTGTAATTCTGCTTCTGAGTATATGGACAGTGACTGGAGCATATGCATACAAGTACCTGCCTCTCATTTTCTCACTAGCTATATCTTTCTCTGGAGTGGTGCAGAAGCACATTTTATCTATGTATTTAACCAATTGCAGATGTCAAATAAATAGGTTAAAAATAAAAAAAATCTAACAAAATAGAACATTTTATTTGACAGTATACAGTTTATTTAAGGTCAATAAGCAGAAGCAAATTAAAAGTATAAAAGCCAATCTAATTCAGAAGTGAATACATTTTAACGTCCATCTTCTGTCCCAAAGGTATCCCTATCATATGTGGCAAATTTAACAGCCTATGGGGCTGAATTATAAAGCTCCAAATGGAGCTTGATGCCACTGTTTCCGCGCGAGCCTTTAGGCTCGCCGGAAACAGCAGTTATGAAGCAGCGGTCAAAAGACCGCTGCTCCATAACTGGTTCGCTGCCTCTGAGGCTGCGGTCTGCAATCCGCCCGATCCTATACGATCAGGCTGATTGACAACCTCTGCTAGCGGCCGATTTGCCGCAAATCTGCAGGGGCGGCATTGCACAAGCAGTTCTGGTGAACTGCTTGTGCAATGTTACGCTGTCGGCATTCAGCAATGTCTATCGGACATGATACACTACATAAATCGATCCCTAAGAGTTGATTGCATATATTATTTAATCCCTTCACCTAAGCATATTATGAAGTTTTCCTGTCTTGAAATCAAATTCTAATAAAATCATCATACACAACTACATCAAAAGACGGTTAAGTAAATCATTGTGAATGATGGAGAATGTATACATTAATCCCTTCTTTATTAATTACTGCTGCTGTAATATAGGTGCTTGCGAAGAAGAATGTTGCTTTCATGGCAGTTGAAGTTGGAAAAAGATTCATATAAATGTATTATAGTAACGTTTCAGAAACTGAGTTTTGTGGTAACCTGGTGAGCGTTGCAATTAGTGTGAAGATAGTTCCAGTAGAAGGATTTTGATTTGATGTTGAAGGTTGTTGTTCAGTCATTCATAACGAAGAGACAATCCAGCAGTACTTGTAACACTTTTAAGCAGTGTGAGTACTTTTAAAGGAACAGTAAAGTCAAAATGTAACTTTTATGGTCTAGATAGAGCATTCAATTTTAAACAACTTTCTAATTCACTATTATCAACATTTGCTTATCTCTTTTTAGCATTATATGGCTGCAGTGTTTGCAACAATGTCTATAGCAATGGTAAACAAAGGAAATGTTATTATAGAATTAAATTGGAAAGATGTTTTGAATTGCATGCTCTATATAAATCATGTTGATACAGTACTTCCATCGCTTTTTTTGTAGAAAATTCATTTGAAGGGATACTGAACCCAAATGTTTTCTTTCGTGATTCAGATAGAGCATGCAATTTTTTGCAACTTTCTAATTTTCTCCTATTATCAATTTTTCTTCGTTCTCTTGCTATCTTTACTTGAAACGAAGGAATCTAAGCTTTTGTATTAGTTCAGAAATATGGACAGCACTTTTTTATTAGTGGATGAATTTATCCACCAATCAGCAAGAACAACCCAGGTTGTTCACCAAAAATGGGCCAGCATCTAAACTTACATTCTTGCATTTCAAATAAAGATACCAAGAGAATGAAGAACATTTGATAATAGGAGTACATTAGAAAGTTGCTTAAAATTTTATGCTCTATCTGAATCACGAAAGAAAAAAATTTGGGTTCAGTGTCCCTTTAAGAGAAAACTCATTTCAGCCATTTTATTATTCTCACATATTTATTAGTCTAGAACTTTTTATATTTGAATTATGATTTAATGTGTTAATATTTTGTTCTAAACCAGCCACTATCCACTTCTGGTTTTCAGCATATGTTTTATTTACGGCATCTTCTGTTGGCTACATACAGTTTTTTTTACAGCGTTATAATTTGTAACAGATTTTAGTTGTCATTCATTTTCTCTAAAACAAAACATATTTAAATGAACATTTAAATTGTTTATTTTTTTAAAATATGTTCATAGTGTATATTTTAGCATTGTGTTGCAAAATATCTGTTAAATTAAATATGTTTTAACGCATTTAAATTGCCATTTCCTTTCTCCAATTTGCAAAATGTTACTGTTCAACCATTACTGCACTGACAGACTGTTTTTCACCACAAACTGTTCACCTCAAAAACAAAATTGACTCCATCAGAAGTGAAATCAGCTCTCAACACACTACCAATCTCCCACCCCCTCAAAAGCTAACAATCATCCAAAACCCAAATATCCAAAAATGCAGCTCTTTTGCCTCTGTTAACGAGGATGAAGTTTCTGCCCTTATACTGTCCTCCCACCTCACTACCTGTCCCCTCGACCCCATCCCCTAACAGACACTCCCCTCCCTCTCTTCTACCCTCACCCCCATACTCACACACATTTTCAACCTCTCCCTCAGCACTGGTATATTTCCCTCATCTCTAAAACATGCACTGGTCACACCTATCCTCAAAAAACCTTCCCTCGATCCAACCTCCCCATCCAACTACCGCCCTATTTCCCTACTCCCTCTTGCCTCAAAGCTCCTCAAAAAGCTAGTATACGCACGTCTATCCCCTTTCCTTACACTAAACTCTCTTCTTGACCCACTGCAATCTGGATTTCGTTCCCATCACTCTACAGAGACAGCAATTGTCAAGGTTACCATTGACCTACTTACAGCAAAATCCAAAGGCCACTTCTCTCTGCTTATCCTCCTTGACCTGTCTGCAGCCTTTGACACTGTTGACCACCCTCTTCTGCTCCAAACCCTCCAATCCTTCTGCATCTGTGACACAGCTCTCTCGTGGTTCTCTTCCTATCTGATTTACCGTACATTTAGTGTAGCCTTCTCCGGAGCATCCTCTGCCCCGTTACCACTTTCTGTTGGGGTACCTCAAGGCTCTGTCCTCGGTCCCCTTCTCTTTTCAATCTAAATGTCATCATTAGGTTCCCTAATAAAGTCCCATGGGTTTCAATATCATTTGTACGCCGATGACACCCAAATCTACCTCTCTGCACCAGACCTACCTCCTTCCTTACAAAGCCGTGTCACTAACTGTCTTTCTCATATCTCATCTTGGATGTCCTCTCACTACCTTAAGCTAAATCTCTCCAAAACTGAGCTCCTTATTTTTCTCCCTTCTTCCAATGTCTCCACCCCCAAAATTCCTCTGCCAGACTCATCTTCCTTACTCGTCGATCTTCATCTGCTGCGCTTCTCTGCCAATACCTTCACTGGCTTCCTCTTGCCTCTAGGATTAATCACAAAATCCTCACTCTGACATACAAAGCTCTCAACTGCACTGCGCCCCCCTACATTTCAGAACTTGTCTCCAGATACTCTACCTCCCGTCCCCTTCAATTAGCTCAGGATCTCCTCCTCTCTTGTTACTTCCTCACATACCCATTTATAGGACTTCTCCAGACTGGCCCCCATCTTGTGGAACTCCCTTCCTCGCTCCACAAGACTCTCCGCTAGTTTTAACAGTTTCAAGGGCTCCCTAAAAACTCTGCTATTAAGGGATGCTTACAACCAAAACTAACCTTTCCTAACTCCATTGCTTTCCCCTTGAACCCCTTAGAATGTAAGCCTGTGAGCCCAGTGGCGTCACTAGGGGGGGGCGGGGGGGGCGGGCCGCACCCGGGTGACACCCACCAGGGGGTGACACAAAAAAAAATTTTTTTTTTTTTTTTTTTTTTTTAATTTTATTGAAATTCAAAGAAATACAATGTTGAGATGCATAGATTTTTTTTATTAGAGGGGCTGGCATTTGTGAACATTGGTGGGACTGGGGAAGATGTAGACACACAATTTTTTTGCCCCTTGACCCAGTGCTGCAATTTCAACAAATAGTTTTCCCGGCTGCTTTTGCTTGTTTGTACTTTGCTTCTCCCCTGCCCAATTTCGCTATGAATGTTGTGGGCATGCGGCTGCCGTGGGGCTTGCAAAGTTGCGCTGCTAGCCTAAACCTGCCTGCCTATCTGTGCTCACTGCTCAGTGACATGTGGAGCAGTGGAGTCACTCACTGCTGTGCTGTCTCTCTAAACGGGAACTGGCAAATCATGAGGGGATGCCTGGCACCTGACCGCATGACTGTTTGACACTGTCTTTAAAGTGAAGGAGCCACGTATGATGCCCACCAGACCATTACGGTTACGGTACACTAAGTGCACACTGAACAGGTAGGAGGGCGGGCGGGGGTCTGGGGGTGGGCAGAGTGCAGAGGTGATTGGCCATAAGAAGCGGTAGGCACGCGGCCCGGGGCTGTGCACTGACAGACTTGGAACAGAGTCAGAGAGCAGAATTTTCATAGTTTGCACCTAAAACTTTTCTTTAGTGATTTATTTTTAGAGTGCTCTGTTTATCTTTCATTTGATGCTCTGCTGAGCCAGGGAGCAGCTCTAGGCATGAGCTTTATAATTAATGCAGTGCAGTTTACATATTTTGTATGTGTGTGTCTGAGTTTTTGTGTGTGTGTGTCTCAGTGTTTTTGTGTGTGTGTTTTTGTGTGTGTGTCTGAGTGTGTTTCCGAGTGTTTGTGTGTGCATCTGAGTATGTTTTAAATGTGTCTGAGTGTTTGTATGTGTGTTTGCCTGTGTTTTTGTGTGTGTCTGCTTTCTGGGGGGGGGGGGTGACACCATAACTTACCGCACCGGGTGACACCAACCCTAGTGACGCCACTGTGTGAGCCCACCTGTTTGCAGATCACCTTCATAAGAGCCGACTACAACAGTGAAACTCTCGGCAGGGCCCTCTACCCACTTGATCCCTGCAAAAGCTATCCTGTATACCGACTATGTTTACAGCACTGCGGAATCTGTTGGCGCTCTACAAATACCTTATAATAATAATAATAATAACCTATTTTGTCAAATTCTGATTTATTTATTAGACATGCAGAAATACCTTAAATGGTGTTTTATTAACTAAACTGGCACTGAATTTAATATATAAAAGTGCAATGATGATGTGGCTAATTACTGAAAAACATAAACACATGCACTGTTATAAACAATCACTGTGTAACATGTAGCCAATTAATTTGTAGCTTGCAGTATCCATCCAAGTCTCTTTAGTAAATTACATAAAAAGTGAGCAAAGTAAATCATAAATGTATATTGAGGATAATTTCATTCATAAAGGGACGGTCAACACTAAATTTGTTATTGTTTACAAAGATAGATAATGCCTTTACTACCCATTCCCCAGCTTTGCACAACCAACATTATTATATTAATATACTTTATAACATTTAAACCTCTAAATTTCTGCCTGTTTCTAAGCCACTAGACAGCCTCTTATCACATGCTTTTTTATTTGCTTTCACAACAGGAGACTGCTAGTTCATCTGGGCCATATAGATAACATTGCACTCACGCACGTTGAATTATTTAAGCGTTAGCACAACACAGCACTAATTGTCTAAAATGCAAGTCAATAGATAATAAATAAAAAGTCATGTGATCAGGGGGCTGTCAGAAGATGCTTAGATACAAGATAATCACAAATGTAAAAAGTATATTAATATAACTGTGTTGCTTATGCAAAACTGTGCAATGGGTAATAAAAGGATTATCTATTTAATAAAACAATAACATTTCTGGTGTCGACTGGTCCTTTAATTAAACTTCCCTTTAGATAAAAAAAAACTGAATATATATCTTTTACTTTTTATTTATTTTTTATTTTATTTTTTACCTCACTATGACTATGGAGAAGGCCTATTCATATACAGGGAGGGCAGAATTATTAGGCAAGTTGTATTTTTGAGGATTAATTTTATTATTGAACAACAACCATGTTCTCAATGAACCCAAAAAAACTCATTAATATCAAAGCTGAATAGTTTTGGAAGTAGTTTTTAGTTTGTTTTTAGTTATAGCTATTTTAGGGGGATATCTGTGTGTGCAGGTGACTATTACTGTGCATAATTATTAGGCAACTTAACAAAAAACAAATATATACCCATTTCAATTATTTATTTTTACCAGTGAAACCAATATAACATCTCAACATTCACAAATATACATTTCTGACATTCAAAAACAAAACAAAAACAAATCAGTGACCAATATAGCCACCTTTCTTTGCAAGGACACTCAAAAGCCTGCCATCCATGGATTCTGTCAGTGTTTTGATCTGTTCACCATCAACATTGCGTGCAGCAGCAACCACAGCCTCCCAGACACTGTTCAGAGAGGTGTACTGTTTTCCCTCCTTGTAAATCTCACATTTGATGATGGACCACAGGTTCTCAATGGGGTTCAGATCAGGTGAACAAGGAGGCCATGTCATTAGATTTTCTTCTTTTATACCCTTTCTTGCCAGCCACGCTGTGGAGTTCTTGGACGCGTGTGATGGAGCATTGTCCTGCATGAAAATCATGTTTTTCTTGAAGGATGCAGACTTCTTCCTGTACCACTGCTTGAAGAAGGTGTCTTCCAGAAACTGGCAGTAGGACTGGGAGTTGAGCTTGACTCCATCCTCAACCCGAAAAGGCCCCACAAGCTCATCTTTGATGATACCAGCCCAAACCAGTACTCCACCTCCACCTTGCTGGCGTCTGAGTCAGACTGGAGCTCTCTGCCCTTTACCAATCCAGCCACGGGCCCATCCATCTGGCCCATCAAGACTCACTCTCATTTCATCAGTCCATAAAACCTTAGAAAAATCAGTCTTGAGATATTTCTTGGCCCAGTCTTGACGTTTCATCTTGTGTGTCTTGTTCAGTGGTGGTCGTCTTTCAGCCTTTCTTACCTTGGCCATGTCTCTGATTATTGCACACCTTGTGCTTTTGGGCACTCCAGTGATGTTGCAGCTCTGAAATATGGCTAAACTGGTGGCAAGTGGCATCTTGGCAGCTGCACGCTTGACTTTTCTCAGTTCATGGGAAGTTATTTTGCGCCTTGATTTTTCCACACGCTTCTTGCGACCCTGTTGACTATTTTGAATGAAACGCTTGATTGTTCGATGATCACGCTTCAGAAGCTTTGCAATTTTAAGAGTGCTGCATCCCTCTGCAAGATATCTCACTATTTTTTACTTTTCTGAGCCTGTCAAGTCCTTCTTTTGACCCATTTTGCCAAAGGAAAGGAAGTTGCCTAATAATTATGCACACCTGATATAGGGTGTTGATGTCATTAGACCACACCCCTTCTCATTACAGAGATGCACATCACCTAATATGCTTAATTGGTAGTAGGCTTTCGAGCCTATACAGCTTGGAGTAAGACAACATGCATAAAGAGGATGATGGGGTCAAAATACTCATTTGCCTAATAATTCTGCACTCCCTGTATATATCTATTAGATTTCCTCATATCCATATCTTTTGTGCACAGCTAGGTGCATTTTCCAGAACACAGCTGAAGCCAAACTATTATGTTTCTAGCTAATTGAGGCATGATATAGAACATACAGGATAACATAAACTTTGAATGATAGGTTTTTATGACCCATTTAAAGTCATAAACATAGTGTCTCCACAAATGAAATATTATTCTAATAAAACCACAGTATATTGATCCTTTAAAGAAAAAGAAATGGATTACTCATTGGTCATTCAGTTATTGTCACTAAGTGTAACTTGAGATAAGTCAGTAGTCAAGCCAAGGGGGACTGACCTCAGTGAAAGCTCTCTTTTGTTTTTATGGCCCCTACATTGGACTATATGAATATTCTGCTATTGTAGCAAGTATTATATCCACTAACCTATAACTGATATGAAACAATGCTGGAACAAGCAACAATATTATGCCAATTATCAAATACAAAGATATAAGCAGGCTGACTTTAAGTGGAGCAGGATTAAATCACCGTTTTAAAGCAGAAAAGTAAAATCCTGTTTTTCAAGGACTTTTTTAAATTATACATTAACTGAAAATGACCTATTGATTAGATAGAGGGAAATGGAGACACAGAGGCCCAAAAGGGTATCAAATATAGTACACAGGTCAATGAACAAGAAACCAATTCAACAGTTCCTGACCAATTTCCTTCCATAGCCAAGTCTTTATAAGCAAGCATGCATGGCCGAGATCCTAGAAAAATAAACAGTGGAAAAGATTTCAGCAGCTACACTGTGATTTAACAGGAATCTCAAAGAGCTTATTGTTTTAGGACGCTTTCATCAAAGATCGCAATTCATAGATGGAAACGTTAGTCTTGAGTATCTTGATGTATAGTTAGCAATGTATCTGGGAAATGTTCTTTCTAATCGTATATTTCACAGATACTCTTTGTTCTTGTAATAATGAGACATAATATTTTTAAAAAGAAAGACATTTAAAAGCATAGAGAGCTCTGTTCCAATATAATTATGTATAGATTGTTTATTAGTTATTTTAAAAAAGCTTTTTTTTTTTAAAAAAAAAAACAGAGCTCAGACCCACAGTAACTTTTTGATCAGAACAAAATAATAGCTACAAAGCAAGAAAACTCATTATAATGTTCAGTAATGTTATTCTGTCAGAAATGTGAACTTTTTTTTTTTTTTTACCAGTCAGTTACAACACCTACATAGCATCTGTTGTGTCTGTATAATTCAGCTATTAGATCTCAGGTACATTTCTATGATTGCCCTTCAGAAAGAAAACTTTGAAAGCTATTAATGATGTGATGTTACCTGCCTACACAGATCTTAAACTAGCGGAGTAAATGTACAGAATGGGTACAGCATAATAAACCAAATTGCTGCTCCTGGAGACTCATAAAAGCATAAAAACAATTTCTAATTCAAAACAAACCATTTTAAACAGCATTTTTTTATTTATTTATTTTTTTAAGATTCTTTTAAATTCTGTAATAATTATAATTGGCTGAGTAGCTTTCCATAAAAACTGTAACTTATTTGTATCATATATTTTACAACTAAAAAGGGCAATATCAACACTTCTTTGTAAGATAAACACAAAAATGGATAACAAGCAATAGCTTGTGTCCATACTACATGAATATAGCTTGTAATAAAAAGGTGCATATTATTGTACTAAGGTGCATAGAAACTCCATTGTTAACTTCCATTTGTAATATAAATTGTTATTGTGTAGACTCTGCCCCTTAAAGGTGGCTCATAACAAACAGTGACTCACACAGAGGCCCATCAACCCTCTACAATATATAATTACAAAGTAAAAAGCACTCAACCAGTGCTCTGTATAACTGTATTTAATTAACTCATTATTCAATTTATACTACTACTAACAATAACAATTTGAAATGTTTTTCACATAATTAATCTAGCTCACTACTCATAGGGACATGTTACCCAAAAATGTACTTTGTGACATCTAAACTAGAATGTTACAAAAATGTATCACAGAGCTTTCTTTTTTTCTTTTTTTTTTAATTGATATGTGTAATAAAACCAACTTTCTTGGGTGAGTAATCCCTATCAGCCAGTGACCAGTATTCAGAGTAGAGACTTAGCTGCATATATTCTTGTACCTCCTGTTAGTTTAACATTACATTTAAAATAGCTTTTACTTAACTTTTTTCATTCCAAAGATATTTTAAAATGTAACTGCTGCTCTTGCAAATGCATGATCGAAAATATCAGGTGACATCATGCCCCTTTAACCAAATGTACTTGTTGCCATTCTAGAGACACATGCAGTTTCTTCTAATTGGGGAGCTGAGATACAATGACACATATTTATATTATTATTATTAATAATAATAATAATAATAATAATAATAATAATAATAATAATAATAATAATTATTATTATTATTATAATAATACAGAGACTTAAAACCAACTAAACAATGCATATGAATACAAAATGAAGTTAATTGTTGAGATAGCAACTTTTTTATAGCCTCTTTAATGGAGAAACTTTGTAAGAACATATTTATGACATTATAAAAAAAAATCCTTTCAGGAGTATTTATTACATAATAGAACATTGTTATCAATCACAAATTCCTGCTTTATTTAGATTGTTTGCTATTGTAATAAACCCATAGAATCACAATAGTTATTTAATATTTAATAGTTTTCCTAAGCATCAGTGAACTTACATTGTATGTAAAAAAAGATTTTATATATTACAATCAGAGCAATCAAGACAAACAACTATAATAGCTATGTATGTATGACTTTATTTATTTAACACAAGTACTTTTAATATGAATGGTCTATATGTAAAAAAGCAAAGGGAACATTTAGAAAAATACAAATATGAATGTGGAATTCATATTTTAAATAAGACATGTTGGTGTGTTGTGCTCAAAAACTGACCTGTTTTGTGATCTTGTAGGCTGAAGCTGGGGAATTCTGAAATGAGACATAGATATCACTTATACATATAACAATGATCATGGTCATAGCATAACAGTTTATATGATTATGAAGAACACATCATCATTTAAAACAAGACATATATACATCAGGTGAATGGTGTGATAAATGAAAGCAAAAACTTTTCAGAATTAATTCACCAGCACATATCATTATCACATTATGCAGTATCATTACATAATTAACAAGTGCATAATAAACACCTACTCTGAATTAAAAATAAGTAGTACATTTTTTTTCTGACTTTTCCGGCCCCTTGTATCATGTGACAAACATCAGGCAATCACAGACTAGTATACATATACCCTGTGAGCTTGTGCACATAGTCAATCAGATCTTGTTTCCCAGAAAGTGTGAATATAAAAAGACTGCAAAATTTGATGATGGAAGTAAATTGGAAAGTATCTTAAAACTGCATGCTCTTTCTGAATCATAAAAGTTTATTTTGACTTGAGTGTCCCTTTAAGCTAAATGAAAATCAGTTTACAAGAATAACAATATATGTGCACGAAGACACATTAAGATGTGACAACTTAAATGATGGATTATACAGATATTAATATCCTCAATGTTTGTAATGAAGACAGAGCCACCATGCTGTCTAAAGAGTCTGAAGCACTTCAGTGATGAAGCATCACTGTTCTTTCGGATGTCCTAGCGGATGTCTTAGGGGCTTTATGCAGCTTTCAAATGCTTCTCCTGTTGCCTTAATTTTGTTTTTATTTCTGCCCAATGAAATCACAAAGCCTTTAACACTAGGGAGCTGATTATTTCCATCACAGTAACAAAGTGAATAATGCCATTGTTTTCACAATTTCACTGGGAAGTAGAATATTTTACATAGGATAAAATTAAAAGATTGGAAAAAAGTTACTGCAAAAAGTGTGCCCACCCACCACCAAACAGATAGACAGACAGATAGATAAACACTTTGTTGAGTATAATTTCAAATAAAAAAATATAAGAGCCTTAAACCATTTTCTTCATTTTCTTCTGCCCTTGTTTCTCTTCAAAATTGTTAGTCTTTCTTTATAAATAAATTGTATGTTCTCAGGGCCCTGTAATTAATCGGTCTCGGTTTTCCCTATTTTGTCTTTATTGATTTACCTCTGTTTACACTGCAAAATATGCTAAAGCATTACAAATAAAGATAATACCAATATTAATACTAATAATAATATGTTTCTTCTTACCTACCATCTTTCTTCGCTTTTTTCCCTTTCTATTTTCCTTGTGGTTTTTTTCTTTTCCCTCATCTTTTTTCTTCCCTCCATTCTTCCTCTTTTCCATTCAATTTCCTTTCTTTATCTTCTATCTTTTCCTTTCTACACTCCTCCTTCATCTTCATCTTCTCTTTCATATCTTCTGGCTAGATTACTAGTTGTGCGTTAGGGTAAAAAAGCAGCGTTAAGAGATCCTAACGCTGCTTTTTTATGCCCGCTGGTATTACGAGTCTTGAAGGTTTAGGTGTACCGCACACTTCTTTGGCCTTACCGCAAAACAACTTACGTAAACTTTGTAAAATCTTTTTTCTATGGGACTTCCATAGCGCTGATATTATGAGTCTGTGCTGGGAGGCCAAAAAGTGAGCGGTACACCCTACCCTGTCAAGAGTCCTAACGCATTGAAAAGTCAGTAATTATGAGTTTTATGGTACAACGCTGTAGCATAAAACTCATAACTAAAGTGCTAAAAAGTACACTAACACCCATAAACTACCTATTAACCCCTAAACTGAGGCCCTCCCGCTCAGGACACCGCCGCGCCCCTACATTATATGTATGAACCCCTAGTCTGCTGACCCCAACATCGCCGACACCTACATTATATTTATTAACCCTTAATCTGCCACCCCCAATGTCGCAGCCAACTACCTAAACTTATTAACCCCTAATCTGCCGCCCCCAACGTCGCCGCCACTATAATAAACATATTAACCCCTAAACCGTCGCACTCCCGCCTTGCAAACATTAGTTAAATATTATTAACCCCTAATCTGCTGGCCCTAACATCGCCGCCACCTACCTACATTTACTAACCCCTAATCTGCCGTCCCCAACGTCGCCACCACTATATTAAAGTTATTAACCCCTAAACCTAAGTCTAACCTTAAACCTAACACCCCCTAACTTAAATATAATTTAAATAAATCTAAATAAATATTACTATCATTAACTAAATTATTCCTATTTAAAACTAAATACTTACCTGTAAAATAAACCCTAAGATAGCTACAATATAACTAATAGTTACATTGTAGCTAGCTTAGGTTTTATTTTTATTTCACAGGTAAGTTTGTATTTATTTTAACTAGGTAGAATAGTTATTAAATAGTTATTAACTATTTAATAACTACTAAGCTAAAATAAATACAAATTTACCTGTAAAATAAAACCTAACCTAAGTTACACTAACACTACACTATAATTATATATATATATATATATATATATATATATATATATAAATAAATTAACTAAATTAAATACAATTACCTACATCAAATTAAATTAGCTAAAGTACAAAAAAACAAACACTAAATTACAGAAAATAATAAACAAATTACAGAAATTTAAACTAATTACACCTAATCTAATAGTCCTATTAAAATAAAAAAAGCCGCCCCAAAATAAAAAAAACCCTAGCCTAAACTAAACTACCAATAGCCCTTAAAAGGGACTTTTGTGGAGCATTGCCCCAAAGTAATCAGCTCTTTTACCTGTAAAAAAAATACAAACAACCCCCCCCAACAGTAAAACCCACCACCCACACAACCAACCCCCAAATAAAATACTAGCTAAAAAAACCTAAGCTCTCCATTGCCCTGAAAAGGGCATTTGGATGGGCAGAAGTGGGCCTCCAGACGGGCAGAAGTCTTCATCCAGACGGCATCTTCTATCTTCATCCATCCGGCGGGGAGTGGGTCCATCTTCAAGACATCCGACGCGGAGCATCCTCTTCATCCAACGACTAAAACAGAATGAAGGTACCTTTAAGTGATGTCATCCAAGATGGCATCCCTTAGATTCCGATTGGCTGATAGAATTCTATCAGCCAATCGGAATTAAGGTAGAAAAAATCCTATTGGCTGATGCAATCAGCCAATAGGATTGAAGTTCAATCCTATTGGCTGATCCAATCAGCCAATAGGATTGAGCTTGCATTCTATTGGCTGATTGGAACAGCCAATAGAATGCGAGCTCAATCCTATTTTTTTGTTTAATTTAATTTAATGTAGGTAATTGTATTTAATTTAGTTAATTTTTTTAATTATAGGGTAGTGTTAGGTAGGGATGGGTGAATGTGTAAATTTTCGAATTTCGAATGTTAGAACGAATGTTATTACCGAAATTCGAATTATAAATCCGAATGTTGATAAGAACGAATGTTCTTAAAAATTCTATAATCGAATGCTATTTACAGTTTTCGAATTTGGAATTCAAATGTTTATAATTATATCGAATGTCCACATTCAAAATTTCGAATTTAACATTCTATTTAATAAATACTATTCAGAAGTTCAATAGCTCATGTGGTAGGGAGGGAATCTAGTAAATTGATACATAATAGATACAAATATATCATTTTGAATGTTTCTATATAGAATAATGCATAATTTGAATATTACATTTAAAGAAAGCATTAGAAATACTATTACAAACATATAAATTCAAATTTTTCGAATTCGAATATTGCATAATTCGAATATTACATTTAAAGAAAGCATTAGAAATACTATTACAAATCTGATGATACGAATATTTATTTAGATTTTTTTAAATTATATTTAAGTTAGGGGGTGTTAAGTTTAGGGTTAGACTTAGGTTTAGGGGTTAATAACTTTAATATAGTGGCAGCGACGTTGGGGGCAGCAGATTAGGGGTTAATAAATGTAGGTGGGTGGCGGCGATGTTAGGGACAGCAGATTAGGGGTTAATAATATTTAACTAATGTTTGCGAGGCTGGAGTGCGGTGGTTTAGGGGTAAATATGTTTATTATAGTGGCGGCGACGTTGGGGGCGGCAGATTAGGGGTTAATAAGTGTAGGTAGGTGGCGGCGACATTGGGTGTGGCAGATTAGGGGTTAATAAATATAATGTAGGTGGCGACGATGTTGGGGGCAGCAGATTAGGGGTTCATAACTATAATGTAGGTGGCGGCGGTGTCCGGAGCGGCAGATTAGGGGTTAATAATTATAATGTAGGTGTTGGCGATGTTGGGGGTGGCAGATTAGGGGTTAATAAGTGTAAGATTAGGGGTGTTTAGACTCGGGGTTCATGTTAGGGTGTTAGGTGTAAACATAAATTTTATTTCTCCATAGGAATCAATGGGGCTGCGTTAAGGAGTTTTACACTGCTTTTTTTGCAGGTGTTAGACTTTTTTTCAGCCGTCTCTCCCCATTGATTCCTATGGGGAAATCGCGCACGAGCATGTGACTTTAGCAGCGCTGGTATTGGAGTGCGGTAATGAGCAAAATTTTGCTCAATGCTCACTTCTTGTCTTTTAACAACGGGTTTCTGAAAACTCGTAATACCAGCGCTGTAGGTAAGTGAGCGGTGAGGGAAAACTGCTCATTAGCACCGCACAGCCTCTAACGCAAAACTCGCAATCTGGGCCTTCATTTCTTGCTCTCTTCATTCATCTCTTTCCTATATATTGATACAACACACTAACCCTGTTTTAAATTTGTTTAAAGTAATATGCAATTACGTAACCATACAATGCTCCAGCAACCACAGTTCTCCCGTCTTTTGTATATTTCATATTTAACAGATGTACTAAGACCAATGTTGTAACTAGGCATGAGCCGACAAGACCACAGCACTATTTGAGATGTGTTTTGCGATGTTCACAGTGTCCCCTTTAGGAATGTAGCATATGCTGTAAAGAACTCATACTTGTAACTCTGCAGTTCCTTGTTTGCAAAATTGAGCCCCTAATTAAGCTTTTTTAAGTGTCATTCACCAGCTGCTTTAGGAGAAAAAAGATGTGGGATGTCTTACTTTACATTGAATGAAAATATGCGTAACCAGCAAATGCTTAGGAGTTAGTTTTCATGAGTGAGTGATGAGAACTTAGATCTTTAAAAAAATCTCTGTCTTGGAGGCTGTTAATTGCATGAAACACTAGGGGGTTGACAATTGACATCAAAGTAATAAAGTGAACGATGCAGTCTTTTCAGAACTTCACTGGGAACTAGAGTATAATTTTACATAGGTTAAAATTAAAAAAAATGGAAGAAAGTTACTAAAAAAAGTGTGCCTATCTTAAAATCATTTAGAAATGTTCTCTTGTTTCAAAATGATTTACAGGAAGAGGAATAACTCAGTATGGATGATTTTTTAAGTACATGTAATGTATAGCTATCACAAAGCTAGACCAATCTACTGCAAAATATATTACATTAATGACCTATTTAGTTACTAATGCAAAAATAGAAAATAAAACACAAAATAACTATTACTTCCTGACTTTTATGTTGACTTTTAAATATGTCTGCAACAGTGATTCTCAACTAGCAAGTCAGAACACTCAAGGTTTTCACAGAAAATACCTGATGTAAAACAATCCCAAAGTTGCTAATTTAAGTTTCATTGGGCTTAGTTGGCTTTTTATTTGTTGCATTACATTTAAAGGTGTCACTGAAAACATACCAGCATATTTTTTTCTGTCAACCTGTTAACGTTAAAGTTTAGTAAATAAATTCATATTCATAATAGTCTTAATTGTTTTAACTTAATTACCTTAATATTTTTTCAAAGGCTAAGTTTGTGATGACTAGAAAAAGGTCCTTTAACTTAAAGGGACATTAAAGTAAAAAAGAAAATGCTCTGTTATGTTTGCAGCAGTGCACTACTAGGAGATAGCTAGTAAGCCAATCACAAAAGACAAATAAGCTGTCAGTAGTGCAGTAGGATATATTCATTTGGTTGTCAACAAAGGATTTCATGTCAACAAAGTACATTTGATAAAGTAAATTTAAAAGTGTCTTTAGAAAACGGCAAGGCTATGCAAATCTAGAGAAGTCTATTTTTCTTTTGCGATTCAGACAGAACATACCTTTAAAAAAAGTTTTCAATTTACTTTTATTATCAAATTTGCTTTGTTCCCATGATATTCTGTGTTTTAGAGATATCTAGGTAGGCATCTGGAGCACTACATGGCATGAATACATGAAATCTCACACATGAAACATAAACCTTGTGCAAAGTATAAATAGCAAGTACAACTATTAAGGGATTGAGCTTCAATCCTATTGGCTGATCCAATTAGCCAATAGGATTGAGCTCGCATTCTATTGGCTGTTCCAATCAGCCAATAGAATGCAAGCTCAATCCTATTGGCTGATTGGATCAGCCAATAGGATTGAAGTTCAATCCTATTGGCTGATTGCATCAGCCAATAGGATTTTTTCACCTTTAATTCCGATTGGCTGATAGAATTCTAACAGCCAATTGGAATTCAAGGGACGCCATCTTGGATGATGTCACTTAGAAGGAACCTTCATTCCAGAAGAGCCATCGTAAGAAGAGGATGCTCCGCGCCGGATGTCTTGAAGATGGACCCACTCCGCGCTGGATGGATGAAGATAGAAGATGCCGTCTGGATGAAGACTTCTGCCCGTATGGAGGACCACTTCTGCCGGCTTGGATGAAGACTTCTCCCGGCTTCGTTGAGGACTTCTTGCTGCTTGGATGAAGACTTCTCCCGGCTTCGTTGAGGATGGATGTCCAGTCTTCAAAACTGTAATTGGATCCTCGGGGGTTAGTGTTAGGTTTTTTTAAGGGTTTATTGGGTGGGTTTTATTTTTAGATTAGGGTTTGGGCACTTGAAAAAGAGCTAAATGGCCTTTTAAGGGCAATGCCCATCCAAATGCCCTTTTCAGGGCAATGGGTAGCTTAGGTTTTTTTAGTTAGGATTTTATTTGGGGCTTTGGTTGTGTGGGTTTTACTGTTGGGGGTTGTTTGTAATTTTTTTACAGGTAAAAGAGCTGATTTCTTGGGGTTTTTTATTTTGGGGGGGCTTTTTTATTTTGATAGGGCTATTAGATTAGGTGTAATTACTTTAAATATCTGATCATTTCTTTTTTTATTTTGTGTAATATAGTGTTTGCTTTTTTGTAATTTAGGTAACTGTATTTAATAAATGTAATGTATTTAATTGTAGTGTAAGGTTAGGTGTTAGTGTAAGACAGGTTAGGTTTTATTTTACAGGTAAATTTGTATTTATTTTAGCTAGGTGGTTAGTAAATAGTTAATAACTATTTAGTAACTATTCTACCTAGATAAAATAAATACAAACTTGCCTGGAAAATAAAAATAAAACCTAAGATAGCTACAATGTAACTATTAGTTATATTGTAGCTAGCTTAGGGTTTATTTTACAGGTAAGTATTTCGTTTTAAATAGGAATTTTTTAGGTAATAATTTTTATTTAGATTTATTTTATCTATATTTAAGTTAGGGGGTGTTAGGGTTAGACTTAGGTTTAGGAGTTAATAAATTTAGTATAGTGGCGGCGACGTTGGGGGCGGCAGATTAGGGGTTAATAAATGTAGGTAGGTGGCGTTGATGTTAGGGGCTGCAGATTAGGGGTTAATAATATTTAACTAGTGTTTGTGATGGGGGAGTGCGGTGGTTTAGGGGTTAATATGTTTATTATAGTGGTGGCGTTGTCTGGAGCGGCAAATTAGGGGTTACTAAGTATAATGTAGGTGGCGGTGATGTCGGGGGCGGCAGATTAGGGATTAATAAGTGTAAGATTAGGGGTGTTTAGACTCGGGGTTCATGTTAGGGTGTTAGGTGTAAACATAAATTTTGTTTCCCCATAGGAATCAATGGGGCTGCGTTACTGAGCTTTATGCTGCTTTTTTGCAGGTGTTAGGCTTTTTTTCAGCCAGCTCTCCCCATTGATGTCTATGGGGAAATGGTGCATGAGCACGTAAAACCAGCTCACCGCAGCTTTCAGCAGCGCTGGTATTGGAGTGCGGTATGGAGTACAATTTTGCTCTATGCTCACTTTTTGCCTGTTAACGCCGGGTTTTTGTAAACCTGTAATACCAGTGCTGTAGGTAAGTGAGCGGTGACAATAACTTGCAAGTTAGAACCGCACCGCTCATAACACAAAACTCATAATCTAGCCGTTTATTTGAAAAAGAAGGCATCTAAGCTTTTTTGGTTCAGACTGCTGGACATCACTTTTTTATTGGTGGTGCAAGAACAACCCAGGTTGTTCACCAAAAATGGGCCGGCATCTAAACTTACAGTCTTGCATTTCAAATAAAGACACCAAGAGAATGAAGAAAATTTGATAATAGGAGTAAATTAGAAAGTTGCTTAAAATGTTATGCTCTATCTGAATCACGAAAGAGAAAATGTGGGTTCAGTGTCCCTTTAATAGAGTAGAAGCTGAATGAATTTTCCAAAAAAAAAAAATGCCTAAACAAGGGGTTTTCAGTAGTTCAAAACATTTTTCATAAAAAAAATGTTTTCATCATTTTAAAGGAACAACAATATTATATCCAACAACTGTTCTTGAGATAACTAAGAACTACTCACTAAAAAATATTCATATATGCTAAACCATATATAAATGAAATTTTATAAACCCTGAAACACCATATTGTTTAACCAAAAGAAGCTTATTCTGGAAGTTTCTATAATATGAATAAAAGGAGAAATCAACCACAAGCCTTACCCTGCTACACATCTGTTCATAATTGGCTTAAGAAGAGATGATAAGATAAGGACTGCAAAACAGTGAAGAGTTTTCAAACAAAACAGTCGTGGATAGCTGTGTATACTCCTGTAGAAAATCCTGATTGGTTTCTCCAAATAAAGCAAATGGTGGATAAAGATTGGTTACTGAAAAACTGTCTTAGCAAACAAAGTCATAATGCAATGAAAGCATTTTAAAACTACCCAGTTTGTTAGCGTGTTGCAAGACTGTAGACTATGTTGTAAATACAGGTATACCTCACTTTACAGCGCTTCGCTAATACAGCGCTTTGTGGAGCTGAAGTTCAACCTTTAAAGGATTTTGAAACAGTGCTGTAATCATCATGAGATTGTGAGAAAAGTGACTGGCGCCATTTTGTTATGCAATTTGTGTTTCAGTGCTATAGTCTGGCAAATTTTACTACAGTAATTGTCACTATTTTACAGGTACAGTATTTATTGAATACTAATTGAATACTGTGCTGTGCTAGTGTTAAACTAAATGTAGCACTATTGCACTCCTAATATATGTTAGTTCAAACTTGTCTTTTTTCTTTGCATAAATGTTTTGTAAATGTTCTATTTATTTAGACCATAAAGTTGTTTTTTTGTTTTTTTTTTTAAATGTATAGTTTTGCTTATTTATATTTATATTATCCTAACCAAGCCCCAAAGTTTTATGAGAATACAGTCAGATACCTACTTCAGCTTGCTCCTGTTTATGTAAAGGGTCTATTCATATGCAAAAGAAGGGGGAGGGGGGAGTGTCTTATTTCCCACTTGCAGTGGGCTTTCCAGCTACCTTTTCAACAGAGCTAAACTGAGAGCTTCTAAGTAAGTTTTTAACAGATTTAATGCTGGATTTATTTATCAGTATCTGTGCATATTATTATTTATAGTAGTGTCTATTACATGCAATTATATGAAAATTAGTGAATACTGTTCCTTTAAGGCGGTTTTCACTTTACAGCGGAGCTCCAGTCCCTAACCCGCTGACCCACACAGACGGTTTATGTATTTTATTGAAAGATCAGCACATGCATCCTTAGTGCTAGAAAATTGATTTAACCTATACCTCTAAGTGAGTGTTAATGATTTAGAGATTAAATGCCCAGCCTAATGTTTTGTGATTCTTTGGCAATGTAAAAATGACCACAATTAACCTTCCACGATAACCTTATCAAACTACCAGAAGTCTTGCCTACATTCTATGGAAGCAATAGTCTAAGAGTCATTGGGGCATATTTATCAAGCTCCATACAGAGCCTGAAGATCCGTGTAAAGGCGTGCCGGAAACAGACGTTATGTCCACCTGCTCTGAGGATGCGGATAGAAATCACCAGAAATCAACCCGATCGAATACGATTGGGTTGATTGACACCCCGTGCTAGCAGCTGATTGGCCGCAAATCTGCTGAGGGCGGCATTGCACCAGCAGTTCACAAGAACCGCTTGTGCAATGATAAATGCTAAGAGCGTATGCGGCTGGGACCCATGGTAAGGTTCCCAGAGGCAGTTGCGGCGCCCGAGGCTCTGATTAGAACAGAGCACTCTGGAACGTATCTGCCCTCGGCCGAAATCGGAACATTCTTTAGCTTTCTGTTAAAATCTGACAGCGCTCAACCTTGTGTCTGTAGCTCCTAGTATTGTGGGTACCAGCGCCCCCAAAAAGGTGAATGTAGTGCTAAAAATAAATACACAGAGCGCCTCCTAAAAGGCTAAGACACTAGTAGTGACAAGATTATTTAAATAAAAAATATATTGAAATTCTATAGGGGTATATAAAATATATTTTATAAGCTACTTATAGCTAAAATATACAAACAAGATACAAAAGTGGATCCACTTATAATTAACAATAAAATATGCATATATCTATATAAAAAACAATACAATTGTGGTTAAAAACCACAACAATATACAATCTTAATCACAAAATAAATTACAATAAAACAGCTGTTGATGGTTGGATAAAAAATAAATATAAAAACATCAATTTACTGAGTAGGTGTCCATAAATATGTAGGTCCCAAACTTTAAATTCTTTCCAGAGAGTGAATGTCCAATATGAAGATTCTATTTTAAAACAGTTATCCTTATATATCCCTCGATAAACGGTGAAATGATGAAGTGTGTAAAAAAGAAAAACGTAGTGGTTTTCAAATCAAATTTCAAAAATTATTGTGAATATCCAAAAAATCCTGAAAAGATGATGTGATGAAGTGGGCGTGAATAATCAAAAATGTGTGTACACAAAAATGAAAAAAGAAAAAGGAAAAAATGTAAAAAAATAATCCAAATGAATATTTAGGATGTGTTAAAGTGAATAACACACTTATAAAGTGACCCTTATGTGAATACAAGATGTGAAGAGATGCTCCTAAAAAGTTATTCCTGTGTGTAAACGATGAAAAAATACAGAAATGGATCCTATGTCTCAGGGATCAATTCATTCAAAGATATACCTGTAATAAAACAAATATAACATAGTGCAAAACTGCTATTCAAACTTAGTCAGTAATTGAAAAGAAGCTTACCATATATGTCAACGCGTTTCGGCCCTAAGAACTGACATATATGGTAAGCTTCTTTTCAATTACTGACTAAGTTTGAATAGCAGTTTTGCACTAAGTTATATTTGTTTTATTACAGGTATATCTTTGAATGAATTGATCCCTGAGACATAGGATCCATTTCTGTATTTTTTCATCGTTTACACACAGGAATAACTTTTTAGGAGCATCTCTTCACATCTTGTATTCACATAAGGGTCACTTTATAAGTGTGTTATTCACTTTAACACATCCTAAATATTCATTTGGATTATTTTTTTAAATTTTTTCCTTTTTCTTTTTTCATTTTTGTGTACACACATTTTTGATTATTCACGCCCACTTCATCACATCATCTTTTCAGGATTTTTTGGATATTCACAATAATATTTGAAATTTGATTTGAAAACCACTACGTTTTTCTTTTTTACACACTTCATCATTTCACCGTTTATCGAGGGATATATAAGGATAACTGTTTTAAAATAGAATCTTCATATTGGACATTCACTCTCTGGAAAGAATTTAAAGTTTGGGACCTACATATTTATGGACACCTACTCAGTAAATTGATGTTTTTATATTTATTTTTTATCCAACCATCAACAGCTGTTTTATTGTAATTTATTTTGTGATTAAGATTGTATATTGTTGTGGTTTTTAACCACAATTGTATTGTTTTTTATATAGATATATGCATATTTTATTGTTAATTATAAGTGGATCCACTTTTGTATCTTGTTTGTATATTTTAGCTATAAGTAGCTTATAAAATATATTCTTTAGCTTTCTGTCTGTCGGCCAAATGTCCGTCTGCCAAATGTCCTTCTGCATTTTGTCAGAGCACCGCATTTACATACTAGTCTGGGACTATATAGTGTTAGAATTAACCACCATCTAGCTCCGATTTCATTGTATTGTACATGTGTTTATCATTTTACCTTTATATCCTCTGAAGAAATACAGATGTACAAAGTTGTTCACAAAATTTCAATCAATACAAGTAAAATGGAATTCTTGCATGCGACTGCTGTTTTGGTTTACTGATAAGAACTTTACTTAGATTAAACAATGCTATCTATAAATACCCTTAAAATGTGCCAAATGGTGTATTTGTATCTAATAATCAAATGCAATTTATTGTATGTGTTTCTTACACTTTCATTTTTTTTCTTTTCATTTTTTATATTATCTTTTGCCTGAATCAAACAATAACAAAATACACCATAAAAACAGATCATTACATATTTGGAATCATTCTTTTTATTATTATAGTTGATGGATTTGAAATGTGACATTGATAAAGTAGGAAACAGAAAACAAACAGTGAATTCCTTGCATGAAACTGATCATCTTTTATATTTGAACTATTTAATTCTTACATTTCAGTACAAGATAAATACTTGCAGAGTCTACTGTTGATACACATGTGATAAGGTAAAGTTCCTTAAAGGGCTATTGTGGTCAGAATTTAAATGCACATTGATTATTGACATATTCGAATAGAAACATATTTGCAATATACATGTATTGGCAAAAATGCTTCTAGTAAAAGTTATCACTGCTTTTGTGATAGCATTTTTCTTTGCACGTGCATGTGAGGCATAGCTAGATATTCTCAGTGCACCAGCATTTTAAATACTGCAGCTTCTCAGAGAGCAAAGGGGGCTTGTATCATAAAAACAATTACAGTGAGGGAAAAAATATTTGATCCCCTGCTGATTTTTTACGTTGGCCCACAGACACAGAAATGATCAGTCTATAATTTTAATGGTAGATTTATTTGAATAGTTAAAGACAGAATAACAACAAAAAATCCAGAAAAACGCATTTCAAAAAAATCTTGCTGATTGATAGGGGATCAAATACTTATTTTACTCATTAAAATGCAAATCAGTTTATAACTTTTTTGAATTGTGTTTTTCTGGATTTTTTTGTTGTTATTCTGTTTCTCACTGTTCAAATAAACCTACCATTAAAATGATAGACTGATCATTTCTTTGTCAATGGGCAAACGTACAAAATCAGTAGGGGATCAAATAATGTTCTCCCTCACTGTATCAAACAGAGTCATTACCAGATGCCACAGACACCTTAGGCTCTCTGAGCAAGTGCTGTGTTTAACCCCTTGAGTGCTAATGACCGCTCTGAGCCGTCACAGAGTTTCCCACTCTGGTGCTAATGACGGCTCGGAGCCGTCACTAGCACTCTCCCAACTTGAGGGAGATCTGGGGGCTCCCATCCGCTCCTACCCCGGCGATCAGTGATGCATAATGAAAGGCATCGCCGGGGCTTCCGTTTTGCTTGGTGACATCATGCGCAATGAACATGATGATGTCACCGTGCAACTTTATTTAACATTAACCATGTTAAATATAGGAGCAGGGGGCATGCTGCTTAGAAGCATGCCTAATCGCCTAACCTTTCCAACGGTGTAAGTCTTGGGGAAATAAATTTAAAAAAAGTAAGAAAACCTTAGCATCCAGGTGGGAAAGTGCTTAGCACTCAAAGGGTTAAAATGCTGGTGCACGGTGCATACTTAAATACACTTTGGAAACAGTTGTAGCTTTTATTAGAAGCATTTTTGCTAATACATGTATATCACAAAAATGATTCTAATCTAAACTGAAATGCATCCATGTGGATTCTAATTTTGGCTGGAATGTCCCTTTAATCAGGAACCTCCTCACTATTGTTTTCATTGCGCATGAATGTTTATATTTAGTGCTCCATAACCTGGACAAACCTTTTAGCAAGCAATAAAGTTTAAAAAAGCAAAAACAAGAGCAATATTAGTAGTCAAAACAAAGATCAAAAGTACAAAACATCTGTTGATCTATTGAATCACCTGATGCTTAATGTCTGACTGAGAACAACAGGCTGAAGTAAAATAGTATGAAATTATAATTTTCATATTTAAAAAAAGTTTTTTAATATGCATTTACTGAGCATTTTACAGGTTTCACGCTCCATTGAAGTCTATGGGAGAATATGTGAACCCTTTGGGTTTTTGCTTGCACTTAAACTTTTTACTTTCAACTTGTAATACGAGCGCAATACGTGCGAAAAAAAAGCCTCCGTCTAGCGAAGTTAATGCTTGAGCTCAAATTAGCGTTCCACTCATAATCTAGCCCCAAGTTTCTAGAAGGATCACAATGCAGTATTGCTAAGTTTGTAAAAACCCATTGTGGCCAAAGAGTTTTCAACCAAAAAGCTCCTGAAAATTAGCTTTTGTGTGTTAAAGGGACAGTTCACTGTAAAATTGTTTTTCCCTTAAAGGGATAGTAAACCCCAAAATATTCTTTTATGATTCAGATAGAACATACAATTTTAAACAACTTTCCAATGTAATTCTATAATCTATAAAAAATTTCTTCATTCTCTTGTTATCCATTGCTGAAGGGACAACATTGCACTACTGACAGGAAGCTGAAAATATCTATTTAGCCAATCACAAGAGACAAATGTGTGCAGGCACCAATTGGCAGCAGCTCCCACTAGTGTATGATATGTTTGTATTATTTTTTTAACAAGGGACACTAAGAGAACGAAGCATATTGGAAAATAGAAGGGAATTTAAATGTGTCTTAAAATTACATGCTCTATCTGAATCATGCAAGTTTAATTTTGACTTTCCTATACCCTTTAATGTGTTCCCCTTGACTTGTTATATCAGCTGCAGCATATAAAATGTATGAGAAATTGCTCATTTATGCTTCTTTTTTTAAAACAAAATAGCTGGATTTGCTCTTTGAAACCACAGCCCATCAAAATAGTATTGGCTTGCTGATAGATCAGAGCTCGTTATCTTTTCACTAAAATGCTTCCCTTTCTTATCTCTGTACAATACTTAGAAAGAACAATTGAAAATGAACATTTTAGAGCTTTATCTCCTCCACCTCCCACTGTGAGTGTAATTTCTTCTGCTGGCTGTGTTTACAAATGTGTCAACAGCCTATACCTATGTATAGAAACTTTCAGTATAGGTAGGGATACTACAGGCTACATCAGCTATTTCAAATTCCAATATAAAGGCTAATGAGCTATTTGTAAACAATTTAATACACTCTAGCAGGTAAAATAGATAATTGGAAACAAAAACTACCCCTTTAAGTACCTCTTTTCGAAAAAATACAAACTGGAAGGTCTCCCAAAACTGACAAACAAAATAGGCCATTCACACCTCTTATGGTTACAGGAATATGAATGCTCAATCCATGTTACAAGTTGATTAATGTAGGCACAGGCACTTTGAAAGGCACTCTCGTGACCATGTTTTGAATTAGTATGCATGGAAGTGCATTCCCTATAAAAACACATTCACAAAGGTGCAATCTTGTTTAAAGGTCTCTTAGGAAGATACAAAGCAGCAAGGAACCGGGGTCACAATTTACAGTTTAAAGAATTTTGAAATCCAGTAAAAAATATATTTTAATTATTTTGCAATAAAACTCATAGTTGCCATTTTGTTTTCAGTTCACACCAAAATGGAAACAGTGATTTAACAAACAATATAAATTAATATTGTTTAAACCAATACACATAGTCAACACATCTATGCATGTATATGTAAATAAAAATGTATATGTACCTATTGTGTAGCTGTTGATTCTATACAGACCCTCCAATAATGAATTGATACCACACATCTTAATAAACGACTAGAGGTTTCAAATTCTATAAGCTAAAACTGGGTTCGAAAAGATGTGGAAAAGTGAATCGAAAATGTATTCTGATCATGGAAAACATTTCAGTTCCATAGGGAAAATAGGACTTTTATCAAATATCCAAAAACCCTTTCACGAGTGCAGGAATCAGCTGAAAACAAACTATTATACCATGCCAAATTAAAAAGTAGCCTATATAGCCCAAAAAAGAGCCAGAAATGACAGATTGTGATTGAAGCCATAATTATAAGCACGCTACAGTGCAATGATAAAATGTTCCAACATATTTTATTTGTGTACCGTACCTTTTTGTCCCTTTAATGCAATTTTCCTTTTATCCCAAGTTATAAAAAATAATAATAACAATAATAATAATGATCATAATAATTGATGTTTTGTATTGAACCTTCTCTCTATTACTTTTTGTTTCAATGGTAATTAGTAACTTGACTTTTTGAACTTATCCAGCAAATTTTTCCTTTTCTTCTAGCTTACCATAAATTACATTATAAATAGATGGTTTAAAATTGTATAAATTACTGACTAATAAAATGACCATACAAAATGGAAGTTGTTTGCAGTTGATTAAACCATTCACTTGCTCAGTAGATGAATGCAAAGTTTTCAAAAGTCAGCAGGAAATTCTCAGAGGATTAACATTTATTATTGCACTTTGAAAATAAATTCTGAAGTTAGCTTCAGAGTACAGGTGTGAAATTGATATTCTAACACCCTCTCATCAATTGAATCATCATGTAGAATGGGTATTACCAGTGGAAGCTATTAACCTTATTTATATCTTACTTATTTACACTAATGTAACATTTTAATTTTTTTTCGCACAACTGGTTAAAACATTTACAATTTAAAGGGACACTGTATTGTAAAATTAGTTTCTCTTGTATATGTTTTTAATGACTTGTTTAAACAGCTGCAAAGTATTATACACATGGGATGTTACATTTTTAGGTTTATGTTTTAGTATTTAAAATAGCTGTTTTTTCTCATTGGGACACTCACCTATTGTTCTCATGCACATACCCACTCAAATATACTGAACTTGCAGCAAGAGCAGAAATTATTATCTACTCTTTCTCTATATACACAAAGGCCACTACTTAGGTACAAACATTTTCATTATGGGTGGTGGTGTCAATAAGAAAAAAAACAGCTATATAAATTTCAAGAATATTTTTCTATCATTTAACTCTGAACTGAAATAGTTGATTTTCTAAAATCCACTGAGTTTATATAAAGTAATGGGCACCGTTATATTTTAGCTTAAAGGATTACTTTCTGTTATAATTTTTAAGCTAAACAACTAACATATTAAAGTTAATAAACATTAATTAAAACCTACTGACCTATATTTTCTCCAAAACGAAGTTTCATAACGTTCTAAAAGTTATTTCTTTTATTCGCTGATGATGTCACGTTATCCTGCCCACTATTTTCAGCACTGCATGTTCAAAATACTTAAACCAATAACTTTGTGTTTAAAGCGCCATTTTGAAACCTAGGTATTGTAAACGGATTGGTACAGAGCAAAGGATACCCACGGAGTGGGTTTGGAAAACAATTAAATTTGCAGACAAGATTTCTGATATACGGTAGAGATATGTTAATGAAATGCTATTGATAAAAAGCGTATTTGGGGTAGTTAGTTAGTAACAGGCATAGAAAATATTTACTTACAGTGGCCCTTTAAGTTTCCAAGAGACTTTCCAAGCAAGACTACAGTATATAGAACATAGGACTGCATAAAGATTAATAGAAAACTAGTTCAAACATAGCGGTGCCCACATACTTATTTATGAAACCTAAACCTTTACACTTATATTTACAATAGATAAACAACTAATATAATTGTAGAAATACATCAAAATATTATGCTAAGGTTAATATTTGCTTTTAATACTATGTATAACATTTATTTAGGGTTTAACATCCTTTTAAGTATATTTAACCCATTGGATGCCAGACAGATCATGCACACAAAAAACAGAAACCACATGCTTAATTTACATGTTCTTATGTCACTTTTAATAAGACAGGCAAGGATGAAAAATTACTAGGAAGGTAACATATTTTATTTCTGGATCCTACTTTGTTGTATTATAACACATCTTTTTATAGGTATCTCCCTATTGGCTCCTAAAATTCTCTCTGGCTCACAAATCTAGTTAGTGCCTTAGTTTTAGATAATTTTCTCCACCTCCACTGATATGTAAGATGATAAATGCTCTATTTAAGAAACAGTTTTCCCATAAGTAGTATAGTGTTTATGAATTATATAGTGAATCTCTGTTCCAATTTTTTTTTTTTTTTTTACCATGTTTTAGTTTTTATACAGGGCTTTATATTTAAGAATATACTGTATATAAATGAGGGATGAGGGATCCTCATATCTTTATCATGTAAATATTACAAATGATTGTAAGAATCACAGCTTATATGTTGTAGTGAAGATAACAAAATACAGATACAGTGACAAAGTTGCACACCTGCATAGACTTTCACAAAATATTGCTGGTACTAAGAAGGCATAAAACGAGCACAGCAATTTGTGCATAAGAGACATTTGAAGTTATAGTAAAGTTTAAACGACATATTTAACCCTTTAACTGCTAAGCCATTTCCACTCATGTGTTGAGCTGTTTTGCAGTTTTTAGATGCTGTTCACATTTAAGCCCTAATGTAGGCCATTTTTTTGGTGAAAAACACAAGTAGATTATACATGTGGTTGTCATCCACACTTAGGGCTAGATTACGAGTAGAGCGCTAAATGTTGTGGGCGAGCGATAAGGGGTTTATCGTGGCTCTTTGCATGCATCGGAAGTAGCGCGTGTGTTACAAGTTGAAAGTAAACGTGTTCTCTTGAGTGCAATTTAATTCAACGCGCTTAATTCAAAAGTTATAAGGACTCAATGATATGTGGTTTCCGGTGTTAGAAGAAAAAAAAAGGACTGCAAATCGCTTTAACATAGAGATACAGACACATACATGTCTAAATTAAAGTTAAACTGACAAGGAAGTATATAACACACTGTGGATAGCTGGTTTCTCGGCATATGATGAGAAATATGGTGTTTTACGTGTTTCATCGTCACAATAAATATATATGGGCAATTCTTTATTTGAAGCTTCTTCTTAAAAAGGTGAACACATTTAATTTACAGTTGTGTTTAAAATACAATAATTTATAATAATTATGTACATTTTAGTAAAATAATGACAACAGTGAACAAAAAAAACTGGACAGTGTACAAAAAACAAGATAAAAGATTTTAAACACTCATTTAAAAGCCTTGTGGAGTTTATGTCCATAGTCTCCTTTGTGGCAACCAATAAGAGACAGTCATGAATGTTGCTGTCATCAAATTTACCATAATGAGGGAACTTTAGCATGACTGGAAGGAATGGAAAAAGAAAAATATTTACTGTTCCATTAATTGTATGTACTAATTGTGCTGTTAGAAGTCACAACTAAACATCCATAATTCAGCTAGAGTATGCAATTTTAAAAACTTCTATTATCAAATTTGATTTGATTTCAAATATCAAATTTGATTTGTTTGCATGCACGTGCCTTTAGCACCCTAAGGCAGCATTATTTGCAACAATGTACAACACTGCTATAAATATTGCTGTAAAAACTTCTGAGTGATGGTTAAAGGGACATTATACACTCATTTTTTCTTTGCATAAATGTTTTGTAGATTATCTATTTATATAGCCCATAAACATTTTATATATATATATATATATATATATATATATATATATATATATATATATATATATATATATAGTTTTGCTTATTTTTTAATAACATTGCTCTGATTTTCAGACTAACTAAGCCCCAAAGTTTTAGGAGAATACCGTCAGATACCTACTCCAGCTTGCTCCTGTTTGTGTAAAGGGTCTTTTCATATGCAAAATAAGGGGGGAGGGGGAGTGTCTTATTTCCCACTTGCAGTGGGCTTTCCAGCTACCTTTTCAACAGAGCTAAACTGAGAGCTTCTAAGTAAGTTTTTAAAAAGTTTTATACTGGATTTTTATATCAGTATTTTAATTACATCTGCATGGTCTTGAGCTCACCTAGGAATACTATCCGAATCAAAGTTTTTTTTAAATGTTATTCTCTATCCAATCCATGTAAGTTTAATTTTGACGTTACCGACCCTTGAATGAATGTATTCCAAAATGTTATATTTTTTTTTCATTATTAAACATTCTGAGCCAGATTACAAGTGGACTAGTATTTAGCAAGTTGAAAGTAAACTGTTTCACCTGGGCGCTAACCTGATGTGCATAAAAATCTGAACTTATAATATCACACGTCAATGGAAAAAGAAACCCTAATACTATATTTGTGTGCAAACATATATTGTCAAGGGCCCTAATCCAACATGAAAATATGAAAAAAGTGAGTACACCCCTCACATTTTTGTAAATATTTTATTATATCTTTTCATGTGAAATCACTGAAGAAAAGACACTTTGCTACAATGTAAAGTAGTGAATGTACAGCCTATATAACAGTGTAAATTTGCTGTACCATCAAAATAATTCAACACACAGCCATTAATGTCTAAACCATTGGTAACAAAAGTGCGTACACCCCTAAGTGGAAATGTCCAAATTGGGCCCAAAGTGTATATTTTGTGTGGCCACCATTATTTTGCAGCACTGCCTTAACCCTCTTGGGCATGGAGTTCACCAGAGCTTCACAGGTTGTCACTGAAGTCCTATTCCACTCCTCCATGACGTCATCACAGAGCGCTTCCCCACCTTCCATTTGAGGATGCCCCACAGATGCTCAATAGGGTTTAGGTCTGGAGACATGCTTGGCCAGTCCATCACCTTTACCCTCAGCTTCTTTAGAAAGGCAGTGGTCATCTTGGAGGTGTGTTTGGGGTCATTATCATGTTGGAATACTGCCCTGCGGCCCAATCTCAGATGGGAGGGGTCATGCTCTGCTTCAGTATGTCACAGTACATGATGGCATCATGTTCCCCTCAATGAGCCGTAGCTCCCCAGTGCAATCAGCACTTATGCAGGCCCAGACCATGACACTCCCACCAACATGTTTGACTGTAGGCAAGACACACTTGTCTTTGTACTCCTCATCTGGTTGCCGCCACACATGCTTGACACCATCTGAACCAAATAAGATTATCTTGATCTCATCAGACCACAGGACATGGTTCCAGTAATCCATGCCCTTAGTCTGCTTGTCTTCAGCAAACTGTTTGTGGGCTTTCTTGTGCATCATTTTTAGAAGAGGCTTTCTTCTGGGACGACAGCCATGCAGACCAATTTGATGCAGTGTGCTGCGTATGGTCTGAGAACTGACAGGCTGACTCCCCACCCCTCCAACCACTACAGCAATGCTGGCAGCACTCATACGTCTATTTCCCAAAGACAACCTCTGGATATGACACTGAGCATGTGCATTTAACTTCTTTGGTCGACCATGGCGAGGCCTGTTCTGAGTGGAACCTGTCCAGTGAAACCGCTGTATGGTCTTTCCCACCGTGCTGCAGCTCAGTTTCAGAGTCTTGGCAATCTTCTTATAGCCTAGGCCATCTTTATGTAGAGCAACAATTCTTTTTTTCAGATCCTCAGAGAGTTCTTTGCCATGAGGTGCCATGTTGAACTTCCAGTGACCAGTATAAGAGAGTGTGAGAGCGATAACACAAAATTTAACACACCTGCTCCCCATTCACACCTGAGACCTTGTAACACTGATGAGTCACATGACAACGGGGAGGGAAAATGTCTAATTGGGCCTAATTTTGACATTTCCACTTAGGGGTGTACACACTTTTATTGCCAACGGTTTAGACATTAATGGCTGTGTGTTGAGTTGAGGGGACAGCACATTTACACTGTTATACAGGCTGTACACCCACTACTTTACATTGCAGCAAATTGTCATTTCTTCAGTGTTGTCACATGAAAAGATATAATAAAATATTTACAAATATGTGAGGGGTGTACTCACTTTTGTGAGATACTGTATATATATATTTTTATATATATATATATATATATATATATATATATATATATATATATATATATATATATACACACACATACATACACATGAATAAATATAGGTATAAATATAAATAGAACATATTCTGTTTTGTGCAGGACATTAGAATGTGAAATATTTACTGTAAATACGCAGTTAAACACTTTTTTTAAAAAAAAATGAATATTGCATGCATGTTTTTACATGTTTTCATCTACATAACTGCAAAGGGCTCCAATGTCAATGTACATCATGTACATATGTACACACACACATATATATATATATATATATGTATATATATATATATATATATATATATATATATATGTATACATATATAAATACATACACACAAATACAGACATATATATCTTTAGATATATGTAGTATAACACCTGAGACCTCATATTACTAAGCACTTAAAATTATTATGAGTGTGACTGTAGTTTGTAATGTATTTTTGATGTGTTTTGTGACACTTTTTAGTTTTGAAAAACAGTTAAGCAGAGCTCTGAGGTCGGGCTAACCCGATGCACATTAACTTCAATTGCACTTAAGTGATCGCGTTTACTTTCAACTTGTAATACGAGCGAAAAATATAATGCGTGCAAGCACCCGTGATAAACCCCTTTTCGGGTTGTGTGTAACTGTAAGTGCTCCACTCGTAATCTGCCCCTTTATGGGTGATTAAATGTAGTACCCTTTCAAAAGAAGTAATTACCGGCTTAGGAATGTATTTTAAAGGAAGGAACTAATACTTAACAGAACAAATCTACGTTTGAGTAAGAAATGTCTTTAAAAATAGCTATCAAATATAAAAAATTTAAATAATATTTTTAAGACAACTCATAGGAACATAAAAAAAATAATACGAGAACAAAATGCATACGTTTTGTTTTTCCTAATAGTTTGAGATTAATTATATATGTCTGTTTCTTAAAAATACTCAGGAGAGGTTAAAAGGTTACGAGTAGGCAATCATGGGTGGTTCCGAAAATAATGTTTTCAGTCTTTGTATGTACAACAGAGGAAGGTCATCTATAGTGTGCAATAATATAAAACATATTTAACTCAGTAAAAAAAGGTAGCTGTAATATGTTCCAACATTCCTGGTAATTGCACATAGTTATTACGTCTTTCTATGGAGTAATCATTTCCCAGATAACTACTAAAGACTTTCATATGAAAAGCCAAATGCTCCCATTTTTCCTACAGCAAGTAAACACAAGAAAGAAAAAAAACTTAATTATGCCAGTGAAACTTGGTATCCTTTGGTCCCTGGAGGTTTTTAATAAGTTATTTTAGTATAGACAATAAAAATTCAAAGCGAACTGGAACTGCTCTTTGAGATATTGGTTATATTAAAAAGAATGCACTTTTCTGTTTTGAGCTCTAGGATTCATTTTTTTCTGTTTGCAAAGTATTGTGTGTTTTATTAACACACTTTTAGATCTATTCTCTTTAAAAAAAATTATGATCAAAGTCTACAATACCCCAAATGACATTCTCCCAACTTGCTTGCGTGTCAACATGCATTTTTGGCAAACTCCAGCCTTTTGTGTTTCTCTCTTAGATGTTGGTTGGGTCTTACTAAGTCTTTAATGGCTTTGACATTGGCTTGGATTTGTTTTGAAGTTGTCCTTGGTTCTTTTTCCACTGTTCGAACAATCTTTCTCATTATTCTTGGGTCAATTTACCTCTTGTGGCCATGTCCAGAATTGTTGGCTACAGTTGTATATGCCTTAAACATCTTAATAATATTGGCAACAGTGCTCACAGGAACATCAAGAACTTATGAGATGGTCTTGTAGCCTTTACGTTGACCATGCTTGGCTATTATCGTCTTTCTAACCTCCATAGACAACACACTGTGACACACAATAGCAGACTGAGTACTTATCTCCATTTAAACTGGCTGAATGAGTGATTATAATATTGAAGACGCCTGTGATACTAATTAAATGAGAATAGTATGCTTGACGTATCACTACAAAACAATTATTTATTGTAACTTCTAAAGGGTATCAATAGTATTTCCAAGGTTCTTTTAGAATGTCTTTATAGAATAAAAAAGAATTTGTTCCATACATTCTGCACAATTGCACAATGTATAGATGGCAAAATATATATTAATTTCAACACTTTTCAGGGTGAATGGTGCATTAGTTGATTAAAATACAAGGGTACCAATGCTTAAAAATGCAAGGGTAACAAAACTTTAGGTTACATCTGTATATAAAAAGAGTCTGCTTTGCATACAAGTTCAGCCCACTAGAATGAGTTGTGATTTCAATGAACAAAGATGTGATTACTCATCCACAGACAAACCTAAACAAGTATTTTCCCATAAATTGTGTACTCTGCAGCTGGTATCACAAGTCACTGGAAACATATTGAGGGGAATCTAGTTTTACAGTACACTGGTCCTTTAAATTAAAGGAAGCAAGGGCAGAATAGAAAATGGAAGTATATATTATAAAGTATTTTTACTATGTATGAATAAATATATTCTGGGAAATTTCTTTGTGAGCTTAGTGTTAGTTTAACTATAATTATTTGAAATGCATCACTTTTAAAAAAAGCTAAAAATACACAACTTTAATGTTGCTGTAAAAACACAAAAAAGCTAAACAAACTGTATCCAGTATTTGTGCACTAAACTCAATTTAGCCACATAAATATTTTTTCCACGTATTTATGTTTATGAGTTACATACTATGCAATCTCTTTGAAAACTCAACTGCTTGCTACATCTGGGACTGATTAAAGTACCTTGGAGAATGCGTTAAACTTGCTCATTCTCATTTTTAATAATCCTCCTTCCCTGCATAGCTGCTGCTGTTTCCTTTAACTTCTCTTTATTAAATAAATCTTTACTGCACACAATGCAAATTATAGTTGTATGTAAACATTAGAACACCATAAATGTAGTGTGGGTAGTTGTTAAGAATAAGTAACTAAATCAAGCAGATGAGCACAGATGTATCTGAAGCCTATTAAACATTTCAGTATCCCTGTGAAGAAATGCAGTAAAAGACACAAAACTAGCTGAGCACACATTCCTAGTAGGGAAATGGAGAGAAAAAAATTAGATTTTCTGCCATAATCTGTTTACATCTAGCAGTTGGGATTAGTCAGATTAATGTTTGAGATTTCAGACCCATTAGATATGCTAAATGGTGTTTGTCATTTTATTGGGTTAGACTACAGAAATCACTGAATAACATGGAGTAGAACGATCAAATTTAATTTTCTGATACAGTTTTTTTCTTTTCTTACATGTGGTGCTTTAATTGTACTTTATCACAGCATGTGCAAAGTTATAATCAAGACAAAAAATGTTTTTGATGGAAAGATATAGTTACTATCAACATTAATGATCCAAGTAAGATACAAAGAGCATGTGAATGAAAAACCTATGAGATATTAGAAAGCTTTAAATATTACTTTATTTTCTTAATTGCATGAAAAAAAGAAAGTATGCATAATTAAAGGGTCATATATAACTGAAAATGTAATTCTCCATTAATATGTATTTATTTCAATGGGCTGTAAAACAACTTTATAGAAAAAAAGCAAAGATCAGCATTAAATGGGGCCACAACAAACAAAAGAAGAAACGAGGATCTCCTATACCTCAAAAAATTTAGGCTATAAAAAAGGAAAATACGTTTCACAAACGCTAGAATTTACTATCACTTTAACAAGCCTCTTCACTGAGCACCTCAGGCTGCCCACAACCCTATTTATCACTAAGGTGATTTTAGCCAATAGCTGTGTGGGCCAGCTGGCATTATGCCGGATAGCTAGCAAGCTATTGGCTAAAATCGCCTCAATGATAACTTATAAAGAATGCTACAGACAAATAAAGGAACTTTCAGTATGATGTATTTTATATTTCATGACTGAAAGTCCTATGCATTGGTAAATCCTAGCATTTCAGAAATGCTAGAATTTACTATTACTTTAAGGTGTATTTCCATGTATTAAGAAACAAACAGCTAGATTATGAGTTTTGCGTTATGAGTCAAATAGGATCATTATGGCCCATAATGCTTCATTTTCCCTAACGCTGATATTACAAGTCTTGTTGATATAGGTGTACCGCACACACCTTTTAGCCAGTCATGCAACGTCAGTACCGCACTTTAAAAAAAGTTATTTTTCAATGGGACTCCCATAGCGCCGGTATTACGAGTTTGCCTGGGAGGCCAAAAAGTGAGCGGTACACTCTATAACCACAAGATCCGTACCGCCATCTAAAGTCAGTAGTTATGAGTTTTACGTTACAAAGTTGTACCATAAACTCATAACTAAAGTGTTAAAAAGTACACTAACACCCTATTAACCCCTAAACCGAGGCCCTCACGCATCACAAACACTATAATAAATGTATTAACCCCTAATCTGCCGCTCCGGACATCACCGCCACTATTAAAATGTATTAACCCCTATACCGCCACTCCCGACATCGTCGCCACTATAATAAACCTATTAACCCCTAATAATCAAAATAAAAAAGCCCCCCCAAAATAAAAAAAACCCTAGACTACAAAAAACTACCAATGGTCATTAAAAGGGCCTTTTGTGGGGCATTGCCCCAAAGATATTAGCTCTTTTGCTTGTAAAAAAATACAAACACCCCCCAACAGTAAAACCCACCACCCCCACAACCAACCCCCCCAAATAAAATAACCTAAGCTCCCCATTGCCCTGAAAAGGGCATTTAGCTCTTTTACATGCCCAAACTCTAAACTAAAAATAAAACCCACCCAAAAACCCTTAAAAAAACCTAACACTAACCCTTGATGATCCACTTACAGTTCTTGAAGTCCCACTTGAAGGATCCATCCAGCCGGCGAAGTTCTTATCCATGCGGCAAGAAGTCTTCATCTGGACGGCCTCTTCCATCTTCATCCAGCCGGCGAAGTCCTCATCCAGGCGGCAAGAAGTCTTCATCCAGACGGCATCTTCTATCTTCATCCATCTTCCATCTGGCGCGAGCGGGTCCATCCTGAAGACATCCGGCATGGAGCATCCTCTTCTTACGGTCGCCTCTGTAAACTGGAACTTTAATGCAAGTAAAGTCATCCAAGATGGCGTCCCTTGCATTCCTATCGGCTGAAAGATTTCAATCAGCCAATAGGATTAGAGCTGCTAAAATCCTATTGGCTGTTCCAATCAGCCAATAGGATTAGAACTGCTAAAATCCTATTGGCTGTTCCAATGGTGGGTTTTAATGTTGGGGGGGTGTTTGTATTTTTTTTACAGGTAAAGAGCTGATATCTTTGGGGCAATGCCCCACAAAAGGCCCTTTTAAGGGCCATTGTTAGTTTATTGTAGGTTATCTGTTTTTTTTTTTTTTTTTTGGGAGGGATTTTATTTTGATAGGGCTATTAGATTAGGTGTAATTCTTTTTTATTTTTGATAATTTGTTTTTATTTTTTGTAATGTAGTGTTTGTTTTTTATGTAATTTAGTTATTTTTATTTTTAGTAATTTTAGTGTTTAGTTTTTTTTGTAATGTTAGGTTTTAGTGTAAGGTAGGTTAGGTTTATTTCACAGGTAAGCTTGTATTTATTTTAACTAGGTAGTTAGTAAATAGTTAATAACTATTTACTAACTAGTCTACCTAGTTAAAATAAATACAAACTTACATGTGAAATAAAAATAAAACCTAAGCTAGCTACAATATAACTATTAGTTATATTGTAGCTAGCTTAGGTTTTATTTTACAGGTAAGTATGTATTTAGTTTTAAATAGTTATTATTTAGTTAATAATTGTAACTTTAGTTTGCTCTATTTTAATTATGTTAAAGTTAGGGGGTGTTAGGGTTAGGGTTACGTTAGGGTTAGGGTTAAGTTAGGGTTAGTGTTAAGTTTAGAGGTTAATGGATTTATTAAGTGGTAGTGAAGTGGGAGGCCAGAGGTTTAGGGGTTAATAACTTTATTATAGTGGCGGCAACATCGGGAGCAGCAGATTAGGGGTTAATAACTGTATCTAGGTGGCAGCGATATCGGGGGTGGCAAATTAGGGGTTAATAACTGTATGTAGGTGACTGCAATATGGGGGATGGCAGGTTAGGGGTTAATAACTGTATGTAGGTGGCGGCAATATCGGGGGCGGCAGACTAGGGGTTAATAACTGTACGTAGGTGGCGGCAATACCGGGGCCAGCAAATTAGGGGTTAATAACTGTATGTAGGGGGCGGTGATGTCGGGGGCGGCTGATTAGGGGGGTTTAGACTCAGGGTTTATGTTAGGGTGTTAGGTTTAAACGTAACTTTTTATTTCCCCATAGACATCAATGGGGTTGCATTACAGAGCTTTTTATTCCACGATCGCAGGTGTTAGGCTTTTTTTTGCCGGCTCTCCACATTGATGTCTTTGGGGAAATCATGCACAAGCATGTCAAAGCAGCGCTTGA
Organism: Bombina bombina; assembly: GCF_027579735.1. Taxonomy (NCBI): domain Eukaryota; kingdom Metazoa; phylum Chordata; class Amphibia; order Anura; family Bombinatoridae; genus Bombina; species Bombina bombina. The sequence continues at coordinate 959,276,282 of NC_069500.1, forward strand.
TTTTGGTGCGGTATGGAGCTCAACGCCACCATATCGCCCGCACAAGTCTGTTTTTTTTAAACCTGTAATACCAGTGCTATAAGAAGGTGAAATAACGCCACTTTTATGGCGGTCGTTAAAATCCCTATAATGCTCAAAACTCGTAATCTAGCTGAAAGAAAATTTTGCAACCAATATAACAGTTTTAATGCTAAAAAACATTGATTTAGTATATCATTCTTTTGTAATGCAGTGCTTAGTTGCAGATTTATGTAATGCATATCCAAAAATTACTTCAATTTCCCTTTAAGATAAAAACAAAGATCCTGTAAGTTATACATAAAAGTGTAGATATAAAACCTAGATGTATTCCTACCAACATCCTAATCCATACCAGTGCATTATACAATGACAATGACATAGCAACAAAAAATAAATGGTACTTTAAATCTTTGGATGCTATGGGGTGGAGATACGAGATACATGCCTAGATTACAAGTAGAGTGCAACTGTTGGCACTGGGTAACCATATTGCAACTCTGTACTAAAAAATAGTGTAAAATCTCGTATTATACTTCAATGGTTAAAACATTTTTTACCAGAGAATATTAACATGGCTCACATTATTTACTGTGTCCTATAGCTTGAGTATATAGTGCAGCATTAAAGGGACAGTCTACCATAGAATTGTTATTGTTTTAAAAGATAGATAATCCCTTTATTACCCATTCCCCAGTTTTGCATAACCAACACAGTTATATTAATATACTTTTTACCTCTGTGATTACCTTGTATCTAGGAACCTTCTTCCAGCCCCCTGATCACATGACTGTGACTGTTTATTATCTATTGTCTTAAATTTAGCATTGTATTGTGCTAGATCTTAAATAACTTTCTGTGCCTGAACACAGTGTTATCTATATGGCCCACGTGTAATTTCTGTCTCTTTGTGTTGACAAGAGATTTAAAAAGCATGTGATAAGAGGCAGCCCTCAAAGGCTTAGAAATTAGCATATGAGCCTACCTATGTTTAGTTTAAACTAAAAATACCAAGAGAAAAAAGTCAATTTGATGATACAAGTAAATTGGAAAGTTGATTAAAATTAAAAGTCCTATCTGAATAATGAAAGTTTAATTTATACTACACTGTCCCTTTAACTATCATAGGTTATATTAGTGGTGTAGTGCTGGTAAATTTAGAGCTTGAGGACTTGAAGTAAAGTATTAAGGCTATAATATATGCGTAACAAAACACACATTTTAATATAATAAAGCAAAATTAAGTATTTCACTCATATTTATACACATTAAATGTAAAATATAGTTTTGTTTTTCTTCAAATAAATGGTTTAACAGTCATTTAAAGGATTATGGTATATTACAAGGTGTTGGACTGGGAGATGCTCAAAGGCGTGTATGTATGTGTGTGTATTTGTTTGTGTGTAGATATTTGTGTTTGTATATATCTGTATTGGGGCTGGACTGGGAAATCAGACCGGCGCTAGAATTTTTGAAGACTGGCCCCAGCACTCCCATCACATCCCTTTTATAATTTTTTTAATTTTTAAAAAAAAAAAAAAGAAAAAGATTAATGAATGATAAAGTCAGAACTAGGGTGAAACAATATCATACGTTGCTAACTGTAGTTTTTTTTTTCAAAACTCTCAGTCTGTTGACTTATGAGTCTGAGTGAGTAACTGACATGGGTTAGTTTTATCAAGCACTTTTCTCCATGCGAATGCGAACCTGCAGTCACGATTTATCAAGCAGCTTCCCAGTCCTGTTCTCTCCTTCTTAGGTGGAGAATTTGAATCTCCACAGTCTCTTCCGACTGGGGAGATTGATAGCTCCTGTCTGCATGCGATTGGCCGGGCGAATATGTACACCTCTGTACGCCAGTGTTTGATAAATTGAGCCCTTTTAATACATTTTTGGGAAGTGTCCCTCAAGTCACAGGAAAGGATCTATGTCAGATTTGGATTGTTGGAAGTTATACTATTCACTTGGATATCTATTTGCAGCAATTATTATTATGTGAGTTATACACTGCAACCATCATTAAATGAAGTTAATTGCTCAAATAGAGGTTACATAAATATTTTTTTTGCATTAATTGTTTATATAATGAACATAACTTATTTTCCAATTACACAAATTTAGAGTTTGCATAATCAGTAATATACCAGTATGTATTATAGTCTGGTATTTTCATGATTACACTAGGGAATCTATTTTCTATTGTGAGCCAAAGATTTTATAAAGTGAATTTAAAAAAAAAATCTTATCTTGCACTAAAGTTATATATAGAAACAGATTTGGTTTTCTGGTCATGTGAACATTGTAATTCATTACACTTCTGGACAAGCGAAAAGATTCCACTAAGGGAACAGGGTCTCCAGCTGCAATTGCTCCAGATGGATCAGGGTGCATTTATTTTGTCTGAAGAGAGGAAAAAATAAGTTCTAAAGAGACTGCCAGAGGGTGGTTGCATGAATTAGTTATGACAACATTAGGGTATGTTTTTTCTCAGTAAGTTTACAGTTGTCAGTCACAGATTGCTCTTTTGGTCTTTGTTCGGTTAAATCCACTGCCACAGAAGGTGGTGATCATTTTGTTCAAAGACTAGTACAGGGAAGATAGTTTACCTGAGAGGAGGAAATTGACAGCATATTTATGAGCCAGTCATGCAGTTTGAGGTTGTTATGTTGGCAGTAATAATCTTAGAAACCCCTAATTTACCTGACTTTCTTTTGTTAAAGCTTTCAATGAACAAAACCATGCAGGAAGTTATGGAGATGTACATTTAAGCTCAATAGTGACAGAAAGGGTGACAAAAGGGTGGGAAAACTTTTGAATCCATAGCTTAGCTGTCAGTCTTGGCCTTACCATAAGAAGTTAGCCTACTGGGCATATGCAGAGTAATTAAAAAGTAGACAAACCATTAAATTTGAATCAAATAACATGAAAAACCTGGATGTAAGTTGAAAGTGATTGGATGATACATTGCTGAGGTGACAAAATGTTAGGTCCCCTCATCACAAATAGTAAGAGGGTGATTATCAATTATTATGTTTTTGTGATATTACTTACATCTCAGGAATAATATCCCAAAATATAAAAGAGAAATAGTATCATTATTATTTATTAAACATATGTATGCTTTAATTATTCAATTTCCTGTTTCTGTCTTTCTTGTGCCTTACTTTGCACTTTCACCCTCTTCTGGACTCTTCTGTATTATGTCCTTATACCTGGCCACTATATGTATTTTCTTGCCTGTCCTCCCCTCTTCACATGTAAATAAGTACCTATGTCACTACAATAAAAAGTCATGTGATTAAACAGAAGTATTTTCTTTCTTTTTTTTATGCAATTATTTTTTAGCTATTTTTTAAATATGATGCCAAAAACTAGGTGTAAGGGGATAAATCCAAGCTGACCAGAATCTAGGTGGTCATTGGGCATAGCCTTGAGTGATGACTGGACAGTCCAGTGACAAGGACAAGCAACACAAGTCAAGAACAGATGTGAATAGGCAAGAATTAGGCTTTCAAAGAATACAAGGTGTGAATAGGGATGGGCGAATGTTTCGCAACATTCGAAAAACGGCACGAATTTTAACACATTCGTTCGTTCGAATCGAATTTCGAATGTTTACATAACATTCTAACATTCGATTTTCGAATATTCGGTTTCGAATTTTACGATTACATTCGAAAATATTCAAATTCGAAAAATTCGAATTTAGATTGTAATAGTATTTCTAATGCTTTTTCTTTAAATGTAATATTCGAATTATGCAATATTCGAATTCAAAAAATTCGAATTTAGATTGTAATAGTATTTCTAATGCTTTTTCTTTAAATGTAATATTCGAATTATGCAATATTCGAATTCGAAAAATTCGAATTTAGATTGTAATAGTATTTCTAATGCTTTTTCCTTAAATGTAATATTCGAATTATGCAATACGTGTATTCGAATTCGAAAAATTCGAATTTAGATTGTAATAGTATTTCTAATGCTTTTTCTTTAAATGCAATATTCGAATTATGCAATACGTGTATTCGAATTTGAAAAATTCGAATTTAGATTGTAATAGTATTTCTAATGCTTTTTCTTTAAATGTAATATTCGAATTATGCAATACGTGTATTCGAATTCGAAAAATTCGAATTTAGATTGTAATAGTATTTCTAATGCTTTTTCTTTAAATGTAATATTCGAATTATGCAATATTCGAATTCGAAAAATTCGAATTTGGATTGTAATAGTATTTCTAATGCTTTTTCTTTAAATGTAATATTCGAATTATGCAATATTCGAATTCGAAAAATTTGAATTTAGATTGTAATAGTATTTCTAATGCTTTTTCTTTAAATGTAATATTCGAATTATGCAATACGTGTATTCGAATTCGAAAAATTTGAATTTAGGTTGTAATAGTATTTCTAATGCTTTTTCTTTAAATGTAATATTCGAATTATGCAATATTCGAATTCGAAAAATTCGAATTTAGATTGTAATAGTATTTCTAATGCTTTTTCTTTAAATGTAATATTCGAATTATGCAATACGTGTATTCGAATTCGAAAAATTCGAATTTAGATTGTAATAGTATTTCTAATGCTTTTTCTTTAAATGTAATATTCAAATTATGCAATACGTGTATTCGAATTCGAAAAATTCGAATTTAGATTGTAATAGTATTTCTAATGCTTTTAAATGTAATATTCGAATTATGCAATATTCGAATTCGAAAAATTCGAATTTATATTCGAATTCGAAAAATTCGAATTTATATTCGAATTCGAAAAATTCGAATTTATATTCGAATTCGAAAAATTCGAATTTCGAATGTAGACATTCGATATAATTATAAACATTCGAATTCGAAAGTGACATTCGAAAACTGTAAATAACATTCGATTTTCGAATTTTTAAGAATATTCGTTCTTATCGACATTCGAATTTAGAATTCGAATTTCGGTAATAACATTCGTTCTACATTCGAAATTCGAAAATTTGCACATTCGCCCATCCCTAGGTGTGAATAGTGTGACACTGCACAAGGTGTGAATAGTGTGACACTGGTAACACTGCAAAAGGACTGGGAGCACACATCATTTTTTTAAAATGTATTTTATTTTAAGGAAGTGTAGGGCTATTTGACATTTACATTTAGTGCTCTAGTAACCCTGGTGGGCCAAGTTTTACCAATCTACTTTAACTATGGAAAATAAATTGTACACCAAATGCTAAAAATTACAATTACTTACTGAGCACGGGATACAATAAAAATAAAAATCACACACAGACATCTCAGACACATTTTGTAATTTATTGCACTTTTTCACTGCTTGGATTGGTCAGCTGTATCAATGTAATTTAGTTTGTTTGCTTCATTACAAAAAAAATCTTTAAATCTTGCCCATTAAAAATACTTTAGTACTGGAGATTAGAAAACACTGCTTTAAAAAAAACAATTTTACTACTTGATTATTATTGTTGTTGATGCTATTATTATTATTATTATTATTATTAATAATAATAATAATAATAATACATCATACATTTATTATGAAATCCAGCCAACATAAGAAACAAAAATGACAGTCTTTAAATCTTGTACAAGTTCATTCTTTCTTTACATTTGATGATGTAAATAATGATATAATTTTTTTAATCGTTATATAAGGCAAATAAAGGTATAACATAAAGAAAAATAAGAGGGTATAATGCCAAGCATTGGTCTATTTTACCTGGATATAAATCAACATTTTTATTGTGATCATATAACATCTCACAGTATGTGAGCGTTTAATGAGATGAACATGCATTTCATTAGTATGGACATTAGTATGGGCAGATAATAAATTACAGACCTTTGGAAAGTGTATTACTTCATGTTGGTCCATAGTAAAATATTTTATCTTTTTGCATAAAAAAAAAAATAAAAAAAAATATATACTGTAAATTAGGCTGCTTATGGTTTTCTGGACAGAACAATGGTATAATGGATTATATTTCTATTTGTTTTACTAAGCTACAGGCCTTTAAAGATAGATATTTGTTTTTCATTTCAGTTACCATCAATTAACCCCTAGAAAGCCATGGTGGCCACAAATCGAGTTCAATCAATATGCAGTTTCATAAAAATGATATGCAGATTTGCATTACAGCCATAATAAATAATTCACTTAACTAGATCTCCTAACTGTTTTTCCTTGTTTAATATTTACTCTGTAATATTTCGTTTTTACTTTTTGTAAGGGTTAGTAAAGTTATTTTAGTTTCTGATGGGCATTTACTTGTGTGTTACTTTTTTCCCCTTCATGTATTAACATCTTATTTTAAATTGACTTTGAAGAAATTTGCTATGAATTTGGAATCACTAGTAAGGGGAGGGGGTGGTTAAGTTTGCAATATGTTCTTTGCAAATCCAAGTGAAAAGGTTAATGAATGTGCCTTATGCTTAATTATTAATTAATTGAAAACCTGGAACATCTGGTGAAAAGATTTTTTTTTTTGTTCGTTTTCTCAAGCTATTGTTTCCATGTAACCTAGTGATAAAAAGGGAGGCAGCATATGAATACAAAGTGAATAAAAATAATAATAATAAAAAAATATATAGTAATTATACACACATATATTGTATGTTCATCTTTTGATTTTTGTTTCTTTGCTTTGTGTTTTTAACATACAAAATAAACTCTGACTTTTAAGCATCTGAACTCAGTACACCAGCGCTGTTTTCAAAAAACAGTGACTACAGCCAGTGCCTACTGAGTCCAACACTCATAATTGGATAATATATACCATATATAGTAAATATTCCTCAGTACCATCTATAGTTTCATGATCTTATAACCATAACAGCAGTAGGATCATAAACATTCATAGAAGTACATTTGTTCATTTACTATACACTATACTATATATATCAATATAGTAATAGTGGGTTTTTTCATCTGATCATAGCTACTATACTTGTCAGTGGTATCAAGTATAACCAATAGAACATAGCTGCTTAAAGGTATCTCATACACCTCCAAACCTGGAAAATCACCTCCATGTGTTAGACAGTGCTTGACACATACCCCTTACTCTTATATATATATATGATTTTTTTTGTTTCCTCTTTATTTGTAACATTTCAGGGTTTTACCCCCTTTGTCAGACACTCAAAAATAGTCTAATTTTTGCTTGTCTAATGAAGGGGGTAAAACCCTGAAACGTTACAAATAAAGAGGTAACGCAAACAATTCCTGGAGACTGCATCTGTTTTTTGATGTTTGTTAAAGTTCCATGGAAACATCCTGGGTAGCTGTTTTGAGGATTTGTGAGTACTGGTCCAGCTCTACTCTATATATAAATACACACACACACACATATATATAGCTCTACTCTATAAACACACACACACATATATATATATATATATATATATATATATATATATATATATATATTCGTGTGTGTGTTTTTCCCCAAAACTGTATTTGCAGATTTTTTAATCCAGTTATTGTGACTGTGTAGGAAGTGTTTATTAAACTAGCAAAACGTAGTAAACATTAAAAAGAAATTATATATCCCCTAAACAGTTTTTCACTAATTATTTGAGGAAAGAAAAGGATTTCATTTAGAAGTATTTTAGATAAACATCTTCCTGTTCCGTCATCAAGTGTTTTGTAAGTGGCTATTAGTGGAAGTCTTATAGTGTAACTTGTTTACAACTGATTACCAATGTGGACTAATGGAAAATTAGCTATATTGCTTGAATGTATTCACTTCTTTAAATTGCTCTGCTATCCAATAGGGATCATTGCAAACTATAAGCTGCATTTACAGATGGCAGATCTTCTGGTTTTCAGTTTAGAGATTAAAGGGACTCAAAAATTACTTTTCTCTTTGAGCATTTTAAAATTTACAGGGGAAAAAAAACAAAAAAAATCAGATGTCCCTATGCTGAGAAAAAAAGGCTTTTATGCTTGTGATGTATGACACTCTCCACCAATAAAGCAGCAGGAGATCTGGTTATTAGCCAGCAGTCTTAATGCTTAGGGCTCGATTTATCAAGCCTCTACGGCAGCAAGTTCTCTCAAGAACTTGCTTGCCGTGATTTATCAAGCAGCGGTCACCAGACCACTGCTTCCCTAACATCTACGCCACCTCTATTGTGGAGAAATTCAATCTCCTCGGTCGAGTCCGACCGAGGAGATTGACAGCTCCTGCCCGCGCTTGATTGGCTGTGCGCCGGCAGGGAGCGGGATTGCACGCTAGCGCAAAATTGCGCTTGTGTGCAATGGCGAATACCTGCGGGTAATTTCGCCCCGCCACAGGCGAGCTGAGGCATACAGGGGCGCGTATACACGCCCCTGTACGCCTCAGCGTTAATAAATCTAGCCCTTAGTAGCACTTTTATACAGATTATAGAATGTGATGTCTAAATATAATAGATTTCTGAGATTTGCCAAAATGCAAAGAATTCCTTACAAATAAATAAAACTCTTTGTATGTATTTAAAACTATATCTAAAATCATTTTATTCCACCCACAGACTAAAACACTGCCCCCCCTCGCATTGCTCTGTATAAAATGAAAGACTGAACATGTTTTTAGTTGTAAACAAAACATTATAAACCACTGATAATCAAAAACAATATTATTAAAGGGACATAAATATAAATAAATAAAATTGTACATTGTTCTCTCAGAATGAGACCTAAGGACATGTAAAATGTGCCCATCTTTGTTCTAAAAAGAAAAAGCCAAATCAGACTGTTTATTTCTTTTTAAACTAAAACAAGTATTATATTGCAAAGTGTATTATAGTTGTATGATGAGGGTGTACTGTCCGAGCACACCATTAACTTTTATGGCTCTTTAGCTGTTAGAATTATTCTTGGTCTACTTATTTAAGAACTTTCTACTAAAGTATGTTTTCCCATGAATATTTCCTATGGAGTATTCCAAAACATAAGCTTTACTAACATAGCGGTATTGTGTCCAATATTATTGATTAGGGTTCTCCTCTGTCACACAGGGAATATGTATCATGTAACACTGTAACAAAAGCTAGTAGATGGTATTTCATGATCCTGCCACAGAGAGTATCATATGTCATACATATCTATACTTCAGTCCAAGGTCATTTAAGGTAATGCACATTTAAAATAATCCGACCTCAAACAAATAAGCATAAATGTGGTCAAATTAATCACCACAACAAGCAAAAAGATGACTATTTAAAAAAAAAAAAAATGTTTAAACTTTATTTTTAGATTGAGGAGGTGATGATTTCAATCATCAAGTACTTTCACTTGGATTTTACCATGGGTGTCCCCAGAAATCTTTCTAGAGAGGGACAAAAAATAAAAATTTACCCCAACAATAATGTTTATATGTACAAATACTAACATATATTTAATTAGACAAGAGCAACATACCAAGGAAAAGGGAATTGTAAATGCCCCCCCCCCAAACTCACTCTAGACATCCATGGATTTAATCTGAATTAAAAGTTTAAGATTTTTTTCTGTTTGAGTAAAAAAAAAAAGGCATTTTAATTGTATTAATGTATTTGTTCTTCTTTTGAAAAATGCACAATCATTGCTTAATAAGCATATATGTAATAGAATTCATAGTGGTGCAAGTATGAGCTAACGATGAACTAAATTTAGGTAAAATAGCCTAGAGAAATCACAAAGCTGGTTATTCTGTAAATGTAAGTTGGTTGCTAAAGAAACAGTAAAGTGAAAATTAAACTTTCATGATTCAGATAGAGCATGCAATTTTAAACAATTTTCCAATTTACTTATATTATCTAATTTAATTTGTTCTCTTGGAATCTTTTGCTAAAAAGCATATCTAGGTAGGTTCAGAAGCAGTAAAGTTCTACTAGGAGCTAGCTGCTGATTGGTGGCTAAATATATATGCCTCTTGTTATTGTCTGGCTCAGATAACTCCCAGTCTCCTTGAACAAAGAATATCAAATGACTGAACCAAATTTTCTGATATAAATAATTTGGAAAGTTGTTTAAATTGTATGCTATATCTGAATCATGAAAGAAATGTTTGTGTTTTATATCTCTTTAAATTAAAATACCCAACTTGCTATTAGATGTATTGAAATAAGTCTATCAATAAATAACTTATTTGTCAAACCCAGCCAACAGTAAAACCCCTAAAATTGCAATAAATTAACATACTAGGTGAGTGTGAACAAGTTTTGAATGCGTTAACACCATGTTCGCTGCAGTTGTTTTTCAATATAAAAAACCTACCCACAACTTCCTTTAATTGTAGGAGCCAGCCAGGACTTGCTACTTGAGTAGACACAGCTAGCCACTGCTATCCTGTTATCAAAAGTTCCATTGGTTTGCACTTTCTTATCTGATATTCTCTGATTAGTGATGTCGCGAATAGTTCGCCGGTGAATAGTTCCTGGCGAACATAGCTTGTTCGTGTTAGCTGCGGCGGGCGAACATATGCGATGATCGATCCGCCCCCTATTCGTCATCATTGAGTAAACTTTGACCCTGTACCTCACAGTCAGCAGACACATTCCAGCCAATCAGCAGCAGACCCTCCCACCTCCTGGACAGCATCCATTTTAGATTCATTCGGAAGCTGCATTCTTAGTGAGAGGAGGGACAGTGTTGCTGCTGCTGATTTAATAGGGAAATCGATAGCTAGGCTAGTGTATTCAGTGTCCACTACAGTCCTGAAGGACTCATCTGATCTCTGCTGTAAGGACAGCACCCCTAAAAGCCCTTTTTAGGGCTAGAACATCGGTCTGCTTTTTTTTTTTTTTCCTGTGTAATCTAATTGCAGTTGCCTGCCTGCCAGCGTGTGTGTGTCAGGCTCACAGCATATACTGTGCCCACTTGCCCAGTGCCACCACTCATATCTGGTGTGGCAGGTGGTGGGGGTTGGTCTGTGGGGGGGGTGAAGCTACACTACAGAAAAAAAAACAAAACAGAAAAAACTACTTTTTTTTGCAAACTGGGTACTGGCAGACAGCTGCCAGTACCCAAGATGGCCTCCAATAAGGCAGATGGGGAGGGTTAGAGAGCTGTTTTGGGGGGATCAGGGAGGTTGAGGGCTAAGGGGGATGCTACACCACAGCATATGTAAATATGCTAAAAAAAAATAAAACATTTTTAAAAACCTTTTATTTTAGTACTGGCAGACTTTCTGCCAGTACTTAAGATGGCGGGGACAATTGTGGGGTGGGGGAGGGAAGGGAGCTGTTTGGGAGGGATCAGGGAGTCTGATGTGTCAGGTGGGAGGCTGATCTCTACACTTAAGCTAAAATTAACTCTACAAACTCCCTACATACTCCCTAATTAACCCCTTCACTGCTGGGCATAAAACACATGTGGTGCGCAGTGGCATTTAGCAGCCTTCTAATTACCAAAAAGCAATGCCAAAGCCATATAAGACTGCTATTTCTGAACAAAGGGGATCCCAGAGAAGCATTTACAACCATTTATGTCATAATTGCATAAGTTGTTTGTAAATAATTTCTGTGAGAAACCAAAAGTTTGTGAAAAAGTGAACAATTTTTTTTTTATTTGATCGCATTTGGCGGTGAAATGGTGGCATGAAATATACCAAAATGGGCCTAGATCAATACTTTGGGTTGTCAACTACACTACACTTAAGCTAAAATTAACTCTACAAGCTCCCTACATGCTCCCTAATTAACCCCTTCACTGCTGGGCATAAAACACGTGTGGTGCGCAGTGGCATTTAGCAGCCTTCTAATTACCAAAAAGCAACGCCAAAGCCATATAAGTCTGCTATTTCTGAACAAAGGGGATCCCAGAGAAGCATTTACAACCATTTATGCCATAATTGCATACGTTGTTTGTAAATAATTTCTGTGAGAAACCAAAAGTTTGTGAAAAAGTGAACAATTTTTTTTTATTTGCTCGCATTTGGCGGTGAAATGGTGGCATGAAATATACCAAAATGGTCCTAGATCAATACTTTGGGATGTCTTCTAAAAAAATATATATACATGTCAAGGGATATTCAGGTATTCCTGACAGATATCAGGGTTCCAATGTAACTAGCGCTCATTTTGAAAAAAAGTGGTTTTGAAATAGCAAAGTGTTTCTTATATTTATTTCCCTATAACTTGCAAAAAAAGCAAAGAACATGTTAACATTGGGTATGTCTAAACTCAGGACAAAATTTAGAAACTATTTAGATGTTATACCCGCTGCGGGAGTTTGGTCTGTCACTGTGAAGCGGGCGTAACCCTTACACACTACCTGATCGATACAACATCATACCTGATGTTTTAAAGCACGTTATTCCAAACAATTTAGGAATGTTAGGTGATTTATGCCCTTTATGGATTAAAACCAGACTCTGCATCAACTATGTAATTTTCCATGGGAGTTTTGCCATGGATCCCCCTCCGGCATGCCACAGTCCAGGTGTTAGTCCCCTTGAAACAACTTTTCCATCACTATTGTGGCCAGAAAGAGTCCCTGTGGGTTTTAAAATTCGCCTGCCTATTGAAGTCTATGCGGTTCGCCCGGTTCGTCCGTTCCCAAACTTTTGTGGAAGTTCGCGTTCGCCGTTCGCGAACCGAAAATTTTATGTTCGCAACATCACTATCTCTGATGTGTGCAGGATTAGACTTGTGAAGCCTGTCATGTGCAGTTTCAGTTTTCATAATTAGAAAATTTGTAATTTTCAGATTTAACATTACAGGAAAGGGGGCAAGATAAATAATGAAGAAGTGTATTGCAAAGATGTTTTACTATGTTCAATTACACATTTTATTTTACAATCTAATTGTGTGTAATGTTGTTTTAAAGCTAAAACTGGGGATTGTAAGTTTTATACTTGTCAAGTGCTATAGTAAGGGCTTAAATGTAATTATTGCTAGTCTCAGGTATAAGATTTCAAACCCAAATATAGCAAGAGGGCAGGTGGCAAGTTCCTGCATTTAGCTTTAAAGTAAAAAAATAAATAAAATTAAAAAATGCAGGTATATTTTTTAACCATTACCACTAGCAGGCAGATGGTTAATTTTAAGGCATATCTACTACTGTTTAATAGAAGTCGATCTGTCTTAAAATGAGTCCTTTGGCTGGCAGCATGACTGTCTCTGCTGATTGGGTCAGTGGTGGTTTCCACTCTGGACCAGCAATGCTCTGCAGCTCCCAAGCTGTACTTTAAACATGTGTTTAACCTATTTGTAGTGGCTAGAAATAAAACAGCGCTGCGGAATCTGTTGGCGCTCTACAAATACCTGATAATAATAATAATAATAATAGAGTTGGGGAGTCACTAGTGTTACAATGACACACTCTTAAAAATGTGCATGCCATTTTTTCCCTATGATGGCCCTTTAAAGGTCATAAACATACATTTCCCAGTTTATTTTGTTTTAGATTAAGGGGCGATTTATCAAGCTGAGGCAGACAGGGGCGCATATACACACCCCTGTCCGCCGCAGCTCGCCTCTGGCGGTCTGAATTCTCCTGGAGGAATTCAGCATTGCATAAAAACGCTATCTTGCGCAGCGGTCATTAGAGAGCTGCTTCTTACACTCTGCTCCATATCTTAGGTGGCTAAGAGAGATCACCCCAAACTTGCTCGCTCAGGGTGATTGAAAGGCTCTTCTCTCATGTGATTGGTCATGCAAGAGAAGGGGCAGGCATTACACACTCATCGGAATGTGTAATGATGCATTTGGGCCAGTGGACGAACATATCCGCTGCCTGTATGCAGCAAAGGTGTGCGGACAACTTCTCAAGTTCAGTAGCAGTCCACACGCCATTTAATACATGAGGACCTTTATATAGATGTATACATATATATAGGAATATATATTTAAAAATATTTAGAACATATTATGCTATGTGCAGAATATTGGGAAATATTTACAGTAAATACACAGTATAACACTTTATTAAAAAAATGAATATTGCATAAATATGCTTTAACATGTTTTCACCTACTTAACTACAAAGGGCTCCAATGCAGTTTATATATGTCTACATATGTATTTATGTGTTTATATGTGTATATATAGTTCTGAAAATACATAAATACACATATACATGTGTACACCTTTGCTTTCAAATGCATTTGGCAACCACTGGGTTAGACAACTGTGCCCATGCAGATTTCCAGCCTCCTCTTAAAAATCCTCAGTGCCTAATATGACACACCTATACATTTCCATATCTAGGGCCCCACAAGTGACAGACATTCACTGCATGTGGCATTCATAAAGACGCTAACATTTGTTATGATTACTCTTAAGGACATACATCAAGTCTGCTGTAAGACAGCAAGAACAATTATAACAATTTAGTAATTAGCATTCATGAAGGAAATAATAAATTAAGTGAAACACATCCATTTGCATATTGAAAATGACAAACTTATAAATACTTCATGGCTTGTCTGAAGAACACCGTCATAGACGTAGATGTAGTAATGTCTAGGCTACAATATGTCACTGTAGGAAGCAAATCAAGGGAATCTTTTCTAGAGTCTAATTGAGCACTAACCAAAAAAAAAAAACAGCCTGGATGGTTTTGCCTTTAGAGTTAGAGCATTAGTCTTTTATATCACATTTATCCTTCAACTCTGAAAGATTCAAGGTGTGTGAAAGCTCATTCTTCATATTCTTAATGTATTTTTCAAAGAACTCATATAGTCAAGGGGTGTTATGGAATGTATAGATGTATAGGATGTTTATCTGTGTCTAAACAAAATTGAACAATAAAGTTTTTGTAGAATTGCAATCAGCTATAGTCAATTACAAGTGTTATCTATTAAATGGACATCAAATTAAAAACAAGCTGCATAAAAAAGCATGATTTAAATATTTTAAAAAGGCTGAAGTAAAGCTTTTTATTTTAAACCTTAAAGGGACATGAAACCCACATATTTTCTTTCATGATTTAGGAAGAGAATGCAATTTTAATCATCTTTCTAATTTACTTCTATTATCTAATTTGTTTAATTCTCTTGATATTCTTTGCTGAAAAGCATATCTAGATATGCTCAGTAGCTGCTGATTGGTTGCTGCACATAGAAGCCTCATGTGATTGGCTCACCCATGTGCATTGCTTTTTCTTCAAATAAGGATATCTAAAAAATGAAGCAAAATAAATAATAGAAGTAAATTGTAATGTTGTTTAAATTTGTATGTTCTATCTGAATAATGAAAGAAAGATTTTGGGTTTAGCGGCCCTTTAAAGAAACTGAAACGTTGTGTACAACAGGACAGTAAACACCTTGAGATTTTTATATAAAATATTTAGTTATGCATAATAAAATAACTTTGCAATATATTTTAATTATTTATTAACCTCCATTTTCATGTAGTTTAGCTCTGAAAATTAAGCATGTCTAGTTCTCAGAACATGAAATGCACCCTACTGAATTCTCATGACTAACTCTGCTACATATATATGTCCCTATTTTGCTTTATCAGATAACAACGACCCCCCAGGAATGGTTGAGTGCCGTATGGCTAGCACAGCTATTGGATAACAGGTGGGAGAGTCACCTTATAAAAAATAGTTTTGCAGTGGGCAGTCAGAAGGGGTTATGTACAAAACAAAAATATCTTTTAGAGCATATTGACTTCAACATCATAAATTAAGGGCTATTTAATTTATTCTACAGATTCAGGCTAACATATGAAAACACTAAAATGTACCCTCTCTTTAATCATTACCAAAATAACAAAAATGTTTTGTTACAAGGTATTTAGTGTCCCTTTAATGTTAGCAAGAATTATATGATTTACTGTAGTAATAAAGCTGGGCAACTGACCCTTTACATAGCAAAGGGAAAATAATAAATACTGTGTATATTTATCCAATTAAAATAATGCTAATTATAATGTGACTAGTAAGTATTTAACAACCTACACATTACATAACTTTAAAACTAACATTACAAAAACCTGGCATTTTTTTTAGTGTATTTTATATTTAGCCTCCTTTTTCTCTGGCTTTGATGGCCGTGGGAAAATTAACAACTCATCAAAATAAAAATGTGTCCTTGGATGTAGCTTAATTGTATTAGATCAGCACTTGTAAAGCTTTAGAAAGAAGTCCAGTAAATTTGGGAAAGTTTACAAATTCTATCACTGCCATGTGCAGAGGCTTATTTTTTGGCAGACTGCTGGCTAAAGGCCCGAAAATGAACAGTCTTGAGATTCAATAAATAATGCTCTACAATGTTATAAAGAAGCTTTCATATGACAGTAACTCTTGTATTTCACATTTATTGTCTGTAAAAGTAGGCAGCTATAGTTCAATTTGGAGTAGATGTTTTGGGATGTTGGGTATAATATTGTGTGTGTGTGTGAGAGTGTATGTGTTTATGTGTGTGTGAGTATGTGTTTGTGTGTGCATATGTGTTTGTGTGTGTGTGTGTGTGAGAGAGTGCATGTGTTTATGTGTGTGTGAGTGTGTGTGTGTGTGTATGTGTTTGTGTCTGTTTGTGTGTATGTGTGTGTGTGTGTGTGTGTGTATGTGTGTTTGTGTGTTTGTGTGTATGTGTGTGTGTTTGTATGTGTCTGTTTGTGTGTATGTGTGTTTGTGTGTATGTGTGTGTGTTTGTATGTGTCTGTTTGTGTGTATGTGTGTGTGTATGTGTGTTTGTGTGAGTGTGTGTGTGAGTCTGTGTGTCTCTTTAAATAGACACACTACTGTAATATTTTCCTTACAATATTCCCAATGACTTGTTATACTAGCTGCATATTATTAAATGAAATAAATATTGCTCTTTTATGAAAGAGAGAAAGATAAATAGAGAAAGAGAGAGAGAGGGATAGAGGCATGGAGAGAGAAAGAAAGAGAGAGAGAGAGAGCACCCTGATTCCTTGTTAGCGTTTGTTTTAGCCCTTGCACTCAATTTCAAGGTCTAAACACAGGGTATTCGAAAGTCAAAAGCAACTTCTGTATGTGGCATTGCTATTCTTTTACTAAACAATGATGGATAGTCCATCATGCTAATATTTTAATAATTTAAAAAAATACAACAAAACTACCCATGGTAAATCAGATATAAATAACATCTACACATGTATAAATGTTACATTGGACTTTTAGTGTAGTAAAGAACACAACGTGGCATTTATGAAATGAGCCATATGCCAACTAGAAAGCTTTTGGCACACAAAGGCAAGATAGTTATTGCATTCAGCCTAAATTAATAAATGTTACTTTGATTATAATTATTTTAGAACAATTATATTGCTGTAAAAGCTAACAAGGAAAATATCTGCTGTAATGTTGTACATGGTTGCTGCAGAGAAAGTAGACATGGTGGCTTATTATTAAAAAGAAGTGCTATGAAATAATATTTGTTTACGCAACTTGACATAACTGCATGTTCCTGTTCTTATGAATACGTATATATGTTTTCTAGTGGTTATTAATACAACATAGCTGATTTCAAAAAGAAAAAAAGTCTATCATGGTAATGGTATGCTGCAAGTAAACAACAGAAAAATACCTAATTATCAGACAAATATAACAGGTATTCTATTACCTTGTTCTTATTTGACCTGCTATTCTGCCAAGGTTAACTATATAGTCTTGTTAGGCTTCTATAGATTTCATTATTGGGTCATAAAAAAATCAATAAGTCATTGCAAATAAATATATAAAAAATGATTCTTTGTTTATTTTTTAGGATGCTTGAAAATTGAAAATCAATAGAGAACCATAAAAACTTGGTACACATTCCGTTGAGTAGTAATGGATTTACAAGCTCATACAATAGTGTCTTGCAGAAATTGAAAAATCTGAGTTTATGAGCTGTACAATCTGTGCACATTTTAACAGGCTGCTTTTGTTAACTTAATACCAGTACTGATCAGTACCTTACAATTAAACAGGTTTTTAATATGAGCTATTTATTCTTTTATCTATTTTATGTTTTATTTGGTTTTCTATCTTAGCAGAAGGAATAAAGGTCCATAAATAACTAGAAGACTAGCATATGCTAGTAATATAATAAAAGATTGAGGGCCAGATTACGAGTGGAGCGCAAACGCTCCCCCCCCACACTTTTTTTTCGCCATTGACTTCTATGGGGGAATATGTAAACGTGCACAAGATATTATAAGTTTGGCTTTTTACACTCATCGGGTTAGCGCTCAAACTAAAACAGTTCAATTTCAACAGGGGCACTTTCATTCATCAAAGTTTACAAATCAGCCGTTTTGATTAAAAACTTACCTTTTTTTCTTTTCACAGCTACAGCAGTTTACCAATTACAGCTTTCCCCCCAGGGTGGTTATTGCCTGAGGCCATGCTGTGATTGGAGGAAGCCGGATTAGTCATTGCTTGGTGTGAAGAGAGGATTTCCAGGAGGGAGAAGCTGCTCTGGCTGTGCAAAGAAGAGAGGTAAGTTTTTTAATCAAAACGACTGCTTTGTAAACTTTGATGAATGAAAGTGCCCCTGTTTTTAATAGTATTTTTAAAAAGAGGTCTATCATTCACCAAAGTTTACCTTCACTTTAATTGCTATTAGCCAGGAACAGCACTTCTTTGCTGCTTATGTTCACTTCTGCAACACTTCTTTGGCTGGAAATTTCTTCTAATTAACTAGTTTCTGAAATTGCAATGTATAAATAAGAATTGTTTTACACTTTACCTATATTTAACATTGAGCGTTTTGCCCCATTTATATTTTTTGCCCCCCCCCCCCCACCTCCCTATATTTTAAGGTCTCCCACTCTCCTTGATAACGGTCTCCAACACCCAGTGTCCTTTTTGGTATTATAACTTTTTTATCTGACATGAGCTCACAAGGATATACTTTTCTTTTTTTCAGACATCAAAACCTATCCTCTTTCTTTTATGGTTAAATCAAGAAAATGTATTGGTATGGGGCATCTTCCAAGATTGCTTGTCATAGTAAAGCATGCTTAGAAGATAAAAAATTTCCCTGCAGAATTTTACAAAGGATTGAAAGAAGAGTTGCTTCCGATATTAGAGAACCTATTCAATATTTATTATACTATAGATAATCCTATTTCATCTTACTTCTCTGCGGCAAATATTTCCCTTATATATAAAAAAGGTAAAGATCCAGAAGATCCTGCCGCTTATAGACCTATCTCGGTGTTAAACACCGACTATAAGATATTAGCTGTTATTATCTCTGCTAGGTTATCTAGGTGTTTACAGGATCTTATACATCCTGACCAGTCCGGATTTATGACTGCAAGAAATCCAATAAAGAATTTCCGTAAAGTTATTACTTTCTTAGACTATTCATGGAATGCTAATCAAAATGATGAGAGGCAGGTGGCACCAGATAGAGCAGTACTCACATTGGATGCAGCTAAAGCATTCGACTCTATTATATGGGAACATTTATTTCGCTCTCTTAATGAATTTGGGTTTAAGGGAAATTTTGTTCAGTTTGTTAGTAGAATTTATGCAAAACCAATCTCTTATTTATTGATCAACGGAGTGTGTTCGCCACCAGTAGTTTTGCAAAGAGGTACCAGACAAGGCTGTCCGTTATCACCATTATTGTTTAATATCGCACTAGAACCCTTTGCAATTAGGTTAAGGTATAGCCTATCAGGTATTTCTATTGGTTCTCAAAGGCTAAAAGTATTGTTATACGCGGATGATATTCTGGTTTTCATGGAGAATATCCATCAATCTATCCCAACTCTATTGTTACTCCTTGAAGAGTTTAGCTCATTTTCAGGATATAGAGTCAATGTGGACAAAAGTGAATTAATGTCGGTAGGTAAAGCTGTCCCCTTATTGGTTAAAATTCCATTTAAAATAGTTAATGCCATTAAATATCTTGGATTAGTATTACATAAGAATCCCAAATTGTGGTATTCGGCAAATTATACCCCATTACTGCAAAAGATTAAATTAGACCTACAATTATGGGCTTCATTTCCATTAGCAATTACTGCAAGGGTAAATCTCGTTAAAACTATAATTTTTCCTCGTCTGCTTTACCCACTTCAAAATTTGCCTCTATTTATACCCAATAAGGATATTAGGAAACTAAATGGATCTATTTCTAAATTTTTATGGAGGGATAAGAAACCCCGTATTGCTATGACAAGATTAATGCAGAAGTCTACATATGGGGGACTGTCGTTGCCGGACATTAAGCTATATAATATAGCTTCACTGATAAAATTTGCGTTCGATTGGATCTCGGAATCTAATACGGTTTCCTCTCTTGAAGAAGAGACTTCTTTAATACATCCTTTTGCCTTAAAGGCTATTCTTCATTGTAAGCCGAGACAGCTGCCGTTTAATGTTTTCTCCCTTATATCATTTAAAAATATTGTAATAGCCTGGCATAGGTTCTGTATGATGTTGAGCATAGATCCAACATATTCAGATTTTTTGCCTATTAGGGGTAACCCTCAATTTATTCCAGGTATTTATCAGAAAGTCTTTAAATTATGGGCTGAAAGAGGGCTAAAATTAGTAAAACAGTTGCTTGACGATAACTATCAAATGTTAGATGCGGAATCCCTTTTTCAGGTGTTCGAGCTCCCAAGGTCCAATCTGTTTGCGTATTTCCAGACTAGACACTTTGTTTCTGCCCAAGGATGGACTTTCCCTTTGTCAGTTGTATGGTCAGAAGTTAGAATTATTATACAGAAGTTTGCTAGGCATGAAACATCGGTTTCACTGATTTATGGTATTATGTTGTCAAAACAAAGTCAAGCACATGTAGAAAAGAATTTTAGCTTCTGGTCCACTCTGGTTACTGATATAGATTCCGAGACCATTGAACAGAGTTTTCTTATGTTAAAGAAATGTAAAGTTTCTGTGGGCTGGAAAGAGTCACATATGAAGCTTATTAATAATTTTTATTTATACCCTTTGAAAATTGCTAAATTCTACCCAACAAGATCAAGTAAATGCCCTAAATGTTTTTATTCTAGAGCGGATTTGTTACATATGTTTTGGTTTTGTCCCAAAATCAATCAACTCTGGTTAAAGACTGCTTACTGGTTCAATACATATCTTAAAATTTTTGTCACCTTAAAATCACGTGATGTTATATTTTTAATCTCATCACTAAATACCAGTGATAATCAGTGGGTTCGCATTGTTAATACTATTATTTTGGCAGTTAGGCATCTTATATTAAAATATTGGGTATCAAATAAAACACCTGGGTTCAATGAAGTTATGAAAGCCATACAAGAACAGATCATTTTTGAATCTTATCAATTACAGGATGCTTCAGATAGGAGAGTTAGAAGCTTTCTCCTAGGATGGTGTCCGTTCATTAAATCTTACCCTATCTCCATTCAAAAACAGGTTCTCTCCCCGTTTCTTTCATCGGTTAGCTTTGCAGAACTAGTCTTAATAGGGTTATTCCCGACTTCTTGGATTGATAGACAGGGTGGTACTGTTTAAACCAGGACTTTCCTTTTCCTCCCTCCCCTTTCCGTTTTTTTTTTTTTTGTTTGTTTTTTTGTTTTGTTTTGTTTTGTGTTGTTTTGTTTTGTTTTGTGTTGTTGTGTTGGTACCAAGTAGATGTACGTGAATTGGTTAGTATAGAATATATCATGGAGTAGAATTTAGGGCTGAAAGCCTGTTACATAAGTAATATTGTTTTGATTGAATTTTGATTGTACGTGTTGTATTACTTTGTGTTTATTAAATAAATAGTCAAGAAGATGCGCTAGAAGAAAAGGGAAGAGTAGAAGAGATATATTGTAGTAGGGTAGTCAAAGCTTGAAGATAGCAAGGAATAAACCTTTATTATTTAAGTTAGAGCTTTACACCGTTGTAACAGATCTTACATCTAGGGTAGGGAATGGAATAATGAAAGGAGTGTTAGATTGATTTATTTTGGAGTTATTCCCCATATGGCTATCGGTGACACGGTATACACCCTGTGAGGTGAAAGGTAAGCCCGATTGAGAGGCTGTTTTTCCTTTTTTTTTTTACATTGTTTTGCTATCAGGTTATGAAGTAAGATAGCCGAAGTTGGGAGGCATAATCCCGTTCGATAATATGTTTAAGTGGATATGTACCTTCTCTTTCTTCTTCACTTTATGAGATGTATTGTAATACGACTTGAAAGAAATGTATTTTAAAGAAAAATGTGTAACAATTCTTTTACTTGGTTGCAGGCATGACTTGTATTTTTCTGTTTGAAAAAAATAAAAAAATATACTTAAAAAAAAAGAAGATAAAAAATTCTACTCTTCGAATCTGGGATCCTGGTTACAGTTGTGTTCCTGGTTACAGGTGAAACAACTGGATGCCCCTCACTACCTCACTAATCGTGGGTTAAATGACATATTGTTATATGTGTCTGTTTTTATTTTTCCAGAGAATAATTCTTCAAAATGGCTTGTAGATATATTGAAATAGGTCATCTAGATTTTTTTTTTTAAAGTTTTTATGATATCTGGCACTGAAATAAACCTGTTAACTTTATTTCTTTATTCATTCACTTTCAATAGGAGAACCTATATGTGATGTTTTATCTTGTGAATTGTTTATAATCTTTACATATAAACATGAAAAAAGTAATTTGGTGACCAAAGCAAAACCTCAAACTAGATTTAATAAATGTCTAATATAGGCTGCATAGAATAGGGTTGTGTGGAAGAAAAAAAGTGTCAATATAAGGAGGATCAGCTAAGCTAAATTTACAAATGTATTTATAAAAAATAATAACATGCAAAATGGTCCCACATTTAGAAATATCAATGTCCATCTTTCCTCTGTTTATGTCCCAGTATCACTATAAAAAAAAAAAAAAAAATTCATACAAATTCTGCACTGAATATCCTATCCCAGTTAAGATGTTTTAAACCTCTGCCCCCAGAGATCCCTGACCCAACCTCTGATCATTCAGTCTATGTGCCGGAAGATCTAAAGCTTTCCACTCCGATGAGATTATCAAAGAAGTCTCATCAGTACTGTGAGTTCCGTCAAAGCATTTTAGAAAGGTAACATTTAGTGTGGGAGCTCTTTATCTCAATATACAGGTTCTGAATGTGAAGGAAAGACACCTACATTACAATATAATGCTCAAAAAGAAGCCTCCCAAAGATTTTGAGTGATTTCCATTTCAGAAAGTTTTTGATCATCAGGTCCTATGTACCCAGATCATGTCCATTAATTGCCTATTCCAAGGAAAACCTAAAACTGATGGTTTATGATGAAGTCATCCAATAAAAATGATTAATCACTTTCATGATCGTTTAATAGTTTAAAAAATATTTAAAAACACCCATCGTATCATGTACACAGGCTAAGTGGGTAATATTTTTTAATTACTGAACCACTAATTAGCATTGGCTCTAAAAATGTTTTTAAAGTTAGAAATTACAAACATCTCAATAACTTTTTTTTTTTAATAATTAAAACAGAATTCACATTAGCAGAAAATGCAAAAAAAAAAAAAATCACGTCAAGCACTTATTCTAAAAACTAAAACTTTTAGAAAGCAAAGTACATTTAATTTTTACAGCTATTATGGTTTTGAAAAGTACAGTTTCTATAAATCACATTTGGCACATCTGAAAGAAGAAAGTAACAAAAATCAGGCTTGTCAAGCGTAATTGGATATGATTACATGATTTTAAATATGTTAGGTCTTACTGTGAGAGACGTGATTTATGATCAGGATATATTTTTTCAGGTAACCTGTGATTTGGTCGATAGGAGAGAAGATTTTTTTTTTTTTAAAGTGCTTTCTTTGAACTTACTGTTTTGTTTGAACACGCTGACATTCTACTCATGTTTATCTACTGTGTATTTTCTCAGCTACAAAAATAAGTTATGCTTCAACATAAAGGAGTATCAAAATACATCAACAAAAGTTTTTTTATGCATGTTAATCGGTCATATACTGAGATTTTTATCTTTAAGAAATGCAATAAAAATGCTAATGTTTAAACGTTGTAATCAATTGGTGCTCATATTTATTATAATTGTTGTAGAGATTTTAGCTAAGACTTAAAAGGATATGTTACAGTACTTCTTTAGTAAAAGAAAATGTTAAATCAATGAAAAAACAGATTGTGCTAAAATAACAAACAACTTACTTGTATTATTGCAAGATGAGCACTCAGAAATTATCAGTATAGCAACTGCCTATAGTCAAATAAGTGAGTAGACATTACAGAACTTCAGTTCTGCTATCACATGATTTTTTAAATAAAAGTCCTCTACTGAGCATGGGCAATAAACTGACTGCAGCTAGAGCAGGTGTCTCCTAGCAACCACATCAAAGGAAAAACTTGTTATTTGCCTTTCTGTAGCGACCCCAGCCCTCTTGTGGGACAGTAACAGGAAGTAATAGACCCTGCACAAATAAAGTTTAAAAAAAAACAAAAAAACTTTCAAAATGATTAATAATACATATTGCAATTACTTACATTAAGGGCTAGATTTATCAAAGCTGAGGCGTACAGGGGAACATATATGCCCCCCTGTACGCCTCAGCTCACCTGTGGTGGGGCGAAATTACCTGCAGGTAATCAACATTGCACACGAGCGCAATCCCGCCTCCTGCTCAGTCGGACTTGACCGCAGAGATTGAATTTCGACACCTTAGAGGTGGCGAAGAGGTTAAGGAAGCGGCGGTCTAGTGACCGCTGCTTGATAAATTACAGCGAGCAAGTTCTTGCGAGAACTTGCAGCCGTAGGGCTTTGGTAAATCGAGCCCTTAGTATAAACAAATGCTTGGTGCTTTTTTACTACAACAAAGAAAAAATACTGTTTAATATACAGCTCTGTGTGTACCAGGGCTATAACAGACCTCACTCTTGGGCCTCATGCAGAATGTCCCCATGGAAAATATTAGGAAAGGAGCTGAACACAGTTTCCCATAGACTACAGTGGAATGTAGTTACCTAGGTAGCTTCCCAAAAAAAAAAAAAAACCCTTTACAGAAAAGCACTGTTTTATCTTAGAATTCTATACAGAATAAAGGATTTTTTATATTTTAAGAAGAAACCACCTTTAGTAGAGATGAATGGGAAATTGTGGGGAAAAGAAAACTTTTTACCTACTAGAAAATTAAATGAGGAACCAAAAGTCGAGCGCCTGGTTCAAAACATATTACAAACTGTAGAGAAAGCCAACAGCAACATTGACTAAAAAGACAAATTTGTGGAAAGTTTCAAAAGGATAAACCATTAGAATCAAAGTTAGATCCCATAGACCAGGTCATGAATAACACTTGATTTGCATTATCTCTTAAAAAAGATAGGTATAGAAATAAAATAGTTACTTATCTATTTCTCCAAGTGCATACCCCCCAACTGTCCCGATTTTCGCGGGGCAGTCCCGATTTTAGGGATCTGTCCCCATGTCCCGGGTTGCTAGCCATCTGTCCCGATTTGCCCCAGGCATTAAAAAAAAAAAAAAAAGCAGCTGGCTTTGCTCTCACAGGGTTAGATACCTGTTATATTCCCTGTGGAAAAGGAATGGTGTGTGGGTTAAGCAGGAGTAAGAAGGCTGTATACACTCTGACCATGGGTAATGGTGACCTCTCTAACCTACCTCTGGTAGTGATGATGTCTAACCCCTGGTGATAACACTAGCATGCCTTCAGTTTTATACAATGAGCAGTGCTAATACCAGGGTAACGAACAGTGGCAGCCGCAGACTGCCAGCTAATGTTCTTGCCAACCCCAGGACCCCATACAATTAATTAAAGATACCCATATATGATGTAGTGAGTGTGTGTGTGTATCTATCTGTATCCATAACTGTGTGTGTGTATCTGTATGTATAAGTTTATGCTATGTAGTGTGTGTGTGTGTCTGCATGTATAAATGTAAGCTATGTAGTGTGTGTATGTGTATCTGCATGTATAAGTGTGTATCTGCATGTATAAGTGTATGCTGCATGTATGCTATGTAGTGTGTGTGTATCTGCATATGTAAGTGTATGTTATGTAGTGTGTGTGTATCTGTATGTATAAGTGTATACTATGTAGTGTGTGTGTGTGTGTGTATCTACATGTGTAAGTGTATGCTATTTAGTGTGCTACTGTGCATTTTTGCTGACTTAAAAGGCCAGAATTTAGAATATTAATGGGGAATGCAGAGAGCAGTTTTAAAGAATTTATTATTAAATGTCCAATTAAGTGTATTAAAATCTATGACTTTATTTTGAATTTTATTTATATTACTTTGGTCTTATGATTTTTAAGCCCCACCCACCACATTTTTGAAATGTTGGGAGGTATGCAAGTGCATTCCTCCTTATATATCATATCCTCACCCTAAATTACCTGTTTCTCTAATGAAATTCAAGGCCATGTCTACAAACTAAACCAATATCAACCACTGACTGTCTCAACACCAACCACTAACCATTTTGACTTTGCACTGGGCTTCACTCCCTTGCTGCCAAGACTTCCCCTGGTCTTCTTCAGGTGCCAAGTACAAAAATGTAATAATACCTGATATAGGCATTATTCTATAAGCTTAAAGAAGCATACATTTTATTTTAGTATTCTTATAGGGAAGCTAATTGGCAGAGAACACCCAAATACTGGGGTCAAAATCTATGATTCCACAGTTTGTTTTTTTAACAAAACTGACTTTCAGCTAAGTTGTTGAAGGTAAACAATTATATTGTACCATAATAGACAAATAATCAACTTTTCAATTAAAATGGTATTACATATGTGACTGAAAAAATTGTACATTAAGTGCTATGTTGAAAGTGTATGTTCATTGGTCAGAAATGTTGTTAACTGTATCGCTTAATTTGTTGATGACAAAAACTTTCATAAATGTTATTCTTTGTTGAAGAGATAACTAGGTAGGTAGCATGCACATATCTCGAGCACTACGTGGCAGGAAAAATGTTGCCATCTAGGGTTCTTGCAAATGTATAACATTCTTGCAGAATTGCCACCATACAGTGTTGCATATACATGCACACTCCTGAGCTTACTTCCATGCTTTCCAACAAAGGATACCAAGAGAATGAAGATAATCCAGCAATAGAAGTAAATTGGGAAGTTGTTAAACTAAATAAAGCATTTTTAAAGGTGACATAGTAATGATTAACCTACATTCATTATTTCATTTACTATTATAAAAACTTCAGATGCAAAGTTTACCATTAGTTCAAATATTTTGGCATTTATCTAAAAACAAAGTCATGCACTGAGCATTTATCATATCATTTTGTAGCAGAACAAAAAAGTTTTATATAAAACATTCCGCAAGTAATCTAAACACAAAATGTCAAAATAGTATATATAATATATACAATATAATACAATATTACAATTGATAGAAGACCATAAATATTCTTTATGAAAGTGTTTCATTCGTTCATTCCACTCTGATTAAATTACTTTCACTTAGGAAATGCTGCAATACACAGTGATTAATCAGAAGTGCTTAGTAAATAAGAGTACAGCCATAAACATTTATTGATGGTGGCAATTATTGTAGTTACAAAGTATTTGTAATTATTAAGACTTTCATTTCCTAAACTACCTAAACTAGGTAGGAATTATAATTAGCTACAGAAAAGGGTTCTTCCTCAAACTTAAAGCACTGGAATATATTAATCTTCTTTAAACAAGTTATATGTATTATTTCATGGGGCAATATTACTACAAAGTAACACATAAGAAGAAAACTTAAAGGGACAGCCAACACCAGAATTTTTGTTGTTTAAAAAGAAAGATAATCCCTTTATTACCCATTCCCCAGTTTTGCATAACCAACACAGTTATAATAATACACGTTTTACCTCTGTAATTATCTTGTATCTAAGCTTCTGCTGACTGCCCCCTTATTTCAGTTCTTTTGACAGACATGCAGTTTAGCCAATCAGTGCTCACTCCTAGGTCACTTTACGTGCATGAGCTCAATGTTATCTATATGAAACATGTGAACTAATGCCCTCTAGTGGTCAAAATGTATTCAGATTAGAGGCAGTCTTCAAGGTCTAAGAAATTAGCATATGAACCTCCTAGTTTTAGCTTTCAACTAAGAATACCAAGAGAACAAAGCTAAATTGGTGATAAAAGTAAATTGGGAAGTTGTTTAAAATTGCATGACCTATTTAAAACATGAAAGGTTTTTTTGGACTTGACTGTCCCTTTAAAAGAACTCCTTTGTTTATTTTGTGACTGTAATTGGTAATCTGGTAAAGAGATAGCTACAGACCAGCAATGCTGTTTCTTCCCATCCTTTTTATCCCTTTAATTCCTCTCCAATCACATGTAATACATTATTTTAGTTGCATGAAGATTGTCTTTCAAACTAGACCAAGGGCATAGGTAAAACCTTCCAACTGTCCCGGATTCTACAGTATTGTCACAGGGAGATCTGGCCTGCAGTTTCTCAGCCAGGGCAAATGTCTCAGTGTTTAATGACTGCCACAGTTCCACCCAAGACACATTCTACCCCACCCATGACAAAACCCAGCCATGTCTATGACCAGCCCAAGCCACAACTCGGCCCCTTATACCATGGCCCTGCCCATGAAATGATGGGAAATGTTGGGAGGAATGATTGTCATATGTGCTTATCCAACTTTATTTTTCAACTACTATATAGAGTGTAAACGATCTAGAGAGCAGGACCCTAGAATCCTTCTGTCCCACTCTACTCTACGTCTTTTATTTATTTCTTGTACCCACATATATTGCTGGGCAATCTGTTGGAACATTACAAATAAAGATAACAATAGTAATAGTAAACACAAACTAAACTCTTGTCTGTGATGTCTGCTTATGAATACGGGTGATGCGTAAAGAGCTTTAATAAAGGACTACTGTGAAAACGTTTTTTGCCATGATGTGGCTTGACATAAAGTTTCCACTGAAAGGGAAATAAAGCTTATGTACCAGACCCTTTTTATTTTGCAGTTATGTGTTGATCCCTTACAAATAGGTTAAACAAATAATGTAAGTAAGCTCAGGTGGGGCTTAGTGCACTGCTTCTCCTGAGCTGAACACATCTGTGCCCCTCAGTGGCCATGTTTGTCTTCATACTACAAGTATGCTGCTACTTCACAACTGCTTTAACTCTATGTTTAAGCCCTTTTCATAAGTTAAACCAACAGGTATAGGCAAGCAACAGTGCAATAATAAAGTGTTCTAACACATTAGAGCATTTTATTATCACAGCTTTACATCCCTTTAAATGCTAATTTCTAAGCCCTTGACGGCCGTCTCTTATCTCAGTGCATTTTGCTAGTTCTTCACAGTTAGACAGAGCTAGTTCATGTGTGATATATAGATAACATTGTGCTCACTCCCATGCAGTGTCAGCACTGATTGGCTAAAATGCAAGCCTGTCAAAAGCACTGAGATAAGGGGATAGTCTACAGAGGCAAAGAAACAAGGTAATCACAGACGTAAAAAGTGTATCAATATAAAAGTGTTGGTTATGCAAAACTGGAGAATAGGTAATAAAGGGATTATCTATCTTTATAAACAAAAAGAATGTTGGTGTAGACTGTCCCTTTAAAGGTTTATGCAAAATCAGTCAGTTATGAAGTTTTATCAAAAACTCCCAAAACAGGTAGAATTCCTTTTCACTATGCCTTAAAATAATGAAGGGGAGTCTCCTCCAATACGGCGATGGGAATCTTCCCTGATGGTCTCGCACGAGCCACAACACTGGCGGACTGCAGTCCAATTAACCAGGAAAGCTATACACTGCACAACTCTGTATGAGTTATTCCTCAAGGTTATGCTCCAATGGCATATGACTCCTATCCGTTTGTTTAAAATCTCGGCAGTCAATTCACCCAAATGTTGGAGGGGCTGTGAGGAGTTGGGAACGCCTCATCATATCTGGTGGTCTTGTCGACAGATTCAGCCGCTTTGGCAAAAAACAATCCGATATTGCTCTTTAGGGGGTATTCACTTACCCTTGTCCCCCAGTTCATGTCTGTTTCACATCTTACCCAGAAAATTGACTCTACCTCAGAAACTATTCTGTATTTATCTATTTCTGGCTGTTAAACTAGCTGTAGCTCGTATGTGGCTGCAACGCGTCGCCCCCTCTTGGGAGCAGGTGATTGATATATTGGACTTTGTTAAAAGAATGGAGTCCTATGTCTCCCATGTCCATGGGTCAGCAGACCTTCAGTCCAAAATTTGGGCACTTCGCCCAGAGTAATTCCTCTTGCAGATACTTTGGGGAACTTGGGTTCCTCGGGTTGGTTGTGGCCAATATTGCATATATACTCCTGCCCATTCCCCTTTCCTTTCCCCTATCTGAACCCCTCCCAAATCCCCCCCGCTCATATCCCCTGTCGGTGTGTACCTCTCTTCCTTCTTTCCCCCCCCCCCCCCTATTTGATAGCTTGACACAGTTTCTATTCTTTTCTCTATATAACCTGGTTAATATCTCTGATTGTCATGTTCTATGATTAAGTTATAGTTTTGGTATGAACATTTATGATGAAACCTCTACGTGCTATGGAGTTTGCTGATCTATATGGGTTAATAGCAACACGGTTATCTTCTCACAACAAATGGACTTTAGAACTCTCACCTGGAGAGGTGGGAGTAAGATCACTGACCAACAGACACCGAATATGGACTCAAACACTCAGCATTCTCTCGTGTATCCCTTATTATATGTGATTGCTTTATATATTATAATCTCTGGTTAATCCTGTTAATTCTGTTTTATGTACTATTGATATGTATGTACATGCTTTTGATGCTCTTATGTTCATTCATCTTTCAAAATAATAAAAATTATTTATAAAAAAAAAAAAATAATGAAGGGGCAGGAAACCCAACATTTTTCTTTCAGGATTCAGATAGATCATACAATTTTAAACACCTTTCCAATTTACTTCTTTTCAAGTGTGCTTCATTCCCTTGATATAATTTGTTATAGGAGCAGCAATGCCCTATTGAGAAATAACTGAACACATGTAATCAGCCAATCACAAGAAACAAATGTGTGCAAACACCAATCACCAGCTAGCTCCCACTAGAGTAGTATATGTACATATTATTTTTCAACAATGTACATTTAAAAGTTTCTTAAAATTACATGCTCTATCTGAATCATACAAGTTTCATTTTGAATCTCCTATCCCTTTAAGCAGTATGAAAATGCTAATAAAAATACAGCCTGTCTTTTTCAGATGTTACATATAAGTACATATCTTTTCCATGCTTTATTCTAGTTTTCTGTCTATTACACACACACACACACACACACATATATATATATATATATATATATATATATATATATATATATATATATATATATATATATATATATATATATATATATATATATATATATATCACTCTGTTTTAAATTTACATTTGTTTATTGGTTTCTCTTATTTTCTATTATGATGTCACAATGCCCTATTCATATTGATTCCTTTTATTAGCACATCTATCTCTATATTAGACTCTATATTTTTATGATCTGTTATTCAGTAGCTGATTAGATATTTGTCCAACTCTAATATTACAGAATCTGAATTTTGTTTAGTTTTTTCATATTTTTTATATTTAAAGGGACTTGAGTGCTAACGACAGCTCAGAGCCGTCGCTAGCACTCAACCACCTTTTTAGCAATCTGGGGGCTCCTACAGACTCCCACCCTAGTGATCGGGCCTTTATAGTGACAGGCATCGGCAGGGCTTCCCGTTACGTGTGGTGTCATCATACACAATGACGTGATGATGACGTCACCACGCAACTTTATTTAAAATGTACAATACAAAGTATAGAGAAAGGGGGCATGCTGCTTAGAAGCCAGTATCTCAGGCATCTAAGCAGCTACAGACCCTCAAGACCCACTGTTGGAGAGGTAATCACCTAACCTTTCCAATAGTATAAGTCTTGGGGATCTAGGATTTTTTTTTCTTCTTTTTAATTAGTAAAAAAAAGAAAAAAAAATGTTTTAATATGTTTGCATATAAGTATATATTTAACACCAGGAAATGAAGCAGCAATGCACTACTGGGAGCTAGCTGAACACATCTGGTGAGTCACTGATAACAGGCATATATGTTTAGCCACCAACCACCATCTAGTTCCCCTAAAAATGATTTTTTACAAGGCATTAATTAAGTAAATCTGAATATGTACAATGAAAGTCTCTTAAAATTGCATGCTCAGTCTAAACCATGAAGGTTTAAAGGAAGGGTACACAACTGGAAATTACAAGACATGTCTGTTGTTTTGTGGTTTTACTATATATTATAATAACATATCAGCCAAGTCTAAACATTTTTAAAACAAAGTAATCTTGTTTGCTGCAATAACCAAAATGCATTCCCTATTTCCTGTATTTGGAGGAGCCAGTCTGGGCTTGAGTCTGCAGCAGACCAGGCTAGCCAAGGTCATATAGTAAGTATAAAGTACATTTTTGCCAAGGTCATATAGTAAGTATAAAGTACATTTTTGCCAAGGTCATATTGTTAGTATAAAGTACATTTTTGCCAAGGTCATATTGTTAGTATAAAGTACATTATTTGACAAGGTCATATTGTTAGTATTAAGTACATTGTTTGTGGTTCTTATCTGTTAAAGTTAGGGTACATTTTATGTGTTTTAAAATCAAGTTTAAAATCTAAGTGATATTTTACAAGGACTTTAATTGATAACTTCTAATAAAGATGTGCTGTAACTTACTTTTTAAACTAGCTTACCATTCTACTACACCGCACTCTGGCCGTCCACTTTAAAACTCACATTTTTTGTGAGCCAACGTTTTGAACTGTTCTCCAATCAGCACTCTAGCTGTAAAAAAAAAAAAGTGTCATAGGGCTAGAGTGCCAATTGGAGAACAGTTCAAACCAATGGCTCACACTGGAATGCAGAAATATTAATGGCATAGCTAGATTAAAAAGTAAGTTACAGCTCAACTTTCTTAGAAGTGCTCAATTAAAGTCTAACTAAAAATATCACTAAGATTCCGGACCTGATTTTAAAACATGTAAAGTTTACCATTATTTTAAAGCTAATTAGGGAAATCCATGTGGCAGGGTTAGCCTTGAGACACTTGCAGTGTGCATTTTCAGTTATGAGAATTAGAAAAGCCAACATTTTCAGAGCTAAAATTACATGAAAAGGGAGAAAATAAATTAAGAAATTGTATTGCAACTCGTTTTACTATGTTTTTACTAGTCCCTTTTGCTATCTAAACATTTGTTCTAGCTTTCTGCTATCACACCAGTTTGGCTCTTTTGTGTTTTCTTATGTTTTTTTACTCTCTGTTTCCTTATCTTTGTTTTTCTCTAGAATAAATAGATGTCATACGCTAGGGACACACACAAGGCTAATATTTGTACTCTCTCTTAGCATTTCATTTTCTTTGAGCATGATGGTGGATTCATTGGAATAGCACTTTAAAATAGAGCTGCTTTCCCATGTGACAAAATAAACAACGTTTCTATCAGATCCCTGCTTATTGGGGTTTTAAAGGAAATAATTTCCATAAAGCTCTATCCCCACTGATCTCCAAATGTGACAACAAAAAACCCAGACTAATTATTAAACCTTTGTAGTTTGAATATGTGAGAGCATTAGCCATGTAATATTTGCATAATAATAATAATAATAATACATATTCATCTTTGGTTTGAGAATTTACTTAAAGGACCACTCAATGCAATAGGATTGCATAATTAACAAGTGCATGATAAAAAGGCACATGATTTAGAAACCTACTCTGAATTTTAAATAAGCAGTGGATTTTTTTTCTGACAAATTTATTTTTTTCTCCCATATTCAGCCCCCTGTATCAATTGACAGACAACAGCCAATCACAGACTAGTATACATATACCCTGTGAGCTTGTGCACACGCTCAGTAGGATCTTGTTTCCCAGAAAGTGTGAATATAAAAAGACTGTGCAAAATATGTAAATGGAAGTAAATTGGAACGTGTCTTAAAACTGCATGCTCTTTCTGAATCATAAAAGTTAATTTTGACTTGAGTGTCCCTTTAATGCATTTAATAACTTTCAAAGAACAAAAGGTCAGTGTAAACATTGTATGTGAGCCTATAGTTCACAGCACTTTAGTGATATGCATGCAGTTTCTCTTGAACAATAATAAACATCAACTTTTGGTTGATTTCCAGAAAGAAATGTATGCCCATGTCTTCAATCAGCCATCTTTAGATCTGATCTGATAGCCTTGAAGTTTTTTTTTCCTACAGCAATATTTATCTACCCAAAAATCTCACAGGCATTCCATTATGGGCACCTGCTGTTGATAATTATAGGTCTGTCTCCTAACCACTTCCTATGTTTTATGTCAAGGCAAGCTTCAATCAGCTTTATTACAAGCAAGCACCTAACGGGAATATTGTGCAACTCTGCTTTATGATGACCATTATGTAGAGCAAATCAATTGTGTAACTATTCAAGAAAATATCTTTTATTATTTTCTATTTACTGCCAAGTTTATGATATTTTTAAGAAACCCTATCTTTTTACAGCTATTGACAGTGTAGTAATAATTACTGCTAGTATGAAAAATTTCTTTTATTTTATATAGAAAGAGCTATTTATTTATAAAACAGAGATTATCTAAAATGTAAAAGTATATGGTTAGTTGTTAAAAATGATTAAGCGATTCCTTATACTCATTTAATCTTCCTTCAAATCAAATATAAATTGTGAAATAAATTAAATAGATAGAATAAATATAATGGTTTCAATAAGTTTTTAAAATTGTATTTTAATATTGCTTGTAGGTAGAAATTGTGACACTCAGGTCAAAATCTATTTCACATTGAAATTACTTTCTGATAGACACTGATGAAAAGAGACTACAGTTATCAGTATATCTTCTTTAGAAAAGGCATTGCCTATTCTTACAGAAAATTATATATATATATATATATATATATATATATATATATATATATATATATATATATATATATATATATATATATATATATAAATATATATAACCAGTCCCAGAACCAAACACTCATGTTATCCTTTACTTAGTGTTTCAGTGCCAGGGTGCACATTTAAGCAAAATATGTATATCCAATCAAAATAATGGCACTCTCTGGTCTTTTCATATATATCCACTTTAATAAATTAAATATTAAAGTGGATTTATATGAAAAGACCAGACAGTGCCGTTATTTTGATTGTATGTATATATATATATATATATATATATATATATATATATATATAGTAAAGTCATAATCATATTTACTTGGAGGTTTACTGCAAAATATAAGTTCCAAGTACATTATCCCTGTATTCCCACATTTATAACATCTCTGCAGTTCAATAAAATATTATATAACCTATAAACAATAAAACTTTAAGATACATTGGGGCCTCTTTTCTTTAGTATATGCTTCTGAATCATTCTTCTCTCACTATACCTTGTTTTCATTTTCAGTGGACCAAAAAAAAAGATAAATTGCTGTTAAAGGCAACATAAAACTGTTTTGCTTCTGGTTGCTGTAACTGATATGGAGCTGTAAGTCTATAGCTATATATTATTTATACAGTTCTTATAATTTACAGTAAAATACTAGTTTCAGGTATCATGAAGTCATTTTGCTACAGTAAAAATATAAAATATTGTTGCAAAGCTTACAAGAAAATATGTATACAATGGGCAATAAACAATGATTGACAAAAATCTGAAGTTTATGCATTTCATTTAAAAATATACTCTTAAAATATGATTTAAATCAGGTGAAACATTATTTGATGGATTAATCACATTAAAATGATATAAATGTGGTGCATTATGTTACTTATATCCCTGTACATATATATATATGTATTTATTTATCTACAGGTTTATTTGTATTGTATTGTATTTTACAACTGTACAATACAAATAAGACCAAGTGAAAAACCTTCACACAACATTGCCATAAAATACGTGTACAAAAGGGTATGTCCTGAGATACATATGTTTATGATTTACTGTTTAAATAACAATGGGGAGTTCTCCACATACCTCTTAAAACAAAATGTGCATATTCTTTCTATTTATATTTACACTTTTTTAGTCAACAGCTCCTACTGAGCATAGGCCAGAATTCACAGAATATACATTTATGCATTTGTGATTGGCTGATGGCTGTCACATGATACACGAGGAGTGGAAATAGACATAAAATTGAATTTTTTTCAGAAGAAAATCTGCTACTCATTTGAGGTTCAGACATGCAGGCCCATTTATCAAGCTCCGTATGGAGCTTGAAGGGCCGTGTTTCTGGCGAGTCTTCAGACTCGCCAGAAACACAAGTTATGAAGCAGCGGTCTAAAGACCGCTGCTTCATAACCCTGTCCGCCTGCTCTGAGCAGGCGGACAGGAACCGCCGGAAATCAACCCGATCGAATACGATCGGGTTGATTGACAGCTCCCTGCTGGCGGCCGATTGGCCGCGAGTCAGCAGGGGGCGGCGTTGCACCAGCAGCTCTTGTGAGCTGCTGGTGCAATGTTAAATGTGGAGAGCGTATTGCTCTCCGCATTTAGCGAGGTCTTGCGGACCTGATCCGCAGTGTCGGATCAGGTCCGCAAGCCCTTTGATAAATGGGCCCTAAGTGCTGTTGCATTGCTTTTTATCATGCATGTGTGGATTATGCAAATCTATTTGCCTTTAACCAGTAAGGGCAGAGGGGATAAAAGTGTGTATTTTTTACATGAATAAACTTAAAGGAACAGTCAACTCAAATTGTTTAATTGTTTAAAAAGATAGATAATTCCTTTATTACCCATTCCCTTGTTTTGCACAGCCAAAATAGTTATATTAATATACTTTTAACCTCTGTGATCACCTTGTATCTAAGCCTCTTTTGACAGCAAAGCTGAGGAATGGGTAGTAAAGACTTTATCTAACTTTTTAAACAATAACAATTTTAGTGTTGATTTTAAAGGGATATGAAACCCATTTTTTTCTTTCATGATTCAGATAGAGCATGTGATTTTAAACAATTTTTCAATATATTTCTATTATCTAATTTGTTTTGCACTCTTGGTTTCCTTTTTTGAAAATTATGCCTAGGTAGGCTCATGAGCTGCTGATTGGTGGCTGCAGATATATGCCTCATGTTATTGGCTCACTCAATGCATTCATCTAGCTCCCAGTAATGCATTGCTGCACCTCCAACAAAGGATACCAAGACAATGAAGCAAATTAGAAAATAGAAGTAAATTGGAAAGTTGTTTAAAATTGTATTCTCTATCTGAATCATGAAAGAAAATCTTTGGGTTTCATGTCTCTTTAATACATCACTTCTATATGCTTTAATAAACACCACCTATTGAGTTTCTACCTAAAAATAAACAAAAAGGGAATGTCATCTACTACTGTAGGAGTAATAATGAAGGCAATTTTATACTATAACTTAAAATATATTCTGAATTTGAAACATATATGTTGTAAATATTTTAACTAATCTAAGAGTTCTTTAGAAAAAAAAAATGTCCCAAGAATGGAAAAACAGGAAACAGAAAGGGTTTCCATATGCTCACAGAGATATGAGAGTGCAGACAAATGTCTGAAACTGGAGATAAAAGGTAAAACATAGTCATTTAAAATGTTATTTAAAAACCCACCCCCTGTCACTGTTCTTACAACTAAATCCCAGTAACCAAAATGGTTCATCTTTCACATGTCCAGCCCCACCACAGGGATGCGGAACAGGACCTGGCCAAGCTGGAATTGCCTTAGGTCAAAGAAACCAACATGCTGAATACATGATGGGAAAAATATTAATCCTTTCACTGTAGGAGATGTCTGAAAGAACATTCCTTTTGGTTATGAAAATGTAAACATTTCTCTAGCTTTTTCAAATTCGACTTCATTATCTTCCTGTTCTGGAACACATGGGCTATTTTCTCTTACAGTCACACACAAGACGTAGTACAGCTTGTGACAATTTATATTGTCTGTTTTGGGCAAAAAAACATGTGGAACAAGTTAATATGAATCTGTTCTTTATTTCCCAGTTACTTAAATGTCCTTAGATGTTAACTAAAAACTGCTTAAAAGCATTTTGAATTATGTCCAGCTCTTATAAATGCTGAATTTGAAATGCTAATGAACAGAATGTTTGCGCCAGTTACATTAGTACGCTATTTCACGTAAATCTCTTTAAAATGTTAGTGTCCTTCAAAGCGGGGGAAAAAAATCTTGTAAACTTCAACAACAACAAAAAAAATTCTTTATTTTAAAACTGGATTATAGTTTCAATAAAGTGGATATAATCTTCTGAAATCAACCTCTTAAAGGCATACTGAACAAGTTTCCATGGTAATAATTAGAAGGTGTTGTACAATGTAAGCTACATAGTTATTGCGTGGAATGTACAATCTATCTACCTATCTACCTACCTATCATCTACCTATCATCTACCTATCAGCTATCTATTTTCTATTTATCTATTTTCTATCTATCTATCTATCTATCTATCTGTCTGTCTGTCTGTTTCTCTACATTTATATCTACATATCCCTTTTCATCTAATGGTTGATCTATCTATCTCTCTTTTTCTGTTCCTTATCTGTCCACCTGTCTGTCTGTGCATCTATCTGTCTACATATCTATTTACATACAGAAATGCATACATACATCCCACTGACATATTTTGAAGAGTCGTGTGTAAGAACTCACTAATGGACTGCTTACATTGAGGGCCGTAGTAATACTGCATGTCTGACAGCAGTGATTAATTGTCCTCTGATCCCAGATTTCATACTAACTTACTAAAACTGCATTTTACAAAGCCAGAAGAAAAACAATGCACAACAAATCAATCAATCTATACAATATAGTCAAAATCAGCACACATTTGTGATGAGATCACAGAGTGTATAATTTGTTCTGCAGAAATCTTGTATTTTGTTGAGTGAATCTATAATTTAAATGTGCAGCTAGGTTTGCTTTTCTTATGTTTATTCTGTTTCCTTTTCAGAGGTTTCTGAGCTTCTTTTGTCTTACAGATTTTTTTTTCTAGCACGGTTTGTAAACTGTTCTGATATGTTTATTCATTTAAGACTTTCACAAACCTTGGTATGAATTGAACCGGTTTCTCTATAACATCAGCAACTCAACTCTCACTAATAATAATAAATATTATATTTGGGGATACATAGTTTTAAGTAACAGTATATAGACTCACAAGACAGAGACAAATCTTTTAAAAAAGACATAAAACTCATGTGTGTGCTGGGACTATTTAGCCATAGTATAAAGCAGATAAAAACTCAAAACATAATGTTGTGATATTTATGTTATATCCCTTTAAAAAGACATCCAATTCAAATCTGAAATGCACAGCAACTTGCAATACACACAGAGCATATGTGTGTGTGTCACATGCACAAGGACAATGCAGCATACATGCGTATACTAGGAAAGTCATGCTTGCAAAAAAAAAAAAATTATCAGAGAACACATGATAACTTTTTTAGAAGCATTTTTTTTAAATGAAAAACAAAAATATTTCTCATCAAAATTAAATACACTATAGTGAATTTGATACTTCCCTTTAGTATGCCTTTAAGGAATCTCAAATCAGAAATTAAAGGTACTTTTTTTACACTCAAAGACCACCACAACATGCGCACACAACATACATAACATGCCCCAGCTTGAATCACAATCAAATTTTAGAGCTACTGGTCTCACATATGTTAAAGCTGCCTATTTTTGTTAATTTTTTTAGCACACTTTATGGGGGCGATTTATCAAGCCCATTCGGCAGGCTTCGTCTGCCTACGACTGCAGGTTCTGCATGCCATATTAACAAGCAGCGGTCATCAGACTGCTGCTTCCCTACCCTTTCACCACCTCTTAGTTGACGAATTTCAATCTCTGTGGTCTAGTCTGACCGGGGAGATTGACAGCTCCTGCCCACGCGTGATTGGCTGTGCTTGGGCAGGGGGCGGGATTGCACGCAAGCGCAAAATAGCACTTGTGTGCAATGCTGAATTCCAGGGGAATTCAGCCCGCCAAAGGCCAGCTGCGGTGAACAGGGGCACGCATGTGCACCCCTGTCCGCCTCAGCTTGATAAATTGCCCCCTTAATCTCAAAGTGTATTTTCATAGTATGCTATAGCTGTATACTATTGACTTGTATGCCCCTTTAAGCAATGATGCGATTACTAGACAATTTAACCCATTATCAGTCACACAAGATTCTAATTTTAATGCATAAATTCATACTTTATCAGCACACAGCAATGTATTACATTACCATTATATATTCCCTTGTAGCATTGTCAGTAAAAGTTACTAAAAGATTTCTGTTCTAATCTCTATTATTTCCTCTGTGTAGAAGCAGACACAGGTTAATTTAAGATAGCTTTGCAACAAAAAGTTCTGCTGCCTTACTTATTGGCAGTTAATCCTGAAGTAGCTACTTGAGTGTTTTGGGATTGCTAAATTAACAGCATGAATATTTAATAAAAAAAAGTCAGAAAACATAATGAATCAAATACTGTGGTGTCAGGTTGCCACATTTTTAAGTTTTTAAATTGGCTTCTTTAATCATGTAATGAATGCAGCTGTATGTACAAAAAATGGTTCAATTTAATTTGCTTCAAAATGTTATTATCAAAACTCTTACCCCAAATTCTAAGCTTAAATTATTCACTATTGATATAGTTTTATTTCTCATTTACAGACATTAAACAACAATTGACAAACATTTTTATCTAAAGACTATGTTGCTATTTGCCACAAAATATTTGTATTCCTGTCTTAGCAACTGTTCCAGTGTGCCACCAAAATCTTAAATGGATGCCTGTACACCTTGTTACCTGATCCCACCCCAGGCAAACACTGTGTTTTTTTAAAGCCCTGCCTGCTGATC
Source organism: Bombina bombina (assembly GCF_027579735.1). Taxonomy (NCBI): domain Eukaryota; kingdom Metazoa; phylum Chordata; class Amphibia; order Anura; family Bombinatoridae; genus Bombina; species Bombina bombina. The sequence continues at coordinate 959,317,083 of NC_069500.1, forward strand.
AGGACAGCCAACCAGGATCCATGCCATGTGCTCCTGTAGACAGTGACAGAGCATGCTTTCCTGATGCTTTGCATTCAAGTTCTACCTATCCATCTATCTATCTATCTATCTATCTATCTATCTATCTATCATCTATCTACCTATCTATCTATCTATCTATCTATCATCTATCTACCTATCTATCTATCTATCTATCTATCTATCTATCTATCCATGCCATGTGCTCCTGTAGACAGTGACAGAGCATGCTTTCCTGATGCTTTGCATTCAAGTTCTACCTATCCATCTATCTATCTATCGATCTATCTATCTATCTATCATCTATCTACCTATCTATCTATCTATCTATCTATCTATCTATCTATCTATCTATCTATCTATCCATACCATGTGCTCCTGTAGACAGTGACAGAGCATGCTTTCCTGATGCTTTGCATTCAAGTTCTACCTATCCATCTATCTATCTATCATCTATCTATCTATCTATCTATCTATCTATCTATCCATACCATGTGCTCCTGTAGACAGTGACAGAGCATGCTTTCCTGATGCTTTGCATTCAAGTTCTACCTATCCATCTATCTATCTATCTATCTATCTATCTATCATCTATCTATCTATCTATCTATCTATCCATACCATGTGCTCCTGTAGACAGTGACAGAGCATGCTTTCCTGATGCTTTGCATTCAAGTTCTACCTATCCATCTATCTATCTATCTATCTATCTATCTATCATCTATCTACCTATCTATCTATCTATCTATCTATCTATCTATCCATACCATGTGCTCCTGTAGACAGTGACAGAGCATGCTTTCCTGATGCTTTGCATTCAAGTTCTACCTATCCATCTATCTATCTATCTATCTATCTATCATCTATCTACCTATCTATCTATCTATCTATCTATCTATCTATCTATCTATCCATACCATGTGCTCCTGTAGACAGTGACAGAGCATGCTTTCCTGATGCTTTGCATTCAAGTTCTAAATATCCATCTATCTATCTATCTATCTATCTATCATCTAACTATCTATCTATCTATCTATCTATCTATCTATCTATCTATCTAGAAAGACATTACTATTGTAGGGTGATTGTAGGCACATTCCTAGTCAATCAGGAGCATGTACACGCATAGTTAATGGGGCACTCCTTTGAAAGCACTGTAATACACTGGTAACCGTTGTCCCTATAAATATGTATTTTTTTAAATAGGAGTGGTAGTGTTTTCCAGAAGTCATATAGCGTGCTTTTAGCTTCTGTACTTATTTACTTTCATTATGGGTTTAAGTATGTATGGGCTGTATGATGATTATACCTCATATCAGAGATAAAGGGACAGTCTACACTAAAAACGTTATTGTTTAAAAAGATAGATAATCCCTTTATTACCCATTCCCCAGTTTATTGTCTAATGAGAAACTAATAGTTAAGGATTTAAGTGTTTATAATGAAGTCTTCTGCAAGTGTTTAACATCAGAAAGAAGTTCCGGTGTGAATACTTGCTTGAAAAACTAAATCACACGATTGTAGATGCGATCATGTGATTTCAAGGCCGGGATCAGATCACACCCCAGCCCCCCCCCCCCCCCTCCCGCCCAGTCAGATTTCCCATTGAAAAAAACGAAGAGGGTGCGGGATGCCAAAAAAGGAAGGACAATTCATGCTGTCCTAACAATGTTAAAGCCCAGTGCTGTTAGGACTGCATGGAACGTTGTAATGGCGTTAAGCAGTTAAGGTGCTGTGGCTTTTACATTGTTAAGCAGTGGGCAGAAATCCTTGCTTCTGGATTTGATTTACTACGCCTGCACAGGGGCGGATACAGTGGCACATGCATTAAGCACACTTCATCTAAGCTCCTTCACCATGAACCAGGGATGGCTCAACACTCCAGTTATGTAAAACCTTTAATACTTGAGCATGAGTTGTAAACAAATTTCTGCTAGTTCTAATATCAATTTCCATTTTTTTTTCATGCATACAAATATAATTGTAACATGTTTCATTGCTTAATAACATATCAAGCTCAAGGTGCATTTACTGATAATTTTGAACTCTACCTGATTAACATTTTGACTTATTTTATTTATTATTATTTTTTTTAAAAAGTGGGGTTTTTTTTAAGCACAATATATTCTTTAAGATCCCATTTCAAAAGTGATACCTGGAACCACCTAAAAATTCCCAGACTGCCCTAACACAGCCCACTGCATGACCAGTCCCAGTCACTACACTCCCCAGCTCAGTCCAAGGTAGGACCACTATTCTGCCCCTGTTCTTGATGACTCACAAAACAAAAATGCAAATTATCCCACTGGGCTGGGCTCTCATCCCATAAATGTTAGAAGTTATGATCATATAGTTTGTATTTTACACAGCAGACAGAATTAATCTATTTGCAGAAAAGCACAATTTATATGGTGTCAACGTAGTGAGGCAGAAGAGTACTAAAGAGAAACAGGAAGCACTGGAAAGCTCCCTGTTTTTTTATTCCAACAAGCCTGTTCATGTTTTCCATGCATCACACATACATAGGCTGACCATATTGCCGCTTTAAGAAGGAACACATATGAAAAATACATATGTGAGGGTTCTTATAAAAACCATTTCTTTAAACAGCCCTGACATATGTATTTTTCATATCTGTCCCTTTTTAAAGCGGCAATATGGTCAGCCTACACATACATGACCTTGTTTAATACATTTCAAGCAAATAAAAGTGACATTAAAATAATTTCTTTCTTTGTTGCATTTAATAGAACGCATTTTTATATGTATTGTTTGTTAGTTTCAATGTACCAATGCTAAAACTCCAGTAATAGATATGAGTATTTCTTGTCAGCTTTAGAACTTTTAACCCACAGACCAACAGTTTATAGACATACAAAATAAAACTAACAATCTAGTCAAGTTAAAAAAAAAATGTTTTTCTCATGTTTATTAGTGTTCTTTCATATGCAAAAGGACTTGTTGTCTATAACATCTTTTAAATAACTCAGAAAAACATCTTTTAGTTGTCATTATTTTAAATAAGGAAACTATTGACTAAAGAGTATAACATAAATATTGCTTGTAGATGCACAGAAAAACGTCTAATGACCTTTGACTGATGAGCGTGCTGCTTAAAATAAACCTATCTGGGCAGATCTGAATACACACACAAGCTCTCAGTTTATGGTTTAATTCTCTATAAAGGAAGTAAAGAAAGACTTTGCTTTATGTTGTTTACAAACCATAGCCCATTAAGCAGCAAAGCTCTGATATTTGCCTTCTTACTGCAGCGTAAGTACCATAGCTTAAGAAAAATGACAGAATTCACCCTTTCTCCATTATGTAAAAAAAATCTAGTATACATTTAGATGACATAGCATCAGCTGTTGTTTAAACTGGGCTTAGCTAATGGGCTTTTAATGTCAGTAAGGTTATGTGCAGTTACTGGCTATTAGTAAGAATGGTCCTTTCTCTAAAAATCTCCTTTCCTCAAGTGTGTTATTTGAACATTCTTTCCCCTGATTTAGTGACTGCTATCCAATGCAAAACAAATCCAAGGTCACTAGATTCTGTTGTTATCTTAAGAAACTCACTTACTGAGCTTTTCAAACCCTTCCACGTTTTTTTTTCAAACAGCTGCAATTGTGATTTTGTAATAGAAAGTGGCATGATAAACAGTACTAGAGAAAAAAAAAATATTTATTTCCTTTCCATTAGGGACCCATTTCTGAATGAAAACATTGAATAAAAAGTCATTTTTTTCTGTTTGTTATAAGAATTAAAAAGGACAAGTATGCCTTATTGATGTAGAATGAGGTTTCAGTGGAAAAGAGTATATGTTAAACTTAGTTCAATATTTTTGTAACCCGGCTAAATTCATCCCTTAGCTTAATACACAATGGAATCATATTTCTTAATGTTCTTTTACACTGAAGTTGCATAGAAAGCTATCAACATATAAAGTATCCTAATGCAAAGGATACAATGTCATAGTGTGGTATTAATAGTGAAACTGAATTCCTTCTAAATAATGCAATCTTACTTCAGTGCATCAACCTATTTAGTTTCCGGTTTCATATCATTTTTTTGTTTTAATGGGAACCATTACACTCAAATGAACAGCAATAGTAAAGCATATGATAAATAAGTAAAAAAATGTTTACAATGTACTGTTATTAGCTACAAATAAAATGTGGGTAAGTTACATTTCTAGTGTCTATTTAAAAACAAAAATGCAGAGTATAACTGGCAAATGATTTAATTATTCATAATAAAAGTTATGTCATGAAAAAAAGGTAACATATGGAAATGTTTACTTTGTTAAACTGCCAACATTTGTTAAGGTTTGTTTCCTTTAGGTCATTCCCAGCCCCCATCAATAAAAAAACAGTGAAAAATATATAATTATTGGACTAGACAGAACATTCATTGCTTTCAAAAGGATCATTGTGTATCTATATAGTGCACTTAAACACATGCATAGACAATTAAGTTAAATACTTGACATTATATCCTAGTGGTGTCTGAACAATTCTCTTTTACAGAAGATGATGTGTTTGCAATTTTAAGGAGTTTATTTTAACTGCATTGACAAGGAATTACACGTATTCAAATAGACCACAGTTATTTCACATAGAGATTGGGGGTAACAATGTGAACCTCTGGCATTTTTTATTTAGCTCCCAACTTCTGCACAAATATAGAGTGTTCCACTTATCTGCATCTGGATCATTTCTGTATTCTGTGTGTACTTGGTGTATACAGATCTTGATACTGAAACAAATGTTGTAATAGCCTGAGAATAATATGCAGATGTATTTTTTAAAATGATTTGATGTTTAAATATTGAAGAAATAACTGAAAATTGGACAAAATAAATAATGAACATATTTTTTTCTTTATTACACCTAAACATTTTATTTTATAATCTCAAAGTGTTTAATTTCCCTTTAAATTGTAACCATTACTAGAGGAAATCACACTTAAAGGGATACTGAACCCATTTTTTTTTCTTTCATGATTCAGATAGAGCATGCAATTTCAAGCAACTTTCAAATTTACTCCTACTATCACATTTTCTTTGTTCTCTTGGTATCTTTATTTGAAAAAGCAGGATTGTAAGCTTACAAGCCGGACCATTTTCAGTTAAGCACCCTGGATAGTGCTTTTATATTGGTGGCTGGCTGCATTTAGCCACCAATCAGCAGGTGCTACCCAGGTGCTGAACCAAAGATTAGTTCCTGTTTTTTCATATAAAGATACCAGGAGAATAAAGAAAAAAATATAATAGGAGTAAATTAGAACATTGCTTAACATTGCATGCTCTATCTGAATTATTAAAGAAAACAATTGGTTTTAAAATCCCTTTAAGGTTCATTTTTAAGAAATACAATATCAATTTGGCTGGGAAATTTCATGATATTAAATAGACATATGTTATAAAAAAAACAAAAAACTGACACCTTTAATCAGTAAATTATTCTTTACAATAAACTGGACTTCCCCAATAAACCTAGCATATTTATCCTACATTTGAAAATAACTCATGTGAGATGACAGACCTGATTAGGAGAGTGTATATGCATCCACTGACTCAAACCTTATAATATACAACCCAATATTTGTTTAGATACTATCTGGGATATAAATATATAAAATGACAGTGATCGATCGGTATATTTTTAAGATGAAAATATATGATAGATCATGAAATAAACATATTGTGGTTCTGTACATATGCCGGAAGACAACTAGACCAAATAATAAATAATGAATTACATTTGTGTATGATATATATATATATATATATATTTCACACCTTGAGAGTCGTCGGGTATTTTTCTGTTTATATATATATTAATAGTCTGAATAATAAATAAAGTTTATTTAAAATAAATTGATTGGTCTATTACTTACATAAAAGTCAACCAACCTTTCTTTCCTCTAGTCTAAATAACTGACCAAAATATCAAACTGTCAAAATAAACACTGTCTGTCTCTGTCTTTTTTCTATACAAAAGTAGCTCTCCCACTCCTTTCTAGTGTATACTGCTATATTCATTTATGTCTTAATCACCATTAAACTTGGTCACAAATATTATAACATCTTAACCAGGGTCTCATAACCACATACAAAATATTCTTATATTTAATTTTAATGTTTGGCAAAGTTATTAATATTAAATTAAATTTGGCTACAAATGTATTGTGTTTGTTCTATTTGTTATATGTATATATCTAATCTGCCAAAACAAAATGTACTGCTTGTCCAGCTAAAGACAGCCAATTCATTTTATTTGGCCCTCCAATTTTACAAACCCAGTGGATATATTCTGAACTGGTGGAGCAATTATCTTATAATTGAAATATATTGATTTTTAAATAATAAATATGTACAAGATACAAAAGGCAGAAAAATAAAGTAGATCTGTATTTGTGTGTGTTTGTGTCCCTGCAACAATACAAGCACGTTGTATCAGCAGATATGTGGGTTTTCACATATCACTAGCAATATACCCTGTAACACATTTTATTGTTAGAAAAATAATTATCAATGAAAAAGTTATCAATGGTTAAATACTTATACCCAGACAGAAAAGCAGGAGCCCAAAATGACACCATTGGGAAAACGAGGATCTTCACATGCGGTTTTACTGCAAATATTTATCTTTAGTGTGTTATAAGGTCACATATCATTGAAATCTCCAATTTCAAAATATTATACCTTTGTAAGAAGTTGGCAAACTAAAAACTGTGACTAGAAAAAAAGAAATAAAGACCGCCAACCCTTATATTATATATATATATATATATATATATATATAAATAAATAAAACTATGTTTTCTGCTGGTGCAAGCTTTCAGGGCTTTTTCGCAATTACCCAAAACCATAAGCAAAACATAGAAAAGAAATCTGAACTCGACACTACAGAAATGTAGTGGAAATCCTTTAGAAGTTGAATAAAGGATTTTTACCTTGCATCAAAGTAACAAAAAAAAATGTATTTTCTACCTAAAGATTTTTAAAAACTACAATATACTGCTTATAATTATTAGAATTAGCAGCTCATGTGTGGTGACATCACCAGCATTCTTGGATTTCCCCAGAGATCCTGGGCCACTTAGCCACCCCGTCCGTATGTGTGAGTTAGTGCAGGGGGAGACGCAGTTAGTTCAGAAAGCTCCATTCTGAATGACAAAGCGTAGATGACATCTAGTCAGATTCAGAAAATGGGTTAAAGTCCTCTAGGGAGTGGCAATACACTTTGACTTGACTCCACATATACAGCTGATTGGCTAACTGGCTATGTTCAGCTCAGGAACATAAGTTATTGCCTCACTTGAGTGGACTTTAAAGGGACACTCAAATCCAAATAAACTTTTATGATTCAGATAGAGCATGCAGCATTAAGACACTTTCAAATTTACTTCCATTATCAAATTTTGCTTTTTTATATTAACATTTTTTGGGGAATGAGATCCTACTGAGCATGTGCACAAGCTCACAGGGTATACATATACTAATTATTATTATTATTATTATTAGTTATTTGTAGAGTGTCAACAGATTCTGCAGCACTATAAAAAAGGCAGAGTACAACAAAACAATTATAGGGATCAAATGGGTAGAGGACCCTGCCAAGAATTGCACTGTTGTAGTCAGCTCTTATGAAGGTGATCTGCAAACAGCTGGGCTCATAGGCTTACATGCTAAGGGGTTTAAGGGGATAGCAATGGAGGAGAGGAACTGGTATAAAGAAAGTTTAGTGTAGGTTGTATGCATCCCTGAACAGTAGAGTCTTTAGGGAGCGCTTGATTCTTTCAAAACTAGGGGAGAGTCTGAGATATAGGGGGGAGCAGTGCAGTTGAGGGCTTTGTATGTCAGAGTGAGAATTTTGTGTTTAATCCTAGAGGCAGAAGAAATCCAGTGAAGGGATTGGCAGAGAGGTGCAGCAGTTGAAGAGTGATGTGTAGAGAAGATGAGCCTGGCAGAGGCATTCATTATGGAATGTAAAGGAGCTAGGCAGCAGCTGGGGAGACCAGAGAGGACAGAGTTGCAGTAGTCGAGGCTAGAAAGGATGAGAGAGTGGATTACAATCTTGGTTGTGTCTTGTGTAGGAAATGCCTAATTTTAGAGATGTTTTTAATATGGAAGCGGCAGGCTTTAGCCAAGGACTGAATGTGAGAAGTGAAAGAAAGATCTGAGGCAAATGTGACCCCGAGAAATTGGGCATGTGGGGTAGGGGTAATGATGGAGTTGTCGATAGTTATAGAGAGATTAGGGGTCGAGATTTTGGAAGAAGGGGGGAAAATAAGGAGCTCCATTTTGGAGAGATTTAGCTTGAGATAGTAATAGGACATCCAGGAAGAGATGTGAGCAAGACAGTTAGTTACATGGGTTAGCAAGGAAAGAGATAGGTCTGGTGCAGAGAAGTAGATTTGGGTGTCATTGGCATACAAATTATATTGGAAACCGTGGGACTTTATTAGGGAACCTAAGGATGACGTATAGATTGAGAAAAGTAGGGGACCAAGGACAGAGTCTTGAGGTACCCCGACACTGTGGTGATGGGGCAGAGGAGGCCCCAGAGAAGGCTACACTAAAGATACGGTTTGACAGGTAGGAAGAGAACCACGAGAGGGCTGTGTCACAGATGCAGAAGGATTGGAGGGTTTGGAGCAAAAGAGGGTGGTCAACAGTATCAAAGGCTATGGACAGATCAAGGAGGATAAGTAGAGAGAAGTGGCCTTTTGATTTTGCTGTAAGTAGGTCATTGGTAACCTTAACAATTGCTGCCTCTGTGGAGTGATGGGGACAAAATCCAGATTGCAGTGGGTCAAGGAGGGAGTTTAATGTAAGGAAATGGGATAGGCATGCATATACTATTTATTTGAGAAGCTTTGAGGCAAAAGGGAGGAGGGAAATAGGGTGGTAATTGGATGGGGTGGTTGGATCAAGGGAAGGTTTTTTGAGGATAGGTGTGACCAGTGCATGTTTCAGAGATGAGGGAAATATACCGGTGCTGAGGGAGAGGTTGAAAATGTGTGTGAGTATAGGGGTAAGGGTAGAAGAGAGGGAGGGGAGTAGCTGTGAGGGGATAGGGTCAAGGGGACAGGTAGTGAGGTGAGAGCGCAGTATAAGTGCTGAAACGTCTTCCTCAGTAACAGGGGAGAAAGAGCTATGTTTATGGCTATGTGGGTTGTGGTTGGTTGTGAGCGTTTGAGGGGGTGAGAGAATAAAATTATGTTGAGAGCTGATTTAGTTTCTGATGGAGTCAATTTTGCTATTGAAGTGGCTGGCAAAGTCTTGAGCTGAGAGAGAAGTTGTATTAGGAGGTGAGGATGGGCGGAGAAGAGTATTGAAAGTGGAGAACAGGCATTTTGAGTTTGAAGAAAGATTAGAGATAAGAGTAAAGAAGTAATGTTGCTTATAGAGATTAAGGGCAGAATAATAGGAATTCAAAATGAATTTGTAATGAAGAAAATCAGCTGAACTCCGAGATTTTCTCCAGTGCCGCTCAGCAGTATGGGACCATCTGCGTAGGTACCATGTCAGAGGAGTATGTCAGGGCTGAGGATGAGTGTGTGATTTCCGAGCTATGGTAAGAGAAGCCAGACTGTCAAGGACAGATGTAAGGGTGGAATTATAGTGGCAGATAGATTGGTCAGGGCAGGATAGGGAGGAGAAGGATGAGAGGAAAGGTTCAAAGGAATTAGCAAGCTTTTGATGATCTAATGACATAATGACAAACCAAAAGAGGAAGTGAGTTGAAGAAGTTGTTTTGCAGAGGAGGCAGTGTGAGTCTCAAGAGGGATGTTGAAGTCACCAAGAATGAGGGCAGGGGTGTCTGAGGAAAGGAAATATGTATAGAGAGGGGAGATAATAAGCGAATCATGTGAGTTTGTTTCGAATGAGGAAAATGTGAGGGAAGAGATGGGTTGTATTTGTTGAAAGGTGCAATGAGAGGAAAGTAAAATATCTACACCACCTCCTTGTCTATTACCAGACCTAGGAGTGTGGCTGAAGTGACAGAGCAGCTGTGGATGCTGTGTCTAGGGGAGAGAGCCAGGTTTCTGTTAGGGCCAGAAGGTTAAGGGAGCGGTAGATAAAGAGGTCATGTATAGAAGGGAGCTTGTTGCAAACAGAGCAAGAATTCCAGAGTGCACAGATGAAAGGGGTAGTGGCTTTAGATGCAAGAGAGATATGAGTAAGGTTGGTAGAGTTTTGTTTTCTGAGTCTATAGGATGGTACACATGGATGTGCACGGCTAGGCAGTTGTTGGGGACCAGGATTAGGGGAGATGTCACCAGCAGTTAGTAAAAGCAAGAGGGAGAGTGACATGAGATGAGATACAGATTTGCAGTGGGGAGAGAGAGTGTTTAGGAATAGGTAAAGTTCATGAGTACAAAAGTAAGGTGAGTTTAAGAGAGATGGGCTAATGAACAGTGCAGGTGGAGAGGGAGAGGGAGTAATTGAATAATGTAGTTTGTTATAGAGACAGGAGGTAACAAAAATGGATATGAATAAATTGAGCATTTTTACAAAATTAAACACAGTCTACTAGTCTAGACTACATGCCTTCTTAAAAACACTATATATATATATATATATATATATATATATATATACTGTATATATATATATATATATATATATATATATACACATACACACATATAAATATGTATATATATATATATATATATATATATATATATACAGCAGAGAGAGAGGGAGGATACACAAGTAAACAGGAAGTGTTAAAAAGAAAATGTATATGAATATATAGTAATAAATGTGATTTGTACTTTTGAATAATGCTTAGATCTTTATTATCTTCATTTACATGTCCTAAGAGTTGGGCTTAAATTTGCATTAGATTCAAAAGACCACATCACTATGTTTACTACTGTGGCTTCAGCTCTGATTATCTATATATGTGTCTATGTATCTATCTATGTACAGTAGCTATCTATCTATCTATCTATCTATCTATTTATCTATCTATCTATCTGTCTGTCTGTCTGTCTATTGTTCATCTATCTATCTATCTATCTATCTATCTATCTATCTATCTATCTATCTATCTATCTATCTCTGTCTCTGTCTATGCCTCTCTGTCTATCTCTCTCATTCTCTCTCTATGTCTATCTGTCTTCACAGTTACAAAAATAGTAATCATTTTACAAATGTAATTCAAATAAGGGCCATAAAATTGCATGCTCAAAAATTACCCTGCAAAAATATGTCTGTCTATCTTTCATCTATCTCTCTGTCTGTCTCTGTCTGTCTGTCTATCTCTCTCATTCTATCTCTATGTCTGTCTGTCTTCACAGCTACAAAAATAGTAATAATTTTACAAACATAATCTTAATTCAAATAAGGGTGATAAAATTACATGCTCAAAAATTACCCTGCAAAGGGATTAAACACACAGTAGAAGTGCCACTCAGGACCCGTGGAGCACTGCTGGTCCAGAGCATAAACCACCACTGTTGCACATGTGAGTCGTATGAATAGTGCTGCTGATTGGACCAGTGGTGAGTTATGCATGTGACCAGCAGTGTTCTGCAGGTCTTTAGCAGCACTTTTACTGTGTGCTTAACCTCTTTGCAGGGGTTAAAGACACAGTACTCTAGGGTCGATAATCTTTAAATTACATGCTCTAATGTATTAGAGCATGACATTTTTCGACTATTATGGACCTTTAATCAATAAACGCAAACAGCCTTTTTTTTAACAAAGCATTACTTGCAACAATCAAGCAGTGTTATACAAGCTCCTGATTCTTACTTTCTTTTTTTCTAAAAAGTGTCCCAATGGATCACAGCTAACCTCATTCTGTGGAACTTAGTTATTTTTTTTAGATTCAGGAAGCTTTCCAACATAAACATGTAGGCTGGAAATCTCACAATACTGATCCCACACTTCCATGATTCAAACCCTTTACATTAACGTCCTAAATCACCTAACCTGAATCACATAATAAAGGCTCCTTTTAATGGAAGAATGTCTATTGCTACAATGTAAGTTTCTGAAGCCCCCTCCTTGGCTTTGTTTAGTGAACTGCTAAAGAGGGTGATAACATCTATTAATAATGTATTTCACAAACTTTTTTTCAAGGTTAGGCTCCAGTAGTTTTCGCTGAAGAGTGCTAAACCTAAGGGAGTCATTACTTGCAAAAATCAAGTGCTTACATATCATAACCTATAATGTGTCATACACACTGCTATGCCCTTTAGTTAAGATGGTGTCACTTTTTGGTATGTGCATGCATTACAATTTGTCTCCATGCATATGTGTGTGGGTTTTATACTGCTCACATAAGAAGATTAATAGAGGCATGCATAAAAGCGCTCAACAATCATTAATCAGTCTAATTGCGTTAATAATTCTCCTAACCTTCTAAAACAACAAATTTAATTAGTGTTGTTAATTGTATCATTGATTTAAAAAAAAAAAAAAAAAGTTTATATACTCAACTGGATTTGCTCTAAATTTAACCAGAAAATGTACTTTCAATTATTCTAAATCATATTGTTTTAAAATAATAAATATATGTGAAAATGTTTGTTATTACAATGATATATATATATATATATATATATATATATATATATTCAATAGGAAACAGGAACTGTACTCACTGAATTAAGTTTATGTAATACCCCACAGTGTTTAATTCATAACATGGTCTAAGGAAGGGGTGTTTAACCCCCGAAACATCACCATTATGAAATAAACACTATAGAGTTCCACATAAACTAAATCCAGTGAGTGCAGTTCCTGTTTCCCATTGAATATGTATTTCTGATCTGGCACCCTGGTTGTTGACCATTTTTGCAAGTCTGAGTGCAGATACTTCTGGATATTATATAAAAAAATAAATACAAATATATATAATTATTTTTTATATGTATATATATATATATATACATATATATATATGTGCTATTCTACTGTGCAAACATTATCTATTCCCAAGACTACCTATAAAATACAATTGTGATCTATTCCCCAGCATACCCTGATTCCACACACCAATTCAGCATTCAAATTTCTGTTTTGACCATTTTCAAGTTAAACATATATATTTAAAATCTAAATTTGGCATTTGACCCTGGAGCAAGGTATATGACATACAGACCACTGGCTGGAGAGTACTGCATTTTTTATTTAACTCCTATTGGGAGTGATTTGACATATCAAAAAGAGGACTTCATAAGGATTCCTCAGTTGTTGAATCAAATTTGTTAGGGTTACTAAATTAAGGTGACCATGCTTCCATTTTAAGAGAGGTGTTTCTCATAAAAAATACATTTTATACAACATCACCCAGGTAGCTACACTGCTTGGGACTCCTGTGCTAAACAAAACACAGTGTGTTCCAGATTTCAAAAACAAAATAAAGATCAAACACATTGTTAAAGGGGCATTATAATGCCAAAATTAATAAATGTGTTTAAAGGGACACTCAGGTTAAATTCAATTTTTATTATTCAGATACAGCATGTAATTTTAAACAACTTTCCAATTTACTTCCATAAAAAAATGTGCACAGTCTTTTATATTTACAATTTTTGAGTCACCAGATGCTACTGAGCATGTGCAAGAATTCACAGACTATACGTATATGCATTTGTGATTGGCTGATTGCTATCACATGGTACAAGGGGAGTGGAAATATACATAACTTTGAAATTTGTTATTAAAAAAATCTACTACTCTTTTGAAGTTCAGACTAAGTGCTATTACATTGTCTTGTTATCTTGCATTTGTTGATTATGCAAATCTAATGTGTTGACTGGTCCTTTAAGGTAATTTTTTGTATTACTGACCCTAGTTTACTATGTATTAAACACACTGAATCCAGAGCCGCAAACATTGCAGCTCCCACACAGGAATCTGCTATTGATTAGCTACTACTGGCATCTATGGTTCCTGATTGGCTTCCCAGCCATGTCCTGCACTGGAAATGCAATGCTTGTAACTCTCAAATGAGACTTCATCTATGTGTTTAACTTTTTTATGAGGTATAAACAATAAACACATTGCAATTGAGAGTCAGTTATACAAATTAGAACACGTAATGTTATCTTAGAATGTCTGTATTTTATTTTTATTTTTTATATGTTTATACAGACACATAAAACTGACTGTAAGATGGCTCCCTCTAGAATTTATAAATATTGAATTGTTTGTGTTCTTTAAGTGTTGTGTACTTCATTTTAATGTTTGCACTTAATAAACGGTATTACTGCTAATCCTATATAATCTTCTATAACAAAAGTCAAGTCTTTATCTTCTGTATCTGTCCCTGAGGGAGGAAGTCAAAATGAGGGTTAAGATAGGCCCTTTAAATGTGCACTTGTGTGTAACGAGTTACTGCCTTTGCTACTCACCCATGTGTAATAGGGTTTAAATATGACTGCTGCTGGTATGCTCATTCTGCACATGAGAAATCAATCCTGAAATGTTGTTCTTATGTGTCTATCGTTCATACTATAAATGTAGAGTGAACCCTTATAACTTACAGAATGACTGTAGCAGCCAACCAGTTGAGATACATTTACTGCTAAATTCCCATTACTATGGAGAGCAAATCTGCAAAGCATCTGACAGAACTATGGAAGCAATATGTGCAGATTGCTTGCACTGATAACAACTTACGGAATGTCTCAATATTTCAGTAGCAGATAATTTATTAAAAAAACTAAACCTAGGCTACCATGTTGTGGGACTGGTTGTAAGCTGATACATTCAAGAACATGGGGCTCATGGGATTTACACATGAGCACAGAAAGGGGGTATCATATTTGTAGATAAATGATCAGCTAGGTGGTTAGCAACTTTCTAAGGCCGTTCTCTGAGGAATTCAAAGAAGAAACTGTTTTAACAAAGTGAATACAGAATACTAGTCACTTTTTGACGTAGGCTTGAAGCACAAATCTTTCAACTGCAAAGATAACTCTTAAACCAATGAATCAATGGCACATCTATATATTTCTGGCTCTGCTTGAAGGTTTTGTCAGCAGGTTTCAACACATGACAATAAATAGTTTCACCCATAAAACCCCTGCGAATGATGAGTAAGATGGGAATGCATTAGGAGCATTTGTTTTTTGGGTGCACATTTGGCTTTTACATTATTTGCTAAAAATTGAAACCTGATCATCACAGTTGTTGACTCAAAGCTTTTTCACATTTGTCATTCACAGTAGAAAAAGTGTCCAGTTTTTAGGGTAGAAATTGAGAGAGAGAAAAAAAACAGAATTAACTTGTCCATTGCAAGTATTTGAATACATGATTACACATATTTTTCAGATTTTTTTTTAATAGAAAGTGTTTGTGCAAGAATCTGCTCAAAGTTTAAAAAACTCAGTTCTATTGGTGGTTAATAACCTGTCTAATAAGCAATATAAAAAAAAGACTTTCTTTGAACATACATTTAAATTGTTTTCTTTTTTTTTTTAAATGCCCTATTTTAGAAGAAACAAACACTTAAACAAAAAACAGCTGACTGTAAACAATTACCATTTTAGGTAAGGCAACTTTTTTCACATTTTTTATTAGTTTCTTGTGATTACCAGATTTCTGGGACAAATGACCTAGATATATTGATTTAAAAGGACAGTCTAGTCAAAATTAAAAATTCATAATTCAGATAGAGCATGCAATTTTAAACAACTTTTCAGTTTACTTTTATCTTAAAATTTGTTTTGTTTTTGTGCTCTTGGTATTCTTAGTTGAAACCTAAACCTCATATGCTAATTTCTAAACCCTTGAAGTTGTCACTAATCTGAGTTTAATTTGACAGTTTTTCACAGCTAGAGGGTGTACACTGTTCATGTGTGCCATATAGATAATATTGTGCTCACGCCTGCAGAGTTACCTAGGTGTCAGCACTGATTGAGTAAAATGCATCTCTGTTAAAAGAACTGAAATAAGGGTGTAGTCTGCAGAGCCTTAGATACAAGATAATTACAGAGGTAAAAAAGTATATTAATATAAGCATGTTGGTTATGCAAATCTGGGGAATGGGTAATAAAGGGATTATCTATCTTTTTTAAACAATAAAAATTCTGGAGAAGACTGCCCCTTTAACAATTTAAGTCATTTTCAAATAAATTCAGATTAAAAGGCCAGTGGCATAATCTAGTTATCCGTGTAAAATAATGAATTGGGGATATTTTATTGTTTCATCTGCCTCTTGTATAAAATGATTTATGCAGCATAATCTTCTTGATGCATTGTATTTTAACATAATTTAGCAGGTGACTGCTTGACATATTTTTATTAATATAGGTTCAACTTGAATCATTTTGTGAGAATCTTTAACAATCCCCATTGTTTGGGTGTGACAAATTCAGAAATGAGTCAAATTAAAAATTAATCTCAACTGTAAACTTGTATTAAATCAATTAAGCTACAATCATTTTGATTTGGTCTTGGGGATTTCAAGTATTAAAATATATTTAGGCAATAAATGTTCTAATTTAGATATATTGTTTCTAAAATGTAGTTTGTAATCATTAGGGTTGTGTTAAAAGAAACCATAACATTTATTGAGTGGAAATTGTTATGTTTAAAAAGTATAAAATAAAAATATGAAGCTTATACTTAGTTATTTTCTCTATAATGAATCTGTATTCAACAACAAAGTGGTTTGGATTAGAACAAAAAAAGGTCAGCTATTTTAAAGACTTGTTGGTATATAAAACATAAAAGTAACATCTACAAGACAGATTAGACACAGTCGTTAAAGGATTTGACTCGGTTCATACAATATCCTCAGTTAAACACTGGTCAAAATAACATTAAAGGGACAGTACAAAGTAACATTGTTTTTATATTAATGTATTTTCAATGACTTGTTATAACAGCTGCAGAGTATAAAATGTATGAGAAATTGCATTTTCAGGTTTATTTTTGTATATGAAGTAGCTGGTTTTGTGCTTTTAAACCACAGCCTATTACAATGGATTGAGCTTCAGGTAATATCAGATCTCATTATGTTATCACTTTGTGTACACACACTTGCTTCCTTGTCTTGTATTTGTCTGGAAAACTAAAACTCAATACATAGAAAGAACAATGAAAAATTATAATTTTACAACTTAACTATCCTGCACCCCACTGGGAGTTTAATTTCTTCTGCTAGTTGTGTTTACTTAAGCTATTCAATAGCTGAGACTCCAGTCTCAAAACTTTCAGTAAAGGTTGGGATACCACAAGCTAAATCAGCTATTTCAAAGGCCAAAATATGGATAAATGAGCTACTTGTAAAAAATGTAATACACTCCAGCAGGTAAAATGGATCATTGGGAACAATTTTTAATGGGACAATTTTTAGGGGTGAACTGTCCCTTTAAGAAGGGTACATGTAGAAACAAGCAAGGGCATGATTCTATAGGAGAACTTCCTCAAATTTACCAAAGTTCTACAGCATTTATTGGTTTAACCCTATCATGATGATTATAAATCTAATATATTATCTTATTCCATTATTAATAATCTAATGTGTAGCTGAAAATCGACCAAAAATATTAATGTCAACTAGGTTATTATTTGACTAGCTTGGTGGAAAGTACCAATTACTTAGTTCAAATAATATCAGAATATATGTATGTGTGTGTATATATATATATATATATATATATGTGTGTATATATATATATATACAGTGAAACCTGCTTAAGACGGAATGGCATCGGACAAAGGAAATTTTCCGTCTTGGACAGGTTTCCGCCTTATACAGTTAGTGACTGATGGAGCGTCTTTTGACATGTGCAAAATCCAAAATGGCATAATAATGTTACTGTATTGGTCATGAAGCCAGTCTGACCTGCACTGCCGCAAGGGAGCGTTTGAATGGTTTCCTGACCAATCAGGAAGTCGGGTGTAACCTGCTGCCTGGCTTCCTGATTGGCTGGGAATCCATTTCCATGTTCCCTCACGGCACTACAGGTCTCCCTCTGACTGTCAGTTCCAGAATCAGAGCATTTGGGCGCAAATGCTAAGGATCAACACCATATCAGTATCAGTGCATCCCAGAATCAATTTCTTGTTTTGCAAGTATCAAAGACAGTACAGTTTTTCTGCTTAATCATTACACCAGTTTTTTTTATTTATTTTTTATTTGGATTTACTTTTTTTTCTAACAAATTAAATGGGTGAGAAAACATCAGTTGTATACAAACAAAGTACAGTATTAAAAGATTAATTGTTGCATCAATTACTGTCTTCACTTTCCTCTTTACTTCACCATTGCCAGCTAACCATTCTTACATGATTTTCTCTTTTATTTTTGATAGCTTCAAAAATGTGCATTTTGCCGCACTTAAATTTCTTAACGCCTTGTTTTACAGACAACTTATCTTTTTTGTAGGCCTCAATCACTTTCACTTTTGCAGCGAGAGTAAAAGTGTTGCACTTTCTAGGAGCCATTCTGTGTCCCACACCTCTTCCGTTTCAGCGTCCGTTCCCACACCCCTTCCGTTTCAGCGTCCGTTCCCACACCCCTTCCGTTTCAGCTTCCGTTCCCACACTACTTCTGTTTCGGCGTCTGTTCCGTAGTTTCAGCGTTCCCACACCACTTATGTTCCAGTGTTGCCACACCCCTTCCGCGTTACATTTTCCGGCTTATCCAGGTAGCTGAATATAATGTATATGCACTTAACACTGGGACTGCATTCCGTTTCCGTGTTGGACAGGTTCCGGCTTATCCAGGTAGTTAAACAATGTAAGTATAACACTAAGTGCCAGGACTGTGGAATTTTTCCGTCATGGACAGGTTTCCGTGTTATACAGAGTTCGTCTTAGACAGTTTTCACTTATATATACAGTATATATAAAATAGATTGTATGAGTAGAACATAGTTCCAGGACACAACAATAGGTTTACAAATATAATGATTACAGTATAAAGAAACATTACTTTAAAATCAGAAGTGATACATAAAATGCTGGAATAAGAAGATCAGTTTGATCACATAATATAGCTCTTTATAGATAAGGTATAACTAATAGATGCAGTGACTCTCATGCTTTAGGTTATAGCAGGAGCACAATTATTAGTTTGACAATGCATTATTGCCATGTAATAGCTAATCTTCAGTTTCAACTCATAGCAATCATTTACATGTTTCCTAAAAAGAAAATGCATTAATGCAGCTTTATGAGTTTAGTAGGTTCTCCAGCTTGGTGCTTTATTGACTGATACACATGAGACGTTCATTGCTAGATGTACAAATAAAATGGTCCTTTTTTTAACACTGAGATAATTAAGTCTTTCTGAAACAAGAAACGTGTAGGCACTTAATTAAAAGTGTATCCCCAAAAGATTAGAGTATTCTCGTGTTATATTTAACTTTTTTCCGCATCAAGCATTTTGAATATGTTAGTGGTGCGTACTTCTAAGGAATTATACACAGGATAAATTTCCTTCTTATGTTCCCCCCACCCAATATCTTGTGTTAAAACTTCATTGATTTCATGAGCATTTACTTGTAAGTCTAGTTCTAGGCTATTTATTATTATTATTATTATTACTATAATGTATTTGTATAGAGCTGCAAACAAATGAAGCACTGGGTACAGAGATAGGGGCATAAAATGAAAAGATTTGTGATATGACACAAATACATAACAGACAAAACAAAACTCTTTATAATAGCACAGCATAGCAGTGATTATCACTGCTTACTGAAATAGTAGTGCTCTGGGGTATGTTTAGGCCTAGTTACAACTACATTTCAGATAATAAGATATATTTTGTTATGTACAATGTACATTATGCAGAGTATATAACATAATTACAAATATACAAGCATGCGTCATTTTTATTTTAGCCTCTAGTATATTATACAAAGCTAATATGGGATGTTAAAGGGATAGGCTAGTCAAAAATAAACGTCCATGATTCAGACAGAGCATGCAATTTTAAGCAACTTTCTAATTTACTCCTATTATTTTTTTTTTGTTCTCTTGGTATCTTTATTTAAAAAAAGCTGGAAAGTAAGTCTAGGAGCCAGCCCATTTTTGGTTCAGAACCTGGGTAGTGCTTGCTGATTGGATGGCTACCTTTAGACACTAATCAGCAAACGCTATCCAGGTGCTGAACCAAAAATGGGCCTGCTCCTAAGCTTACATTCCAGCTTTTTAAAATAAATATATCAAGAGAACAAAGAAAATTTGATAATAGGAGTAAATTAGAAAACTGCTTAAAATTGCATGCCCTATCTGAATCATAAAAGTTTAATTTTGACTATACTATCCCTTTAAAAGGGGTATTACTTCTAAAATTAAACTCTCATTATTAAAATAGGGTACACACTTTTGTAAAACTTTATTTCTATTAGAAAATTTAAATTCTTTATCTTTGTATCTTTTGTTAAAACTTTGCTCCGTACCATAATAGCATATCTAGATATATTTACAACCATATCATACATGAAGTGCTGAGATACATTCATGCTCCTGAGCCTACCTCAGTATGCTCTCATAAACAGGTAAATGTGGTAATAGAAGTAAATTGTAAATTGTTTTAAAATTCTCTGCTTTATCTCAGTCATACAAGTTTCATTTTGACGTCAATGTACCTTTAAATCCTTTAAAAATGATGTGGGGTGTAATGTTAATTAAGAATGTAATGACGTGTTTGTAATGCCTATTCTTACTGACAAGACAAATCTGAAAAATAGCAAAATAGTTATCCTTTATTTAAGCATGTCTGGCCTTGTATATATCATCATGTTTGTTGAACTAAAGCAGTGATATATTTTACTGGAAGCTAATACAACAAAAATGCAAAATGCTGTAATTAAAAAATAAATGCATATTTAATTTTCAAATAAAATGTATTTTAAAGGGACAGTGTTCTATGCTTAATTATCTCCTTTAAAGGGACACTATGCTGTAAAATCCAATACTTAGAGAGAACTATTGTAAATTAACATTTTTTTCCGCTTATCTCTTCTACCTCCAACTGGGAGTGTAATTTCTTCTGCTGGCTATGTTTACACAGCTTTGTGTAGCCTATACTTAAGTATAGAAACTTTAAGTATAGTTACCACAGGCAAATAAGATATTCTAAATGCAGACAGAAATGTAAAGGACCTATTTTTTTAAAAAAATAATAATGATAGACCCCAGCAGGTAAAATGGAACACTGAAAGCAAGAGAAGAACAATTTAGGGCAAACAGCCAATTTACCTTTATTTATCATTTTAAATAGCTGATTTTGCATAATGCATCCCATCTATACTGAAAATGTCAGTAACTTATGCAGTTAATATAGGAAAAAACTAGAATGTTTAGATAAAATCCTGCTCCTGTTGGGGGGGGGGGGTGACAGAGAGATATTAAAATGTTAATTTTCCATTGTTCTCTATACGTACTGGTGTTGAGTAGGCAGTAAGAAATAAGATGGGAAGACTTTGTGTAAATAATAAGACAGCTAAGCAAATTAGATCTGCTCTGCCTAAAAGCTCAAGCCATTTCATTGGGTTGTGGTTTTAATTAGAGGAAACAGCTATTTCATATACAAAAGTATACATAAAGGAGCAATTTCCCATACTTTTCATTCTCTGCAACTGGTATAACAAATCATTGGAAACATGTTAAGGGGAAAACAGTTTTACAATACACTGTCCCTTTAAATGCTTCTTAAAGGGACAGTTTACAAAAAAAAAATTCTCCCTTTTAATTTATTCCCAATTATCCACTTTACCTGCTGGAGTGTATTACATTGCTTACAAGTAGCTCCTTTGCCCTTATATTGGCATTTGAAATAGTTGATTTAGCATGTGGTATCCCCACCTATTCTGAAATTTTGTGGCCGCAGGTCCAAGATATAGATAAGCTTTGTAAACATAGCCAGCAGAAGAAATTACACTCCCAGTGGGATATAGCAGAGATAGGGTAATACAATGTTGATTTTCCATTGTTCTCTTCAAGTACTGGTGATTGTTTTATGGACAGATATAAGATAAAGAAACATGTATATGTACACAATGTGATACAGTAATGAGATCTGATTATACCTACAAGCTCAACCCATTTTATTAGGTTGTGGCTTCAAAACACAAAATCAGAGCTTTAATATACACAAAAAAAACCTTAAAAAGCTAATTTTTATATATTTTTTACTCTGCAGCTCGTAAAAAAAGCAATTGTAAACACATTAAGGAAAAAACTATTTTTTAGTATACTGTCCCTTTAAATCTAGTACAAAAAAAAATCAAGCTGTTACATTAAGAGTTATCTAACAAAATTACTGCACATTCGTTTTACAGTTATTGTTATTGCATTGTTCCAATTTTACAGTTGTAAAGGTCCTGTGCATATTAATTTCCATAACATATAATTATTTCTATGACTTGCATCAAAGTATTTCTTATACTTTGGAACCACACAAAACAAACTTAGTGAATTTACAGATGTTTACAAGTCCTTGCAGAACTGAGTAACTGTCAGTACATTTCGCAGTACAAGAATAGAAGATAAAAATAAAGCTACATAATAAAGAGGACACCGCTAAAAAATACTTCTATGCTGCACTGTCACATAATGCAGGTTTAGCCACAAGTGAAAAAATTGATAAGTCCAAAAAAATAAATTCAGATTTTTCCCAGTGTCCGGTTCAGTTGAATTTCATTCATGTGGACAACCATTTTTGATGAATATTGAATTTGGATTCATTACCATTATTTACAATGGGAACAGCAAATATAAACATATAATTTTATCAAAAATATCACATTAAAGAATTCAAACAGTTTAAACAATCTAACTTTCAATACTAGCAGCACATACAACTTGCTCATAGAATTTGAGTCAATGTCTGGCTCACAGAGTCACAGAAGTCACACAACTGCATGTTCCAATAGCGCTTGTGAAAGTGATTGAAACTTTCTGAGCATGACCTAGTCTCCCACCTCCCTATGCTCGGTTAAGACTTGAATGGACAAGCCTGTATGACTTAAATCCAACATTTAGTAACCGACTAGCTATCCCTAACATTAATAATTAGTAATACTATAGCAGGTACAGGGCACATGAATAGTCAGACCCCCAGTACATCCTTACAAACAAAGGAGCTGATTAGCCAAGCAATATAACTCGTCCTCCTTCCTACACCTTTTTTTGGCACCAAAATGCACAAACTAATGAACAAATCAATTTGGTCAAGCAATAATGTATTTGGCTGTTCATGTATCAGAAGACTCAACATCTTGGTATTAATTAGGATAAATTTGCATTTGTCCAAAGCCAAATGCACCTCTCTATTATGGACATCAAAGTCTTGGGGGTGTTACAATGCAGTGTGACAATTCTATCTATCTGTCCCATCTTCAAACTGTAGAAAGTTTATCTGAACATAGATATATGTTTTAGCACTATTAATTAGACTGCAAAGCCCCCTAGTACTTGTATGGAATCTCACACTGTTCTACTTTTCCTCATTTCCTAGCCCAAAGTCTTATGCATGCAGTTTACAAATGAATTTGAGGACCATATTCCCCTCTTGGCTACATTTGGCCCATAGTTGTCATCTATCATTTTGTGTATACTATTCAAACATAATTCATACTATATATCATACATTGCATTGCTCATATAAAGCTGTACTAAATAATGGAAAATGACGCCGTCCCTTGAAAAAAAATATCACCTGTATATTTTGATGTTTGTACTGCTACTATAATAAAAGAGGCTTTTTTATGCTCAATGATTATTACAACATTAGCTTTTGTACTCAAGAGAACATGACAATCCTATCTATCCTATAACACATTATTAAAAAGTCTAGTGGCACATGGATTTATGCAGTAAAAGACTACATCTCTCAAATTACCTGAGACTCAAAGGAAAAATCTCTTAACTTGGTAAACCAGTAGAAGGTCTCAAGGCTGAGCAAAGTAAAATTGCCCTTGAAATAATAAGCTGATTATTTTCCTATTAAGAACAACATAGGAATGTCTCTCCCTAAAGATATTGCCACCGTTTTCCAACGTACCCAGTAAAATAATCTAACCCCTGCAGCAATTTAGTCAGGCTCGTAATCAGCAACCACCAAGTCACCAGTTTCTGATCTCACATTTCCCTGTTGACTGAGAGCTTTCCTTAGAGGGTTCAACATCAGGCACAGTTACTGTCTGCTTTTAATTGCCAAGTCTATGCCCTCTTAACCCCATCAAGGGTTATTTATGCCCTCAAGCACTGAATGATTGAACTAAAAAAGCTACTACCATTTTGTAGCCTAGATCTAACTTGGTCTTTATTGTTGATACTGGCTACATAGCAAAATGATTCTATAGTGAGAACTGGTATACCTTAGGGGTTGACAAATTTATATAAAACATTTAGAATGCTGAATTCAGATCATGATTTTATAAATTCACAGGGCTGGATATTTTCATTAGGCCACTAGTCCGGATGAAAAATGAAAACAGGCTTCTTTCTCTATTTAAAATAATGGACTAGTAACGACTTAGCTGATTGGTAAATGTTTGTGATATTTTTCTAACCCTATAGATAAACATACACTAATCCATAAAAAGAAGAATCAGATGTAAAAAAATGTAAGCTCTGCTGTGCGTAGATTATTGAATAACTTAACAGTAATGTATAATATACTTTACCTTAGATATTGCAATAAAAATAAGTAATTTCTTATTTACTTTTTCATTCCAAACAATGAATAGCTATTTTAAAAAAAGAAAAATAATAAAGAACTGGGCCCTGAAAATACAAGGTCAAGTATGGATCACTGTGCACTTTCAAAAGACTAAGAAAAAGATATATCAAAGACAATTTGTTTTTCCTGCAGATACATACATAATGCTAGCAATGATATTAACCCCAATTATGTTGTCTTCAATAGTACTTCATTATGTGTCACAGTTGTTTAAAGGGACAGTGTACTCCAGAATTGTGACTGTTTAAAAAGATAGATGATCCCTTTATTAACCATTCCCCAGTTTTGTATAACCAACACTGTTATATTAATATACTTTTTACCTCTGTAATTACCTTGTATCTAAGCCTCTTGCAGACTGCCCCCTTATTTCAGTTCTTTTGACAGACTTGCATTTTAGCCAATTAGTGATGACTCATAAATAACTCCACGGGTATAAGCACAATGTTATCTATATGGCACACATAAACTAGCAGTGTCTAGCTGTGAACAACTGCCCAAATATACTTCAATAAGAGGCGGCTTTTAAAGGCTTAGAAATTAACATATGAGCCTATTTAGGTTTAGCTTTCAACAAAGAATACCAAGAAAACAAAGCAAATTTGATGATAAAAGTAAATAAAAAAAGTTGTTTAAAATAGCATGCCCTATCGGAATCATGAAAGTTAACTTTTGACTAGACTGTCCCTTTCAGCAGAATTTTGTGTTTAACAGCCACAAAGGGGTTAAAACAATGTTTCTTGCTAACGTTATGAATGTCAGTTACAAGCGACTATGCAAGAAGCGATTGGCTCATCAGCCATAACCTGCTAATGTGTTGCAGCTCCTGAATGCGAGTTTTAATAGGTTTAACCACTCTGTGGGTGTAATTTCCATGGGTACCAAAGGTTTGTGCAATAATAAAAATTAAATGATTTGCAGCAGTTTATTATTGCATTAACATTTAGCTTTAAAAAGGAAAAATAGAAGGAATAATACAATTATCTAATATGCTGCAGTGTTTTATTATTACACAATTACTTAAATACAACAGTGGATTTAACCCCTGCAATTAGGTTAAACACAAAGTTAAAGTCAGCTCCGGATTAGCAATTCACTTACGATCTTGAGATGAACATGGACTATTCCACATTTAAAGAGAAAGCAGCGCTCTCCATAATAGGCATGGACAGGATCCGCCAACTCCTTTTTCACATATAAAGTAGAATAAGTCCAGCCACTTACCTGTACCTTATGAAGCAATAAAGGATATTATTTTATATATGTGGCTGGACTTATACTACTTTATATATGAACATGGACTATAATTGCGGTTGCCACCTTTTTTAAAAAAAAAACCCAGTTGTGCTCATTAGCATAAATTTCCGATTATGCCACATAGCTCAGCATCTTAAACCTGATTTTAGCATTTGTTTATTATTATTTTAATGATTACAATCCACTTAGAAGTTTCTCCATGATAGCACCCTTATTTCAATATGTATTCTTTATTTTTTTACATTGACCTGAAACATAAAATACTGGCCATGTCAGTAAAATACTAGCTTGCATGGCAGAGCTGTGATTGGTGGCTAGACACACATGCCTATTCTGATTGGCTCAGTGTACATGTTCTAATTCTGACTAGTAGCGCATTGCCAGTCTAAAACAAATTATGTGTTTAAAGGCACATTAAAGCCAAAAAAAATCTTTCGTGATTCAGGTAGAGCATACAATTTTAGATAATATTCCAATTTACTTCTATTATCTTATTTGCTTCATTCTTTAGATATCCTTTGTTAATGAAAAAGCAATGCACATGGGGGAGCCAATCACATGAGGCAAAAATGTGCAGCAACCAACCAAAAGCTACTGAGCCTATCTAGATATGCTTTCTAGGAAAGAATATCAAGAGAATGAAGCAAATTAGTTAATAGAAGTAACTTAAAAAGTTGTTTAAAATGGTATTCTCTATCTGAATCATGAAAGAAAAAAATTGGGTTTAATGTCCCTTTAACTCCTTTTTTTTGGGGGGGGGGGGGGGGTTGGTTCAAACAATAGTGCAACAATAACATGCTCTAACACGTTAGACTATTCAAGTATTTCTGCTTTATGTCCTATTTACCTCATGATTTCAGATTTCCTTTTTCTTTCATTCCCTTGGTATATCAACCCTGAGCTCGCCTGTGGCGGGGCGCAACTACCCGCAGGTAATTAACATTGCACACGAGCGCAAGCGTGCAATCCCGCCCCTGCCCGCGCACAGCCAATCACGCGCGGGCAGGAGCTGTCAATCTCCTCGGTCGTACTCGACCGAGGAGATTGAATTTCGCCAGAATAGATGTGGCGAAGATGTTAGGGAAGCAGCGGTCTGGTGACCGCTGCTTGATAAATCGCGGCAGCAAGTTCTTGTGAGAACTTGCTGCCGCAGGGGCTTGATAAATCTAGCCCTAAGTGTTGCTTTTTTCTATTATGACTTATTAACAGGCTCAATAGGATGAGCTAGTCAACCTACCCTTGCCTAAGTTTGATTGCCTTTTTGAAACAAATATA
This sequence comes from Bombina bombina, assembly GCF_027579735.1. Lineage (NCBI taxonomy): Eukaryota > Metazoa > Chordata > Amphibia > Anura > Bombinatoridae > Bombina > Bombina bombina. The sequence goes on from NC_069500.1 coordinate 959,344,316, forward strand.
ATGGTTTAGGAAAACAAAATAATTACTAGGGCTATCTATAAACAAGCTTGTTAGTATTCTGCAGCTTGGCTTATTGTAGAAATATTTCAGGAAATTCATTCACAGTATGACACAGTATTGAGGTTTTTTCCATTAATGCAAATGAATAAAAATAGGTGTTGTTGAGGGAGTCTCTGAGATCCTATGCATAATTGAAAGGTTGAAGGATATATTTATTGCGGATGGGACATGGGAATAACTCCTTTTCTTCTTCAGTTCAAGACATCATTTATGATCAACTTGCTTAGATTGCTAATGAAAACATGCACTGCAGTTTTTTTTATATTGAACTCTTATTCATAGACTTCAGAAACAAATTTATAGAAAAGGACCAATACCCTTTTGTACCCTCCCCTCTGCATGCATAGTATAATCAACTACTTAACCTTACTCATAATTGTTACTTCAGATAAGTTTTACAATCGCCATAATAGTATTAAAAGGCATATAATAGTTTATTACATTTTTCTATTGGTGATGTCCGATAATTTAATTTGAGGATTTGTTTATATTTTACTCATCTAAAAATATATCTTATAAAAACACATTGATGAGTGATAAATATAACAAAAAAGAATAATCCAACTACAATAAACATAAATACCAATAGGCGTTCATTCTTGAACGATTAAACTGGGAACTGCTTTTGTTTCTCTATACAAGTTCCACATGACTGTAGGTAATTACATTCAGCACCCACAAGTAAATCCCTTTAAAACATTTCCTTTTTTATGCCATGCATAAAGCGTGAGATTATACATGCCATTTTCAGACAACATTTGAATTCACAAACATTTTAAAGTGGTAGAATTAAATACACAACAATTTATTTTATTGGTTAATTAAAAACAAACAAAAAATGTATTTTTTTTTTTTTTTACTGAAAATGTACAACTTAATTCTGCTTTTTGACAAATCTATTTAATCTGGTCTGTCTGATATAATTGGTATGTTTCATACATAGACGTTTGTATATTTTGTAGATCTTTGGGGAACTTTCTATATCATACAATGCTAAATTGTCTATATATTTGTCTTTTATTAAAATGCAGTTTGTTGTTTTATGTTATTCAATGTCTTTAGCTTAAAATATCAATTAACTTGAAGGTTCTTAAAAGCGTTCAGGGAAAATATAACAGCACAATTTCTTCTATCTTATGAAAATGCCTTATGCACCATTTAAAACTATAGCTCTGAAGCGTAACCTTTTTTATTTAGCACTACTTTTTCATCTACATTCAGATGACACCCATAATGCTCATGTCTATCAATATATCTACAAAAGCAAAGTATGTCTGATTCTGGCTCTGCAAACCTCAATTGCTTCTGTGTCAATCAGGAAAACACTTCTTATCTGTATCCAGAATGATGAAACCACCCGGGTAATATCCAAAGCGATGTTCACTCAACCATCTCAAGCCTATAACAATTTCAACTGACTTCCTCACAAGTAGAGACCACTCACCTATTCTTATTTAAGAAATAATGCATGCTATTCTCACATTTTCATTTGCCTGACAAGAATGTGTTCACTTACATCCAAAAGGACTGATCTTTTCAAATCATCTGCAAAAAGATGATAAACTGACTCATATGTCAAGGGCATTTGCTCTAAATCTTGATTTTTACAATTAAGGGCCTAAATCCAGGAATTTTCCAACTTAGCACTAGGATATAAAGATATATTTATCTATCTTAAAATTAAATTATATGGGGTCAATTTCTTTGATAAGCAAAAGCAGATAGAAAATAAGAATGGTAGACTATCAGCGGTCCCTATAGTCAAGTGTTGACCGTGGCTTGACTTTTGTTATGAGTAATTTACAACTATTATATGTGCAATTTATAGAATGCTATGAAAGTTACGTTATACCGAGTACTAGTTAGATATTTCAGCATCTAGTATAACATAAAAACAAATGATGTACATAGCTTATTCATTTTTTGATAATTTATTATATGGTAAATTCTATTTTTCAAGGGTAATGCCTGATGAAATATATGTTTTAACACATCCAGTTTCCTTTCAACAAGACATGCTGGTATAGTCTAGAACACAAAAACAGTAGTCAAGAAGTAATTTTGGTGCCATTAAACTATACAACTATGAGTACATTTTCAGAGGTTTCATGGGAAATTCTAAATGGTTAGGTTGCTTAGTTTAGCTGATTGCAAAGAAAAGAAAAGAGAGAGAGAGAGAGAGAGAGAGAGAGAGAGAGAGAGAGAGAGAGTAAGCATTTTCCAGGAACCATAAAACAGCTTCCTCACAAGCATTAACGAAGCTGCTCATCTTCATTATTTTCTGCATGATACACCCACTCACTGGAGCAAGTTGTTTCTAGTCACAGTACTGAAGAGTTTGAAAAGCAGAGGTAATAGATTTTCCTTAAGAGTATAATGCAAACAAATAAAGCAGAGAACTAAATTGCAAGTGTATAATTTATTTGCTGGCAGATATTTTGCAGTCTAGAGAGCAGGAATAGCAATAATGAGTGTCTGGATCAATCCAACTGGTGCAGTATATATATATGTGTGTGTGTGTGTGTGTGTGTGTGTGTGTGAGTGCAAGTACTGTAAGTAGCATACATGAGCATTATAAAAAATATTTTGTATTTAAATCCAATGTAAACATTGTTGTTAAAATGTTGGCTCATATTAGAGCATAGCATAAGTTATGTTAAGACTTTGTCTTACATATGTATGTATGTGTGTTATATTTATTAATATATATATATATATATATTTATTTTTACATAGGAAGGTAGTTAGATAGGAAGATATTAGCTAAAACATAAGCACACTATTATTACTACATATTTTATGCATATTTTAATGATCTGGATTCTATCTGGAGCTGTCTAAGATTTTTTTTAGATATCTTTCCAGTGACCTTTGCCAATCCCATGTCTAGATCAAGAGTGATGATGAATTAAGTCTGTATATCCAACCTCCTTGAGAATAGCCAGCGACTGACATGAATGAAAGAGGTAAAGAAAGCTGCAAAGATCAGAGTCATGGGCCATGTCTAAAGAACAGCAGCACAAAGAAAAAATCCATAAACTGCAAGATAAAATTATTAGATGCTTAGTACAAAAAAAAAAAAAAAAAGACTCAAATGATGGGCTCTGTTATCAGTCTAAGATTCCACAGTTGCTTTGCCAACTGGACCAGCTTTCTTTGTCTTTGCATATCAATGTCAATTTAAAGTCTGATTCCAGGGGCACCTACACATTTGGGGAAATTGTATTTTTACTGCTATATCTCATACTTCCTAAATCCATCTCCTTTTAGATTACATGAAACTAAAAGAGCTTCTTCAAAATTTTCTATCACACCACTCCAGTCTCAAAATAAGTTGGTTGTTACCTTATAACACTAAAATATTACAACTGAGTAGGTTACACTGCACATATTTATTGTGACTGTTTAAAGTCATTTATTAAAGCACTAACTCATAATAAATCCTAACTTTTCCTTGATGTGTTCCCATGACCTGTTGTTTGGGTTTCATCTAAGATTGTTGTGCAGTTGAAACTTTGAAAGATAATCTTCAAGATAACCACAGAGGATATATATTTATAAAATTATATATATATATATATATATATATATATATATATATATATATATATATATATATACACACACACATACATAGATAACCACAGAGGATATATATATATATATATATATACACACACACACATATATATAGATAACCACAGAGGATATATATATATATATACACACGCACATATATATATATATATATATATATATATACACATACATGCATTGCACACACACAAACATAAATATATATATATATATATACATGCACATACACACACACACACATATATATATATATATATATATATATATATATATATATATATATATATATATATATATATATATATATTAATTTGTAGTACTGCCAAGTAAAAGTAATCCCTGAAACTATATTGAATGCTTGTATGTAACTGCTTCACCACTGACAAGAACAGCAAATAATGGTTTGCTTTATTATTCATTACATTAGTACTTCAGCACCATCCAGGACATATACAGTGAAATTATTGGTTTCTATCATAACACTTCCAGGGATGTTGGCTGGATAGTGAATGTACTCAATAAACAGCAATACATTTTAATCCACATGTACAAGCACAACGGAAGCATGTGCCTCAATTCTCTCATCTCTTTCTCTTCTCAAGGTAATAATCCCTTTATCTCATAGCCTGATTGTCTTTATTGATCTTGTTTCCCACTAGCCTGGTCTGCCTTCATTGTATCATTTTATCTGAGAAGAAAAATCTCTTTGGTATCTCACAAGTAAAGACACTAGTGTAGCCTTAACCTGAGCAGATATCTATACAGTTCATTATCTAATTATGTCTACACTGCTTTATTCTTCAGATGGACTATGTGAGCAAAATAAATTCCCTTGTAACCATGTACAAAGTAGAACACTAATGCTGCTATTTAACATGTCTAGGGCACTACTAATACCTCTATATTCATCATCTCTGCAACGCAAAATGGACAAATATAATAAGCATATGTTTAATTCTGATTTTCCTGTATATAGGTCACTTAGGCTCCCTTAAATTTATAAGGGATCCTAAAATTATCATTTTAAAAAAGTATCTCCAACTCTATTTTAACCTTAGGGAGCAGGTTTGAATAAGATTGTGGAGCTTTCTTCATAAAACAATAAAATGTAGAGTTCTGTTTAACTTGCAGTTATTTATAGTTTTATAGAACCTAAGGAACTTATTTAATGTTAGGTTTCCTACTAAATACATTTTCAGGTATAGCATGAACATCCTTATTATAATTTGCTGGTGTTTTAAAGTTGTGAATGAGATATGTGAAGACATTTCTGTCAACAGAAATAAAATGCAAGAATGCAGAATAATAAGTCTGACTATATCAGGTTTACAGGATGATTTACACTTTACTATTAACAGTATACAAGCAAAACCATTATTAAACATAACTCCAAGTTATGTTTCAAATACAATTCAGCCCAAATACAATTGTGATATAAAAGTAGTTATTTTATTGGTAAAAATACAGTCAAGATTACAAGCTTTTAGTTAAATGAATACAGTTGTAATAAATAGACATAACTACCATATAGCTTTGGAAGGGTCATTCATTTCAGCTAATGTATCACCCTACCTTGGTACTAGGCTACACACACAAGCCAGCACTTCACATGTATAGTGTGCTAACTACACACAGAAAACCAGATAGATAGATGATTGATAAATTATAGATAGATGATAGATGGATAGATACATAGATAGATACAGAGATAGATATAGATAGATAGATGATAGATAATAGATAAATAGATATACACAATGTATATAATATTTACAGTGTCTGATATATGTGATACATATAATACACATCCTAACTGCAAAGACTCTACTAGAGCATTAGCTGTGAAACCAAAATCACGGTATTTAATCCTAAATGGAAAAAGTGTGCTGAAGTGTTGAGAATACATTTCGGACTACACAGCACACTAGCTCCATATAGAGCTAAGTAAAATGCAGGTATCGCTTGGATGAAATGCAAAAGCCCATTTTGTTTGTGAGTGTATACAAATACCATCTTAATTACCTATGACTGATTTTATAAACGATATAGTGATGTTAACAACTAAAACTATAAAGTGCAGAATATGGGGACATGTAATCTTGTGCATTAAGGTAACACCTGGATAATAATTGAAACCACAAGATTTATTTTTTAATAAAAAAAATATATAGTAATTTTATACCGGCTGATCATGAGACTCAAGAATTAAATAACTCAGGAGTATTAGAACTATAAGCCAGGTACACACATGATGTAACACACATTAGTATAATTGGGTGTTCTTGCTTTATTTTGTTGCATCCTTAGTAAGACCCTCTTAAATCCGTTAATTATGAATTATGCATTCTGTTTGCTCTGTTTGTCAAGCCCTTACCTTGAGCTGCAAAAGTGCTACTTGCACTCAGTATGGCCAATGCAGGTAGAAAACACATTTGCAAGATGTATCCAAGTCCTAACCCACAGCTTGCAGTTTCCAGACCCTTCCCCATTATTTTGGAAGGCACGAAAATATGTCTTGGTAAAACTCCACTTTTCTTCAGCAGTGGAAAAAAAGAAAAAAAAAAAAAAAAAAGCCTGGCACTAGTTAGAGAGAATTTTTGAATTTCATTGATTCCCCCTTTAAAAAAAAAGTCTAAAGCATCTCATGCCCAAATTAGCATCAGCGACATCTTCTCATATTCCTTATGGAGCAAAACAGACTTCTAGGTACAATTTGTCCAAAATAAAAATCCCCTGAGTAAATGATAACACAGGATTGATCAACAACGTTGGTTGGCTTCTAAAATCTTGCAGACAAGTATGTGTGATCTTGCAAAGCATCGACATTCAGCATCCTAATAAGCCATGGTTCTGTATTAAAGTGCTGCTTGTATTGAAACATTAGTATACTGGTGCTGGGTGAAACCATACAGGCATGTGACAGGCAGGGACTGCAAATCTGTGCCTTGCTCTATCCAATGTTACAAGGAGACTGAGAGTAACTCAGGCTGAGCCACTGTGCTCTCGCTGGCAGCCCAGCCTCCCTGACTTTACAGGAGACGTGAGTGAAAAGCAGATCTGGATCTCTGGACTGGGAGTCTGTCTGCAGCTCCATAGCAGAAAGCAGCATGAGGCATCTCTCTGTCAGAGCTGCAAACACTGTCATTGTCATGAAATTGATCGCTTATTAAAAGAGAATTCATCCTCAAATCTCTCCATTTTTTTTTTTGTTATTCATTGATGCTGTTCTTATGTGGGCAGCAAAAGTAAAAATATAAATCATTTAGTTAGGAGCTTGTTCAATGCCTAAAATTGTTATTGAACATACATTTATTATATTAATGTGACCGCCTAAAGTCAGTTCTAATAAACATGTACTGAAATATACTTTTTGTATATCGATAGGACACACCAGCCACTTCATTTGTAGGAACAAAAATGTATGTTTTGAAAGCATTTAAACTATATTTTTCTGCAAAATTTGCACGGTTTTGCAGTCTACTGGCATCCCTATTGAAAAACATCTCTAGTTTATTTTCTGATGTGGTCAAATATGGACAGATATACATGAACTACTGCACAGACAAAGCAATTACTTTGTGGAATGTTGCAGGGTCAGGGTTCTGATTGGATGCACTACAGCCTCAAATCACAATTTTTAAAGTTTTAATTAGAGAAAAGCTGCCCAAATAAATAACAAAATTACACTGCAATGTTGTTTTTTTATATTTATATCTAAGTGTCCCCTTACTGAGACAATACTGTAAAATATTAAATACTACTAAAACAATATAAAACCTATTTATCAAAGCTTCTACTTAAAACTCTCTATACTTAAAGGGACATTAAACCCAATTTTTTTCTTTCATGATTCAGATAGAGAATACCATTTTAAGCAACTTTCTAATTTACTTCTATTATCTAATTTGCTTCATTCTCTTGATATTCTTTCCTGAAAAGCATATCTAGATAGGCTCAGTAGCTTCTGATTGGTGGCTGCACATAGATGCCTCCTGTGATTGGCTCGCCCGTGTGCATTGCTATTTCTTTAACAAAGGATATCTAAAGAATGAAGCAAATTAGATAAAAGAAGTAAATTGGAATGTTGTTTAAAATTGTATTATCTGTCTGAATTATGCAAGAAAATTTTTGGGTTTAATGTCCCTTTAAGCGTCAAATTAGCCGCAAAATCGACTACTCAAAGTTATTATGTTATCAATTTATTTAAAAAGTGTCCAAAACAATTTAAAGGGATAGGAAAGTCAAAATTAAACTTGCATGATTCAGATAGAGCATGCAATTTTAAGACACTTTTAAATTAATTTCTATTTTTAAAAGTGCTTTGTCCATTTGGTATCCGTTGTTGAAAAACAATACGCACATACCCTACACTAGTGGGAGCTCGCTGCTGATTGGTTCTTGCACATCTTTGTCTCATGTGATTGGTTAATTAGATGTGCTGGACTAGCTGCCAGTAATGATATGCTGTTCCTCCAGCAAAGGATAACAAGATAATGAAGCAAATTTGATAATAGAAGTAAATAGGAAAGTTGTTTGAAATTGTATGTTCTTTCTAAATCAAAAAAGAGAATTTTAGGGTTTCCTGTCCCTTTAGGTTTTGTTGCGGCGATCAACATTCGTTGAAACTCAATTACTTTGTAATTTTATTGGAATTGGGAAAAAATGATTGTATCTAAAGGTAGATTCGACAGATGTAAGATTTATTATACTTTCACTTGTGTGTTCTTGTGTCCAATGATTCTGAATCGTCGGACCAGAGTCTCAATCCGCGAACTTTGAGCTAGCGAACACTATGGGAAACAATGGAATGCACCCATAACTACAGGGAAGCAAGGAATAACCTCAATAATTTGCTTATACAATTTATTTAGTGTTTAAAGAGTTATGAAACCCAAATTATTTCTTACATGACAGAGCAAGCAATTTTAAAGGGACACTAAACCCACATTTTTTCTTTTGGGATTCAGATAGAGCATGCAGTTTTAAGCAACTTTCTAATTTACTCCTATTATCAATTTTCCTTTGTTCTTTTGCTATCTTTATTTAAAAAGCAGGAATGTGATACATAGAAGCCGGCCCATTTTTGGTTGAGAACCTGGGTTATGCTTGCTTATTGGTGGGTAAATGTAAGCATGCAATAAGCAAGCTCTATCCATGGTGCTGAACCTAAAATGGGCTGGCTGCTAAGATTTACATTCCTGCTTTTAAAATAAAGATAGCAAGAGAACGAAGAAAAATTGATAATAGGAGTAAATTTAAAAGTTGATTAAAATGTCATGCTCTATCTGAATCATGAAAGAAAAAAATTGGGTTCGGTATCCCTTCAAGCAACTTTCTAATTGACTCCTGTTATCAATTTTTCTTTGTTCTCTTGGTATCTTTATTTGAAAAAGCAGGGATGTAAGCTTAGGAATCAGCCAATTTTTGGTTCAGCACATGGGTAGTGCTTGCTGATTGGTGGTTACATTTAGGGGCTAAACCAAAAATGGAACAGTTCCTAAGATTACATTCCTTCTTTTTCAAACAAAGACACTAAGAGAACGAAGACAAATTGATAATAGGAGTAAATTAGAAAGTTGCCTACAATTGAATACTCTATCCTAATCATGAAAGAAACATTTTGGGTTTCATATAACTTTAATGTCCCTTTAACTTCAAAACTCATGTGCAAACTATGAAAAAAATATTTGCTGCAAAATGCATCAAATGAAATGTTTGTAATTTTAAGGTGCAAATGCAATGTTTTACAATTTTTTTTTATAATAAATGTTTCAATTACAATCTTTACATCAAGATAAATACAACATAGATATAACTCTAAGATGTAGTAATTAAACAAACAAAAAAACAATGCTGTAAAACGGCTCTGCAACGTTAAAAGATTCTTATAAAATGACTTCCGTTTGCAGGAGGGGCTTGATGAGGCGTCTGTGTTTGGCGCGCTCTGTGATCCAGCTACACTCAGGCCACCCCCAGCTTATCCCAGACCGTTGAGGCTGCAATTGCCCTGGCCAAGGAGCGTGTTCGGCTCGGAGGGGAGTCTTCCCCTTCTGAGGAGCACGTCCAGGATAAGGAAGTCCGCTAGCCATCAAGACTCAGTGGCTAGAGTCACGGTCGGTGCAATCGGCACAGAAGGAACTGTATCTGCTGCGGCAGCGCTCCCAGAACCCCGGTGACTCGAGGAAGGCGAGGCAGCTGACGCTGTACACAACAGACTCGAGTCCCAGGATAGGAGCACTGGGTACGAAACACTGCAGGGTGGACGCTTGCCAAATTCGATCTTCACGCTCTGAAAAGGATTACGGTCCCCCTCCCAGAACCCCAGGGGCAAGGCTGTAAAGTATACTCTTACATTTTCCTATTTTCGCTTATATGTCAGCTTGTCATGGGATAGGAGGTGGGAAAAGAACGTGGTCAACATGCTGCTTGGGTCCCAGGGGGATATATGATGCTACCTGAGGAATCGTTTACTAGAAGGCAGTGAAGGAAAGTGATACTAAGGGAAAGCAGTAGTTAAGATAAAGTGCTCCTATACTTATCAGCTGACTATACTCCTTTTCTCCTATTAATCTATCACGCATATCTATAGTGGAACTGTTATATTTGAAATTTGAACTCAAGGGAACTGTGCTGCCTCTCCTGTTTAGCAGGATAGTGGGACCTTTTTCAATTCATATATCTATTTGTTAAATACCCCCGGATATACCACGAGTTGCCGGTCCAGGACTCAGCTAAGTTTGTCAAAAGAAAATATTTTGTTTGGAGCAGGGGAAACCTGTTGGACTTTGGCCGTAACTTATCTCTGCTGGGACTTGTGTTCAACTGTTATAAGAGCTTTGACCTCCCTTCCTCCCTATAGGTTTTTTTTGGGGATTTTTCTGATGTTATATCTTTGCTGCTGACACTATTCTTGAGAACTGTTTGTTGAAGGACAAAAATACTCAGCTGTATATTCAGAAAATAATAGTGGATTAAGTAATTATATGTGTCTAGGCAAAGTTATTTGATAGCCTCTGTGTCAATGTCCTCTTGTATAGGAGGGAGTTACTAAGGAGAGGAGAGGGGGAAGAGAAAAAGGGAAGGAGGGAAAGAAGGGGCAGAGGGAGGGAAGGGGAAAAAAAAAAAGGAAAAGGAAGGAAAAAAAAAGGGAAAAAGATATATTTACACCCTCCCTCAGAAAGTTGAAAGGCTTAAAGCATTGAAACTCCAGCAGGGGTTAGATCTATACAGTGCTTGTGAAGAACGTTCCGATATGATATGGTTCTTAGTAATAGTGAGTTATAAGAATTATATGTAGGAATATTTCATTCTATTTGTTTAATATATCTGTATAACATATGATCTATATAGCTGATTGTAGACGGCTGGGTTGCAGAACAATACAGTCAAACTATCTGCACAGTGTATGTGAAAAATGTTCTGGTTTAACTTCTCTCCAGTAATAGAAGTATATATAGTTTTCTACCTATGTTGATATTACAGCCAAGTCTATGTGGAATATATAAGGATCCTGGGTTTAATATGTTGGCTAGGATAAGCTAGCTAATCCATCATTTTGCATGACTGGCAGTCTGGCACTTTTTAAATAGCTGGCTCTGGACCTTTCTAGTAATATTTGGTTAAAATTCTCTATCATTGTAGGGAAAAATTGACTAACCATCTTTCTATTATATCAGCTAGTTATTTAGTTTAAGATTAGTATGACATAGGGAATACTAGGTAAGAGGTTGATAAACATATACTACTCTGAGTGTTCGTAGAAACTACTGATCCCTCCTACCTACTCTAAAATATAGGAGTGACCGATTTTTCTTTTCTCCTCTTTTCTCACACACACAGGCACTAATTTTATATTTCTCTCTCTTCTTTCTATTTCTTCTCTTTTCTTTATTCTCTTTTCTACACTTAACCAAGTGCACACTGTAAGCTGATTACACTCTTTCTTTTCCTACCCTGCCTTACTTGGCAGCTTAACACTTTATTCTTCGTTCTTTTTTTTTTTTATTGTTGTTCCTTAGCACAAATCCATTATTTCACCCTACACTATATTTGGCGTCATAACTCACTTTTCACTCTTTTCTTCTCACTTCTTTTTTTTATGGATAAATTCCTAGGGATCAGCAGGAGTGATTCTGGTATAATGCCACCTAAGAGTAAGGATAGAAAGCCCAGGTCAAGTATTGGTAGTATAGAGACTGTGGCAACTGATTTTTCACCTGGTTCTAATACTATTATCTATACTAATAACCTAGTAAAACAAATAACTGAGTTATTTATGCCACAATTTGAAGGAGTAAAAACAGAACTAATTACCTTAACAAACGAGCTTAAACTAGTATCGAGTAGACTTGGAGAAATTGAAAACAGGATCTCTGATTTAGATGATCTACAACAGGTACAACAATCTTGCTTAAATTCTCAGGCTAAAAGTATAGAATCTATGCAATCCCGTCTAGATGACTTAGAAGATAGGTCACGGAGGAACAATCTAAAAATTGTAGGCCTCCCTGAGAGCCCCGAGTTTGTAGATCTTATGAAATTTGTCCAAAGTACTTTACCAGGGCTGCTTGATATGCCTCCAACTAGTACAGAGATTATGGTGGAAAGGGTCCACAGACTGGGCACTTACCAAAATAAAGAGAATCCTATAAAAGCCAAAAGACCAGTTTTAGTAAAACTATTGAATTTTCAGGACAAGCAGAGAATTTTGGCATATTATAGAAAGAAAGCCATTGTAGAGATAAATAAAGATCGCATCTTATTATTCTCGGATTTCTCTGCTGAAACAGCGAATAGGAGGAGAAATATGGCCCCATGGTGTTCAAAGCTAATAAATGCAGGTTATCAAGCAACCATGATATATCCTGCTAAGATTAAAATCTTTCTAAAAGATAAGGTGAATTTATTGAACACAGTAGAGGAGGTGAGACAATTCTTGGAGAATAATAAAAATATAGTAGAATAATGTATATCCAAGTTTGTCAGTTACTGGATTTAATTCTTTATTTAACTGTATTGTACCGACACGTTAGGGTGTCTGAGGTTTTTTTTTTTTTTTTTTGTTTTTTTTTTTTTGTTTTTTTTTTTCTCTCTTTCTTTTTTTTTTTTTCTCTTTCTTCTGCTATGTGTGCTCTCTCCCCCTCCTGGGTCAACCGCTCCGCCTCGGTTAAGATCTTGCTTATATCAGAGAATTAAGTCTAAATCTTTTATAGATGAAAAAATCAATTAGTTTATTGTCCTGGAATGTGGGGGGGTTTTCCTCCCCTGCCAAGAGGAGGAAGATCATACATCATTTAAAAAGTTATAAACCAGATATCGTCCTCCTGCAGGAAACTCATCTGAGCCTGCAGGAGGCAGAAAAATTTAAATTTAGTTGGATTGGGGAGGTGATCGCGGTACCAGCAGTTAGAAAAAAGAGAGGAGTGGCCTGTATCTTTAATAAAAACCTCAATTTTAAATTAATCTCGCAAGAGAAAGATGTGGAGGGGAGATATCTTATTCTGGAATTAGAGATTAACGAGTGTCAGTATACGCTATGTAATCTTTATGCCCCGAATGAATGTCAGCCACATTTCTGGGACGGGTTATATGCAAAATTAGTTAATTCCATAGACTCTCAACTGATCATAGGGGGGGATTTCAATAGTGTTTTTGTTCCTCAGCTGGATAGACTGAGAACTGGGGGTTCCTATAGATCAAGAAAGGAAGCTAAAATATTGACCTCCTTTTCAAAAGGCCTTAAACTAAGGGATATATGGAGAATCCAACACCCGGATGAGAAATGATTTACCTGTGAATCGAAAGTGCATCGTACTTTCTCAAGAATAGACATGTTTTTAGTGTCTGAAAGATTTTTACAATTAGAGATAAAAACAGATATTATGAATATAATTCTATCTGATCATGCTATTATATCTCTGTCTATCCAGCTGAGGAACAGGGGGGACGGTCTTGGGGCCAAATTTTTTTTTCCCAGTTTCTTATATTCTAATATACCTTTCAGAAATTGGCTGACTCAGAAATGGAGGGACTATGTACACCAGAATAAGGAATACATCCCCAAAACTGAAATATTCTGGGAGGCTGCAAAGGCCTGTCTAAGGGGGGAAATTAAGGCATACATGGTTAAAAGGAAAAGAAAGATAAGAGCGAGGGAAATTCAATTGACCAACTATCTCAAAAACAAATTTATAAAATATATTGATAGTCCTAATAGGGACAATTGGGACTGCTATCAAAGGGCTAAGAGTGAGAGAGAGATTTTCCTAACTAATAATCAGATACAGGAAGATATGAAAAGCAAAGCTAAATTTGGCACTTTCTCACCTAAAACTGCTAAAATGCTCTCAAATATTTCTAAAAGCAAGAGGAAAAACAACTATATAGGTACAATTATATCAGAGGGTAAAAAATATAATGCTCCGAAAGATATCGTTGAGCAATTCCAATTATTCTATCAGAAAATATACTCCCCTGCAGAAGTTGATCAAGAGGTGAAAAAGTCTTTTTGGGATAGTATTAACTTACCAAAAATCTCCTCAGATCACTTAAAGGGACAGTCAAGTCCAAAAAAACCTTTCATGTTTCAAATAGGGCATGTAATTTTAAACAACTTTCCAATTTACTTTTATCACCAATTTTGCTTTGTTCTTTTGGTATTCTTAGTTGAAAGCTAGACCTAGGAAGGCTCAAATGATAATTTCTAAACCCTTGAAGGCCGCCTCTAATCACATGCTTTTGTATTTGCTTTTCACAGCAGGGGAGAGCTAGTTCAGGTAAACCCTATAGATAACATTGTGAGCATGCCCGTGGATTGTGGCAGACACTGCACTAATTGGCTAAAATGAAAGTCAAAAGATAATAAATAAAATGTCATGTGATCAGGGGGCTGTCAGAAGATGTTTAGATACAAGTTAATCACAGAGGTTAAAAGTATATTATTATAACTGTGTTGGTTATGCAAAACTGGGGAATGGGTAATAAAGGCATTATCTATCTTTTAAAACAACAAAAATTCTGGTGTTGACTGTCCTTTTAAATACCTTGAATAAAGAGATAACTATAGAGGAAACATATATTGCAATCAAGGAAGCAGTTTTAGGGAAGGCACCGGGGCCCGACCAATTACCAATTGAATTTTATAAAATGTTATCGGAAGAGATAGTGGTCACTTTGACAGAACTATTTAATAGTTATTTTCTGTTGCATTCTAGTCCCTCTCGGTTCTTCACTGCCTCAAATATTACCCTTATTTTAAAGAAGGAGAAAGATCCCAATTCAATGGATTCATACAGGCCAATTTCGCTTCTGAATAGCGACTATAAGCTATTGGCAAATATATTAGCCAACCGTCTCAAAAAGGTTATAGGAGAAGTTATTCATCCGGACCAAACCGGATTTATCCCTGGTAGGTCAGCACAGAAAAACATCAGAAAGGCTATGACCATAATTGAATATATTTTAGCATCCCATAGGACGGGGTCAGGGCTGAAGCAAGATTTTGCGTTGCTAACGGTGGATGCAGAAAAAGCCTTTGACTCTGTCCTATGGGATCATCTGTTTACAGCTTTAAGTAAGTTTGGTTTTTCAGGTCACTTTTATAATTATATTTCTCTTCTCTATCAGAATCCAATCTCTTTTCTTAGTATTAATAATATTCTATCTGCCCCAATTACACTACACAAGGGAACAAGGCAGGGCTGTCCTCTTTCGCCATTATTATTTGACATAGCCATTGAACCTTTGGCGGTGAAGAGTCAAGAGGTCCTGGAAGGTATAAGAATTAAACAGCATAAAGTCACGCTCTCACTATATGCAGATGATATCCTCTTCTATATAAGAAATTCTACCAAAAATATCCCAATTCTAATTGATATTCTATCAGAATTTAGTAAATTTGCTGGATACAGAATAAATCTTGCTAAGTCAGAGATCCTATGGATCATAAAGAATAGGAACAGTTATATTCAGAATCCCTTTAAATTAACTGATAAATCTATTAAATATCTGGGAATAAATCTTTCAGGAAACCCAGAGGAATGGTATGACATGAATTTTGCCCCTATTTGGAGAAGTTGTCTAGCAGAAATCCAGAAATGGAGCAAACTTCCTTTGTCACTTTCCGCAAAAATAGCATTAATTAAAATGCGAACGCTCCCAAAAATACTGTTTTTTATACAGAATATTCCCTCTTTTCTGCATAGGGCTGACATTAAAAGGTTTAACTCTTGCTGTTCTACTTTTCTCTGGGCCCCAAAGAAACCCCGTATCTCTCTAGCAAGTTTAATGCACCCAAAAGATTTGGGTGGACTCGCCTTGCCTAATCTAGCAAATTACAATCTGGCATGTCTTGTCCGAATTGCCCTAGATTGGCTTACAGGGGCAAATTTTATTGCTAGCTCTGAGGTGGAAGAGGGTATCATGGCGCCTTTTGCTCTTAAGGCATTGTTACATACTGCCCATCCAATAAAGGTTCGGGACCTCTCACTAAAACACACAATCTATAATGTTATTCTTGCATGGCATAAAACTTGTAAATTATTAGGAGTAGAGAATACATTCTCTCGTTACTTACCTATTAGGGGAAATCCTGATTTTAAGGGTGGCTGCGAATCATCAGCTTTTAGGAAATGGGCTGTTAATGAGTTGACGTTTATGAGCCAGTTAGTAGACCCAGTCACAAATCATATAAAAACATTTGATTCGCTAATTAGAGACTTTCAGTTGGATAAAAGATCTTTCTTTGCTTATCTACAAATAAGACATTACTATTATAGTCAGAAATCCACGGTCGAGGACCCCTGGACTTTGGGTCCATTAGACCCTGTTATTAACAGATTCTCACGGGGGAATCATTCTATATCATATATCTATAGATTGCTGATACTGAAGGAGGCAGAGATGAAGGTGGATAACCTCTTATCTATCTGGAAATCAGATTTTCCTGAATTGGACAGGGAATATTTCCAGGAGAGCTTTAATAGGGTAAGAAAATTTTCAAACAGCATGGCAATTAGGGAATCTCACTGTAAGCTTCTTAATAGGGCCTTTTTGACGCCCAGCAGAATGGCCAAATGGAAGGGGGATATGACCTGTTATAGATGTAACTTTCCGTCTGCAGACATCTATCATGTATTCTATGCTTGCCCAAAAATGATTAAACTCTGGAAACAAGTGGAATATTGGTTGAATAGATTTCTGCCAGACAGAATAGCACTGAAGCCTTTGGCAATCTTCTTCTTGGTTTCGGATAAAACACATAATAAGTCTCTGATTAATACTTTAATCCTTCTAGTCAGACAGATGATATTAAAAGCATGGAAGGAGAAAAACGCTCCTAGTATAGCATCAGTTATAAATAATGTACAATATCAAATGTTATTAGAACTATATGATCCGTTAATATTTGAGGAAAGCAAATTAAGAAAATATTTTGCTAAATGGGACAAGGTAATTTTGAGCAGACCTAGAGAGGTCCAGTTACAGATATTAAATAATTTTCGCAATTCACCGGTATTTTTACAACTAATCTTATCAGATAGCTACCCTGACTTTTGGAGACAATGGTTTTTCTGAGGCGTAGGGGGCGGGGGGCCCGGGCGGAGGGAAGAGAGCCAGGATAGGTCTTTTTTTTTTTTTTTTTTTTTTCCTTTCTTTATTTTTCTATTTTATGTTTGTTTAGAATTTTAAATAAGAGAGAAAACAGAGGTGTAGATTATGTCCGAGAATGTAAGATTATGACGTATGTAATGATGCCATGCCTATTGTTTTTTTGTTTTTTTTGTGAAGCTAGATTGTTAAATCATCACATATGCAATGATGTTATTTATATTGTTCTTTGAAATCTAATGTCGAAGCTGTAGATGATATTGAACGCCTCAATAAAGGAAAAATATATTTAAAAAAAAAAAAAAAGATTCTTATAAAATGATCAATTGAATTATAATACCATTTTGGAGCATTATTAAAAAAATACATGAAAGTAATTTATCATGACTAAACGAAAAAATTTGTATGGAAAAGGGCGGAGCTAAGTAAAAGCAGAGATTAAATGCATCATATGATTCATATAATATCTGTTTTTTTGTGTTGGAGGAATGAGAAATTGAAGTATTTGTGCTATTGATTCTTTAAAGTTATCAACAGATGGCTGATCCTTGCGGCTTTGTTGATGTGAGCCTTATTTATGACAAATAATTTCGGATACATTTCAGTTGTGTGTGTAATTGCAAAAGTGAGGTCCAGCGGATGTATTGAAACAAATGATTGTCTAAATATAGTTGTAAGCTTTAATAAATGGGGCCCTATTTCCATAAATTGATGCTCTAGTTTAATAATAAAATACTGAATGCTCATTTTTCGCTGTGTTTAACTTGTCATTCTCCTGCACTTTTCCTGAGAAGGCAAATGCTGGTAATTGGCAGAAATATGCATATGCTGCTTATTGGTTGGATACATCCCAATTTGCTCAGACCTTGTGGGATAGTCATAGTTTGGGAGGATCCTGCAGATTTTCTAGCAAGGGCAAATGTCACAGTTCTCAGGGACTGCCCTGACCCTGCCCACAGCATATTGACTCCACCCAACCCAGTCCACCCAAAACATATCTATGTCCACACGCCTCTTTTCACAGCACCGCCAACAAATTACAGAGAAGCTAACTCCCACAAGCTCATGTCACTTCTCTGTCAAGGAAAGTGTTTTGAAACTGTTGGAAAGTATGCGTCTGCCTCATGATCCAGAGAGGCAATGCACTGTGACTAGGGTTGCCACCTGTCCAGGAATGACTTGGACAGTTCGGTTTCCATTTGTGTGTCCAATTTTGAATTTGAGTCAGATCTGGAAATGCAAATATCCATGTTTGGTGGGAAACAGCCACAGCATTTGCATCATACTGCACATAACTACAGTTTTCGTGTGTGTTGGAGTGTTGGAGTGTGTCTGCATGTCATCTGTGTGTGCAAGTGTCTTTGTGTGTGAGAGTGTGTCTGTGTGTGTCAGTGTATTTGTGTGTGAGAGTGTGTGTGTCAGTGTCTTTGTGTGTGAGAGTGTGTGTGTCAGTGTCTTTGTGAGAGTGTCTGTGTGTTTCAGTATCTTTGTGTGTGAGTGTGACTGTGTGTTAGTGTATTTGTGTGTGTCAGTGTCTTTGTGTGTGAGAGTGTGTCTGTCTGTGTCAGTGTCTTTGTGAGTTAGAGTGTGTCTGTGTGTGTCAGTGTCTTTGTGTGTGAGAGTGTGTCTATGTGTGTCAGTGTCTTTGTGTGTGAGAGTGAGTCTGTGTCTTTGTGTGTGAGAGTGTTTCTGTGTGTGTCAGTGTCTTTGTGTGTGAGAGTGTCTTTTGTGTTTCAGTGTCTTTGTGTGTAAGAGTGTGACTGTATGTGTTAGGGTCTTTGTATGTAAGAGTGTGTCTGTGTGTGTTAGTGTATTTGTGTGTGAGAGTGTGTCTGTGTCTTTGTGAGTGAGTGTGTCTGTGTTTGTCAGTGTTTTTGTGTGAGAGTGTTTCAGTGTTTGTCAGTGTCTTTCTGTGTGTGTGAAAGAGTGTATTTGTGTGTGCAAGGGTGTGTGTGAGAGTGTTAGTGTCTTTGTGTGTGAAGGTATGTATGCATGTTAGAGTTTGTGTGAGATTCTGTGTGTGAGGGAGAGTGTATGTAAAATAGTGTGTGAGAGAGTGATTATCTATGTGCACATTTGTGTTTATGTACTATTATACATATTGTGTACTCTGCAAATAAAATTTTGCTGTGCACGGTGCAAGAGTGTTCGGGTTTGGCCTGAACTAAAGGTAGCAACCCTAACTGTGAGTCCTGAGCGCAACTTTAACTTGGCTTGAAAATAGCATTTGTTTTATACTAAAATGCTATAACAGATTAGAGCACATTGTTATTACATTAGAATAGATTTTAAAGATATGAAAAACTAGAAAGACCAAAAAACTAATTTTATAACCTAAAAAATTATGAAAATTGCTTAAACCAGCTAACTTGATTTGCATAATTGTTGGGGGATAACTAGGTTACAGAATTTGCTTTATGGCTTCTTTAGTACTTGAGACATGCACAATTTTTACACATAAGCAAAAGATGCTTAATGTCCCTTTCTGCTGGCACCGGAGAACTGAACCTGCATCTTAAAAGCACCACCTATATGGAAAATATTAGTACAGCAGTATTGGCTATAGCTGAGCAATGATAATAAGAGGCAGCAGCAGCCCAGTGGAGATGGGAGAGAGTTACTAAATATCAATTTTCGGTTGCTCTCTCTAAGTATTTTCATTTTGTGTATACAAAGAGAGATAAGTTAAGGAGGCCTTTTGTGTAAAGAGAGAATATGAGAATATTTGTGTAAAGAGAGATATGCGCTCCCTGTAAGTTCAGCCCATTTAAACAGCTATTGCATTCACAACAATAAACATAAAGGAAACATTTCCCACACACATTTTACACTCTGCAGCTGATATAAGTAATTGTTGGAAACATCAGAGTCACATGTCTCCCATCATCTCCTGACTAGTATCTGTGAAGGAAAGCTGAGCACATATAGTCCATGTTTGTAGTCTATGCTGATCGCGGGCAGAGCCACGGCAAGTCAGTTGCAGAATATGGGTAGGGATGGGACTTGCCTCAGGCATAGGTTCCCAGATATTGTGTGTTATTATTATGGTCTGGTGCAGGGCACTCTATGGTTCACCTTGTTGTTATAGAGATCCAGCTGAAATGTATCCATTACCACTGCCCAATAAAATTATGTTAACCTGGTTTTCTTATTTTTTTTAAATTTTGTTCCCCAATGCAGCCAATGTCACTCTTCTCTTAGTGTAGTGACTGTAGGTTATTTATATAAAAGTGATGAGCACACACAATATATATTTTCACAAATTGAAACAATAAACTAAATGCAAGGTAAATATACACTTAATACACATAACATAACACAACTCAGAAAAAGAGCTACCCTGCATTTTATTAAATAATGCACATGGATGCAAGTTTTACAGATAGAATAGGAGAAAACTGAAGGCCACATTACGAGTGGTGCGCTAACAGTTACTCACAAGCGAAAAGGGGTTTATTGCGGTGTTTGTGAATGCCAGGTTTTTTTGCTCGTATTACAGGTTGTAAGTAAACGCGATTGCTTGAGCGCAATTGAAGTTAACACTCGTCGGGTTAGCACATCCTCAGAGCTCTAGTTAACTGTTTTGCTAAACAAAAAAGTGTCACCAAACACATTAAAAATGCATTTAAAAGAAAAGGTACACTGTTAATGATAATAAATGATTCAAAGAAATATTGCACAAAAAAGTTACAAGGGGTCAAAGATATGAGATCTCAGGTGTTAAAAAAGGCAGACAAAAGGGCTTTAACATAGAGATACATACATATACATGTCTAAAGATGTATATGTATATATATATATATATATATATATATATATATATATATATATATATATATATATATATACAGTGGGGCAAAAAAGTATATAGTCAGCCACCAATTGTGCAAGTTCTCCCACTTAAGAAGATGAGAGAGGCCTGTAATTTTCATCATAGGTATACCTCAACTATGAGAGACAAAGGCCCATAGTTATCAAGGTCTGGCGGACCGGATCCGACACTGCGGATCAGGTCCGCCAGACCTCGCTGAATACGGCGAGTAATACGCTCGCCATATTCAGCATTACACCAGCAGCTCACAAGAGCTGCTGGTGCAACGCCGCCCCCTGCAGACTTGCTGCCAATCGGCTGCCAGCAGGGGGTGTCAATCAACCCGATCGTACTCGATCAGGTTGATTTCCGGCGATGTCTGTTGGCCTGCTCAGAGCAGGCGGACAGGTTATGGAGCAGCTCCATTCGGAGCTTGATACATATGTCCCAAAATGTGGAAACAAATCCAGACAATCACATTGTCTGATTTGGAAAGAATTTATTTGCAAATTATGGTGGAAAATAAGTATTTGGTCAATATCAAAAGTTAATCTCAATACTTTGTTATATATCCTTTGTTGGCAATGACAGAGGTCAAACGTTTTCTGTAAGTCTTCACAAGGTTGTCACACACTGATGCTGGTATGTTGGCCCATTCCTGCATGCAGATCTCCTCTAGAGCAGTGATGTTTTGGGGCTGTCGATAGGCAACACGGACTTTCAACTCCCTCCAAAGGTTTTCTATGTGGTTGAGATCTGGAGACTGGCTAGGCCACTCCAGGACCTTGAAATGCTTCTTACGAAGCCACTCCTTCGTTGCCCGGGCGGTGTGTTGGGATCATTGTCATGCTGAAAGACCCAGCCACGTTTCATCTTCAATGCCCTTGCTGATGGAAGGAGGTTTGCACTCAAAATCTCACGATACATGGCCCCATTCATTCTTTCATGTACACGGATCAGTCATCCTGTTCCCTTTGCAGAGAAACAGCCCCAAAGCATGATGTTGCCCCCCCCCATGCTTCACAGTAGGTATGGTGTTCTTTGGTTGCAACTCAGCATTCTCTCTCCTCCAAACACGACAAGTTGTGTTTCTAACAAACAGTTCTACTTTGGTTTCATCTGACCATATGACATTCTCCCAATCTGCTTCTGGATCATCCAAATGCTCTCTAGCATACTTCAGATGGGCCAGAACATGTACTGGCTTAAGCAGGGGGACACGTCTGGCACTGCAGGATCTGAGTCCCTGGCGGCGTAGTGTGTTACTGATGGTAGTAGCCTTTGTTACGTTGGTCCCAGCTCTCTGCAGGTCATTTACTAGGTCCCCCCGTGTGGTTCTGGGATGTTTACTCACCGTTCTTGTGATCATTTTGACCCCACGGGGTGAGATCTTGCGTGGAGCCCCAGATCGAGGCACATTATTAGTGGTCTTGTACGTCTTCCATTTTCTAATTATTGCTCCCACAGTTGATTTCTTCACACCAAGCTGCTTGCCTATTGCAGATTCAGTCTTCCCAGCCTGGTGCAGGTCTACAATTTTGTTTCTGGTGTCCTTCGACAGCTCTTTGGTCTTCACCATAGTGGAGTTTGGAGTGTGACTGTTTGAGGTTGTGGACATGTATCTTTTATACTGATAACAAGTTCAAACAGGTGACATTAATACAGGTAATGAGTGGAGGACAGAGGAGCCTTTTAAAGAAGAAGATACAGGTCTGTGAGAGCCAGAAATCTTGCTTGTTTGTAGGTGACCAAATGCTTATTTTCCACCATAATATGCAAATAAATTCTTTCCAAATCAGACAATGTGATTGTCTGGATTTGTTTCCACATTTTGTCTCTCATAGTTGAGGTATACCTATGATGAAAATTACAGGCCTCTCTCATCTTCTTAAGTGGGAGAACTTGCACAATTGGTGGCAGACTAAATACTTTTTTACCCCACTGTATATATTACATATATATATAGTATTTGGAAAATAAGTATTTGGTCAATATCAAAAGTTAATCTCAATACTTTGTTATATATCCTTTGTTGGCAATGACAGAGGTCAAACGTTTTCTGTAAGTCTTCACAAGGTTGTCACACACTGATGCTGGTATGTTGGCCCATTCCTGCATGCAGATCTCCTCTAGAGCAGTGATGTTTTGGGGCTGTCGATAGGCAACACGGACTTTCAACTCCCTCCAAAGGTTTTCTATGTGGTTGAGATCTGGAGACTGGCTAGGCCACTCCAGGACCTTGAAATGCTTCTTACGAAGCCACTCCTTCGTTGCCCGGGCGGTGTGTTGGGATCATTGTCATGCTGAAAGACCCAGCCACGTTTCATCTTCAATGCCCTTGCTGATGGAAGGAGGTTTGCACTCAAAATCTCACGATACATGGCCCCATTCATTCTTTCATGTACACGGATCAGTCATCCTGTTCCCTTTGCAGAGAAACAGCCCCAAAGCATGATGTTGCCCCCCCCCATGCTTCACAGTAGGTATGGTGTTCTTTGGTTGCAACTCAGCATTCTCTCTCCTCCAAACACGACAAGTTGTGTTTCTAACAAACAGTTCTACTTTGGTTTCATCTGACCATATGACATTCTCCCAATCTGCTTCTGGATCATCCAAATGCTCTCTAGCATACTTCAGATGGGCCAGAACATGTACTGGCTTAAGCAGGGGGACACGTCTGGCACTGCAGGATCTGAGTCCCTGGCGGCGTAGTGTGTTACTGATGGTAGTAGCCTTTGTTACGTTGGTCCCAGCTCTCTGCAGGTCATTTACTAGGTCCCCCCGTGTGGTTCTGGGATGTTTACTCACCGTTCTTGTGATCATTTTGACCCCACGGGGTGAGATCTTGCGTGGAGCCCCAGATCGAGGCACATTATTAGTGGTCTTGTACGTCTTCCATTTTCTAATTATTGCTCCCACAGTTGATTTCTTCACACCAAGCTGCTTGCCTATTGCAGATTCAGTCTTCCCAGCCTGGTGCAGGTCTACAATTTTGTTTCTGGTGTCCTTCGACAGCTCTTTGGTCTTCACCATAGTGGAGTTTGGAGTGTGACTGTTTGAGGTTGTGGACATGTATCTTTTATACTGATAACAAGTTCAAACAGGTGACATTAATACAGGTAATGAGTGGAGGACAGAGGAGCCTTTTAAAGAAGAAGATACAGGTCTGTGAGAGCCAGAAATCTTGCTTGTTTGTAGGTGACCAAATGCTTATTTTCCACCATAATATGCAAATAAATTCTTTCCAAATCAGACAATGTGATTGTCTGGATTTGTTTCCACATTTTGTCTCTCATAGTTGAGGTATACCTATGATGAAAATTACAGGCCTCTCTCATCTTCTTAAGTGGGAGAACTTGCACAATTGGTGGCAGACTAA
Organism: Bombina bombina; assembly: GCF_027579735.1. Lineage (NCBI taxonomy): Eukaryota > Metazoa > Chordata > Amphibia > Anura > Bombinatoridae > Bombina > Bombina bombina. Next base: position 959,368,771 of record NC_069500.1, read on the forward strand.
ATACTTTTTTACCCCACTGTATATATTACATATATATATATATGTGTGTGTGTGTGTACATATGTATTTATGTATTTATTTGTGTATATATGTGTTTATATATATATATATATATATATATATATATATATATATAAAAACACATAAATAGATATGTTCACACATATAGACATATAAGTGCAATGGAGCCATTTGCAGTTAAGTAGATGAAACAAGGAAAACATATTTATGCAATGATCATTTTTAATAAAGTGTTATACTGTGAATATCATGTAAATATTTCCCATTCCAATGTTCTACACATAGCAGAAACGTCACTGGTGGATTAAACACATCATTTGTTAAGACCCGGCGAGTGCGTCTTCTTTTCTAATATACATGTTTATTTTGGATGCACCCCGGGCATATACTGCTTACTTATTACAGTGAGTGCGGAGCTCTGGGACTGTTTTGTATATATATATATATATATATATATATATATATATATATATATATATATATATATATATGTGTATATATCTATACCTATTGGTCTGATGAAGGGGTGAACACCCGAAACGTCACTGTAAATCAAATTGTGTTGTACACTTGATAAGACCAGAGAGTGCTTCGTCCTTCAGCTCTATATATAATCATGTGTATATACAGGTAAATATATATTTGGGCAAAAAAAACATTATATATATATATATAAAATAAATTATATATATATATATATATATACACACACACACAAAGTCCAGTTAGCTGATCCACCCACCTGCTAACAACTACCTGGGTGCAAATATGTAAATAATATCTCCAACTGAAATGAACTCTCAGGACCTTTTGGGTGAAGAAATCCAAATTTAATTTTAATATTTCGGAGATATACAAATCCGATGAAGGGGATTTGTATATCTCCAAAACGTTAAAATAAATTTTGGATTTCTTTACCCAAAAGGTCCTGTGAGTGCATTTCATTTGAAAATATATAGACTTTCATTCAACTTGTAATACGAGCTCTACCTGACAAGCAAAAAGTGGAGCTAGCACTCAAACAGGAGCGTTAAATACTGTTCCACTTGAAATATGGCAAAAACACATAGTTAAAGCCAGCTCCTAAGAAGCAATACTCTACTGGAAGTTAGCTGGTGTTTTGTGACTACATATATATGTCCCCTGTCATTAATTCACCAGGGGTGTTCTGCTGGGTTTCCAGTAGTGCATAGTAGTTTTAGAGTTGACTTTAGCAGTGTGTTTAATAGTTATTTGAACAGTGTGCGTTAAAGGGACACTGAACCCAATTTTTTTCTTTCATGATTCAGATACAGCATGAAATTTTAAGCAACTTTCTAATTTACTCCTATTATCAAATTTTCTTCATTCTCTTGGTATCTTTATTTGAAATGAAAGAATGTAAGTTTAGATGCCGGCCCATTTTTGGTGAGCAACCTGGGTATTCCTTGCTGATTGGTGGATAAATTCATCCACCAATAAAAAAGTGCTGTCCAGATTCTAAACCAAAAAAAACAGCTTAGATGTCTTCTTTTTCAAATAAAGATAGCAAGAGAACGAAGAAAAATTGATAATGGGAGTAAATTAGAATGCTGCCTAAAATTGCATGCTCTATCTGAATCATGAAAGAAAAAAAATTGGGTTCAGTGTCCCTTTAATATAATGCTCTGCAACATTAGAGCATTTTATTTTTGTATGTTTAGGTCATAAATAAAGATTATAATTATGATAATGGAGCAATTAATTAAATAAGCAGTTTTTTGTAAAAAGTATATTTGTCAATTGTACATAAAAAATATATTTGGTCACCTGTTTATAATAGGGAAGGGCAAATGTCTAAAAGGGACAGTATACTTGAAAATTGTATTGTTTAAAAGATACATGATCCATTTGTTACCCATTCCCAAGTTTTATATAACCAACACTGTTATATTAATATACATTTTACCTCTATGATTACCTGTATTTAAGTCTCTGCAGACTGCCCCCTTATCTCAGTGTTGTTTACAAACTTGCATTTTAGACAATTAGTGCTGGTTCCTACATAACCATTATAATTCTCCACAGGAGTGAGCACATTTGTATCTATATGAAACACATGAACTAGCACTGTCTAGCTGTTTTGCAAGATTTAAAAAGCACTGAGATAAGAGGCGGCCTGCAGGGGGCTAGAAACTGGCAACCTTAGAGGTTATAAAGTCTATTAATATAACAATGTTGGTTATACAAAGCTGGGGAATGGGTATAAAAGGCATTATGTATCTTTTAAACAATAAAACAAAATCAAGTAGTCTGTCCATTTAAAATGACATTCAAATGGTGTAACAGATGCTCACACATCTGTACACATATATGCACACACGAACGCACACACACACAAACACATATACACACACAAGAGTGCACACACACATACATAGACATACAAACACACACACATATATATATATATATATATATATATATATATACACACACACACAAGAGTGCACACACACATACATAGACATACACACACAAACATAAGCGCACACACAGACATACACATATATATACACACAGGGGTGCACACAAACATATGCGCACACACAGACATACACATATATATATATATATATATATACACACAGGGGTGCACACACACACACACGAGTGCGCACACACAAACACACACACACAAACAAATATATATACACATACACACACAAACATATGCGCGCACACAGACATACACATATATATATACACACAGGGGTACACACACACACACACGAGTGCGCACACACACACAAACAAATATATATACACATACACACAGAAACATATGCGCGCACACAGACATACACATATATATATACACACAGGGGTGCACACACACACACACGAGTGCGCACACACACACACACACACAAACAAATATATATACACATACACACACAAACATATGCGCGCACACAGACATACACATATATATATATACACACAGGGGTGCACACACACATATGCACACACGAGCTCACACAAACACATTTTGATACTAACCCATACTACAACTAGCCAACTACTTATAGGGACATGAGGAGTTTATTCCAAGCATGTTTTTCCCTTGCTAACTCACTCACACACACACACACATGTATACATATACACAAATAAACATGCATATGAACACACACAAATACACATGTATACCCACACATGAGCACACACACGAACATTTTGACATTAAAGGGACATGAAACCTAATTTTTTTCTTTTGTGATTTAGAAAGAGTATGCAGTTTTAAACAACTTTCTAATTTATTTCCATGATCTAATTTGCTTCATTCTCTTGATTTCCATTGCTGATAAGCATATCTAGATAGGCTTAGTAGCTGCTGATTAGAGGCTGCACATAGATGCCTCATGTGATTGGCTCACCCATGTTCATTGCTATTTCTTCAACAAAGGATATCTAAAGAATTATTGAAATTAGATAATAGAAGTAAATTGGAATGTTGTTTAAAACTGTTTTCTCTATCTGAATCATGAAAGAATAAAATTGGATTTAATGTCCCTTTAACCCATAGTACAGCTAGCCATGTGTAAGAATGTTATCCATTTGAAAGCGCACTAGTTGGCAGCACTATTTGCTGCCATGTAGTGCTCCAGATGCCTACCTAAGTATCGCTTCAACAAAGAATACCATGGGAACAAAGCAAATTTGATAAAATAAGTAAGCTGGAAACTTTTTAAAACTATTATGCTCTGACTAAAATCACAAAACAAAAAATTCTGGGTTTCCTATCCCTTTAAGACATAGCATTAGCTGGTCTTGTACTTCAATCATAATATTAGGTTGATGACTCCTTTAGTTGGCAAGTTTAAAACAACATAAACCAGCCCACATCCTGTGTATCCTTCTCATAAGGATGGTTAAAATAAATGATTTTTAACTTTGAAGCTTTTAATGCTTATGGAATATGTGAGTCATTTTTCATGCCATAAAGGTTTTACAGCACGTTTCATAGGTCATTGACCACTTTTTACAATTACGGCTTTGTCTTTCTCTTTATGATGCAGATTCCTTTAAGTGCTCATGGTTTTTGTTTCAAAACTACTGCTCTTGTCAATAGTAGAACAAGATTTTTTTTTTAAAGGGCCATAATACCCAAATGTTTAAACACTAGGAAGTGATGCAGTATAGCTGTAAAAAGCTGACTAGAAAATATCACCTGAACATCTCTATGTAAAAAAGAAAAATATTTTACCTCAAAAGTTTCTCAGTAGCCACATCCCATTACAAAGGACTTCTAAGCAACATATCAGTATACAATTACAAGCAAAGAGTGTGCAAGCTGGAAATAAGTGTGTCTCAGATTTGCCAACCTCCTGATTGCTTCATTCACCACCTGAGCAATCGATTAGGGTATCTAAAAAATATAAATATAACCACCAAAAGGGAAAAGACGAAGAGAGGGAGAAGAGGGGGGAGAGGAAAGAGAGATTCGATGATTAATGACAAAGTAAATGATCAAATTGCAGTGGTTAAACCCACAAATATAGAGAGTAATGGTATCTTCAACCTCAGCAATCTAGAACTAACTAGGACACAGGAAAATGTTTTAAAAAAGGGACTATCCTTTGCCCCAACTTCGGTAATGAATAAATTCGAACACTTTATAAATATTAACCAATTTGTAAGAGAATTGACTCTTAAAAAACACTTTATGAAAAACCCAATTATACACAACAATTCAGGTGAAAAAAGAGAATTTATTCATACGAATTTTAGACCCAAATCACAGTTTTTTCCAACACAAGAAAAGGGAAATTATATTGAGTCTTTCGAAAAATTGGTGAAGCAAGAATTAGAGGAAATTGATACTAAACAAACTAGGAACCTGAAATGGAACTTAAGCTTGAAAGAAAAGGCAGTCTTGAAAGAACTACAGTCTAGAGATGATATAGTCATAAAGCAGGCGGACAAAGGAGGGGGTCTGGTGATTATGAATAGCACCAATTATAAAACTGAGGCCTATAGATTGTTGAATGATACATCTACGTATAAAAAGCTCCTGAGTGATCCAGGCGATAACTATCACTGCAAATTGAAAGAAATGCTAGACGAAGCTAAATTAGCAAATTTGGTAACTGAACAGGAATATAACTTCCTCTTAGTCAAAAATTTCAGAACCCCCATATTCTACTTCTTGCTAAAGATTCATAAGAATCTCAAAGAACCTCCTGGACGCCCGATAATATCGGGTATTGATTCGATTACATCAAATATGTCGCAATATATTGACTTCTTTCTACAAGATTATGTGAAAGAACTCCCCTCCTATATCTCAGACTCAGCCCACTTTCTAAGAGTCTTAAGAGATATAAAATGGGAAAAAAACTTTACACTTGTCACGTGTGACGTAAGCTCCCTTTACACGAATATCGAACATAAACTGGGAGTTCAGGCTATTGAACATTTTTTCAAACAAGACCCGAATATGACAGAGACTCAAAGAGTTTTCTTGGTAAAATGTATTAAATACATTCTGGGAAATAACTATTTCAAATTTGAGAATGGATATTTTCTACAGGTAAAAGGTACGGCTATGGGCACAAGGTTCGCTCCCAGTTATGCGAATCTATTCATGGGGATATTTGAAAGAGAGGTCATTGACCAGTCCCCATGGGGTGCGAACCTTGTGCTCTATAGACGCTACATTGATGACCTGTTTTTTATTTGGAGGGGGGACACGGAGCTGTTAGATTTGTTTATTGATGATTTAAATACCAATAGATTTGGCTTACAATTTACTTATGAGTTTAGTAACCTTAAAATTAACTATTTAGACGTAGAGATAGAGATACAAAATGATGAAATGAAAACAAAGACTTTTTTAAAAAAAGTCGACTCCAATAATTACATAGACGCGGCCAGTTGCCATCATAGTAAATGGAAAAATAATATACCGAAAGGCCAGCTAATGCGAATTAGAAGGAATTGCACGGATGTTAAAGATTTTGAGGAACAATCCGAAGTACTTATACAAAGATTTGGACAGAAAGGCTATAACACCAATAAAATCCAAGATATGGTGGAGGATATAAAAAATACAGATCGAGAGGAACTACTAGTTAAAAGAGAAAAACCCCGAAATGAAAGGTATAATGAAACACTCGATATACCAGTAATTACAACATATTCTGCACAACATAAACTATTTCAAAATATAGTCCAAAAACATTGGCATCTTCTATTAAAAGATCCCCTAATAGGGCCGAATCTAGGAAGGAATCCTAGATTTATTTATAGAAAGGCAAAGAACTTGAAATCAATATTAGCCCCCAGTGAGTTTAAAGGAGATACTAAAATGTGTAAGAGAGGTTATAGGACACTAGAAGGAGAAAGGATTGAAGGCTTCTTCCCCTGCCACCAATGTAAGGCGTGTAAGAATAGCACTAAACTTAAACAGGTTAAATCCGAGAAAGATGGAAGGGTTATAAAGATAAGCGACATTATAAGATGTACAGATATCAACATCATATATATGCTACAATGTGACTGTAATTTGAGATACTTTGGACAGACAGGACGAAAACTAAAAGACCGTATACGGGAACATCTTCTTGCGATTGAGCATGAGAGAGAAGATACAGTCTTGTATAAACATTTTAAAGAGGTCCATAGGGGTAATACAGGAGCCCTCAAATTTTGGGGAATTAAAAAAGTAACGTTGGATGGAAGGAGAGGGAATCTTACAAAGAAATTATTAAAACAGGAAGCTGAATTCATTTACAACTTTGGGACATTACACCCTAAAGGTCTAAACAGTGAAATGGACATAAACTCTTTCATTTAACTAAATTATGCTTTGATGAGTATTAATATATAACCTGACTGTACTATAGTTATCATCCACATAGAATACACAGATTAGCTAAGTAACACTTCATTGTTTGAGGGTTTATAAGATTTAAATAACATCTGCAATACCAGATTCCCTTTGATACAAAAAGCCACGAGACCTAGCCAAACAAGCTAAGATTTAGTAAGGAGAGACAATTGCCCCTAAAGAACCATAAATTAGTGGTATTGACTAAGCAAGAATAATAAAAAGAATAACTTTTTACATGGTGAGGATTAAATAAGAGATTAGAATCTTTTTTATTTAAACAGCTAAGACTGAGTGGCTATAGCTGAATGGTTAAGTATGTGGTCTCTGAAGCTTAAGATCCTGAGTTCGAATCTGGTCAGAATTTTGACTAAAATACATAGTCATAAAATAAAAAAAATAAAAAATATTAAAACTTCATTGTAAAATTAAAATTATTTAAGTCTAATTATTAGTCTCTAACCTATGAACTATTTGAGATATTTTAACATTTATAGAGAGTGAGGAGAAATAATCGTTTAAACTAACCGAAATGAAACCATTTATTAACAAGATTGCTATACCAACTATTCAATTAGCTTAGTGGTTAAGGCGTCCGTCAGAGATAGTATAAAACCAGGAGTTCGAATCCAGTTAAATTGAGCTTAAAGTTTTTTCATTAAGTGAGGACTAGATGAAATATATGATTCCCCTATACCAAACACTGATATAATAATCATCCATAGCCAAATGGTTAAGGTATTGGACTTCAAAGCACTAGGTTCCAGGTTCGAATATGGCCACTTTTTGAATAATATATTTTTTAATGAATTTTATAAAACGTTAATTAACTATAAACCCTATATAAATTTTACGGATAAATTTTTAACTGCTAAATAAGATTTGGATATCTTATAAAGTGAATTGCTAGGCGACAAATGTTTGTTTTTACAGTATAACCAATGATTTCCTTTAACAGTGCTTAGATACATTCTGTGAAATTTAAATATATATATGTATTTTTTAATGAATGTGTAATGAAATATTATGACCATTGAACATGAAAATGACAAGAGATGGACTTCTTATATATATAAATATAAAAATACAAACAATAGGATAAAGAAACCACTAAATACCAAGAAAGGGTTAACAAAAGAAAAGAGTATAAAAAAGGCAACACAGCTGGTGGAAGGTATTCTTGACAAAGGCTCCCTGGAGAGCTGAAACGCGTAGAAACGAAACCACACCACACCAGTATCCAGTTCATTTGGAGAAGACACAGAGATTGTGAGGCTCCCAGGACCGTCAAGCCAGCACAAGAGGAAACATTACAACACATCGCTGAGCAGACGGTAGGAGTGAAGACCGGAAAACTGTAAGTGTGCACACTTAAAAGAAAATCGAACAGCAATACAACTTAATTTTTAAGAGACACAACTGCCTGCCGTAGCTTGCTACAGCCCACACCGGAATTCCGGGTAGGAGAGAACTGTAAGGAGGGCGTGCTGAAGAGGCAGAGTGAAAGAGAAATAAGAACAGCTGTCTAAATAACTGCTAAATTTGAAACCTACATCTAACACTGAACTTTTTACCTGCATGATTGATAGCAACCTGATGTTGTCTTGATTGAAAGAAACTTTCTGCGTGCTTGATCGTTATAAACTAGATGCCTGCAATTTAACTTTTTTCTACCTAACTCTAAGGATTGTTTTATTTATTTGGTCAATTTTATTGATTTGGTCAATTGTACTTTTCAATGCATTTTATTAATGAAGTTTTAGAATAGACACCGGTGTCCACAGATAGTGACTGATTGAAGTTATAAATAGTGACTTAATTTTTATTTTTTCATTGATTGCGATTATCCAATGTATTAATAAATTGTATTTTATTTCGTACAAACTTACAGCTGTAGCAATTTGCTTTATTTATATCTTAGTAAACTACATTTTTTATTCTTAATATTCAGAGAGCCTTGATTGGCGCCACTTCCAACACTTTGTATATTTTCAACATATCAGTATATCTGTCCCGGGACAGCGGAAGGAGCGAGCTTACGTGCACTCTCATCTTTTTCTCTATTCAGTGTATGGAAGTTTACAATGAAATCTCATGAGAGTTAAGTGAAATCTCATGAGATCAGAGTAAAAGAGTTCATGACCTCAGCACTGTTGATGCTGATTGGTTGCTGTTCATTTCTTCTCATTTTTTTTTTTTTTTACCTGCAGCTGAAAAGCAGCTGAGTATAACTTTTTACACAGAAGTTACTCTGCTGAGCTGAGGAAATTGTGAGGTAAAAAATCTTCCTTTTTTACATAGAGATGCTTAGGTGATATTTTCCTGTCAGCTTTTTACAGTTATACTGCATCAGTTTCAAGTTTAGCATATGAGTATTATGTCCCTTTAAACATTATTTTAGTGTTTTTTACTTTTATAATTTGTTTTATCATTACTTATGTTTTTTCAAATGGCATTGTCATTTTTATAGACATTGCATTGCTAAATATCTCTACATTTTCACTGGCTGTCTCTGTCTACCAGCAAAGTTGTTGGAGTTGATTTTATTTATCACATATAATATTGCCTTAAAGGGACAGGAAACCCTAACATTTTCTTTTATTAGGAAGTATGCTTTATTCTCTTGTTATCCTTTGCTGAAGGAACAGCTTTGCACTACTGGCAGCTACAAGAGACAAATGTGTGCAGGCACCAATCAGCAGCTAGCTCCAACTAGTGTAGGATATGTGCATATTCATTTTCAAAAAGGGATACCAAAAGAACGAAGTACATTTGAAAATAGAAGTTAATTTAAAAGTGTCTTAAAATGACATGCACTATCTGAATCATGCAACTTTAATTTTGACTTTCCTATCCCTTTAAGAATTGTACATAAATATACATTTCTAACTAGCTTCTGTATGAGTTTGAATAGCTTTAATGTTAAAATACTAAAGATTATAAATATTCAGCCAAATGCATGATATATTTTGTTTCTTTCTAGGTCCCTAAAAAGTAGGCATAGCCTAAGCCATTATGGACTTTTGTAAACCATTGGGTAGGACAATGAACAAAAACATTTTTCAACAAATTTGCTTAGAATCTAGGTGACTGCCTGAAAGAGAGAAGTCAAGCAAAATATTCATTTTTAATAGTCCAATCAGGAGTAGATAACATATTAGGGGCATTTATTTAATAATATGACCAACATACACTATTATTGTCCTTAAAAGATCATGACAATTAATTATTATTATTATATTATTATTATTATTATTAATATTACTACTACTACTGCTAATAATAATAATAATAATAATAAATGCCTAACTCCTAAGATTGTGTGTCTCTTTCCCTTTTTATGCAACCCCTCTTATGCCTTCTACCTGCCCATGTCAGTTACGGGACCAGGTATATACCTCAGCAATCCCTCTGATACCAACTGCATGCCCATCTCAGTTACTGGACCAGGTATATACCTCAGCAATCCCCCTGATACCAACTGCATGCCCATGTAAGTTATTAAACCAGGTATATACCTCAGCAATCCCTCTGATACCAACTGCATGCCCATGTTAGTTACTGGACCAGGTATATACCTCAGCAATCCCTCTGATACCAACTGCATGCCCATGTCAGTTACTGGACCAGGTATATACCTCAGCAATCCCTCTGATACCAACTGCATGCCCATGTCAGTTACTGGACCAGGTATATACCTCAGCAATCCCTCTGATACCAACTGCATGCCCATGTTAGTTACTGGACCAGGTATATACCTCAACAATCCCTCTGATACCAACTGCATGCTCATGTAAGTTACTGGACCAGGTATATACCTCAGCAATCCCTCTGATACCAACTGCATGCCCATGTCAGTTACTGGACCAGGTATATACCTCAGCAATCCCTCTGATACCAACTGCATGCCCATGTCAGTTACTGGACCAGGTATATACCTCAGCAATCCCTCTAATACCAACTGCATGCCCATGTAAGTTATTAAACCAGGTATATACCTCAGCAATCCCTCTGATACCAACTGCATGCCCATGTTAGTTACTGGACCAGGAATATACCTCAGCAATCCCTCTGATACCAACTGCATGCCCATGTAAGTTACTGGACCAGGTATATACCTCAGCAATCCCTCTGATACCAACTGCATGCCCATGTCAGTTACTGGACCAGGTATATACCTCAGCAATCCCTCTGATACCAACTGCATGCCCATGTTAGTTACTGGACCAGGTATATACCTCAACAATCCCTCTGATACCAACTGCATGCCCATTTAAGTTACTGGACCAGGTATATACCTCAGCAATCCCTCTGATACCAACTGCATGCCCATGTCAGTTAATGGACCAGGTATATACCTCAGCAATCCCTCTGATACCAACTGCATGCCCATGTCAGTTACTGGACCAGGTATATACCTCAGCAATCCCTCTAATACCAACTGCATGCCCATGTAAGTTATTAAACCAGGTATATACCTCAGCAATCCCTCTGATACCAACTGCATGCCCATGTTAATTACTGGACCAGGTATATACCTCAGCAATCCCTCTGATACCAACTGCATGCCCATGTCAGTTAATGGACCAGGTATATACCTCAGTAATCCCTCTGATACCAACTACATGCCCATGTTAGTTACTGGACCAGGTATATACCTCAGCAATCCCTCTGATACCAACTGCATGCCCATGTCAGCTACTGGACAAGGTATATACCTCAGCAATCCCTCTAATACCAACTGCATGCCCATGTCAGCTACTGGACAAGGTATATACCTCAGCAATCCCTCTGATACCAACTGCATGCCCATGTAAGTTACTGGACCAGGTATATACCTCAGCAATCCCTCTGATACCAACTGCATGCCCATGTTAGTTACTGGACCAGGTATATACCTCAGCAATCCTTCTGATACCAACTGCATGCCCATGTCAGCTACTGGACAAGGTATATACCTCAGCAATCCCTCTAATACCAACTGCATGCCCATGTCAGCTACTGGGCAAGGTATATACCTCAGCAATCCCTCTGATACCAACTGCATGCCCATGTCAGCTACTGGACAAGGTATATACCTCAGCAATCCCTCTAATACCAACTGCATGCCCATGTCAGTTACTGGACCAGATATATACCTCAGCAATCCCACTGATACCAACTGCATGCCCATGTCAGCTACTGGCAAGGTATATAAATTTTTTTATAGATACAATTTAAGTAAGTTATTCTTTAGCAGTAATGCACAACCAAAAATAAGTCACTGAAATCCACCAAGAAGGGAGACGAATTTGACAGTTATAGAGAAGAGAGACAATATGTGTGTTGCAAATGTTGAGTAGAAGAGATATATTGGAAGTTCATAGGGTGGCAGATTAAAAAAAAAAACAACAAAAAAAAACTAACATACAGGCCATATTATTGCCCCTGTATTTCAGGCTAGAAAATGGTATATGGTATTCAATAGCCTATAGTAAAACAAAAGCAGTACAGAATCCATAAAAATTATTATGTTAACAGCCAATCAGTAGCTAATATGAAGAGTAAGTCTATATATGTGTAAATATGTATTTATGTGTTTATATGTCTACATATGTCTGTAAATAAATATGTATACATCTTAAGACATGTATACCTGAGAACTCATATCTTTGAGCCTTCATAACTTTTGTGTGCAATATTTTTTTCTTATTAAGTTTTATTAGATAGTGTTATTATGAGAGTAAGTGTACTTTGTAATATATTTAGGATGTGTTTTTTGCAACTTTTTAGTTTCGCAAAACAGTTAACCAAAGCTCTGAGGACGCAGTAATTATTCTAGCTCGTAATACGACAAGCGCAAACCCCTGCAATAAACCCCTTATCACTCATGCGCAACCTTTGGCGCTCCACTCATAATCTGGCCCATTATGTTTAAAGGGACATAAACCCCAAATTTTTTCTTTCATGATACAGATAGAACATACAATTTTAAACAACTTTCCAATTTACTTATTTTATCAAACGTTCTTCTTTTTCTTGTTATCGTTTGTTGAAAAGCAGAAAGGTGAATTCAGGAGTGTGCACCTGCCTTCAGCACTATATTGCATTTCTGCAAAACTGTTATACATTAACAAGAGCACTAGATGGCAGCACTATTTCCTGTGATGTAGTGCTCCAGACACTACCTATCCAAATATCTCTGTAACAAAGAATAACAAAAGAACAAAGCACATTTCATAATAGAAGTAAATTGGAAACTGTTTTTTATTAATTGTATTCTCTATCTGAATCATGAAAGAAAAATGTTGGGTTTCATGTCCCTTTAACGTGTAAATAACAGGCTAATAGTTCATTTCAAACACAGTCATCTCAGTTATGAGCCAAAGTATCCTAGTGGCAGAGCCTGTGTCTCATTGTTGTACCATTCGTCTCTATGTGGTTTTCAGGAAAAGGATATACTGTGTAGCACTGTAACCATGAATTTCATTGACAATGTTCTGCTATTATTAATTGACATACAGAACTGCAGTATATATCAGAGTCACATAAAAATGAATTAGTATTGTGTTTATCACTGATGTTTTGAGTCTTTTCTTGTTTGTACTCAAGGCTCCTACTGGTGGCAGAAATCTCCACTTAATCCTTCAATGCAGCAAAAAGGAAAAGCCTTACGTCCAATTCAATCAGCTATATTTCTCTACAAAGACATAACCTTTTTGCCCCAACTCTCTGATTTTAGAACAATAAGGACAGCATAACATGTTAATAAGAGTCATCTGTTTCTTTATGTTTATGATATGGGTCACTGTCTAGGAAAAATATGAAAATAACATTTATTTCTAGAAAATATTTTCAGAAAGTGGGACATACATTTATAAATTTAGAAGCTGGTGGGTTGGATACATTTAAAATAAATGTATCAAATTATATTCTGATGTTTAACAACAGCCCAAATGCTATTAGCAGATCTGCCAGTCCTGCTTAAAGGCACACTAAGGTATGTTTTAATTTATCCACACCATGTATCATCCATGTAACACTGCATTTCAAAATATCTGCATAAAATAAAATGTTTTAAACTTACAATTTTATTATTAAAATTGGAATTGTTTTGCAGTCAAGGGACATTCCATGTAAAAATAATTTTTATGAATGCTTATCTTATCTCATTTCCTTTGGCAAATGAATGTAAAAAAAACAACAACTTATGTACTAATCAAATGATCACTGGTTAAAATGTTCTGGTCCCCTGCAGCCTAAACCACTTTTAAGATAGCAGAAAAAGTTTTTTCAGAGTTAAATTACAGGAAATGAGCTTAAAGGGACACTAAACCCATTTTTTTTCTTTTGTGATTCAGATAGAGCATGCAATTCTAAGCAACTTTATAATTTACTCCTATTATCATTTTTTCTTTGTTCTCTTGCTATCTTTATTTGAAAAAGAAGGCATCTTAGCTTTTTTTTTGGTTCAGACCCATGGACAGCACTTTTTTATTGGTGGATTAATTTATCCACCAATCAGCAAGTACAACCTAGGTTGTTCACCAAAAATGGACCGGCATCTAAACTTACATTCTTGCATTTCAAATAAAGATACCAAGAGAATGAAGAAAATTTGATACTAGGAGTAAATTAGAAAGTTGCTTAAAATCGCATGCTCTATCTGAATCACGAAAGAAAAAAATTTGAGTTCAGTGTCCCTTTAATAAATAATAAAAGCACATGACAAAGGGACATTAAACACTAAAGAAACATTGTAGATATAATGCTGTATACACACAAAATTACAATAAGAATGCTATGTAGATATTAGTTTTTTTTTAAATTATATTAGTTGTTTAAATATTGATAAAATGAGTGCAAAGTGTTAGTATTCATAAAGTAATGTTGTAACCTAGGTTTATCTCCTCAGCTGAGGCCAGCTAGGGGAATTATAAATTAGCTATCTATCTACCCTATCAGACAATGCTGTACAGCTTTTGATGTGACATTTTGTGCTTGCATATAGTGAGAGAGTACAATCAGCTGCTGCAGTCTATACTCCTGACCTCATTGGCTGCCTCTCTTTGATACTGCTACCTTAAAGGACCAGTCAACACAGTAGATTTGCATAATCAACAAATGCAAGATAACAAGACAATGCAATAGCACTTAGTCTGAACTTCAAATGAGTAGTAGATTTTTTTCTGACAATTTTAAAGGTTATGTCTTTTTCCACTCCCCCTGTACCATGTGACAGACATCAGCCAATAACAAATGCATACACGTACCATGTGACAGCCATGTGACAGATCATGGTTCTGACACACTTATTCTTGCACATGCTCAGTAGGAGCTGGTGACTCAAACAGTTTAAATATAAAAAGACTGTGCACATTTTGTTAATGGAAGTCAATTGGAAAGTTGTTTAAAATAGCATGCGCTATCTGAATAATGAAAGTTTAATTTTGATTGAGTGTCCCTTTAATAGCTGTGCTGGGGACTGGGTGTAGCCATATGAGTTCCTCTAGTTGCACTTAGCATATGCAGTGCATATGGGTGGCACTCGATCAAGGGATGTGCCTTGCATTAAAAGGACAAGAAACACAAACTTTTTATTTTGTGACTCAGACAGACAATACAATAAAAAAACTCTATTATCAAATGTTCTTTGTTCTCTTTATACTCTTTGTTGAAGAGACACATAGGTAGGTAGTGTGCATATGTCTGGAGCACTACGTGGTACGAAATAGAGCTGTCATCTAATGCTTTTGCAAATGTGTAACATTCAGACACATGCACACTGCTGAGCTATCCATGCTTTCAACAAAGGATACCAAGAAAGTAAAGACATGTTGACGCTAGAAAGAAAATTTGAAAGTTATTTAAAATTACATGCTCTAACTGAACCATAAAATAAAAAGGTTGGGTTTCATGTTCCTTTAAAGGGACACTGAACCCAATTTTTTTCTTTCATGATTCAGATAAAGCATGCAATTTTAAGCAACTTTCTAATTGACTCCTATTATCAATTTTCTTCATTCTCTTGCTATCTTTATTTAAAAAAGAAGGCATCTAAGCTATTTTTTTGGTTCAGACCCTGGACAGCACTTGTTTATTGGTCAGTTAATCTAATCCACCATTCAGCAAGAACAACCCAGGTTGTTCACTAAAAATGGGCCGGCATCTAAACTTACATTCTTGCTTTTCAAATAAAGATACCAAGAGAATTAAGAAAATGTGATAATAGGAATAAATTAGAAAGTTGCTTAAAATTGCATGCTCTATCTGAATCACAAAATAAAAAAATTGGGTTCAGTGTCCCTTTAAGCTAAGCAAAGACAAATAATCTGCAACCTAACTACAAGGACATAGTACAACTACCAAAACAATCAGCATACAGTGAGTACAATGAAAAATATGTGCAACAATTAAATATCTATTTTCTTCCCTGTCTAAACAAACATTTTACAAAATGTAACTGAACATGAGCTTCATGTGATTTGTGGGCCTCCACCAATTGTATTATTTAAACTCTATGCTTCGTAAGAAAAGCTAGAAATGCGTGACTGGGCCCTAAACTACGTAGTTATGCAGCAGTCAGCATTATCAAACAACAAATTGAACTGTAAGAAAGCAAGTATCTATTATTTACCCAATGCATTTTATTTTAAAAATAAACAAACATTTTCAATGACAATTAAAAAAACTTGATGAACGTACACAAAGTACAACATTTGCATTCAATGTAAAAAAAAACAAAACAGTGAGGTATCCTCAGATGAGATGAAAATATTTTGATAGGTCTAGACTGCCTTGTAAAATGGTTGTCATGTTTTCTCTGGTTGTAATAAATAAGGGTGATGTCATGTGGATGCACAGAAGTTACTTGTTCTGTCTTCCTGGTAAAGAACGATCATGGTTCTGACCTTTGCTCTTTTTACACAGAAATTTAATGGGATCTTTTCTAAATCCTATTTAAACTTTTGATTTAATTGAATCTGTCAGTAAATCTAAGGATTACACAGAAAAGGAAAACAAAAACAGAACCAAAAGTGTGTATTCCATACCAGAGTCCTCTCAGTAGATAAACCCTCTCTCGGATGTAAAGAATAGAGATTATCATTTTTCTGTGCTACATTTGACAGAAATATATAGCAAAGCTATTACGAAGAGACACCTGTTCTATAATAGTTCTTAATAGGAATAGTTGTACAACAAATGCATTGAATACAGTGGTCCATCTGAAATCACAAAAGTGGAGCTTTGGACACCCCCTCAATATATGATGATCATTGGCCAATCCATATAATAAACACCAGCAGGACCTGTAAAAATTAGCCTCTATACATGAATTCATAACTCCCCAACTCCCCAACTATCCATAAAAATTCAGAATTCACCCCATTTAAGACTTTAAACCTGCAGCTGTTGGCAGCATATATTTCCCTTATTTATATGCCTTTAAAATAATAAAAGCAATGAGTTACCTATGCTCCTTGTTACAAGGTTGCTAAGTTACTTATACTTTGTAAATATACACCATGGTTGGTGGCCACTGGGTATATTGCATGTGCCAAGAGCCCATTAACTTGGTGTCCCTACACCAAAAATTAGGTTCACCACCATGCATTTGAAACATGCTATATATTTAATTGTGAAAAATTAGCTAGTGGCCCACCTACCAAATACTGCCTCAGAAACCCTTCACTAACATTCGCCCTATCATACATTATGCAAATTTTGGGGTGTATGCAACTGTGCAGTCCTAATTTACTTCCTGTGAGCTATAATTTATTCAATTTTATATTTATTGTCAAGAAATACCAACAGAGCTGTAAGAGCTTTCCTTATTACTTAGTGAGTTGCTGTGCTGAAAATTAAAAGTGTACAGACATGTACTTCCTCTTAGTTTAAAAATGAAATAAAATAGCAAGTTTATTCAATCCTTGTTCAGTAAACCTAACTGTGTTTAAATAGCCCCAGAATCATTTGCACTGGAATATCCATTGAAGTAAATTCAGCTTACATTTTTAAATGAATATAACAGAAAATATATGTTACATGGATGTTACATCATTAAATATTTATGATCATCAGCTGATTGGAAAAACACACACACGCCTAAAATGAAACTGTAAGCCTATTAAAGTAAGGTTATCTATAATAAGTAATATATTCTTAAATATTTTATGTTAGAATAAAGAACATAATTGTACAATAATCAGCTTCATCCATCTTTATAATTTTACATGCCTGTTTGCTACCCATGAGCACAGTAATTGGACACAGCTACTTTACCAAATGGCTTCTAACTATTGGACATGTGGTCAACCCCATTTAATTTTGCTTCCTTAGGTGTGCAATTAGTATGCTTAGTATAATTGCTGACACATAAAACATTCTATTCTATTTGTTATTTTCCTTTTATTTCTCAGAGTTATATTTTATTGTGTTGGTGTTGTTCAGGTAGTCTTTAACACATAGCAGACAGTTAAAGGGACAGTAAACTTTCATGATTCAGATAGAGCATGCAATTTTAAACAACTTTTTAATTTATTCTATTATCAAATTTGCATTGTTATTCTGGTATTCTTTGTTGAAGACTAAACCTAAGTAAGCTTAAAGGAGCTTAGCAGCGTGCACGTGTGTATAGCAGTCTATGGCAGCAGTGTTTGTAACTATCTATAACATTGCTATAAAGACTGTTTCAAACACTGCTGCCAGATGGGTTGAGACACATGAACGCTCCTGAGCTCACCTAGGATTACTCTTTGACAAATAATACAAAGAGAACTAAGCAAAATTGATACATTTGCTTAAAATGTTGTGTTCTATTAAATCAATTTAAGTTTAATTTTGACTTTACTGTCCATTTAAAAAATAGATAAAGATATGTAACACAGGTAGAATTACCCTCAATGAGTTATGTCAACTTAGTATCAAATGTAGTATTTTTTAATAAATCACATGATGTACAAGTGAGCAATTTGAAAGCAACGTTATAAAACACAAAGCTACAAAGTAATTAAAATTAAGCATATTTATGTATATTTGTGTTTAGTTCAAAATAAATTATAAATAAATTTGACTAAAGAGACAGTTAACACTTAAACACTTAAATGGATATGAAACCGATTTTTTTTTTCTTTCTTGATTCAGATCGAGCATGCAATTGTAAGCAACTTTCTAATTGGTGTCTAAATGTAACCACCAATCAACAAGCACTACCCAGGTGCTGAACCAAAAATGGGCCGGCTTCTAAGCTTACATTCCTGCTTTTTCAAATAAAGATACCAAGAGCATGAAGAAAATTTGATAATAGGAGTAAATTAGAACGTTGCTTAAAATTGCATGCTCTGTCTGAATAATGAAAGAAAAAAAATTGTGTTTCATATCCCTTTAAACTTTCTAATCTAATTGTTTTATTTATTTTGTTAATTTCCCTGTAAATGAAGAGCTTTGCAATCCTAAGAACTGATAGAGCTGACAGACCTTCACAAGCCTAACTCTACACCATATTGGTTCCTAATTTGCATAAGCAGAGATGATTAGACAACAGTTTGCTAACATAATGACCTAGGGGCCCATTTATCAAGCTCCGGATGGAGCTTGAGGGCCCGTGTTTCTGGCGAGCCTGCAGCAGACTCGCCAGAAACACTGGTTATGAAGCAGCGGCCTAAAGAACGCTGCTCCATAACCTGTCCGCCTGCTCTGAGCAGGCGGACAGACATCGCCGCAATTCAACCCGATCGATTATGATCGGGTTGATTGATACCCCCCCAACCTGCAGGGTGCGGCGTTGCACCAGCAGTTCACAAAAGCTGCTGGTGCAATGCTGAATACGGAGAGCGTATTGCTCTCCGCATTCAGCAAGGTCTGTCGGACCTGATCCGCACTGTCGGATCAGGTCCGACAGACCTTTGTTTTTAAATAGGCCCCCTAGTCTTGTCTACCCCAGTAACAAGTGGCAAATAAGATAAATAGTGGTGGTGTTTGGCTATTGAAAACCAGTGGTAGCAAACAAGGTGTTAATTCATTCTAAAAAAAATCAGAAACACCCAGTATGTTAGTTTATTGCAAGACTGCAGAAAAATATTTTAATTGCAAGGTGTTTACTGTCCCTTTAGCAGTTCAACTAATGTTTACCTCAAATATGTAAAAATGAAGGAATGCATCAGAAATATATATTACACTGTATTTCATTTCTCCTTGTCATAATGTTATTATAAATAAAAATAGCAATGGATTGATATTTGGATAACTAGTGTTATGTATTTTCTACCTGTGAGGAAGAATGGTATTATTTCCAAATTTCTTGCAAGAGAATCACATTTATAGCAATTTTGTACTACATAACTCACCAAAATTTCTAACATTAAAAGTGACAGAATACATAGAGTGCTTGTCATTGCTATGCAACATTTTGTTGTGTCAGTCTCATGGGTCACTGCTTTTCATTCTGAACGTACACATTTTGTTTTGTTTACAAAACTCTTTGTTTGCCGTTTTTCTATGTTTTGTACTTTTGAAGATGATATTGTGCACATGGAAAATTCCCTTGTGGTAAAAATGCCAGCTGATTTGCCAGTAAATAATCTAGGTCTGAATTAGTAATATTCGAGGGCAAGGTAATTAACATATTTATCCCCATGAATCTGAAATCAAGGAATTTCAGTCCCTCCTGGAAACAGCTTAAAGGGACGGTGCACTGTAAAATGTACTACTATTTTATTTCTTCCAAATTATACATTTTACCTACTGATTGTTCTCTGTAAGGGTATCCCAATAACAGCACCATGCATGTATTTGTTTGTCTTTATTAGACCATGACTGGTGCTGTTGGACTTTGTTTATTTGGATACGCTTGAGGTGGTTTGCAGTGAATTTGCACGTGCTGAACATAATTGGTGAGATGCTGCAACCTGTTTTGTATGAGTGTTCTCTATAAGGGACCAATTCTCAAAATCTCACTGATATGGAGAGAAGTCATCAGTTTACTTTACTGAGCATCAGTGCTTTTTTTGTTAAAGAAAAAGGTGCAGGCAATCATTGATTATTGATTGATATATTGTGCAAAGGAACAAAGTCGTTTACAATGCTTGATATATTTTACAGCCTCCTCTTGTGAAAACTAGAGTATTTACATAATGATTACAAATTTTACCTGTTATGATATGGCAGAGGTGATGGTACTCAGTACCAGTGAGTACCTCTACAATAAAGCCCTGCTCAGCATTATATAAGCACCTCTCCTTAACATACAGAACTCCCCTTAATGAGCTACACAATTCCGGTGATAAAAATTGCCTTTAAAGGGACAAAAAACAGGTTGAGATCTGTGCATATACTAAAATGGCTAATTAATTAAAAAATAGTTTGCATAAAATTTTTTTTTAAAAATTGCTGGCAAGTATTTTAAAATAATTTTTAAAAATAAGCAAACTGAATTACATAGCTAAGCTGCCCGGAGCAGCCAACTCCACCCCATTTTATCAGTGTTTAGACACAGGCATTGTATTTCAACTGAGTTCACAGCTTCTAGGCATACTCCAGCAGATAATCACTATGCACTTTTGCATTCCACCAAAAGAACAATAGATATAGATACAGCCATAGAAGGAAATATGTGGGGGGAGTTAGAGCTTTACAATTCAGAAACTAAAAAGAAAGGGTTAATAGCGAGGCACTGCGGTATAAATTTGCAGGTAAAGTAATTAAAGTACATATTATTATATTTTTGTCTCTATCCCAACTTGTTTTATGTCCCTTTAAAACAACCCCTGAGATTCCTAGTAATACAGACGATGCATCTGATAGAGTCTAACCACACCAGAGAGCTTCAGAGAATTGGGTCCTATGTATTGGGCTTTGGTATACATATAGATATAAGATAAGGAACTTCGCATTTATGTGCATAGAAAGTGATAATATATGGAAATTTGATTTTCCTGGTTTGTGGAGTCAAAGAACAAAAAATACTATTTATTATACACAATAAATATAGATTTATCATTCATTTTGTACTCTTTTGCTGGTATAACAAGTCATAGGAAATGCATTAAGGAGAAACCAATTTTACAGTACACTGCCCCTTTAAATTATTTTATTAAAGGGATGTTAAATAAAAATAGTTATTTTTCATGATTCAGAAAGAACATGCAATTTTAACTCCTTAAGGACAAGGCCATTTTTCAATTTCTTACCCTTAATGACCAGGGCTATTTTTACATTTCTGCAGTGTTTGTGTTTAGCTGTAATTTTCCTTCTTACTCATTTACTGTACCCACACATATTATATACCGTTTTTCTCGCCATTAAATGGACTTTTTAATGATACCATTATTTTCATCCTATCTTATAATTTAGTATAAAAAATATAAAATATGATGAAAAAATGGAAAAAACACACTTTTTCTAACTTTGACCCCCAAAATCTGTTACACATCTACAACCACCAAAAAAACACCCATGCTAAATAATTTCTACATTTTGTCCTGAGTTTAGAAATACCCAATGTTTACATGTTCTTTACTTTTTTTTGCAAGTTAAAGGGCAATAAATACAAGTAGCACTTTGCTTTATCCAAACCATTCTTATTTCAAAATTAGCAATAGTTACGTTGTAACACTGATATCTGTCAGGAATCCCTGAATATCCCTTTACATGTATATATATTTTTTTAGTAGTCAACCCAAAGTATTGATCTAGGCCAATTTGGTATATTTCATGCCACCATTTCACCTCCAAATGCGATCAAATAAAAAAAAATCACTAACTTTTTTCACAAACTTTTTCACAAACTTTAGGTTTCTCACTGAAATTATTTACAAACAGCTTGTGCAATTATGGCACAAATGGTTCTAAATACTTATCTGGGATCCCCTTTCTTTAGAAATAGCAGACATATATGGCTTTGGTGTTGCTTTTTGGTAATTAGAAGGCCGCTAAATGCTGCTGCGCACCATACTTGTATTATGCCAAGTAATGAAGGGGTTAATTAGGTAGCTTGTAGGGAGCTTTTAGGGTTAATTTTAACTTTAGTGTAGTGTAGTAGACAAGCCAACGTATTGATCTAGGCCCATTTTGGTATATTTCATGCCACCATTTCACCGCCAAATGCGATCAAATAAAAAAAAAACATTAACTTTTTCACTAACTTTAGGTTTCTCACTGACATTATTTACAATTAGCTTGTGCAATTATGGCACAAATGGTTGTAAATGCTTCTCTGAGATCCCCTTTATTCAGAAATAGCAGACATATATGGCTTTGGCGTTGCTTTTTGATAATTAGAAGGCAGCTAAATGTCGCTGCGCACCACACTTGTATTATGCCCAGCAGTGAAGGGGTTAATTAGGTAGCTTGTAGGGTTAATTTTAGCTTTAGCGTAGAGATCAGTCTTCCACCTGACACATCCCATCCCCTGATCCCTCCCTGACCCCTATCAAACAGTTCTATTCCCTCCCCCATCCCAGAATTGTCACCGCCATCTTAAGTACTGGCAGAAAGTCTGCCAGTACTAAAATAAAAGCCTTTTTTTAAGCATTTTTCTAAAATAAATAAATAAATAGTTTCTGCAGTGTAGGTTCCCCCCAACCTCCACAATCCCCCCCAAACAGCTCTCGTAATCTCCCCCAATTTCTTAACAAATTTGCTTTTTTTTTTTTTCCTACTACCCCCCTCCCAGATCCCATTCCCAACAACATTTCCCCTCTCCCTTTCCCACCGATTGGACTGTGCCTGCACGTGCGTGCGCTCCTGCCCCCCCCTGCGAGCTCCCGCCCACCTTCCCGGAACAGTGGCCGGTGTCATCACCGGAACTTGTCCAGCGATGGGCTGCCCACCCGCCTCCCTGCAGCTGCTCCCACCAACTAACGATCGGCACTATCGCTGGCCGATGCAGAGAGGGCCACAGAGTGTCCCTCTCTGCATTGGTGTGCCAAAAAAGGTATTGCAGTGATGCCTGAATATCGAGGCATCACGGCAATATCTTGAAAGTGGCTGGATGTGATCAGGATCGCTTCCAGATGCTTTAAACCCCTAACGACGTAAGGGTATGTCGTTGGTCTTTAACGACCAGTTTGTGTATGATGTACCCTGTACGACGTGTGTCGTTAAGGGGTTAAACAACTTTCCAATTTACTTCTATTATTAATTTGCTTCCTTTTTCTTGATATCCTTTGCTGAAAGGTTTATCTAGGTAAGCTCAGGAGCAGCAAAGACCCTAGGTTCTAGCTGCTGATTGGTGGCTGCATATACACTCACCTGCCACTTTATTAGGAAAACCTGTTCAATTGGTTGGTAACGCAAATTGGTATAAAAGCAAACAAGCTTCACAGAACTGTAACATTCAACAAAATTTCTTCCAGAGTATGAGTTCACAGCTTCTAGGCATGCTCCATCAGATAATCACTATGCACTTTTGCATTCCACCAAAAGAACAATAGATAAAGATACAGCCATTGAAGGAAATGTGTGGGGGCAGTTAGAGCTTTACACTTAAGAAACTAAAAAGAAAGGGTTAATGGCAAGGCACTGCAGTATAAATTTGCAGGTAAAGTAATTAAAGTACATATTATTATATTTTTGTCTCTATCCCAACTTGTTTTATGTCCCTTTAAAACAACCCCTGAGAGTCCTTGTAATACTGACGATGCATATGGCAGAGTCTAACCACACCAGAGAGCACTAGAGAATTGGGTCCTATGTATTGGGCTTAGGTATACATATAGAGATAAGGAAGCATTTATGTGCATAGAAAGTGATAATATATGGAAATTTGATTTTACTAGTTTGTGGGGTCAAAGAACAAAAAATACTATTTCTTATACACAATAAATATAGAGGAACAATTTATCATTAATTTTGTACTCTTTTGTTGGTATAACAAGTCATAGGAAATGCATTAATGCATTTTACAGTACACTGCCCCTTTAAATTATTTTATTAAAGGGACGTTAAATAAAAATATTTTTTTTCATGATTCAGAAAGAACATGCAATTTTAAACAACTTTCCTATTTACTTCTATCCTTTGCTGAAATGTTTATCTAGGTAAGCTCAGGAGCAGAAAATAACCTAGGTTCTAGCTGCTGATTGGTGGCTGCATATACACTCACCTGCCACTTTATTTGGTACACCTGTTCAATTGCTTGGTAACGCAAATTGGTACAAAAGCAAACAAGCTTCATAGCACTATATTATTCAACAAAAATATTCCAGAGTATGAATCTGACAGCAACGTTTCGGGCAGTCAACCCTTACTTATGCTATTTGATATAGCATGAGTAAGGGTTGAGAGCCTGAAACGTTGCTGTTAGATTCACACTCTCGAATAAATTTTGTTGAATAATATAGTTCTGTGAAGCTTGTTTGCTTTTGTGATACTTTGGAGGCTTGCAGTGGGCCTTTGCTTTTCACGTGCACTACCTATGGGATTTTGCTGATTCCTGTTTATACATTGGATAACACAAATTGGTAATCAGTCAATCACATGGCAGCAACTCAATGCATTTAGGCATCTAGACGTGGTGAAGACAACTTGCCATCAGAATGAGGAAGAAAGGGGATTTAAGTGACTTTGAACGTGGCATGGTTGTTGGTGCCAGACGGGCTGGTCTAAGTATTTCAAAAACTGGTCTGATGAGTCTCAATTGCAGCGGCATCATTCAGATGGTAGGGTCAGAATTTGGCGTAAACAACATGAAGGCATGGATCCATCCTGCCTTGTATCATCGGTTCAGGCTGGTGGTGGTGGTGTAATGGTGTGGGGGATATTTTCTTGGCACACTTTGGGCCGCTTAGTACCAATTTAGCATAATTTAAATGCCACCGCCTACCTGAGGTTTGTTGCTGACCATGTCCATCCCTTTATGACTACAGTGTACCCATCTTCTGATGGCTTATCCACCACGATAATGCACCATGTCACAAATATCAAATCATCTCAAACTGGTTTCTTGAACATGACAATGAGTTCACTGTACTCCAATGGCCCCCACAGTCACAGCAACTGCACACGTGATGCTTTCATGTCAATATGGACCAATATAGACCAAAATCTCTGAGGAATGTTCTCAACATCTTGTTGAATCTATGCCACAAAGAATTAAGCAAAAGAGGGTACAACCCTGTACTAGTAAGATGTATCTAATAAAGTGGCCGCTGAGTGTATTGACTATATATTGTCCGTATATACCATATATTGTCATTGGCTCACCCATGTGTTCAGTTAGAAACCAGTAGTGCATTGCTGCTCCTTCAACAAATTATACCAAAAGAATGAAGCAAATTTGATAATAGAATACTGGAAAATTGTTTAACATGGTATGTTCTACCTAAATCATAATTTTTTTTTTTTGGGTTTCATGTCCCTTTAAGTCAAGAATATTTCCTAAACTTTAGAATTTAGAAAAGATTTGTATATGCATTGTAAATATTTGGAATGTTGTGAAGTGCCCTGCTTAAAAAATCAAAATGTTAACATATTTTTTTTAAAAAAAGTAAAAGCTGGAGAGAAAGTAAAAAATACATAGGGCTAGATTATGAGTG
Source organism: Bombina bombina (assembly GCF_027579735.1). Classification (NCBI taxonomy): domain Eukaryota; kingdom Metazoa; phylum Chordata; class Amphibia; order Anura; family Bombinatoridae; genus Bombina; species Bombina bombina. Next base: position 959,395,159 of record NC_069500.1, read on the forward strand.
GAGTGTTATTTAAAACTCCCGCTTTGGCGCTAGCTGCATTTCACTTTGTTTTTTTGCACGCAATGGGTATATTACAAGTTAAAAGTAAAAAGCCTTTGCTCGCATGCTAACCCAACACACAAAAAAACAGAAGTTAGAATATCATGACAGTGTTAACGTATTCCTCCATTGACTTCAATAGTACGCAAAAAGTGAAAAAACACCCAACAAGTTGTGCAAACCCAATTGCATTTTCTCAAGTGTGCTAATCCAACATGAAATATTAATATTTCACATTCCAATATTCTTCACATAGCAGAACATGCTTCCAGTAATCCATGTCCTTAGTCTGCTTGTCTTCAGCAAACTATTTGCGGACTTTCTTGTGCATCATTCATTAGAAGAGGCTTCCTTCTTGGATGACAGCCATGCAGACCAATTTGATGCAGTGTGCGGTGTATGGTCTGAGCACTGACAGGCTTACCCCCCACCCCTTCAACCTCTGCAGCAATGCTGGCAGCACTCATAGGTCTATTTCCCAAAGACAACCTCTGGATACGACGCTGAGCACATGCACTCAACTTCTTTGGTTGACCATGGCGAGAGGAACCTGTCCTGTGAACCTGTCCTGTGAAACCACTGTATGTACTCACGTTTGTTTCCAACGGTTTAGACATTAATGGCTGTGTGTTGAGTGATTTTGAGGGGACAGCAAATTTACACTGTTATACAGGCTGTACACTCACTACTTTACATTGTAGCAAAGTGGCATTTCTTCAGTGTTGTCACATGAAAAGATGTAATAAAATATTTACAAAGATGTGAGGGGTGTAATCATTTTTGTGGGATACTGTATATATATATATATATATTCAGAAGAAATATATATAAAACTAGTTGGTCACGGTTGACTTTTAATCTTTTTAAACGTGCGTCGGAATTGGCTGACTAAATCACATGAGGGTTTGACTGCTATTGAGGACACCCACCGAATTTGAAGTTGCGGAGGAAAAGCGTAATGCGCTGATTTTTGCTCACAAGATTTTGCCGAAGGTAATTGGAACTGTCTCTGCTAACAGGCATAGTAGCTGGTGAATCGCGGGCAAGTAAAGAGTGTGGCCCCAAGAATGTATCCACTATAAACTAATGGATATCGATCACATCAAGGCGTGAGTACTATCTCAAAAAGTCATGAGCTTTATTCCATAACAATGAACTGTTTACTACACTAACATGCATGAAGACGGGATATAATCTTCTTTTTTGACATTAAGATCTGCATGCTAAGCCATACGAATGTGCTAACCAGACTTTTTGCTGTATTAACGTGAATGTTTATGGGGAATGTAAGCCTGGACCTTGAGGCAAGGAACTGTCTGTTATATCAATATACATGGTGGAATATTTACAAACTTGAATTCTGAGATTTGATAGGGCAGCCACACAATATCAAAGTGTTGCGATATCAAACAAAGTACGCCATGAACGGCTACATGTCGAATCACTTAAAATAAGAAGTGAATTGCTGCACACTATAAAACAAAACAAGGGCTCTGTTATCAAGTCCAACACTATTTAAGGACATTTATATATGTTCTCTTACCATGCATGGTTATCTTTTATAATATTATTAATGTCTGTGTCTGGGGATGTTTCTGGTCATGATAATAGGTTCCTTTTAGGTAATTCTCAGTCTATATCTGATGCTGATACAGCGGAAGTTGTGCGAAATAGAGTTTTACATCAACTCTTTCGTAAGGTTAAATCAAAGGATTCTTTTGATAATTGGTATCTGGGTTTAAAGGCAATGATCCGTGACCCAAAATATATTTTGTGTGATAACCGTGATGGTTATATAGCAAAATTGTTAGAATTGGCAAATGCTAAGGGCTCTAATGAGATAAATAAATTGATATATAATATATGGCCAATATTGTTTCTTTTGCAAGAATTTTGGGTTGACAAATATGTTCAGCAGAATGCTGAATTTACTATTGTATCAGCTGAGGTGAAAATTGTCTGAAAGCGAAAATAAGGTTCACTGCCAGGAAAAGACAGAACGGGAGTTGCAGCTTAAAATAGATGACTTAGAATACAGAGTTAGTGCTCTTAAAGACAGATTGACGTCTTCTAATCGTGAAAATTATGCTTTAACACATGTTAATGGCATTCTTGATAAACGAGTAATGTATCCTGAAAATGAGTTGGAGAAACTCAAGGAAAGTCAGTCTGAGTTATCTGTTCATTTTGAGGTTAAATTTTCAAATCCTGCTGATGTTGATTTTTCCTCAAAGGAAAAGAAAGATTAGGATCACAGAATTAAAAATTTTATACGTTCTGATTGTGATGAGGTGTCGGAGTCAGGAGAGGCAGAGGAATTTTCTGATGGTGCTGAAAGTATTGATTATAAAACATTGCCAAATAAAAGGAAACAAGCAAAACAATTGAATGTTAGACATAATGATGTGAAAATCATAAAGTTTCTTAAGGAAACTATTCAACCATTTGATGCATGTAGTAAAACATCAATTGTTGATCATATAGATTTATTTGAATGTACTTTGGAATTGCTGGAGGTGACAGATAACAGTTCTAAGATACTTTATTTACCTTGGACATTTGTTGTTAAGCATTTTGGATTTTTCAAAAGTCTTGAGGAAGAGGGGGTTAAACAGTGGGATGATATAAAGGATGAACTGTATACAGCCTTTTCCTCTCTTAAATATGTCCTTGCAAAGAAAAAAAGTTTGTATAGTATGAAATGTGCAGATGATCAGTGCCCTCGTGATTTTCTGGCTTGTCTCAAATGCTCTTATTGTGAGAGTGAAGCAGCGGCAGATTGTAATTACCCGGAATTTAAACAATTGTATTTTTATGCATTACCTGCATACATACGCCAAAATCTGGTTAGAGATTTTAACCCGACAGTGTCATTAAATTGGCTTGTTAAAGAATGTACCAAAGTTTATGAAATTGACCAACTTGAGTTAAAGGGTGTTTCTAAAACAAAGAGTTATTCAGGCCAAGTAGCAGAAATTAGTGTTACCTCTGAGCATCCATTACAGTACAGTCAGAATTCTCAGACAGAGAATGGTTCAGGAGTTGGGGGGGCCGAGACAGAACACACAGGGTCCTGCAAATGCTAATACTGATTATTTTGGTCGAGGGAAAAGAAACTGGTTTAACAGAAGCTATTATAATAATAGGTTTCCTAGCAGAGGATCTGCAAATACTAATCCTACAGCAACAGCTGTAAAACAACCTGCCCCTTCCAGTCCAAAGGAGGGAACTTTTAAGAAAGTTCCTCAAAAGTCTGAAGACTATGGTAGGCTGGAAAAACAGGTTAAGGAGTTAAGCTTGCAGATGAGCCGGTTGATGTCAATGCTTTCCCAGCCAAACGTGAAATCAGAAAAGAACCCTTTTTCTGCCTGCCAGCCTAGTACTAGTCAAGTAAATTGACTAATTAATGATACCCCAAAGCAAACTCCAGGATTTGATGTGGTTAATGAATCTAATGTACAAATATTGTCTGATGTAAATAGTAATTTAGAAAATGTTATTGCTCATGGTACTTATGTTTCCTCAGGTGAAAATGTGGTAAAGCTTCAATCTAATCAAAAAATTATTTTAAGTGATCATGTAAGCTCTAATGAATGCAAAAATGCTTCTCTCCCTTTAACAGGACAGACTGAGAGTGTGTCATGTGTCGCTCCTTATCCTGTTCATATGGGTTTAAGAGATAACATGTTACTTGAAAACTGTAGTCATATGCAGGATTTTATAAAATCCCATGAAACTACAGCAGTCTTGCAAGCTTTACCTGGAGGTGGTGGTAATGGGTTGATACTGGATACCCATACCATTAATACTGATAATTCACCTAAAATTTTCACAATACAATTGTTAGGTGATTCATCCTTAGAGGGGGGCAATATTTCTACATGTAAACAATGGAAGAATGCTAACATGCTGGAGCATTCTCAATTTTCTCTGTGAAAGGCAGGAAAGAAATCAGAGGTATTATTTACCCCTCAATATCCAAAACATTATGGGACAGGTTATGAGCCTGTTTGACACTGGTTCTCAAATTACTGTCATGTCAGAAAATATTTTTAGGTAAATCATGGACATAGCTCCAGAGGAGTTAAAGTTAAAAACCTACACTGGTATTTTGCAAAATTTTGATGGAAAACCTATTGAAGTTATAGGTTATATATGGCTTAAAATCAAAATTGGGAAAATGTCCCTGCAACATCCAGTTGTTGTGGTTAAAGCAGCTGAAGAACAATTTCTTTTTGAGAATGATTTGCTTAGACGTCTTAATCCTATAATTGATTGCATAAATGGTGTTGTATGGTTACAGGTGAATACATCAATCAATTATCAACGGGTTAAATATAATACTAACCCAAAGTGTTGTCATATAATTGAGCATAGACAGGATTCTGTTGAAATTCATTTTCGGAACAGTCAAGTACCTGAGATGACAATCCTACAAAAAAAAGGATGTTGGCATGCTGTTATATATACAGAGAGTGCAGAATTATTAGGCAAGTTGTATTTTTGAGGATTAATTTTATTATTGAACAACAACCATGTTCTCAATGAACCCAAAAAACTCATTAATATCAAAGCTGAATAGTTTTGGAAGTAGTTTTTAGTTTGTTTTTAGTTATAGTTATTTTTGGGGGATATCTGTGTGTGCAGGTGACTATTACTGTGCATAATTATTAGGCAACTTAACAAAAAACAAATATATACCCATTTCAATTATTTATTTTTACCAGTGAAACCAATATAACATATCAACATTCACAAATATACATTTCTGACATTCAAAAACAAAAACAAATCAGTGACCAATATAGCCACCTTTCTTTGCAAGGACACTCAAAAGCCTGCCATCCATGGATTCTGTCAGTGTTTTTATCTGTTCACCATCAACATTGCGTGCAGCAGCAACCACAGCCTCCCAGACACTGTTCAGAGAGGTGTACTGTTTTCCCTCCATGTAAATCTCACATTTGATCATGGACCACAGGTTCTCAATGGGGTTCAGATCAGGTGAACAAGGAGGCCATGTCATTAGATTTTCTTCTTTTATACCCTTTCTTGCCAGCCACGCTGTGGAGTACTTGGACGCGTGTGATGGAGCATTGTCCTGCATGAAAATCATGTTTTTCTTGAAGGATGCAGACTTCTTCCTGTACCACTGCTTGAAGAAGGTGTCTTCCAGAAACTGGCAGTAGGAATGGGAGTTGAGCTTGACTCCATCCTCAACCCGAAAAGGCCCCACAAGCTCATCTTTGATGATACCAGCCCAAACCAGTACTCCACCTCCACCTTGCTGGCGTCTGAGTCGGACTGGAGCTCTCTGCCCTTTACCAATTCAGCCACGGGCCCATCCATCTGGCCCATCAAGACTCACTCTCATTTCATCAGTCCATAAAACCTTAGAAAAATCAGTCTTGAGATATTTCTTGGCCCAGGCTTGTCGTTTCAGCTTGTGTGTCTTGTTCAGTGGTGGTCGTCTTTCAGCCTTTCTTACCTTGGCCATGTCTCTGAGTATTGCACACCTTGTGCTTTTGGGCACTCCAGTGATGTTGCAGCTCTGAAATATGGCCAAACTGGTGGCAAGTGGCATCTTGGCAGCTGCACGCTTGACTTTTCTCAGTTCATGGGCAGTTATTTTGCACCTTGGTTTTTCCACACGCTTCTTGCGACCCTGTTGACTATTTTGAATGAAACGATTGATTGTTCGATGATCACGCTTCAGAAGCTTTGCAATTTTAAGAGTGCTGCATCCCTCTGCAAGATATCTCACTATTTTTGACTTTTCTGAGCCTGTCAAGTCCTTCTTTTGACCCATTTTGCCAAAGGAAAGGAAGTTGCCTAATAATTATGCACACCTGATATAGGGTGTTGATGTCATTAGACCACACCCCTTCTCATTACAGAGATGCACATCACCTAATATGCTTAATTGGTAGTAGGCTTTCGAGCCTATACAGCTTGGAGTAAGACAACATGCATAAAGAGGATGATGTGGTCAAAATACTCATTTGCCTAATAATTCTGCACTCCCTGTATGTGACAATGTAATTCAAGTTAATCCAAAAGAGATTGCAGGTACTTTGGTGGAAGGTGATGTACTAACTATTTCTTTTCTTCAGAAGAATGGTAAGTCATCTGATTTAAAGAATCATACTCAGTGTTTAACTGATTTAAAAGAAATATATCATGAATTGTTTATTCCTCTTCAAATTAATGATATTGGAAGGATAAAACATGCAAAACTTGCCCTTAATAGAGAGCATAGTTACATTAGTAGTTGCTTATTAAGACAATTAGAAAATCCAATGATAATTAGGAATCTTCCACCTTATGATCAGTGGGTGCATGATATTGATGGTGATGTTACAGACGCAGCTGTTGTAGCTAAATGCTTGTTGTCTGTCTCTCTTGGAAATAAGACTACCAGACATTTATTTTTGGTTTTGGATGAGCCAAAATATCAAATGTATATTGGAAATTATTTATTACATCGCTTTGCTGTTCAAATTGATTTTACCAATCATATTTTATGGTCAAGATTAAAGAGTAACCCTCTAAACTATATGGATGACATAAAGGTTTTGAGATCTGCTCAACAATTGCCATATGCAATGATTGTACAAGTTCAAAATAGGTTAAAAGGGGGAAAGAAATTCAAGGCTCTGATGCTCTGATAAATATATGTCAGAAGATCCAACAATTGGGCATACCTGTTACTCATATGCCATTGGTCAATATTCACCAGATGCGATTTACCATTTTGGTAAATAATGTGATGCCCCATAGTATATGCTTGGAGAGGACGGAGTACTATAGTGGCGTTTGCAATAGATTCTGAGTATTTCACCTCTGATCCCACTAATTCTGTTATAGGTCTTATCCCTGAGGGATATTTAACAGAAGAGCAGATAGTGGAGCAATGTTTCCATTCTCAACCTGATGGATTGTTCACAGTGCAATCTGTATACCCTTTCAAGGAAAAGGAAGACATATGTAAGATTACGGAATCTGAGATTATCTTTGATCAAAAACTCTCTGATGATGAATCAGAAGGGTATGCAAAGGAAGAGAAGAAGAGGGTAAATATGATTACAAAGGACCTATCTGTACAGCTCGAAGAGAGATATGAGATAGGTAAACCTGAAATTTTTCCTGGATTTAATGAAATGGTGGAGGAACAGATTTCTTTGGCAGATGGGTGTTCTAATGAAAGGGAATGCCAACAATTAAGAGAAATCTTGATGGAATTTCAGGAGATATTTGCCAAAGATTCTTATGACTGTGGTTCAACAGATCTACATATTCTTTGGATTCCAACTGATCCTAAAGCACATCCAGTATACGTGAGACAATATTGTCTGCCATTGGCCTCCTATGAATCTTTAGCAGATATTATTAAGAACTTGGAATCAAGAGGTATTATTAAACCAATACATAGTCCCTTTAATACTCCTATTCTGGGAGTATTGAAACCAAATGGGCAATGGCGGTTGTGTGCTGACTTGAGACAGCTTAATAAGCGTGTGCCTATGTCAGGATGGCCAGTCCCATACATAGATCAATGTCTTGCACAGATACAAGGTTCTAAAATCTTTACAACCTTAGACTGTGCACAAGGTTATTGGACTGTCAAGGTGTGTGAGGAGGACCAACCTAAACTTGCATTTTCATTTGGTGGAGAACAGTTTACCTGGGTCAGGATGCCTTTTGGATATATTAATTCAGGACAGGGGAACACAAGCAGACGGCACAAGGGGCCACACGGAGCTAGCATGATGACCACACCCTTTCCAGAGGAGATGGGAGGCTAAGCTGACCAGATAGACAAGTCAGGATAATGGCGAGAGAGGGTCCAGGGGTAACCTAAGAGGGTCTATTTACACTGAACCCCAGTGAAGGATCCCACAATATTGATAAGTAGGAAACAAACCTATATGAAACAGTTTTATTAATATGATTTATGCTCTTTACATTTATATTGAAATATTTTGTTTGGTAATTCCTGTTAACCTGGTCTTATCTGTCGACAATAACACTGGGTCAATCAGGAATCTGGTAAAAATATAATTTTCTTATGGACTTTCAGGATTATTAGTTTACCTGATTCTTGCCAGCTATGCTGAGAATTTAAATAACAAAATTTTATGTTTCTCTATTATACATGCAAGCTACTGCAAGTAAAATAATTTTTTAAACCTGATAATCATTAAATCATTGTAAATCATTGTAATGATGTATGCTTATTGATTTGCTTTATTCAAATATTGCTTATTATTTGTAATAATTCTTTTAATAAACTTAGGCCTAGATTTAGAGTTCGTCGGTAAAAGGGCTGTTAACGCTCCGCGGGCTTTTTTCTGGCCGCACCATAAATTTAACTCTGGTATCGAGAGTTAAAACAAATGCTGCGTTAGGCTCCAAAAAAGGAGCGTAGGGCATTTTTACCGCAAATGCAACTCTCGATACCAGAGTTGCTTACGGACGTGGCCGGCCTCAAAAACGTGCTCGTGCACGATTCTCCCATAGGAAACAATGGGGCTGTTTGAGCTGAAAAAAAACCTAACACCTGCAAAAAAGCAGCGTTCAGCTCCTAACGCAGCCCCATTGTTTCCTATGGGGAAACACTTCCTACGTCTGCACCTAACACCCTAACATGTACCCCAAGTCTAAACACCCCTAACCTTACACTTATTAACCCCTAATCTGCCTCCCCCGCTATCGCTGACCCCTGCATTACAGTTTTAACCCCTAATCTTCCGCTCCGTAAACCGCCGCAACCTACGTTATCCCTATGTACCCCTAATCTGCTGCCCTAACATCGCCGACCCCTATGTTATATTTATTAACCCCTAATCTGCCCCCCACAACGTCGCCGACACCTGCCTACACTTATTAACCCCTAATCTGCCGAGCGGACCTGAGCGCTACTATAATAAAGTTATTAACCCCTAATCCGTCTCACTAACCCTATCATAAATAGTATTAACCCCTAATCTGCCCTCCCTAACATCGCCGACACCTACCTTCAATTATTAACCCCTAATCTTCCGATCGGAGCTCACCGCTATTCTAATAAATGTATTAACCCCTAAAGCTAAGTCTAACCCTAACACTAACACCCCCCCTAACTTAAATATAATTTACATATAACGAAATAAATTAACTCTTATTAAATAAATTAATCCTATTTAAAGCTAAATACTTACCTGTAAAATAAACCCTAATATAGCTACAATATAAATTATAATTATATTTTAGCTATTTTAGGATTAATATTTATTTTACAGGCAACTTGGTATTTATTTTAACCAGGTACAATAGCTATTAAATAGTTAATACCTATTTAATAGTTACCTAGTTAAAATAATAACAAAATTACCTGTAAAATAAATCCTAACCTAAGATATAATTAAACCTAACACTACCCTATCAATAAAATAATTAAATAAACTACCTACAATTACCTACAATTAACCTAACACTACACTATCAATAAATAAATTAAACACAATTGCTACAAATAAATACAATTAAATAAACTAGCTAAAGTACAAAAAATAAAAAAGAACTAAGTTACAGAAAATAAAAAAATATTTACAAACATAAGAAAAATATTACAACAATTTTAAACTAATTACACCTACTCTAAGCCCCCTAATAAAATAACAAAGCCGCCCAAAATAATAAATTCCCTACCCTATTCTAAATTTAAAAAGTTACAAGCTCTTTTACCTTACCAGCCCTGAACAGGGCCCTTTGCGGGGCATGCCCCAAGAAGTTCAGCTCTTTTGCCTGTAAAAGAAAACATACAATACCCCCCCCCAACATTACAACCCACCACCCACATACCCCTAATCTAACCCAAACCACCCTTAAATAAACCTAACACTAAGCCCCTGAAGATCTTCCTACCTTGTCTTCACCATACCAGGTTCACCGATCCGTCTGGCTCCGATATCTTCATCCAACCCAAGCGGGGGCTAGACATCCACTGAAGAAGTCCAGAAGAGGGTCCAAAGTCTTCCTCCTATCCGGCAAGAAGAGGACATCCGGACCGGCAAACATCTTCTCCAAGCGGCATCTTCTATCTTCTTCCATCCGGTGCGGAGCGGGTCCATCTTGAAGCAGGCGACGCGGATCCATCCTCTTCTTCCGATGTCTCCCGACGAATGACGGTTCCTTTAAGGGACATCATCCAAGATGGCGTCCCTCGAATTCCGATTGGCTGATAGGATTCTATCAGCCAATCGGAATTAAGGTAGGAATTTTCTGATTGGCTGATGGAATCAGCCAATCAGAATCAAGTTCAATCCGATTGGCTGATCCAATCAGCCAATCAGATTGAGCTCGCATTCTATTGGCTGTTCCGATCAGCCAATAGAATGCGAGCTCAATCTGATTGGCTGATTGGATCGGCCAATCGGATTGAACTAGATTCTGATTGGCTGATTCCATCAGCCAATCAGAAAATTCCTACCTTAATTCCGATTGGCTGATAGAATCCTATCAGCCAATCGGAATTCGAGGGACGCCATCTTGGATGACGTCCCTTAAAGGAACCGTCATTCGTCGGGAGACATCGGAAGAAGAGGATGGATCCGCGTCGCCTGCTTCAAGATGGACCCGCTCCGCACCGGATGGAAGAAGATAGAAGATGCCGCTTGGAGAAGATGTTTGCCGGTCCGGATGTCCTCTTCTTGCCGGATAGGAGGAAGACTTTGGACCCTCTTCTGGACTTCTTCAGTGGATGTATAGCCCCCGCTTGGGTTGGATGAAGATATCGGAGCCAGGACGGATCGGTGAACCTGGTATGGTGAAGACAAGGTAGGAAGATCTTCAGGGGCTTAGTGTTAGGTTTATTTAAGGGTGGTTTGGGTTAGATTAGGGGTATGTGGGTGGTGGGTTGTAATGTTGGGGGGGGGGTATTGTATGTTTTCTTTTACAGGCAAAAGAGCTGAACTTCTTGGGGCATGCCCCGCAAAGGGCCCTGTTCAGGGCTGGTAAGGTAAAAGAGCTTGTAACTTTTTAAATTTAGAATAGGGTAGGGAATTTATTATTTTGGGGGGCTTTGTTATTTTATTAGGGGGCTTAGAGTAGGTGTAATTAGTTTACAATTGTTGTAATATTTTTCTTATGTTTGTAAATATTTTTTTATTTTCTGTAACTTAGTTCTTTTTTATTTTTTGTACTTTAGCTAGTTTATTTAATTGTATTTATTTGTAGCAATTGTGTTTATTTAATTTATTGATAGTGTAGTGTTAGGTTAATTGTAGGTAATTGTAGGTAGTTTATTTAATTATTTTATTGATAGGGTAGTGTTAGGTTTAATTATATCTTAGGTTAGGATTTATTTTACAGGTAAATTTGTTATTATTTTAACTAGGTAACTATTAAATAGTTCTTAACTATTTAATAGCTATTGTACCTGGTTAAAATAAATACCAAGTTGCCTGTAAAATAAATATTAATCCTAAAATAGCTATAATATAATTATAATTTATATTGTAGCTATATTAGGATTTATTTTACAGGTAAGTATTTAGCTTTAAATAGGATTAATTTATTTAATAAGAGTTAATTTATTTCGTTAGATAAAAATTATATTTAATTTAGGGGGGTGTTAGTGTTAGGGTTAGACTTAGCTTTAGGGGTTAATACATTTATTAGAATAGCGGTGAGCTCCGATCGGAAGATTAGGGGTTAATAATTGAAGGTAGGTGTCGGCGATGTTAGGGAGGGCAGATTAGGGGTTAATACTATTTATGATAGGGTTAGTGAGGCGGGTTAGGGGTTAATAACTTTATTATAGTAGCGGTGCGGTCCGCTCGGCAGATTAGGGGTTAATAAGTGTAGGCAGGTGTCGGCGACGTTGAGGGGGGCAGATTAGGGGATAATAAATATAATATAGGGGTCGGCGGTGTTAGGGGTAGCAGATTAGGGGTACATAGGGATAACGTAGGTGGCGGCGCTTTGCGGTCGGAAGATTAGGGGTTAATTATTTTAAGTAGCTGGCGGCGATGTTGTGGGGGGCAGATTAGGGGTTAATAAATGTAATATAGGGGTCGGCGGGGTTAGGGGCAGCAGATTAGGGGTACATAAGTATAACGTAGGTGGCGGTCGGAAGATTAGGGGTTAAAATTTTTAATCGAGTGGCGGCGATGTGGGGGGACCTCGGTTTAGGGGTACATAGGTAGTTTATGGGTGTTAGTGTACTTTAGGGTACAGTAGTTAAGAGCTTTATAAACCGGCGTTAGCCAGAAAGCTCTTAACTCCTGCTATTTTCAGGCGGCTGGAATCTTGTCGTTAGAGCTCTAACGCTCACTGCAGAAACGACTCTAAATACCAGCGTTAGAAAGATCCCATTGAAAAGATAGGCTACGCAAATGGCGTAGGGGGATCTGCGGTATGGAAAAGTCGCGGCTGTAAAGTGAGCGTTAGACCCTTTAATCACTGACTCCAAATACCAGCGGGCGGCCAAAACCAGCGTTAGGAGCCTCTAACGCTGGTTTTGACGGCTACCGCCGAACTCTAAATCTAGGCCTTAGTTTGCTCAGTGGCGTCACTAGGGTTGGTGTCACCCGGTGCGGTAAGTCATGGTGTCACCCCCCCCCAGAAAGCAGACACAAAACAAAAACACAGGCAAACACTCAGACACACTTAAAAACATACTCAGATGCACACACAAACACTCGGAAACACAATAAGACACACACACAAAAACACACACACAAAAACACTGAGACACACAAAAACTCAGACACACACATACAAAATATGTAAACTGCACTGAATTAATTATGAAGCTCATGCCTAGAGCTGCTCCCTGGCTCAGCAGAACATCAAATGAAAGATAAACAGAGCACTCTAAAATAAATCACTGAAGAAAAGGTTTAAGCATGCAAACTATGAAAATTAGGCTCTCTGACTCTGTTCCAAGTCTGTCAGTGCACAGCCCTGGGCCGCATGTCACTGAGCAGTGAGCACAGATAGGCAGGCAGGTTTAGGCTAGCAGCGCAACTTTGCAAGCCCCACGGCACACCCACAACATTCATAGTGAAATTGGGCAGGGGAGGAGCAAAGTACAAACAAGCAAAAGCAGCCGGGAAAACTATTTGTTGAAATTGCAGCACTGGCTCAAGGGGCAAAAAAAATTTTGTGTCTACAACTTCCCCAGTCCCACTAATGTTCACAAATGCCAGCCTCTAATAAAATAATCTATGCATCTCAAAATTGTATTTCTTTGAATTTCAATAAAATGTAAAAAAAATAAAAAATAAAAAAAAAATATTTTTTTTGGTGTCACCCCCTGGAGGGTGTCACCCAGGTGCGACCCGCACCCCCCGCACCCCCTAGTGACGCCACTGAGTTTGCTTATTGATCTGGTCTCAGTTTAAAAGGACAGTATACACTCATTTTCATATAACTGCATGTAATAGAAACTACTATAAAGAATAAGATGCACAGATACTGATATAAAAATCCAGTATAAAACTGTTTAAAATCTTACTTAGAAGCTGTCAGTTTGGCTCTGTTGAAAAGGTAGCTGGAAAGCCCACTGCAAGTGGCAAATAAGACCCTCCCCCCTCCCCCTTCTTTTGCATATGAAAAGACCCTTTACACAAACAGGAGCAAGCTGGAGAAGGTAGCTGACGGTATTCACATAAAACTTTGGGGCTTGGTTAGGAGTCTGAAAATCAGAGCAATGTTATTTAACCCCTTAGTGACCAGAGCACTTTTCCATTTTCTGTCCGTTTGGGACCAAGGCTATTTTTACATTTTTGCGGTGTTTGTGTTTAGCTGTAATTTTCTTCTTACTCATTTACTGTACCCACACATATTATATACCGTTTTTCTCGCCATTAAATGGACTTTCTAAAGATACCATTATTTTCATCATATCTTATAATTTACTATAAAAAAATGATAAAATATGAGGAAAAATGGAAAAAAAACACACTTTTTCTAACTTTGACCCCCAAAATCTGTTACATATCTAAAACCACCAAAAAACACCCATGCTAAATAGTTTCTAAATTTTGTCCTGAGTTTAGAAATACCCAATGTTTACATGTTCTTTGCTTTTTTTGCAAGTTATAGGGCCATAAATATAAGTAGCACTTTGCTATTTCCAAACCATTTTTTTCCAAAATTAGCGCTAGTTACATTAGAACACTGATATCTTTCAGGAATCCCTGAATATCCCTTGACATGTATATATTTTTTTTTGTAGACATCCCAAAGTATTGATCTAGGCCAATTTTGGTATATTTCATACCACCATTTCACCGCCAAATGCGATCAAATACAAAAAATTGTTCACTTTTTCACAAATTTTTTCACAAACTTTAGGTTTCTCACTGAAATCATTTACAAACAGCTTGTGCAATTATGGCATAAATGGTTGTAAATTCTTCTCTGGAATCCCCTTTGTTCAGAAATAGCACACATATATGGCTTTGGTGTTGCTTTTTGGTAATTAGAAGGCCGCTAAATGCCACTGCGCACCACAAGTGTATCATGCCCAGCAGTTAAGGGGTTAATTAGGGAGCTTTTAGGGAGCTTGTAGGGTTAATTTTAGCTTTAGTGTAGTGTAGTAGACAACCCCAAGTATTGATCTAGGCACATTTTGGTATATTTCATGCCACCATTTCACCGCCAAATGCGATCAAATTAAAAAAAAACGTAAAATTTTTCACAATTTTAGGTTTCTCACTGAAATCATTTACAAACAGCTTGTGCAATTATGGCACAAATGGTTGTAAATGCTTGTCTGGGATCCCCTTTGTTCAGAAATAGCAGACATATATGACTTTGGCGTTGCTTTCTGGTAATTAGAAGGCCACTAAATCCTGTTGCGCCTCACACGTGTATTATGGCTAGCAGTGAAAGGGTTAATTAGGGAGTTTGTAGTGAGCTTGCAGGGTTAATTTTAGCTTTAGTGTAGAGATCAGCCTCCCATCTGACACATCCCACCCCCTGATCCCTCCCAAACAGCTCCCTTCCCTCCCCCACCCCACAATTGTCCCCGCCATCTTAAGTACTGGCAGAAAGTCTGCCAGTACTAAAATAAAAGGGTTTTTAAAAAAAAATGAATTTTTTTTTAGCATATTTACATATGCTACTGTGTAGGATCCCCCCCTTAGCCCCCAACCTCCCTGATCCCCCCCAAAACCGCTCTCTAACCCTCCCCTCTGCCTTATTGGGGGCCATCTTGGGTACTGGCAGCTGTCTGCCAGTACCCAGTTTACAATAAAAAATGCTTTTTTTTTGTTTTTTTTTGTTTTTTTTCTGTAGTGTAGCTTCCCCCCCCCACCCCCCACAGACTAACCCCCACCACCTTGCTTATTGTTTAAAATTTTATTTTTGATATATTTTTTATTTCCCATTTTCTGTAGTGTAGCGGTTCCCACCCGCTCCCTCCCCGTGCACGCGCCCCCCCCCCCCCCCCCGTGCACCGCGCGCGCGCCCGTGCGTGCCCCCAGCCACCCCCGCCCACGATCCCGCCCCCCTTCACATCCACATGGCCATCGATGGCCGCCACCCGCCTCCCGGTCCGGCTCCCACCCACCAACGCAGGTAGCCACCGATCTCCGGTGCAGAGAGGGCCACAGAGTGGCTCTCTCTGCACCGGATGACTTAAAAACGTTATTGCAGGATGCCTCCATATCGAGGCATCACTGCAATAACCGGAAAGCAGCTGGAAGCGAGCAGGATCGCTTCCAGCTGCTTTCCACACTGAGGACGTGCAGGGTACGTTCTCAGGCATTAACTGCCTTTTTTCTGAGGACGTACCCTGCACGTCCTCAGTCGTTAAGGGGTTAAAAATAAGCAAAACTATACATTTATTAAAAAAAAAAAAAACTTTATGGGCTATATAAATAGATCATCTACAAAACATTTATGCAAAGAAAAAATTAGTGTATAATGTCCCTTTAATTAATAGACAAATCAGAACTAAAAGGATTCAGGTTTTATATATATTATCCTTTGCAAATTATATAATTCACACATTGCCGCTGCAAAGTTGGTAACCGCTATTATATATATAATGAGTTACATTATCAGAATGATATAGAGGTTCCATAATATTTATTGTGTCTAAACACATAATACACTTTGCAGGTACACTACTGAAATAAAAATAATAATAATAATAATAATAATAATAATAATAATAATAATAATAATAATAATAATAATAATAAGGATAATATTCACAATAATGTACTGTGATTTTGGCAAATAAAATTATATATAGGTATAGATATATACACACACACATATATATATATATATATATATATATATATATATATATATATAAAAATATCTACTTAAAGAACATTGTAATGTGAAATATTTGCACTACATGCACAGTTAAACACTTTATGAAATATGAATATTGCATAAATATGATTTTTCATGTTTTCAGCTACTTGACTGCAAAGGGCTAAAATGGACACAAACATACACACACATATATGTATACATATGTATTTATATGTTTATAGGTGTATATATCTCTGTAAATACATATATAAACATATAAATACATATGTACACACACATATATACATACATGTACATATTAAGACATGTATATGTATGTATCTCTATATTAAAGCCCTTTGCATGACTTTTTTTTCCTAACACCTGAGACCTCATATCTTTGAGCCCTTATAACTTTTTAAAATATTTTTTAAATAATTTTTTATCAGACAGTGTCAATTTGATTGTAACTATTTTTTTTAAATGTGTTTTTGAAGTTTTTTTCCACTTTTTATTCGAGCGTAACAGTTATGACTCACATACTTGGCACTCTTCATGCAACCAATAATACGTAACCAACGTTGGGGTACAAAAAGGCCGCAGCCCGCATTTATTAACACAAACAAATGTTTACAAATAAACAACCACTTAACCAATGTGGTTACAAACCCTGGGGTGCCGCCCATCATCCACCACACGTGCCTTCCACTGGCTGTTGCCAGGCACGCCCCCTTTTCTTAAACTCTCTCCCATCGTCCGATGAGGTACCATTACCACATAAAACTTGCCTGATAAGGCCAGCACCCGCCCCACAGCTGCGACAACCTCAAATCCTTAAAACAAAGGGAGGGATGGAGCTTTTCCCGCTTCAACAGGGAAACTGATCTGGCTTCCGCCTCACAAACCCCTCTAACCCTTTCCCAGCTCCTCCTCCACCCAACTCTGTCCAGCAACCCACTGCTATTGGCCTGCAGTGTGGTCACATGCCCCTGCCCTCAATTTATTCCTTCCGGGGGCTTTTTTGACTCACACACTCAGCACCTTTCATGCAACCAATAATACGTAACCAACGTTGGGGTACAAAAAGGCAGCAGCCCGCATTTATTAACACAAACAAATGTTTACAAATAAACAACCACTTAACCAATGTGGTTACAAACCCAGGGGTGCCGCCCATCATCCACCACACGTGCCTTCCACTGGCTGTTGCCAGGCATGCCCCCTTTTCTTAAACTCTCTCCCATCGTCCGATGAGGTACCATTACCACATAAAACTCGCCTGATAAGGCCAGCACCCGCCCCACAGCTGTGACAACCTCAAATCCTTAAAACAAAGGGAGGGAGCTTTTCCCGCTTCAACAGGGAAACTGATCTGGCTTCTGCCTCACAAACCCCTCTAACCCTTTCCCAGCTCCTCCTCCACCCAACACTGCCCAGCAACCCACTGCTATTGGCCTGCAGTGTGGTCACATGCCCCTGCCCTCAATTTATTCCTTCCGGGGCTTCTTTGACTCACACACTCGGCACTCTTCATGCAACCAATAATACGTAACCAACGTTGGGGTACAAAAAGGCCGCAGCCTGCATTTATTAACACAAACAAATGTTTACAAATAAACAACCACTTAACCAATGTGGTTACAAACCCTGGGGTGCCGCCCATCATCCACCACACGTGCCTTCCACTGGCTGTTGGCAGGCACGCCCCCTTTTCTTAAACTCTCTCCCATCGTCCAATGAGGTACTATTACCACATAAAACTCGCCTGATAAGGCCAGCACCCGCCACCGGCCGACCTACCGTCAGACACCGCCCAACTGGGCTAAGGCTTTCTGTACCCCCTCCTTCAGGTTAAAATTGAACAAGTGCAATCCCACTTCATTGAGATGCACCCCATCTTTAAGAAAAAAGCATCTGCCCGACTCCCCTTCAAATTCAACATGGGGAATGCCAAAACCCCCCAACTGAGAAGCAAAACCTGATAGAGTTCTATTAACTTTTCTTCTGGATAAGTCCAGCCTCCTGACATCCCACGCTAAACACCACTCCAACCTTGTCTCAATTTCTGACCACACAATTACTACCTTTGGAAACAAAACCTTCAGCCTTCTCATGCCACCTTTCAACTGCTCAATTAAATCCTTCTGAGCCATAAAACCCAAGTCATTTCCCCCAGCATGTATTACCAAAATGTCAGGAGGCCTGTACAGCCTGGCGTACTTACACACTGTAGGCACTACCCCGTCCCATCTGAGCCCTCTCACCCCAAACCATTTTACCCCGACTTGTTCCTTAGGAAGTCCCAACTGGATTCCCCCTTCTTTTGTTGCTGCTGCCTTCCTCGCCCAGTAAATGAAAGAGTGGCCCACTATCCAACACTGTACTGGACCTGTCAAGAAACACAAAAATTATACTATCATGTTTGGCCTAACATAATGCTTAAAACACCCCGACTTCCACCCTCCCACCTTCTTCACCACTTCCTCACTCAACCCCAATTCATGCGCCTCAGTTGCCGCGCCTATCCTAAACGAACGGCATCCGAAGTCCTTCGGATCCACCCCCGCTGTGAACAAAGCCCTCCTAAGCACCGCCCCAAACTGATATTTTGACAACGCTCCTCCATCCTCATGCCTCAATAAAGGGCCCTCACCTCCTGGCCTAATTATCAGATAGTCCACCAGAGAACTTACTGGGCAACAAACACCCCGATAGTGAATAACCTGATCATTCGCCCCACACCCTCTTGATCCATCTTAGATTTTCTAAGCCAAATAGACACTTCCTGTTCTGTTCCACCACGTCTCGCCACCCGAGACCACCATTGTCCCTCCTATTGGCCCCTATCAACTCCAACACCCTGAAAGCTCAGAAAAAAGCTAATACAAAAGCCGCCCAAAACAAATAATACTCAAACTTTGAATTGCACACCTCCTCCAATGCCCCCACCACCTTTAACAGTAAACCAAATACTAGCGGACGTCTTTTGTCCCCCCTAGCCCCACCTCTACAAACACCCTTCACTGCCAACTTCACCCAAAACTCCTTAGTTAAATCTACCCATCCCATCAGCTTAAACAGAAAGGCTAACGCCGCCACCTGATGATTCACCATGGATTTTGACATCCTCACCTCTTTCCATTCCTGCACCCAATCTACTAAATACCACACCCATTCCTCTTTAGACAGCCTAACCCCATCCCTGTACAGCCTACAAAACCACAGTTTCCATACTGGCACGTAAGCTTTTAAAGTACTCTGGGCTAACGCCCCTCTCGCCAATTTTAATCCTTTAAGAAGTCCATCTGCCATTCTGCCCCCTCCAACTCCGCCTCCGGGGCTGCCTCCCGAAACTTCTGCCACTGCAACCGGGAAAGAGAGTCAGCAATCACATTCTGCTTC
Source organism: Bombina bombina (assembly GCF_027579735.1). NCBI lineage: Eukaryota > Metazoa > Chordata > Amphibia > Anura > Bombinatoridae > Bombina > Bombina bombina. The sequence continues at coordinate 959,414,863 of NC_069500.1, forward strand.
CCCGGTACATGCACAGCTTGAAAAAACACATTCCCCCTCAAGCATTCCAGCACAAACACTCGAAGGAGCCGAATCACCGGCCTCGACTTCACTGTCAACTTATTGATCGCAAATACCACTCCCAGGTTGTCAGAATGGAATGTCACCTTCTTGTCCCTCAGCTCGTCTTTCCACACAATCACAGCCACCACCAACGGAAACAGTTCTAGGAACACCAAGTTCCTGGTCAAACCTTGTTCCTTCCACTCCTCCGGCCAAGTCCCCACACACCATCTGCCATCAAAATATGCCCCAAAGCCATGGGCTCCCGAAGCATCCGTGTACAGGTGCAACACCTCATCCGACACCGGCCCCTCCTGAATGAACGACCGCCCATTGAACTCCTCCAGGAACACCAACCACACTCTCAGGTCCTCTTTCAAATCTTTTGAAAGGCGGATCCTATGGTGCGGTGCCCTCACCCCCACCGTTGCCAACGCCAGGCGCCTACCAAACACCCTCCCCACTGGGATCACCCGACAGGCAAAATTAAGCTTGCCCAGGAGCGATTGCAACTCCCTCAACGAAACCTTCACCTTCCCAAGCATCCCATTTATGACCTCTCTCAGGTCTACCACCTTCTCCCAAGGCAACGAGCATTCCATCAACACCGAGTCAATCTGGATCCCCAGAAAACTCAACTTAGTTACCGGACCTTCTGTCTTCCCCGGGGCAATCGGGATCCCAAATTGCCCCGCCACTTCCTCAAAAGTTCCCAACAATGTTTTGCAAACTCCCGAACCAGCCGCCCCCACAAACAGGAAATCGTCCAGGTAATGGACCACTGATGTCCTGCCTGCCTTCTCCTTCACCACCCATTCCACGAAAGTACTGAATTTTTCAAAGTACGCACAGGATATGGAGCATCCCATGGGTAAGCACAAATCCACGAAGAATTCCCCTTGAAAATGGCAACCCAACAAATTATGACACACCGGGTGAACCGGCAAGAGCCGGAAGGCTGCCTCCACATCCACCTTTGCCAACAATGCTCCTATCCCTGCCCTCATGACCACACTCACCGCCTTATCAAAGGACGCATACCGCACAGCAGTCAATAAAGGGTCAATCCCATCATTAACCGACGAGCCCTTAGGATGAGACAAATGGTGAATCATCCTAAATTGCCCTGCCGCTTTCTTTGGGACCACCCCTAACGGGGATACCCTCAAATTGGGGAATGGCGGGTCCTTAAAGGGGCCCTCCATTCTCCCCAGCACCACCTCCTTCTCCAACTTCCCCCGTACTACCTCTGGGAATTGCTCCGCCGATTTCAAATTCCCTGGAATCCCCGATCCCCTTGTCCCTTCAAAAGGGATACGAAACCCTGAACTGAAACCCGCCAGTAACAGCTCTGCATCCCCGACTCTCCCCTTTTTCTTACCGTACCGCCTTAGCCACGGGACCATCTCTCTTACCCTCACCGGGGTCCGAGCCCGCAGCAGCACCCTCACCCCCTTTTCCACTCCCCTTTCCCTTCCGGAAAAACTTTGTACCAGAGTGTGCCCCTCCGCATCCCGAGCACTCGTGCTTGTATTTGCACGCCGCTCCAAACCTACACACCCCCTCATTAAACTGGAAGCAGAGGCCTTTTTTAATTGCCGCCACTGTGGCCCCCACCGCCGCTCAGCTACACCCTGATCCTCCACTCCGAAAGGACTGCCCCCTCAACGGAGTCATCAACTCCAACCACACACCCATCTCCCGGTCATCCCACCGCATCTCTGGCCGTACCGCCAACCTCTGGCGGAACTGTTCATCGTACCGCCACCAAGCAAGTCCCCCATACGTCCTTTGAGCCCCTGCTATCTCATCGAAATAGCAGAACATAGCCGAACTCTGATCGGGGAATTTCTCCCCCATTACACTGGCCAATATGCAAAAGGCCCTAGTCCAGTTTGAAAAAGTTTTAGGTAATTTCCTCCACTTTTTCTTTCTCTCCTCCTCCTCTTTCTTCCCCTGTTCCCCCTTTGGATCCTCCTTTATCTCAATAAAGTGGTCCAAAGGCAACAAAGAAAACACCTCCACAAACTCCCTCTTCCAGATCTTTTCTTTTACCTCTTTACTCAAATGGATCCCCAACGGTCCCACCGAGCACAAGCAAGGCCTTCACAATGCTTGATCTGCCACTTTTAGCACCTCGCCACCTGTCACCGTCACCAACCCCCCTTTTTCCCCCGCACTCCCCGAGGAGGCTCCCCCCGCCGTTACACTAACCTCCTTCCCTGGCGGTACCCATGCTCCCGCCGCTGTCCCCACATCTCCCCCAACCTTCCTTTTTTCTTCTAATTGAGCCACCAGCTCCTTCAAACCTTTCACCACCACATCATACACACCCCCCGCATCCTCCTTTTCCTTCCCCCCTTGCAGGCAACCCGCCGTCTCACCTGGTGGCCTTGCTTCAGGCTCCTGAACCACCATTGCAGCCTCTCTCCTCCTCTCCACCATGCCACCCACGGAACTTCTCCCCCTTTCACCATTGTTACAGGACATGGAAACTTCCCTCCTTCGTGTACGCTCCTGACCTCTATCCAGCCTGCCCCACGTGGGGGACGTGTGCCTTCCCCGCTCCCTGTAGTCTGTCCTCGGCGTCCGGGATCTCTCCCTCTGCTGTCCAGCTCTGCTCCTGCTCCTCTCCCTTCTGCCCTGTCCACCTGCACCTCCACTCCTCTTCTGTGAAGAATGATTTGAATGATGTCTATGCCCCCTAGTGTCCTCCCTATCCCTTCCCCTACTCCTAGCTCGCTCATCCCTAGTCCCTCACTGTGAGTTTTGTGTCCTCCCCCAGGCACCAGTGAATGCAGAAGCTGCATTAAAGCAGCCATTTCGCCTACCTGTGCCGATCTCTCTGGTTCCGTCTGTTGCCCCATCTGCGACTCTTCTCCTGCAAAGTCACTGTAGGATTGATTCATCCACAGGACGTCCTCTTCCAGCTCCTGCAATGAAGACTGCTCCACAGGCAATCCCGGCCTTTCCGCCGTGATGCCGTCCGACTGCTCCGGATCTGAAACGCAATCAACACACACATTAACTTCCAGATTATTCCTTTTTTCAACCCATTTTCCCCCACTCCTAGCCTCCCTGCCACTACAGGGAGTGCAGAATTATTAGGCAAGTTGTATTTTTGAGGATTAATTTTATTATTGAACAACAACCATGTTCTCAATGAACACAAAAAACTCATTAATATCAAAGCTGAATAGTTTTGGAAGTAGTTTTTAGTTTGTTTTTAGTTATAGCTATTTTAGGGGGATATCTGTGTGTGCAGGTGACTATTACTGTGCATAATTATTAGGCAACTTAACAAAAAACAAATATATACCCATTTCAATTATTTATTTTTACCAGTGAAACCAATATAACATATCAACATTCACAAATATACATTTCTGACATTCAAAAACAAAACAAAAACAAATCAGTGACCAATATAGCCACCTTTCTTTGCAAGGACACTCAAAAGCCTGCCATCCATGGATTCTGTCAGTGTTTTGATCTGTTCACTATCAACATTGCGTGCAGCAGCAACCACAGCCTCCCAGACACTGTTCAGAGAGGTGTACTGTTTTCCCTCCTTGTAAATCTCACATTTGATGATGGACCACAGGTTCTCAATGGGGTTCAGATCAGGTGAACAAGGAGGCCATGTCATTAGATTTTCTTCTTTTATACCCTTTCTTGCCAGCCACGCTGTGGAGTACTTGGACGCGTGTGATGGAGCATAGTCCTGCATGAAAATCATGTTTTTCTTGAAGGATGCAGACTTCTTCCTGTACTACTGCTTGAAGAAGGTGTCTTCCAGAAACTGGCAGTAGGACTGGGAGTTGAGCTTGACTCCATCCTCAATCCGAAAAGGCCCCACAAGCTCATCTTTGATGATACCAGCCCAAACCAGTACTCCACCTCCACCTTGCTGGCGTCTGAGTCGGACTGGAACTCTCTGCCCTTTACCAATCCAGCCACGGGCCCATCCATCTGGCCCATCAAGACTCACTCTCATTTCATCAGTCCATAAAACCTTAGAAAAATCAGTCTTGAGATATTTCTTGGCCCAGTCTTGACGTTTCAGCTTGTGTGTCTTGTTCAGTGGTGGTCGTCTTTCAGCCTTTCTTACCTTGGCCATGTCTCTGAGTATTGCACACCTTGTGCTTTTGGGCACTCCAGTGATGTTGCAGCTCTGAAATATGGCCAAACTGGTGGCAAGTGGCATCTTTGCAGCTGCACGCTTGACTTTTCTCAGTTCATGGGCAGTTATTTTGCGCCTTGGTTTTTCCACACGCTTCTTGCGACCCTGTTGACTATTTTGAATGAAACGCTTGATTGTTCGATGATCACGCTTCAGAAGCTTTGCAATTTTAAGAGTGCTACATCCCTCTGCAAGATATCTCACTATTTTTGACTTTTCTGAGCCTGTCAAGTCCTTCTTTTGACCCATTTTGCCAAAGGAAAGGAAGTTGCCTAATAATTATGCACACCTGATATAGGGTGTTGATGTCATTAGACCACACCCCTTCTCATTACAGAGATGCACATCACCTAATATGCTTAGTTGGTAGTAGGCTTTCGAGCCTATACAGCTTGGAGTAAGACAACATGCATAAAGAGGATGATGTGGTCAAAATACTCATTTGCCTAATAATTCTGCACTCCCTGTACTCTTATCCGTACCCCCACTCCCCCTACCCCCCGCAAGCCTATCCCTTTCCCTGATATCCTGCACCAGTACTTCAATAGCCTCCCCCATCCCACTGGAGTCTCCCCCTACACTACGCCTACCCACCCTAACCACCTCAGATCCCCCCCTCATCACCTATTCCTTTTCCTTTCTGACCTCTACCTTTTGCTTGCCCTCTCACCATTCCTCCTCTTCCCTTCCCCCCACCTCTCCCACTATTCTCCCCTATTCCCCCACCTGCCCTAGCAGTATTCATTTCCCCCTTTCCCCTCCCCCCTCTCATATTACTACAACCAGTTCCCCCACTGCCACTTACTGTTCCTTCCTGCCCCTTATCCCTCCCCCCACCACTCACACAATTTCCAGCTGCTCTCCCACTAGACCTAACGCTGCTCTCTTTACCCCTCTCCCTCTCCCCTCCTCTCTCGCTGCTCACACCCGCTCCCCCACTGCCTTCCAAACCAGTCCCCCCATCTCACCCCCTTTTCTCCTCCCTCCGCTCCTGGCTACTGCCACCGCACCCTCCCTATCCACTAAACCAGCTCCTTGTGTCCCTGTGACTTCCCCCTCTCCCCCCTCTCCTCTGTCCACACTGCTCCCTGACACTCTGCGCCTCAGCGCTCCCCGGCTGCTAACTGCTGCCACCGGTGACGTGCCCAGCTCCTCCGCAGCCCTCTTCTGGCCTCCCGACCTCCTGCTGCTTCCCCCACTGGCCGCATCCATCCTCCTTTGCCCTAACGGCTCCCCCCTGTCACCTGGACTAAGCCGTACCGGCGGCCTTGCCCGCCTCACCGGCCGACTGTACCGCTCCTGCCTTGTAGTACCCGATGGCTCCTCCATAGCCGTGGCCGCACCGGAACCGCTGTCCTCTGTAAAGAACCTCTGCTGGAGCCAGGTAACACCCTTCTCTGCTACCAAGGTCCTTACCCGCTCCAGCAACAGGCTCACACTCTCCATCCTGACTGCCAGCTTTTCCCGCTTCAACAGGGAAACTGATCTGGCTTCCGCCTCACAAACCCCTCTAACCCTTTCCCAGCTCCTCCTCCACCCAACTCTGCCCAGCAACCCACTGCTATTGGCCTGCAGTGTGGTCACATGCCCCTGCCCTCAATTTATTCCTTCCGGGGCTTCTTATCAGAGCTCTGAAGTCTCGCTGTCCTGACATGTGTTAAATTTAAATTCAATCAAATGCGTTTACTTTCAACCTGTAATACCGACGTAACTGTTAGCACACCACTTGTAATCTAGCCCATATTTTCTTGTATGAATGTTAAATGCCAACTGATTGACTGCAAGAAATGCCAATAAATAAATTGGTAGTCAAGGGTGATTCTAAACAGAGATAAACATGAAAAAGGTTTGTTCACCAAAGTAATATCTTTTATAAAGTATAATACATTTTGAAATACCCAGGATACTTTACATTGACCATTATCTCTGGTATATTTTGCTCTGTAAGTCCATGCTTTGCTATATATATATATATATATATATATATATATATGTATATGTTACGGTTAAAGTAAGAAATCCTAATAATCCTAAGATTACCCGGGAAAAACGGACATTACCCAAGCGGCTGTGGGTAAAGCCAATGAACTGTAATTCCCCCATCTAAACTATTTCTTTTACCTCAGCCTGGGGGGTTCAAGGAAGGAGCCCCACTGATCCTCTGGCATCCACCCCAAGTGAACATTGGGGAATGGGGTTTACAAGTGGGGCTTCGCCTCCCTTGAACTCCCCAGGCGGAGGTAAAAAAGATAGTGAAGATGGGGGAATTACAGTGCATGCTATATACAGTATGTGGCAATTATTTTATATATTTGTTTTTCTAATATTATTGCCTATATTTAGATCAATTATCTTAACTGATATATAATCGTATGACTTTTTTTTTTTGAGAATGCTCTGATTTCTAGAATTTTTGACTATTATCAAATAAGTATTTTTCTATTTAATATTCTCCTGCTTCATACTGATTTCCCTCTTTTTCCTCATTATACTATATATCAATATATAATGAGTATTTTTATTTTAAGGAATTATTAATAAAGAGACATATTAGCGTATTTTATTGTTGCAGTATTTATTGCATACTAGTATGTGTTTAACCACTGCAAATAAATTAAACACATAGTTAAAGTCAGCTCAAAAGCAACAATGCACTACTGGGAGTTCACTGATGATATATTGTGAGCCAATGACAAGAGTCACGTGTAACCACTAGGCATGTGCATTCAGTTGAATGGGAAAGATGGCAGCCGCCAGTGGCTTTCGGTTGTTTTTGGAGCCAAATTTCTTCTTGTAAAAGTGCAACCCACTAAGATCTGTGCAAATCTACATCTTAGTGTGCTGCACTTTTAAAAGAAGAAATCTGGCTCTGAAAAGAGCCAAATGCTGCTGACGGCTGCCATTTTCCCCATTCATTTGTGGCTGAATCTACCGAAAGCATGTCTAGTCCCTTCCAATCACCAGTAGTTTATTGTTGCTGCTGAGAATATATTCATATGCTTTCAACAAAGTATACCAAAAAAACAAAGATAGCTTAATAATAAGAGCGAATTTAAAGTGGCTTAAAATTGCATAATCTATCTAAAGCATACAATTTTAAGTTTAATATACTTTTAATTGCTTTTACCATTTCTTTTAAAATACTATGAAATCAACCTGTTTAATTATGAGCATTCCTTTCCATTTCTTCTGTTATACATCACTCTTGTAAAAAAAAAATCTAGAACATGCTATTGCATAGAAATTGGTAATTCATTGTTTTTTTTTTACCATGTTTGTTCATTATAGTATATGCTTAAAAAGGGACATTCAAGTCAGAATAAACTTTTATGACAATTTCCATTTTACTTATATTATAAAATCTTGCACAGTCTTTTTATATTCACCCTTTTTGGGTAAAAAAATCCTACTGAGTATGTGCTCAAGCTCACAGGGTATACATATACTACTCTGTGATTGGCTGATGTCTGTCACATGATACAGGGGGCTGGAAAATGGGAGAAAAAATAAATTTGTCCGAAAAAAATCTACTGCTTATTTGAAATTAGGTGTTAAATCATTTTTTTATTATGCACTTGTTTATTAGGTAATCCTACTGCACTGAGTGGTCCTTTATGTTAGGTTTTTATGTAGTTATTATTATTATTCTTTATTTATAAAGGGCCAACAGATTCCGCAGCACATGTAGTGCCTTATTCCATTGGTTTTAAATATATGTGGCCCTAATAATGAATATCAAATATTAATACAAAGTCTACTTTCTAATATCTATTATCTAGTATTAAAAGGCTAATGTTTTCAGTCACTCGGTAAACCTATTTGTAAAAGATGTAAAAATTAGCTTTTTTACTCATTACAATATTTTGTGACACATGAAAGACATTTAAATTCAAAAACTTGGACCTTATTTTAAAATTGACATGAAAATAAAACAAAATCTCTTATCCTTAAAAATGTTCAGTAATATGATATCTGCTAGTACTGTGAGTAGCAAATTATTTTTTAGTTTATGTACCAGAACAATAAGATTAATTGTCTTTGTGTTTTCGTCTGTAGCCCATTCATTTAGTTGTGGTATTTTTTTAGCGACCTGAAAACTACATATTGTGTAATGTTTTGACCAAAAGAACAAAGATTTACATTGCATGATCGTCATTTATAAAATCAATTATCAAGGAGCTTTGGTCTGGAATTTGGTTTGAAATCAATCTCAACGACAGAATAAGAAAGAATACCAGCTGCAACAGATAACAGAGTGATTAATTGAAAGAGCCTTAGATTAACTATAACTGCATTATTTTAAGGTTAGCTACACTATAATGCAAGTTCAGAGAGAAATTTTTCAAAGTAATTTAATCAACCACAGACCTGAATTCTGTGCACTTACCAACCTTACTCAAAGTTCAGATGTGTAGCAATATCTTTTATTTGGTTGTGTTCAACTGACCACAAAATGTGATATATTTGCAAACAGCCAGATGGGTCTCTTTCTACTGAATTTTAGTACACTCATGGATAAAAAGTTCCTCAATAAAATGCATGAAATAAAATAAGTTTATAGAACATGGTTTAATACAGACTATGGTTAATAGTATAATATGTACTGGACAAAAATATACTGGATGACATTCAAGTAATAATTTCAGTATTCATTATGTATTATTCTTAAAGGGACACTCAAGTCAAAATTAAACTTTTCTGATTCAGATAGAACATGCGATTTTAAACCAAATGTACACAATCTTTTTATATTTACACTTTTTGAGTCACCAGCTCCTACTGAGCATGTGCAATAATTCACAAAATATACATACTGTATATGCTGTCACATGATACAGGAGAGTGGAAATAGACATAATTTTAAAATTTGTCAGAAAAACATCTACTACTCATTTGAAGTTCAGACTAAGTGCTGTTGCATTGTCTTGTTATCATGCATGTGTTTATTATGCAAATCTACTGTAGTTAATAGTCCCCTAAAGGGAAATTAATTAAAGTGGCATAAAAGAATAAAAGGGAAATACTTTGATACCTTAGAGCATTTAATTATTGCACTGTTGCAATAGTGAACTTCAGAGCAGCAGTGCGCTACTGGAATCTAGCTGAACACATTTGGTGAGCCAATGACAAGAGACAAATGTAACCACCTAACTCACGGTACTGTATTACTACTGCTGAGGATATGCACATATGCTTTTCAATGAAGAATACCAAAAGGACAAAATTAATTTGATAACAGAAGTGCATTTAAAAGTATTTTACAATTAACTGACTCATGAAAGTTTAAATGGACATGAAACCAAAAATATTTTTTTAATTCAGAGAGAGCATACCATTTTAAACAACTTTCCAATTTACTTATATTATAAAAAAATGTATTCTTTCTCTTGGTAGCCTTCATTGTACAGAAGGGAGGTATGTTCAGGAGTGTGCATGTGTCTTTAGCCCTATATGACAGAAGTTTCAAAGAATGTTGTACATTTGCAAGAACACTAAATGTCAACACTTTTTTCTGCAATGCATTGTTCAAGACATTTGCTCACACTGCCTACTTAGGTATCTCTTCAACAAAGAATACCACTAGTATGAAGCAAATTGGATAATTGAAGTAAATTGGAAACTTTTTTTAAAAAAAATGTATGTACTGTCTGAGTCAACACATAATTTTTCTGGGTTTCATATCCTTTAACCTCTTAAGGACATATGACAGAATTTTTCCGTCATAAAACAATTGAGCAAACTGAAAGCTGTGTGGTTAAAGGGACACTGAACCCAAATTTTTTCTTTCATGATTAAGATATAGCATGCAATTTTAAGCAACTTTCTAATTTACTCCTATTATCAAATGTTTCTTCATTCTCTTGCTTTATTTGAAAAAGAAGACATCTAAGCTATTTTTTAGTTCAGACCCTGGATAGCATTTGTTTATTGGTCGGTAACAGCAATAATCTGAAAAAGTATTTTAAAATGTATCTTAAAATGCCATACTTTATCTAAATCATGAAACATTAATTTAGACTTTCCCTTTAAAGTGATAGGAAACCCAAAATGTTTATTTTATGATTCCAATAGACCTCTCAGGTTTAACCAACTCTCCAATTTAGTTTTATTATGAAATGTTCACCTACCTAGGTATCTCTTAAACAAAGAATATCACAGCAAACTTATTTAATAATAGAAGTACATTTTGTAGATTGTATTCTTTGTCTGAATCACAAAATAATTGTTTGGGGTTTCATATCCCTTTAATGGTTTAAAAAAATGTTCAAGGTTGACTTTTCTTTTCTTTTCTTTTTTTATTTACATATCTTTAGCTGCAGGAGGACAAGGTAAATATTTTTATATAAGTAAATGAGGAATAATAAGAAGAGAATGATGACATCCACAAGCACCACCATCTAGCCTAAAAGCAACATTAAAAAACAATAACAAATACTCTAATATTTATAGAATGTTTGTTATTGCATTACTGCTTGTCAATAAGGCACCCATATGCTTCAGCTTCTTGGTACTGCATCGCTGCTCCACAGCAGATTTGTATGAGATTGTATATTAGATATTTCCATTTGTGCACTTCAGGCGATAACGAATGCGGATGAAGGCAACCGCAAGCGTCATTCGGCTCTTTTCAGAGCCAGATTTATTCTTGTGTAAGTGCAACTCACTGAGATCTGGATTAGCACACATCTCAGTGTGCTGCACTTTTACAAGAATACATTTGGCTCCAAAAATGTACAAAATGCTGCTTGTGGCTGCCTTCTTCCACATTTGTTATTTCCCAAAGTACACAAATTCACATATTGTAAATCATTCTCTAATTTGTGTGTCCTGGACCTGCAAAACAACACTTTTTTAAACTTGAAGTGTTGGTTTAAATGCTTTTAAAACATTTATGTTGCATGCAGATGTTTTTTTAATATAGTGTGTATTTGCTGGTGCATAAAATAAAATTTGTAAACGATAAAAAGAACTCAGGAGGGGATCTTAAAAGAGGTGCGCTCTCTATAAAACAAAAATATGAAATAGAAAATAATAAATAATAAATATAAAATAAATAATACAAAAATAATAAAATAACAATAATAAAAAAAAATATATATATATATATATATATATATATATATATATATATATATATATATATATATATATATATATATATAATAAGAAACAAATGTTCCCAGATAGTTCCTTTTCGACAAATGGATAGATATGGTTCAGCTGTAAGGATCTCTGCTAATGTTCGATAACTATAAAATATAATATAATATAATAATATTTGACTTTGTGTGTGAGACAGGCTGATGACCCATAAGGGTTTCTAGCTAAGGACAGGATGGGTTGAGGGGTGACTAGCCACCCTTCAGTCTCCTATGTATCTGCATCAGGATATCTCCCAGAAAACTAGACCATACATGAGTTAACAAAAAAATATGCTTAATAAACAGCTATTTATTAACTCATTAGAACATCCTTAGTTCATCTGCGCCCTTTCCTATGTCAAAATATGAATTACAGCCATCTTTGCTAGCACTTGTGCACACATACTCAACCGAGGGCCTTGGTGCAAAATATTTTTTTGACCCCCCCAAAGTTAGCTCAGTAGTAAGTATTGTGCACTAATAAAAGACTCCCCTGCATTTTGGATTGTACACATTCTGTACACGCCTATGTATAGACTGGCTACTGTGGGCCTCTAAGCACTTAGGCCCTAGTGCCACTGCACCTGCTGCAATAATAGTAGTTCTGCCCCTGTGAGGCTCACTAAGTACATTAGTATAAAAGTAGCACAATACTGCAGAACTTTTCTAGAAGATATGCCAATCACCAACCATTTTCATCTACACCTTAGGCTAATTAATTTTCCCTTTCTACACTGTGATTTCTAACTATTCAAGGTAGACATATTATTCATATATGATATATATATATATATATATAGAGAGAGAGAGAAAATAACTCATTGTGTAAACCATTTACAAATCTAAACAAGTCAGAAAACTTGCTTTAAACCCAGAAACTCTCTGACTACAGAGTTTCCAATGCAGCAAAGGAATCTGGGTAAGATATGCAAATGAGGTTCACAATGACTCACCTTTTTACTTTTAGCCTGCTTTTTAAAGACAGACTTCCCTTTATGCCATAGCACTGCTGCATTACACAGCTTTTATGCTTAGCTAGGGTTAGTACAGTGATTTAGACCAATCCCAGGACAGCTGTTTCGTGGTTTTTGCCACTCATCAGCTGGGAGTAGGTTGAATCACTGCTTGGTAAAGTTCATTTCTGGGGGAAATTCAACAATAATTAAAAAAAACCCACGAAACAGCTGTCCTGGGATTGGTTAGAATCACTGTACTAACCCTAGCTAAGCATAAAAGCTGTGTAATGCAGCAGTGCTATGGCGTAAAGGGAAGTCTGTCTTTAAAAAGCAGGCTAAAAGTAAAAAGGTGAGTCATTGTGAACCCCATTTGCATATCTTACCCAGATTCCTTTGCTGCATTTGAAACTCTGTAGTCAGAGAGTTTCTGGGTTTAAAGCAAGTTTTCTGACTTGTTTAGATTTGTAAATGGTTTACACAATGAGTTATTTTCTCTATATTTTGTATTTAGTGGAGGATTTTAAACTCACTTTTCGCCTCCCCATATTTTTAATTATTGTTGAATTTCCCCCAGAAATGAACTTTACCAAGCAGTGATTCAACCTACTCCCAGCTGATGAGTGGCAAAAACCACGAAACAGCTGTCCTGGGATTGGTTAGAATCACTGTACTAACCCTAGCTAAGCATAAAAGCTGTGTAATGCAGCAGTGCTATGGCGTAAAGGGAAGTCTGTCTTTAAAAAGCAGGCTAAAAGTAAAAAGGTGAGTCATTGTGAACCTCATTTGCATATCTTACCCAGATTCCTTTGCTGCATTGGAAACTCTGTAGTCAGAGAGTTTCTGGGTTTAAAGCAAGTTTTCTGACTTGTTTAGATTTGTAAATGGTTTACACAATGAGTTATTTTCTCTATATTTTGTATTTAGTGGAGGATTTTAAACTCACTTTTCGCCTCCCCATATTTTTAATTATTGTTGAATTTCCCCCAGAAATGAACTTTACCAAGCAGTGATTCAACCTACTCCCAGCTGATGAGTGGCAAAAACCACGAAACAGCTGTCCTGGGATTGGTTAGAATCACTGTACTAACCCTAGCTAAGCATAAAAGCTGTGTAATGCAGCAGTGCTATGGCATAAAGGGAAGGCTGTCTTTAAAAAGCAGGCTAAAAGTAAAAAGGTGAGTCATTGTGAACCTCATTTGCATATCTTACCCAGATTCCTTTGCTGCATTGGAAACTCTGTAGTCAGAGAGTTTCTGGGTTTAAAGCAAGTTTTCTGACTTGTTTAGATTTGTAAATGGTTTACACAATGAGTTATTTTCTCTATATTTTGTATTTAGTGGAGGATTTTAAACTCACTTTTCGCCTCCCCATATTTTTAATTATTGTTGAATTTCCCCCAGAAATTAACTTTACCAAGCAGTGATTCAACCTACTCCCAGCTGATGAGTGGCAAAAACCACGAAACAGCTGTCCTGGGATTGGTTAGAATCACTGTACTAACCCTAGCTAAGCATAAAAGCTGTGTAATGCAGCAGTGCTATGGCGTAAAGGGAAGTCTGTCTTTAAAAAGCAGGCTAAAAGTAAAAAGGTGAGTCATTGTGAACCTCATTTGCATATCTTACCCAGATTCCTTTGCTGCATTGGAAACTCTGTAGTCAGAGAGTTTCTGGGTTTAAAGCAAGTTTTCTGACTTGTTTAGATTTGTAAATGGTTTACACAATGAGTTATTTTCTCTATATTTTGTATTTAGTGGAGGATTTTAAACTCACTTTTCGCCTCCCCATATTTTTAATTATTGTTATATATATATATATATATATATATATATATATATTATACCTTTAAATCCCTTGTGTGCTCCACACCAAAACTAACCATCTTTTAGCCCAAGGCCTTGCCAACCATTAAAAAAATATAATTGTCAGCACTTAATTTAATGTACCTTTAGGCACAGCTATCAATAGCTTATTTATGTCTCAGTAACTATTAAAGGGACAAAAAAACCCAACATTTTCCAGCTTGTTTTATTTTGAAACAACAGTACTCTACCTGACGCTGGAGAATATGCGTGTCTGGCCATTTTTTTCCTGTTTGTTACAAATAGTAGTCAATTGAAAAGTTTTTTTTTTTAAAATAGTATGCTCTATCTGAATCATGAAAGAAGAATGTTAGGTTTCACGACCCTTTAAAGAACGCTGGGATTTCCCTAGCTTGACACAGAAACACCATACCCCACCCACCATGCCTCTTAATTACTTAGGCTCCACTAACTGAGCAGCCAACTCCACCACCAAAACACCCAGACTTGACACCTGGATTACCCACAGTCAATGGACCCAAGAATGGAGGGATTTAAAGGGACACTAAACCCAAACTTTTTCTTTCACGATTCAGATACAGAATACAATTTTAAACAACATTCCAATTTACTTCTATCATCTAATTTTCTTCATTCTTTAAATGTCCTTTATTGAATAAAATAGCAATGCACATGGGTGAGCCAATCACACGCAGCAGCTATGGTGCAGCCACCAATCAGCAGCTACTGAGCCTATCTAAAGAATGAAGCAGATTAGATAACAGAAGTGAATTAGAAACTTGTTTAAAATTGCATGTTCTTTCTAAATCAAGAAAGAAAAAATTGGGGTTTAATTTCCCTTTAAGGTGTGTTAAAGTAAGCAGGGTGTCTTTAATTATTTGTATATAAAATATGGCTGCAAAAAAATCATTTATTTTCAAAGACTCCATGACAGATAACTTATGTAAATTACAATATATTTTTGTTATAGTTTAGATATATAGCGCAACCAAACTTTAGCTAAAAAGCAAATGTCACAAGATTACAGCATTATTTTTAAAGTGTAAAAATGCATGTGAATCCCCAGACAGTAAATGGATTTATACAGTAAGATATCACTAAACAACACATCTTATGAATTGCTAAAAATGAAATAACTATGAAATAAAAGTACTCACCCTTGTACAGTGTAATTCAGTTATTGCACTTACTAGTCATTTAAAATCATCTCAAAATAAATCAAAGTCTTGGAGCCAATACAGCTAGCATTACCATGGCAACCTCATATGCAAGAACTCAAACTCTCGCAAAAACATGTCATGAGTCACAAAAAAATATTGTTTTTCATTTTAATTTTTAAAAGAAGTGAATAGCTTAGAATTTTTTTTTTAAAGATTTTATTGTAACTTAGAGTTCTTATATATGTAGTTCACTCTCACACAGCTCCTATTTTAATAGCTTTGTGTATTTCCTTAGTGACAACAAATTTTGAATATTTGAAGTCAATAAGCTGATCAATTTTGTAGTCATTGAAGTATTGGAGAAAAAAAAATCCCTTTCCTATCTTGAAATGAGTAGCCAAATGCATAGCAAAAACAGCTCACAATTCTTTACATGGCACGCAAATAGATTTAATTGTCTAAAAGGTGCTTTTTTTTGTTCTGTGAAATATCCAACAGTGGTTGCTGAGATATAGAGGTTTCAAATAATCTGAATACAATTATTTCCCAGTGATTTCAAAGGAGGGTTTCTGGGGAGTTGCAATCTCTGACATTAGTCTGTATGGTGCTGTACTCTGGAGGGTAGTGCCTTGTATAGCATGTCTATAAATGTAGTAATCACACTGCACATACACATACACTAAAAACACTATATATTAATACAAACTGCATACACATTACATGCACATAGTACACATACACAGACTACATATCATACATACAGCAGATAAATAGTAAATGCTACATACAGCACACATGCACATGAACCATGCACTCATCCATACACACCACACAAACCCTACTACATACCACAAAACACTTCATATACTAAACACTACACACACTATTACATGTTCTCACACACATTTTTTTGCAATACAAAAACTAGGAAATTCAATGGCA
Organism: Bombina bombina; assembly: GCF_027579735.1. Lineage (NCBI taxonomy): Eukaryota > Metazoa > Chordata > Amphibia > Anura > Bombinatoridae > Bombina > Bombina bombina. The sequence goes on from NC_069500.1 coordinate 959,431,107, forward strand.
ATATCTCATGTTATTTAAGATTAAAAACAAACAGACAACCCCAGATAATTAAATAATACTTTATTGGAAACATTTATTTCAGAATTTCCATACTTTTTGATATCTAATTAAACTCTCTCATAAATTACAAGTGGAATGCTATACCCGCTACTGCGCCGCCACCCCCCTTCCGTCCCAGTTATATATTGGACACCTTGAAACCCTAAATAAGATAGAGACTTGTCATTAAAGTAGCTCCCCACTAAAGTCACATTAAAAAAAGTAGCTTTATTGCACAACCACATACAACAAACCAATTTCCCTGTGATCGTATGCTTGTTGAATGCCTAAATATTTTAGAATACTAAGTTTAATTACGTGCAGTAAATAAGGTAGTATTTGTGTTTTATTTTATTAGAATCAGTGGGGGCTTTTTGGTTACTGATGCATGCTTTAAGGGTTCTATAATGTCCCAGCAACTAAAGGCATTCCTTAAAGAAACACTTTTCCGGATTTGGGCCACACTGGTACATGGTACTTGGAGTTTCAGGGAGATTGCATTCCATTTGCTGACATCAGGGAGGCACTATTACAATCAGGGAGACTCCCTGAACATCAGGGGGAGTTGGGATGTCTGTATATATTTTTCTACCCTATACATAGTAGAGGTCAACATCTACAGGTATTTCAACAGACCTTAGAAACACAATTAACCCTTTCGTGACAGGGTTAAAGTGTCTACATCGGAACACCTGTTCCGATGTAGACAAATTGAAACTACGCGATCGTGCATACGATCGCGAGATTTCAATTATTGGATCGCATCTGGGGGGCGTCCCTACAACCCTAGGAACGCCCTCCAGACCGCGATCAAGTCCTTGAAGCGCAGAAGGCTTCAGGACAGCCGTTTGATATGACGTTCTATTCCGTCATAACGGCTTTAAAGCCCAGTGTAAATATGACGGAATAGAACGGCATAACGGCGTTAAAAGGTTAATTGCATTAGACGATAAGAACAAAACCTCAAACACATACAAAAGCAGTAACCTTACATCCCAAGAGAGAAAAGCAATACAGGCACTTAAAAATGACATGAATATAGTCATAAGAGAATCCGACAAAGGAGGTAATACAGTCATCTTAAATAAAATTGATTACTTAACTGAGGCCAATAGGCAACTTTCTAACATGGATGTATACCAACCACTTTTGTCGGACCCTACTTATTCATTCAGGAAAATACTATCAGAAATAGTATACAAAGCAAAATTAGATGGAGTATTCTCCGAGAAAGTCATGGAGTACCTTTTACCCAAAAATCCCTGTGTACCTATTTTCCATCAGCTTCCAAAATTGCATAAGGACCCTGTACATCCGCCAGGCCGCCCAATAGTGGCAGGCATTGGGTCCTTAAACGAAAGGCTATCTGATCTGGTTGATACTTTTTTGAAACCGATAGTCATTGAGTTATATAGATATTTGAAAGATACTACATCATTTATTGAGAAAATTAAACATGTCACATGGTGTGACTCTTATAGATTTGTCACTTTAGATGTCACCTCACTTTACACAACCATTCCTCATGTTTTAGGTTTGGAAGCATTGGATTTTTTTCTAACAAATCACACCACATATGATTTTTTCACTAATCAATTTCTTCACATTGCAGTGGAGTATTTACTTACACACAATTTTTTTATGTTCGAGGGTCGATTCTATCTACAAAGACGTGGCACCGCTATGGGGGCAAAATTCGCCCCTTCCTATGCTAACCTCTATATGGGGTTCTGGGAGCGGTGCCACATCTTTGGAGATGGCAATCCTTTTCGAAATAATATTGTTTTTTTCGGCCGGTACATTGATGACTTGGTGTTGGTGTGGGATGGGGACCAGCAATCGGTCGCTAGGTTCCTTGAATACGCCAACAGCAATCGATTCAATTTATCTTTCACTATGCAGGAAAATACACATACTATTAATTTTTTCGATGTTTCTTTAACATCCAACACTGAGACACATTCAATTGAGATTGAATTATACAGGAAAAGCACAGCAGGTAACACGATATTACACTCAACATCATGTCACCCTAAACATACCATTGAGTCCATTCCATATGGACAATTAGTAAGAACAAAACGTAATTGTACTACGGATTCTAAATTTCAGATACATGCAGAAAGTACAAACCAGCGTCTAAAAGCCAGAGGGTACAATACAGAACTTTTGAACAAAACCAAAGCAAGAGTAGATCTCCTAAATAGGGAGGATCTAATTTATAAAAGTAATACACGTAAACAGAAAGAATATACCAAACCAATCTTTATTACTAAAAGATTACAATAAGATCTGTAACATTGTACGGAATTGCCTTCCCATCCTTGAAAGTGATGTAAAACTTAAAAAAATTGTGGCTAATGGTTGCCTTTTTTCAGCACGAAAAGCGAAAACTTTGGGGAGCATTTTGGCCCCCTCTATGTTACCTACAAGTAATGGTCAGACATGGCTCACAAAAAGGCTAGGTTGCTACAAATGTCAAGGTAAAATCTGTAAAACCTGTCCACATATTGAACAAGGGAACAGATTCAAATCGAGTACAACGGAAAAAGAATTTGACATACGTTATAGAATTACCTGTAACACCACATATATCATATACCTTTTGACATGTCAGGGATGTAAGAAACAGTACGTGGGGCGCACGAAACGTGCCCTACGTGACAGGGCCCTCCAACATTTGAGGGACATAGGAAATCCAGATTGTACTACCCCAATAGCGAAACACTTTAGGCAGGAACACAATTCAGACGATTCATTATTGACTATACAAGGCATAGACCATGTGCCAAGACATAGAAGAGGGGGAGACAGGGAGAGACGTTTGGACCAGAGGGAAGTGTTTTGGATATTTAATTTAAAAACCAAGCACCCTTCTGGTCTAAACTCCATTATGGATGTAGATTTATTTTATTGAATCTTTAATAAAATTCTTCCTTTGTTATATTTTTGACAAAGGATACATTTGAGTTGATTGTAGATAAAAGATATATTTCAAAAATTAAGTTTTAAATATTAGTATGCATTGCTTTCCAAATATTCTAAATATAAAGTCTTTTGCTTGAACTAAGTTTTTTGCCCATAAGGGGTTAATAAGATACAGGTGCCTGTAATTATCTTAACTCCTTACCTTTAAATAGTACTAGTAGGTGTGGACACAAACTATGCCAGTGAACAAGGGCTGAGATCTGGCCCGAAACATGTTTGGCTATTTTTAGTCCTGAACATCTTGTTGCAGGCCTTTGACTGTTGTGAAACTTTTAACTTTTGTGATGAATAAATTTTGAACTTTTTAAACAAATTTCTCAAGTCCTCTTTCTGGAGTAGCGGGATTACAGAGTGTGTTTACTACCTATATATATATATATATATATATATATACATACCTAATTTTCCATCTTTATTCATATTCAGCTAGATTATGAGTCTTGCGTTAGGCTTAAAAAGCAGCGTTGGCCGGTCCCAACGCTGCTTTTTAACGCCCGCTGCTATTCCGAGTCTTGCAGGTACAGGTGTACGCACACTTTTTTGGCCAGACTTGGAAATACCGCAAATCCACTTACGTAAATTTCGTATCCTATTTTTTCAATTGGACTTGCATAGCGCCAGTATTACGAGTCTGCCAAAAAGTGAGCGGTAGACCCTCTCCTGTCAAGCCTGGTACCGCATTTTAAAGTCAGTAGTTAAGAGTTTCACACTACAACGCCGTTTCATAAAACACTTAACTAAAGTGCTAAAAAGTACACTAACACCCATAAACTACCTATTAACCCCTAAACCGAGCCCCCCCCCCCCACATCGCAAACACTAAAATTTAAATTTTAACCCCTAATCTGCCGAACCGGACATCGCCGCCACTATAATAAATATATTAACCCCTAAACCGCCACACTAGTTAAATATTATTAACACCCTAATCTACCGTCCCTAACATCGATGCCACCTACCTACATTAATTAAAGGGACAGTCTAGGCCAAAATAAACTTTCATGATTTAGATAGAGCATGTAATTTTAAACAATTTTCCAATTTACTTTTATCACCAATTTTGCTTTGTTCTCTTGGTATTCTTAGTTGAAAGCTTAACCTAGGAGGTTCATATGCTAATTTCTTAGACCTTGAAGGCCACCTCTTTTCAGAATGCATGTTAACAGTTTTTCACCACTAGAGGGTGTTAGTTCACATATTTCCTATAGATAACACTGTGCTCGTGCACGTGAAGTTATCTGGGAGCTGGCACTGATTGGCTAGACTGCAAGTCTGTCAAAAGAACTGAAAAAAGGGGGCAGTTTGCAGAGGCTTAGATACAAGATAATCACAGAGGTTAAAAGTATATTATTATAACTGTGTTGGTTATGCAAAACTGGGGAATGGGTAATAAAGGGATTATCTATCTTTTATAACAATACAAATTCTGGTGTAGACTGTCCCTTTAACCCCTAATCTGCCGCCCCCAACGTCGCAGCCACTATATTAAAGTTATTAACCCCTAAACTTAAGTCTAACCCTAACCCCCCTTAACTTTAAAGGGACATTCCATTCAAAATATTAATGCACATAGATGAATTACATCTTTGAATAGAAACATATTTACAATATACATGCATTGGCAAAAATGCTTCTAGTAAAGGTTATCACTGTTTTAGTGTTAACATTTTTCTCTGCATGTGCATGTGAAGCATAGCTAGATATTGTAACTGCACCCATATTTTAAATACAGCAGCTGCTCAGATAATCAGTGGGGCTTGTATCATGTCAGCAGTTAACAAACTGAGTCATTACCAGATGGCACAAGCATCTTAGGCTTTCTGAGCAAGTGCTGTGTTTAAAATGCTGGTGCACGTTGCATACCTAAATACACTTTTGAAACAGCTATAGCTTTTATTAGAAGCATTTTTGCTAAAGCATGTATATTACAAAATTGCTTCTGTTCAATATCGAAATGCATCCATGTGGTTTACAATTTTGGCTGGAATATCCCTTTAAATATAATTTAAATAAATATAAATAAAATTACTATAATTAACTAAATTATTCCTGTTTAAAACTAAATACTTACCTATAAAATAAACCCTAAGCTAGCTACAATATAACTAATAGTTACATTGTAGCTAGCTTAGGGTTTATTTTTATTTTACAGGCAAGTTTGGATTTATTTTAACTAGGTACAATAGTTATTAAATAGTTATTAACTATTTAATAACTACCTAGTTAAAATAAATACAAAAGTACCTGTAAAATAAAACCTAACCTAAGTTACAATTACACCTAACACTACACTACAATTAAATTATTTCCCTAAATTAAATACAATTAAATTAAATTATTTAAAGTACAAAAAAAACAAACACTAAATTACAGAAAATAATAAACAAATTACAAGATTTTTAAACTACTTACATCTAATCTAACCCCCCTAACAGAATAAAAAAGCCCCCCAAAATAAAAAAAGCCCTACCCTACACTAAATTACAAATAGCCCTTAAAAGGGCTTTTTGCGGGGCATTGCCCCAAAGTAATCAGCTCTTTTACCTTTAAAAAAAGTACATTAAAACCCACCACCCACACAACCAACCCTACTCTAAAACCCACCCAATACCCCCTTAAAAAAACCTAACACTAACCCCTTGAAGATCAAGGTTAGATGAAGACTTCTCCCGGTAAGGTGATCTTCAAGGGGTTAGTGTTAGTTTTTTTTAAGGGGGTATTGGGTACTTTTTTTTTACAGGTAAAAGGAGCTGATTACTTTGGGGCAATGCCCCGCAACAAGCTCTCAACCAAACAAACTGGGAAGAAGTCAGGGTTTACAGACCCATGTAATCTCTCTAGACATATACAAAACACGGAAGGGGACTGCACTCTCAAAAAAAAGTTTGGTTGAGAGCTTGCATTTATATGGCTGTATTAGGGACCCAGGTTTTGGAAGAGACTTTGACATGGTACCTGGGCTTGTCCCATTTGGCCAGATGCGGTAACTAACTCTTCCAGTTTTGCTTTTAATCTTAGCTGAGAGCTTGTAGGCGAGTGCTGGACTTTCTCTGTGTGTTGTATTAATTAATTTTGTAATTTTCCCTATGGGCCTTGCACCTAGGCTTGCCTGGGGGTTAACTGCCTGTGACTTTGGAGACAGCACAGATTCCTAAGAGTGCTATAGTACCCAGGGCTGAGCATGTTGCAGGGTCATGGGATGTGTACCAGGTCCAGTTTGAGAGTGCAGTCTCCTTCCGTGTTTTGTATATGTCTAGGGCGATTACATGGGTCTGTGAACCCTGACTTGTTCCCAGTTTGTTTGGTTGAGAGCTTGCATTTATATGGCTGTATTAGGGACCCAGGTTTTGGAAGAGACCTTGACGTGGTACCTGGGCTGGTCCCATTTTGCCAGATGCGGTAACTAACTCTTCCAGTTTTGCTTTTAATCTTAGCTGAGAGCTTGTAGGCGAGTGCTGGACTTTCTCTGTGTGTTGTATTAATTCATTTTGTAATTTTCCCTATGGGCCTTGTACCCAGGCTTGAATGGGGGTTATTTGGTGGGGTTAGACTGTCTATCTGGTAGGGAATCGGGCACACCTGAAGTAAACTATATCCCAAAGTTTAAAGAGTTACAGATAGTAGTGGTAGGTGGCGCAAACCAAGTTGCTATTCCCAGTGCGTCTTACTGTAAATAAGTGTGAAATTAGTGGACTCAGTGTATTATAAATGTTTTAATATGTCCTAGTTTTATATTCTCTTTTGGAAATATAAAAATAATATATAATATATATTATATATATAATATATAATATAATAAATATATATAATATATAATATATATTATATATATAATATATAATATGATAAATATGATCCTTTATTTAAATATGGTAAGTTTACCCAATATAGGTGATGCTAAAAGTACACATTAAACAGAGATTTATACAAATTCCTTTAAAGTTTAAAATGACACCGGTGTCTATATGTATAAAATTGTACAAAATATGTAAAAAATATATTAAAAATTTAAAAATATTGTCATTGAAAACGTGCAATTTACAGAGTCTTTTGTCTCTCACAAGTTATGTTTTCTAACAAACTATTTGATACCTCGGTAAATACAATTTTATAATTGATAAAACAATAGTTGATGTATAGTTCATATAGGATACTTTGTTTCTAGTTCAGATTTGCAATTGAGATCTTATTTTAGGCATCAATATATTTCATATATAGAGGTCTGGTTTGTGCGATTTCTATCACACTGTGATATATGTATACGAATTAGTACCTTGAAGTGTATCTGTTTGATACAACTTAAATGAAAAAATTGCGGTTAAGTAAACGCCGCTATGCCAGTGATTTTTCTTTCCTTGCTTAGGTTTCAAGAACAAGCAGGTGGTAATCTTATATGAGCCGCTGGCGGTTAAATAAATGCCGCTTTGGTTTCCTCTTTTTAGGTGAGCTTATCTGTTTGCTGAGAAGATATTCGGGTTTCGCTTGTGTGGTTCCCGTGGCCGCTCTGTTGCCTTTTCCTTTGTCGGTCAGTGACCGATCGAGCTCCTTAGGGTTTCTTGGTATGATCTTCGGTGCGGTTGTGTGCTAACCGTTTGCTGGTGATTCTTAAGCTGCTCCGGTTTTTCTAATCTGTGTCTTGTAAGTCGGTCAGTGACCGATCACAATGTTGTGGTTGTGGGATAACCGTCTGATGTTGAATTTTTGTGTGCCTCTCCGGTCTGCTGTTCCCAGGTTTTTGGATGTCGGTCAGTGACCGATCAGAATGCTGTAGTGTAGTTTTGAGGATAAGTAGAAAGTTACTTCTAGTTATCGATGTAGTTATTGATGATCAGTGCGGTTAAATATACGCCGCTGGGTAGGAACTTAAATTTTTTCAAATGGGTATAGCTGGTATTCCTATTTTTTAGATGAGTAATAAGGAGTGTTCTTTTCTTGTCTCTCAAATCCTGTGCAGGGGTGCTCTGGTATCAACGCGTTTCGGCTGGACAGCCTTTTTCAATCCAACCGCAATTTTTTCATTTAAGTGGTATCAAACAGATACACTTCAAGGTACTAATTTGTATACATATATCACAGTGTGATAGAAATCGCACAAACCAGACCTCTATATATGAAATATATTGATGCCTAAAATAAGATCTCAATTGCAAATCTGAACTAGAAACAAAGTATCCTATATGAACTATACATCAACTATTGTTTTATCAATTATAAAATTGTATTTACCGAGGTATCAAATAGTTTGTTAGAAAACATAACTTGTGAGAGACAAAAGACTCTGTAAATTGCACGTTTTCAATGACAATATTTTTAAATTTTTAATATATTTTTTACATATTTTGTACAATTTTATACATATAGACACCGGTGTCATTTTAAACTTTAAAGGAATTTGTATAAATCTCTGTTTAATGTGTACTTTTAGCATCACCTATATTGGGTAAACTTACCATATTTAAATAAAGGAACAAGTTTCAACATCCATTTTTCCAAAAGAGAATATAAAACTAGGACATATTAAAACATTTATAATACACTGAGTCCACTAATTTCACACTTATTTACAGTAAGACGCACTGGGAATAGCAACTTGGTTTGCGCCACCTACCACTACTATCTGTAACTTGAATGGGGGTTAACTGCCTGTGACTCTGGAGACAGCACAGCTTCCTCAGAGTGCTATAGCACCCAGGGCTGAGCATGTTGCAGGGTCATGGGATGTGTACCCAGTCCAGTTTGAGAGTGCAGTCCCCTTCCGTGTTTTGTATATGTCTAGGGAGAATACATGGGTCTGTGAACCGTGACTTGTTCCCAGTTTGTTTGGTTGAGAGCTTGCATTTATATGACTGTATTAGGGACCCAGGTTTTGGAAGAGACCTTGACGTGGTACCCGGGCTTGTCCCATTTGGCCACATGAGGTAACTAACTCTTCCAGTGTTTCTTTTAATCTTAGCTGAGAGCTTGTAGGTGAGTGCTGGACTTTCTCTGTGTGTTGTGTAGATATATATATATATATATATATTTATATATATATATATATTTATATATATATATATATATATTTTTATATATATATATATATATATATATATATATATATATATATATATATATATATATATGTGTGTATATATATATATATATATATATATATAAACGTGCATACTGTCCAGGGGTCTGCAATGTGGTACAGAATGGTATATATTCTCTGCACTGTTAGTTATAGGCTCTTTTTACCAGATAGAAGCTTCCTCTTAGCTTCCAAAGGGTGTATTCAGAGGGGAGAATGATATGAAAAAAGAGTGCTGGGTAGTCTGCAATCCCTAATCCAAGCAGCAACACCCAGGGTGGTTCAAAATCAAATTCACGTTTCCAACGAGAGTCACTCACTGGATTTATCCAAAATGTAACATTTATTGTACAAAATACAAACAATGCTGTGTAGTGTTTAGATATGCCTGTAAGTGTTAACCAAATAGATTTGACAAAGGTGTCAGTGAAACACCAAAACATTATGTAATTTTGTAACTATTGTTCAATAAATGTTACATTTTTTTAAAATAAGGTGGTGAGGAGTTAAGGAAAAAACAAAATAGTTATACCCCTCCTTGCATAAGACAGCAATAAAGTTACAAATTAATAAACATACTGTAAAATATAATGAAAAGAAGGGGGTTTGAGATTGCGCCTATTCAAAACCACAAATAGGCTAATATCAAGAAATAGGTGTGTATATATATATATATATATATATATATATATATAGTATTTACAGACAAGATCAGCACTCACCAATGTAAAAACCACTCAAATGCACGGCCCAAAGATGAATGTAGAGAAATAGCATAAAGACAGGACCTGGTGATGATCCCTGCGGTCCCACGCCAAAAAAGCCAGCACACGAGATTTAGCAACACACCTTTTAATGCCAACAATGCATAACGTTTCAGCTCCCACTGGAGCTTTGATCACATGTGGTAGTTCATAAATAAATGATGCCTGATTTATTCCTATGAACTACCGCATGTGATCAAAGCTCCAGTGGGAGCTGAAACGTTATGCATTGTTGGCATTAAAAGGTGTGTTGCTAAATCTCGTGTGCTGGCTTTTTTGGCGTGGGACAGCAGGGATCATCACCAGGTCCTGTCTTTATGCTATTTCTCTCTCTCTGTCTCTCTCTCTCTCTCTCTCTCTCTCTCTCTCTCTATATATATATATATATACACATACACACTTACTTATTGTGAACACTTGTTTAGAAAATAAAGTTTTTGCCTGAAGTAATCACAATAATGATACTGCTTCAATATAGAGTTGCAAAGTATGAAGAAGTCTGTATAGTTGTTCAATATAACTGTACTAGTAAATGACAATATTCAAAGTAAAACGATAAATGAAAAGAAAGCCGGTGGGTGTGCACTTACTAGAAATTACCCCAATCATATGAGGTAAGTTGCCGCATAGGTGTGCAGATGGCAGGCTTGATTTCCAAAATAGCTCCTCCTTTTTGGGACTTTATCTGGACTTTCTATCTTGTCTGTATACCACTAACGACTTCACATTGAGATATATAAGATACATGTGGAGAGCTAGAGGGCACCTTGGATTATCATTGTATCAGGAATCCACTGAATACATACAGGAGTGTGTTTTTATCTGCATATGTGTTTGATTCATACCTCATATGTTTGGGTTTTTTAAATGTGAGTGGTCATTTCGCTTGTGTTTTTATATTTTATAAAAACTGTATAACGCTATGTACCCTCTTTTTATTTTACATTTGGTATAATACTCCTGAATCCACTGAGGAGCTATTTTGTAAATCAAGCCTGCCATCTGCACACCATACTCCAAGGAGACAAGAAGCTACACATCATTCTCAGATGAGGTCTCAGAGAGGTCTTTTGGATATTTACTTTAAATATCTCCATACCCTTTGGCTTAAATTTCAGGAGGGATATTGATTTATGTGTCTAACCTTTGGAAGCTAAATAGTATTTATAGAATACAATATTGCGAGTGATTAATTATCTCTGATGAAAAATGATGTATATAAATGTAATACAAATATTAGTATACCACTTTGTTTGTTTAATTAATCTGAACTTAGGGATTGTATAATACAGTGTATAATGAGGACATTATATGTATGCATATGCCTTTAAGGAATGACTATTTAAGGAGAGAGGGAGGTAGGGCCCTGTGAGCAGTGAACAAGTGCTGTTGAAGCACGAAACATGTCTGCTGTACAGGATTCCAGCAGTCCTCGTTTATTGATTTGTATGTGCTAGTGTCAATCGAGTGGAATTTAGTCTGTGTAACGGAGACTTTTTTTTTACTATTTGACATTTACTGTCTGTTTTTACTATGAAAGGATTTGAATAAATTTGGAGAACGTTTTACCTTACGGAGTGCCCACGTATCCTTTGTTTTCTTATACTCATTGGACACTGTGGATGAGCGGTGTCTCCTGCGGAGCATTCCCAGTGTAGACGTGTGATGTCAGCCCCCACGCTCCAGTGTGCCATCGTAGCGTGCAGGGTAAGGCAGAGCATGACGCTACAAACCTTGTTTTGGAGGATTGGAACTTTTGTCGTGTAGCGGACGCAGCCTACTGAATACCCATAATGGAATGGTTTATCCAGAAGAGCACTGAAGAACGGCTGAAGAGAAGGTGGGTAAGTGAAGAGCATATTGGCAATACAATACAAACAAACATATTACTTTTCATAGCAGTAACGCCACAGCAATACCACTATTTGACAATTTGACACTTAGCCATTATATTTGTGATTTTGTACAAGCCATGCACTGAGCACCTTTATTCTATTTTTATTCTATCTGTATAGTTTTATTGGAACTGATACTTAAAGCTTTAAGATACTAAACATGGAAAACAGTGAGGAAGAATCATATGTTCTCATCAACTTTGGGCAAGAGCTTGCACTTTATGACACTAATGAGGAAAGTGTATATACTATTGATATTTTATTTTTTGATATTGATACCCTGAGAAAAAGAGATATAAAACTAGAATTGGATATTAAAACCTTTCTGATGTAAAAACATAACAAACGGATTCCAAGAGGATTACGTATACGTAAGTTTCCCTCATTCAGAGTTTTAGAAGTCGAATTCATTGCTAAGTGGAACATAATTCTGGACACCTGTTTATTTGCTTTAATTGAGCTCTTAATAGAGTACAAGCAAAAGCAGAGGGTAGAATTGTTAGAAGAAATTAAAGTTATACAAGAGAAATTGAAAGCAGTTCAAAAAGATCCAGAATTTAAACTGTACAATAAGCAGTTTGAGAAGAACTTGATATCTTTCCGCCAAGAACTTTGGGAATTTAAATCTAGGAAGATGTCAAGGGATAAATATGATTATGATCAACAAAATGTGTATAGATGGAATAGCAATGATAATTTTGGCAGAGAACCTAGAAAAGGAAAAAATGGTTTAAAAAGCGAAATTAAAAAGCTAAACAGGTCACATTTTCAAATACTGAATATGAGGTAGAATTCTCAGAGGGAGAAATAAACACAGAAGAACAAGAACCTACTGTATTACAATCCTCTTTTGAAGCATCCGGAACTAAAGTGTCAAAAAACGAACAGCTAAAGACTTTACCTTTAGGAAGGCGAAAAAAGTACATAGAGGCAAAAGGGGAAAGGAAAAACGCCCAGATACCAGGGAAGAAGAAAAGAATACAAATCCGGACAAGAAGAAGTCACAACAGAAAACATATGTGACAAGATCAGGGACCCATCAGAAAAAATATGCATGAATATGAATGTATTGAATCTATCTAGTGTTGTTTTAACGGATGTAGAAACAAGAGTACTATCCAAGGGCCTTAATTTTGTTCCTTCACAGCATTTTAACCTATTCAACACTATTTTGGATGTGAATAGGTTTGTTAGAAAGTTAATACTTCGCAAACATTTTGCCAATGCTGTGGAGGAACAAGATAAAATATGTATAACTAAAGATAAGCCTATAGAGGAAAATCTTACATTTTCTGAAAAATCTTCTATAATAGATTTACAGGGTTTACTTGATGAAAATATTGGTGACACTGAACATCTATTAACTACATGTGACATTAATCTAACTAAATTTAGGAAGAAAAGTAATTTTTATCCTGTTAGTTCTAGAACACATCCAGTTGAAACTTTTCAAAAAGTGGTAGAAGAAAAACTAAGAGAATTGGATAAAAGAATCATAGTGCGTTCCTCTGATAAAGGGGGCAACGTTGTAATACTTAATAGAACTGCATACATTACAGAAGACGTAAGACAATTGCACAATGTTGAGGTTTACATTAAATTGAGAGAGAATCCTACCAAACCATATAGGGAATTGCTATGTGAAATTGTAAAGAGAGCAATATATAATGATGTAATCACACATAGAACAGAGGAGATGCTAGTACCAGATAATCCGGTCACCCCAATATTTCATTATTTTCCAAAGGTCCACAAGGACATGGAGAACCCACCGGGCCGCCTGATAATAGCGGGCATTAATTCCCTAAATGAACACCTTTCAGACCTAATGGATACTTTCCTACAACCATTGGTTAATAAGCTACCTAGCTTTATACAGGATACTACGGATCTGCTACAAAAGTTGCAGAGAATAAAATGGAAATCTAGCTATAGGTTTCTGGTAGTAGATGTGGCTTCTTTATATACCTTTATATACCTTTATAACATACCAAATTGGTCTTGAAGCAGTAGAGTTTTTCCTAGAGAGTCAAAGTAATTATGACGAGGCGACTAAACAATTTATCATGGGTTCTATTGAGTACTTGCTTATACATAATTTTTTCATGTTTGAGGGGGTTTCTATCTCCAAAGGTGTGGAACCGCTAGGGGGGATAAATTTGCCCCCTGTTATGCCAATCTCTTTTTGGGATGGTGGGAGCGGTTCCAAGTCTTTGGAGATGGAAATCCCCTCAGAGACAACACTTGTTAATGTGTGACTAATATCTGTATAATAAGGGTTAAAATGGCTGGGTGGATCAGCATTCAACAAAATGTCCAATCACAATAATGTTGCAGCCTTAAATAGGCTGCACCTGGTCTGTGTTTTTATGTCTAGGATTACTGTCACTTTGACTGAAACTGGTCAGACTTTTATTTTGTTCCATGCTGTTCACTCAGTAACTACTTTTGGAGTCTGCCTTCCTTCTTTTTAATATTTTCAATAACGTTTTTTTGCATTTTATATCTAATGGATCTACCTGGATTTATTAATATTTTTATATGGCTCAATCTCTGACAACGGAGAGGGACTGTTTGCTTGTATTTATATGTGGAGTACAGGGACTCCACCCCACTTCTTATACCTCCGCTGTTCAGTTTTTTGAGCTGCACCAAGGGAGAGCCACAAACCATGGAGGGTGTTTCCAGGGGCGGGACCTATGGAGCTTTCATACAGAGCGCAGTAACGAGGTGTTCCATTCAGCTGAGGTATGCTGGCAGCCGCATTGGATTGAAAAGGCTCCACTTCTTTGGATCGCTACATGTACCATTTGAGCTCCACATTGTACTATCTGCAGAGGAGGCAAACAGTTTACCTAGGCAACCGCAGCTATACATACCTGAGAGGATATTCATTGCGGAAGTGATGGTTTGCCGGTGCAGTAAGTAACTATCTATAACATTTGTTTTACTACTTACATGTGTATTTGCTCAAGTACCTGTTTGTGGAGACCTATACCAGTACCAGCTCTTATATCACACAGCCTTTTGACATCTTGACCTGACTTAGTGACTTTTGGATTAATGCCGCAGACTTCTTTCAGGATTTAACATATTACCCGGAACTCTTTTTTGCTTTGACTACCGGATGGGAGTGTTAACCTGTATATTACCACTAACTTGTCATATACTACGCCCAGCATTGACACCGTAACTGCTGCTACAACTACCATACAAGTGGATACCGGGAGGGCTTGCTAAATATTACTGTTTTCCTTCTTGCTTTGTAACACACTATGTTAAGTAATTGGCAATAACGGTATAGCCTTACCACCACTAATGCAGTTGTTCTAAGGCTGCACACTAAATGTGTATTTAAATCATTACTTACTACACTGCTCAGCTTTCATAGGTCTCAAGCCACCCTTATACTGATATATTTTTTTCGTTTGTTTTTATTGTGCTTTCCCTGGATTGGTAGGGGCTGGATATACATGTACTCTGACACCCATTTCCAATCAATTTATGCAAGAGGCCTAATAATATATATCTCCCTTGATTCAGAGATATATTCAGGTTGTGATTCCTTTATATAATATAATGGAGGATTTGGCACAGACAGACTCTTTCTTTTCCCTTAAAGATACAGATGAGGAAGACTTTGACCTATTGGAATTAAAAGATGTTTTTGCACAAGATGTTCCAAACACACAATTAGGTGACTATTTCTTTGATATGGAAACCCTAAAAAAAAAAGAACAGAAACTCAAGTGGGACAAATGGATTCTATCTCAATATGTAGCCATGAAAATGATACCAAGGGGACTACGTATTCCTTTATTGAAAGATGGAACCAAACACTAACTGAATGTTCACTTAAATTAATTCTGTTACTTATTGAATATAAAGATGTACTTCTAAATGAAGTTAAGAATAAGATCACACTGTTGCAGGTTGAAATTAATGGTTTTAAAACTTGTGATATTTATCCTGAGTATGATAGCATTCTAAAGAAAACTATAGAAGAGTCTAGAAAACTGATCATACAAATTAAACACTCTAAATTTATCCGAGATCAGAAAGACTACACTAAGGGAACAGTCTATGTCTGGCAGCTTCACCAGAGAAGTAGATCTTGGTCTAATTCCCATTCTGCCATCCAGGCCGGTTATTCCATGGGTGTTAAAGAACATCAGATTCAAAAGGGCAATACAAATACCATTGGTGTTAAAGCAAATGTCCCTAAAAGGGTGGTCTTCTCAGATTCTGTTTTGTTATATTCTACTATACCACATACATATGGAATTGAAGCTGTTTCCTTTTTTCTAGAACACCATTCAACCTTGCCTCAAGAGCATAGGGAATTTGTGATTCGAGCAATAGAGTTTCTCTTGCAACACAATTTCTTTATGTTTGATGATGTATGCTACCTCCAGAGGCGTGGAACCGCCATGGGGGCTAAATTTGCCCCCTCTTACGCCAACCTCTTCATGGGGTGGTGGGAGCGGTTCCACGTCTATGGAGATAGCAACATCTTTTCATCTTCAATCATCAAATACATGCGTTTCATTGATGATTTTCTTATCATCTGGGCTTCAGATGCTCAGCAAGCACAGGCCTTTGTCGATAATCTGAATATTAATGAAGTGGGATTGAAATTTACCTTTGAGTGGAATAGATATTTCACTAACTACCTCGATGTCACACTAACATCAGATAGGCAGTCCAAAGGTATAAAATCCACCCTATATAGGAAACCCATCTCAGGCAATGCTCTTCTACATGCCCACAGTAGCCACCCTGGACATGTATTTAAGGGCATCGTCAAGGGCCAATTCATGAGTGCAAAACGTAATTGCTCTACAGATGTAGACTTTTACAAAGAGAGCAAGGACTTGAGCAATAGATTCATTACAAAGCAATATCCCAAGAGGATTGTAAGGAAGTCATACATTGAGGTTAGCCAAATGGAGAGGAGTGAGTTGTTCAAATTTAAAAACAAGGAGGAAATAAAAAACAAACCTACCCTAATAACCACATACTCCAATCAATATTACCAGATATGGGATATAGTCAGGAAAAACTTCCCCATCCTGAGAGGAGATACTAAGTTGCGCAAGTTCATCCAAGACGGATGTAACTTTGTGTACAGGCGTAATCTAACTCTGGGCAATCTACTGTCTCCTAGTATGCTCAAAAAGGAGAGAAGTGGCAACTCAAGGCTCCACTTCAATGGTACATATAAATGTGGGAAAAGAGTATGTAGGTCCTGTGACTACATCAATGTATCCTCTCACTTTACCTCAGCAACCACAGGAGAGGAGTTTGACACTAAAGGTTGTGTCAAGTGCAAAACAAAATATGTTATATACCTTTCTGAATGTACCACCTGTGCCCAGCAGTATGTAGGGAGAACCACCAGAGAATTGGGTACCCGCATTAAGGAGCATCTGTCTAATGTCACTAAGGAACGTGCTGTTTCAGCACTTTGTAAGCACTTCATGGAACAACATGATGGTGACCTGGGATCCTTTAGGTGGCAGGCTATCAAGCAAATAGTGATTCCCCAACGTGGAGGGGACAAATTTCAGATCTTATCACGTCAAGAGATCTATTGGATCCATAAGCTCGGTAGCCTGCTACCTAAAGGATTTAACAAAGAATTTGATATCATAAACTATTGGCATAGATAGAGCACTATACCTGCCTATATCTCATTGAGATGAAGCTGACAGTATTATTTTGTATCTAATATCATCTATTGCAGATATAAACTAACGGCTTATTTGGTGCTTCATACCCTACTGATAATGCATTGAGATGTAGTCATCTGTATTAGTTTGTATCTAATAACACTCATTGCAGATATTAGTGTAGGTATACTACCCCTATAGACTAAATGGCAATCTACCACAGTTACACCGTCATTATTACTATCTGAGGATAATCAGGGGAGATAACTAACTTTTCTTGAATATTACCTATCCCCTATTTGAAGTTTTACAGCCATGTTTAGTCAGTTATAGGCACACCTTGGATTGGCTATCACTAAAGCTATTTCTACTCTGTATCATGTAGTTTGGGAAAGTATATTCTATTAAGGCTTTGATTTTTCTACCAGGCTTACCAACAAACATATATAATGGGGCGGTTCTGTAGTTGATTGTAGACCTGGGAATTTTTTTTAATTTTTTTATTTTGACAAGTGTTATCTCCTAATAGTGGGTTGGATAGCTATACCGGGCATGTCAATAAGTATATATAATAAACTGGTATCAGTATTTTATATTTCCATTTAATCAGCCTCACTTTTTCAACACTTTTACCCAGTGACTTATTGCCTGGCCAGGGTAGTTCTAAAGCACTTTAAGTAGATGCTGCATTGTGATTTTCCTATTCTGCATGTTATCACTGGATAATACAACATAGTATATGTTTCTATGTTTTTATACCTGCATATTAGTATATCTTTAAATTATGGCAATAGATAACTGGCACTAGTCACCTGCCTTTATGCTATGCCAGAGTCATGTGTGTCTATGGTATCTTGTAGCATCCATTTGCATAGCTTGTCTATTTAGATGTATTATATAATTTGTTCATGCTCCACTTTGTTTTGGACAACATGTATATATATATATATATCGTTAGTTACTCGCTATGTATTTATTACTATCTTCCAAATAATTTATATTTTTTCAGGTGTATGTATCTGTATATTTATCACTAGTCAGTTCAAGCATGATTTTTGTCACTTCAGTAAATTCTTCTCTTGCTACCTGTATTATATTTTGTTAGATCTAACACCTTGTTAATGTGTGACTAATATCTGTATAATAAGGGTTAAAATGGCTGGGTTGATCAGCATTCAACAAAATGTCCAATCACAGTAATGTTGCAGCCTTAAATAGGCTGCAGCTGGTCTGTGTTTTTATGTCTAGGATTACGGTCCCTTTGACCGAAACCGGTCAGACTTTTATTTTGTTCCATGCTGTTCACTCAGTAACTACTTTTGGAGTCTGCCTTCCTTCTTTTTAATATTTTCAATAAAGTTTTTTTGCATTTTATATCTAATGGATCTACCTGGATTTATTCATATTTTTATCTGGCTCAATCTCTGACAACAGAGATGGACTGTTTGCTTGTAATATTATTTAATATGCGAGATTTATTGATGATTTGATTTTCATCATAGATAGTGACGAGCATAATGTTGAGAAGTTTTGTGAGTACCTAAATAATAATCTCAGTGAAAATGCTAACAAAATTTGTTTTCTTAACTATCTCAGGAAATTATATTAGGGGCTGTATAGAAACTAACCTATATAGGAAACCCACTTCGGGAAATACAATATTAGAATTTAACTCAAATCATCCGAGACACATTATACATGGTATCCCTAAAGGCCAATACATTAGGGCAAACAGAAACTGTACGAATACAGTAGACTATGAGAAACAAGCAGACATCATTACAGAACGGTTAGTAGATAGGGGATATTATTTAACTATTCTAATTAAAGCCTGCAAAGAAGTAGACATACTAACCAGAGATGAAATACTGAAATACAACACCAAATATAGAAATACACGTAATAGAGACAATAAACAAAAACCTAAGTTTATACCTACATATAGCTTAGAGTATAGAAATATCTGCAATATCGTAAAACAGTGTATCCCTATATTACACACTGATCCAGGATTAAAAGAAATTGTAAAAGAAGGATGTGACTATATATCCAGAAAGGGTAAAACTACAGGGGACTATGTATCATGTTGGTTGAGACAAAAGAAAATAATTTTTCAGATGCAGGAAAAACATTTGTAAAACCTGTGACTATGTAACAGAAGGCGATAGTTTTGTATCAACCAACACGGACAAAACACATAAAATTTATTTTTTCATTAATTGCAATACGACACATGTAATTTATTTACTGACCTGTACGGGGTGCTCTAAGCAGTATATAGGGAAAACTAAACGACCCCTTAAGGATAGGTTTTTAGCACATGTGTGATCCATTGAGGATCCAGACTCTGATACCCCCATAGCAAGACATTTTAGGGAACATCACAATTCTCATGTAAATTTACTTACTGTACAAGCTATAGATCATGTCCCGATGTGGAAAAGGGGAGGAGACAGGGAGCAAAAATTAGGCCTCAGAGATGTCTTTTGGATATTTACTTGAAATACCTCCATACCCTTTGGCTTAAATTTCTAGAGGGATATTGATTTATGTGTCTGACCTTTGGAAGCTAAATAGTATTTATAGAATAAAATATTGCGAGTGATTAATTATCTCTGATGAAAAATTATGTATATAAATGTAATACAAATATTAGTATACCACTTTGTTTATTTTATTAATCTGAGTTTAGGGATTGTATAATACAGTGTATAATGAGGACATTATATGTATGCATATGCCTTTAAGAAATGACTATTTAAGGAGAGAAGGAGGCTGGGCCCTGTGAGCAGTGAACATAAGGGAACATGTACATTTCTACACCCCCTGCCAGACAACTCTGATCGGCCAACCAAGCACTCACAGTCATCAACCGCATCAGCAAATCCACAGCGGGCAGACGATCCTTCTCCCACATGGCAGCAAAGACATGGAACACCCTCCCGCTGCACCTCAGACAATCCACCTCCCTTACAAAGTTCAGAAAGCACCTCAAAACCTGGCTCTTCGACTGAATGCCCATCCCCTCCCCCCCTTCTCCTATCCCCTTTCCCTTAGTGCCTTGAGAACCTCACAGGTGATTAGTATGCACTCTATAAGTACCCAATAGATGGGTAGATAGATTTTTTGTATTTTTAAATAGATATTCCTATATATATCTGTATATATCATGTATAATACACATATATATATATATATATATATATATATATATATGTATAGATATTTATTTTACCAAAAAAAAAAATATATATATATATATATATATATATATATATATATATATATATATATATATATATATATATATTTATGAATAAAAATGACTTTGGAATGTGAAATATTAATAAATATGTCGGGTTAGTGCACTTGGTTAAACAAATTTGGATTACGTGCAAGTAGAGTGTTAGTTTTTTTTTTCACTTTCACTCTCCATTGAAGCTTTTGTGGGAATATGTTAACACGGTTGTGATATTCAAAGTTCGACTTTTTGTGCATGTTGGGTTAGCGTGAGAGCAAAACTTTTTTACTTTCCACTTGTAATACGTGCTGTATCCGTCACGCGCACGTGCAAGTAGAGTGTTAGTTTTTTCCACTTTCACTCTCCATTGAAGCTTACGTGGGAATATATTAACATGGTTGTGATATTCGAAGTTCTGCTTTTTGTGCATGTTGGGTTAGCGTGAGAGCAAAACCTTTTTACTTTCCACTTGTAATACGTGCTGTATCCGTCACTCGCAAAAAGCTTACTTCTAGCGCAGGTAAAGTTCAAGTGGGAGTGCCCCCTGTAGACAACAGACATTCTGAACTGATATTTGAATATACAAAAATTCTCAGGGAATGTGGCCCTTATCATCAAAGTGTTAATTACCCTATGCTGAGTTCAAATACACAAAACTCAGACTTACATCTCTATGGAAAATAGCAGGAGAAACTTAAGAAAGTCTTTTAAAACTTGTGCATTTTGAAAGCATATAAGATTAAAACTTTAAAACTTAAATATATGAATTGTATAATTATCAGATCTATTTAAAATACTCAGATTATATAAATAATATATATATATTGGTCTGGAAGATATACCTTTAATGCCTGATATACTATATTTGATAGGTATCTGATGTATTGAGTGGGTAGCTGTATTGATGAATTCAAAATATTTGACTGTATTTCAAAATAAAACTACATTTATGTTGCTTTGTTTCAGGACTCTGATGTGAAAATGAGATTCCAAATATGACTAGTAGATATGGGTATATAAAGGCCTATGTAAAAGCTAACTTCTAGCGCAGGTAAAGTTCAAGTGGGAGTGCCCCCTGTAGACAACAGACATTCTGAACTGATATTTGAATATACAAAAATTCTCAGGGAATGTGGCCCTTATCATCAAAGTGTTAATTACCCTATGCTGAGTTCAAATACACAAAACTCAGACTTACATCTCTATGAAAAATAGCAGGAGAAACTTAAGAAAGTCTTTTAAAACTTGTGCATTTTGAAAGCATATAAGATTAAAACTTTAAAACTTAAATATATGAATTGTATAATTATCAGATCTATTTAAAATACTCAGATTATATAAATAATATATATATTGGTCTGGAAGATATACCTTTATGCCTGATATACTATATTTGATAGGTATCTGATGTATTGAGTGGGTAGCTGTATTGATGAATTCAAAATATTTGACTGTATTTCAAAATAAAACTACATTTATGTTGCTTTGTTTCAGGACTCTGATGTGAAAATGAGATTCCAAATATGACTAGTAGATATGGGTATATAAAGGCCTATGTAATTTGTGCTGTGAATTATAGCATATGTTTTTATACACTCAGCATTGGAGATATACTAGATATGGAATGATATGTTTCTTTTAAAATCAAATAATAGTATGACTAATTATCAACTGATATACAAATAAAGTCAAATATACATATATCTATATTGAATTATAACTACTATTCCACTCATAGAAATATGACTTTTATATACATCTTTTAACATATTATGAGTAAGAAATATATATATCATATGTATATATATATATTCTAAGTGTACCCATGATTAGTCTCAAAAATATGCGCTCAGTTATATTAGATTGGCCATATACTGAAAAGATAGTTGATTAATACTAGGAAATAATAAATATATTGAATAAACATTTTAAAAAATATACTTTTCTGTAGTAGTATTTGCTAATGAAACTACTTTCCGTTGCCCCGGTCGGTGTTCAATACGAGAATTGCAACCAAAGGGTATTTTAAATTGTCAGGGGATTTAAAATTAACACATGCATTTCCAAGGGCCAATGAGAGATAAGCTCAGACTAAAAGTGCGTACCCAGAGAATTCCATTGGGTTAATTAGAAATAAAGGTGAAATTGGTCTCAAACAAAAAGACTATGCAAAGAAGCGAAGAGAAAAAAAAACCACTTTGGTTTGGGGCCTTACTTGGAATAACTCTTTGTTGACAATAAAGAAATACCTAATCAGCTAGATTAAGAGTTATGAGTCAAATAGCATCATTATGGCTCATAATGCTTCATTTTCCCTAACGCTGCTATTACAAGTCTTGTTGGTATAGGTGTACCGCACACCTTTTAGCCTGTCACGCCACGTCAGTACGGCTTTTTTAAAAAGTCCTTTTTTAACCCCTAAGCCGCTGCTCTCCCGCATTGCAAACACTATTTAAATATAATTAACCCCTAATCTGCCGTCCGCCCACACCGCCGCTATAATAAACCTATTAACCCCTAAACCACCATCCTCCTGCATTGCAAACACTATTTAAATAAAATTAACCCCTAATCTGCCGTCCACTCATGCCGCCGATATAATAAACCTATTAACCCCTAAACTGCAAGCCCCCCACAATGAAATATAATTAAATAAACTATCAACCCCTAAACCGAAAGGCCTCACAACAAAATATACTAAAATACACTATTAACCCCTAAACCTAACACCCCCTAACTTTATATTAAAATTTCAATTTCCCTATCTTAAATTAAATTAAAACTCACCTGTCAAATTAAATAAATTCATTTTAAACTAACAATTAAACTAAGATAATTATTAAACTACAAATAAACTAACTACCAATTAAATTAAACTAAACTACACATTAAAAAAATCCTAACACTACTAAATTTCAAAAAGTAAAAATAAAATAACTAAATTACAAAAAAAACAAACACTAAATTACGAAAAATAAGAACCAAATTATCAAAAATAAAAAATAATTACACCTAATCTAATAGCCCTATCAAAATAAAAAGCCCCCCAAAATAAAAAAGCCCTAGCCTACAATAAACTACCAATGTCCCTTAAAAGGGCCTTTGTGGGGCATTGCCCCAAAGATATCAGTTCTTTTACCTGTATGAAAAATACAAACACCCCCCAACAGTAAAACCCACCACCTCCACAACCAACGTCCCCAAATAAAATAACTATCTAAAAAAAACTAAGCTCCCCATTGCCCTGAAAAGGGCATTTAGCTCTTTTACATGCCCAGACCCTAAACTAAAAATAAAACCCACCAAAAAAAAACCTCACGCTAACCCCCAACGATCCACTTACAGTTTTTGAAGATTTCAATCAGCCAGGATTGGGATTAGAGCTGATAAAATCCTATTGGCTGTTCCAATCAGCCACTAGGATTAGAGCTGCTAAAATCCTATTGGCTGTTCCAATCAGCCAATAGGATTGAGCTCTCATCCTATTGGCTGATTGTAACAGTTTCTCCTTGGCCGTGACTGTGCCTGGTGTCACATTTGTGTGCGCTCATGTGCACACGGGTGTGCCAGTTTATCTGCATAACTAAGAGTTGTATTTTCTCTGTTCCTATTCCCTTTCCTCTGATATTGGATTTCCTGATTTTGATCCCTGGCATGTCTCTCATTTATGATACTTGCTGCCTAGACTGACTTATATTATCCTGACTATGCCTTTTTGGATCTTCCTTGTCTGTGCCTTGCTTTGGATTTGTGTGCTTCTTGCCATAAGGTTTCTCCCCCTGCACACAGGGTATCCCTGCTCCCTGACATAATAACTCAGTCTATCATGGAACCCGCAAGAGCAGCTGACACTGTAGCGTCCCTTTCCCAACAGTTGGCGGTTATGACGCAAACTCTTCTGGACTTACAAACCAGTCATGAATCACTGTTACAGCAAGTTAAAATTCATGAACAACTCACTACTGCTGCTCCTTCCGCAGCCCCACCTCCTAGGTTTGAGATTCTAACGAGTGAACCAGCAATTGCTTTACCCGAAAAATTTGCTTGTGATCGCAAGACATACCAAGCTTTCATCACTTCCTGTGAATTGTTGTATTCTTTGAAACCCGGCACCTATGCCTCCAATTATATTAAGGTGCACACTGCAATTTCGTTACTCACAGGCCCTCATCAAACATGGGCACGTCAACTCCTGCACAGTGACCATCCAACTCTCAATATCTGGAAATCATTTGTCACTGCTTTGAATGTCCTCTATGATGATCCTCTACGCTCTGCTACTGCTCGTGGCACCTTACGATCTTTGCGACAGGGAAGGAGACCAGTGGAGGACTACATTACTGAGTTCAGGGAGGTGACCTCTGACACCACACTTAAGGATGTGGCTCTCATTGATCAGTTTTGCATCAGTCTTTCTGACCAACTTAAAGCCGAACTTGCCCGAATTGGGGTTCCTGCTACCCTAGAAGAATGAATCGTAGCAGTGACTCAATTTGATCGCTGTTTTTGTGAAAGGAGGCAGGAGAGTCAGAATGTCATGCTACCATTACCTAGACAATCAGACTACTATCCTCCCCGATTCCTGTAATGTCACCTGCTGCTGAAACTACTGATGTAGCAGAACTTATGCAGATTGGGCTGGTTCGTGGACCTCTATCTGCAGTAGAAAGTGCCAGAAGACGGAATCTCCATTTTTGTCTATACTGTACCAAGCCTGGTCATGTTTTAAAACACTGTCTCATTAGGCCAGTAATGACTATGTTAGCAGCCCAGGCTACCTGTCTTAATTTGCCCATGTACAATTCCTCGTCTCACCTTGTCATTTCTGTTTTCCTGCAGCTGGACAAGAACATCATTGAACTTTCTGCTATCATAGATTCTGGTGCCAGCAGCTGTTTTTTGGATGTCAATCTAGCCTCCCAATTACGCATTCCTATTCAACAGAAGAAACAACCTTCACTGCTTCATATGGTGGATGACAGTACTTTAAAGACCGGTCCAGTTATCCAAGAATCATACCCAATGGTTCTCCATATTGGAACCCGCCATCAGGATATTGTTGTCTGGAATATTGTTCCATCACTTTTATTTCCTGTCATTTTGGGTATTGCATGGCTATGCAAACATGACCCACAGATCAATTGGATTACCGGACAACTATCATTTAAGTCTCTTCACTGTTCATCTGATTGTCTACTTCCTAATGTCAAACCCACTACCCTCTTGATTACAACTACTGAAACATCTCTATCTCTTAACCCTTTGAGTGCTAAGCACTTTCCTACCTGGGAGCTAAGCTGATTTAATTTATTTTTTTATTTTATGAAAAAAAATGTTTTAACTTTATTTTTATTTTTTACTTACACCATTGGAAAGGTTAAGCGTTAAGTGGGCCTTGGGGGTCTGTATCTGTTTAGATGCCTGAGATACAGGCTACTAAGCAGCATGCCCCCTTTCCCTATACTTGATTGACAAATTGTTAATAAAGTCGTGCAAAATGTGATGCCCTGGCGATGCCTGTCACTCTATAGGCACGATCGCCGGGGTAGTAGCAGGTGGGAGCCCCCAGATCTCCCTCAAGATGGGAGAGTGCTAGTGACGGCTCTGAGCCGCCATTAGCATTAGAGTGGGAAACCCTGTGACGGCTCAGAGCCATCATTAGCATTCAAAGGGTTAAGTACCACAACTTTTCTGATGTTTTTGAGATGAAGGGAGACAATGTTTTACCACCCCACAGGGTATATGACTGCCCAATCGATCTCCTCCTGGGGGCCCCACTTCCTCGTGGCCAACTTTATAACCTCTCCGAGCCTGAAACTAAGGTATTAAAAGAATACATTGAGGAGAGTTTGGCCAAGGGGTTCATATGCCCTTCTACATCACCCATGGGTGCTGGCATCTTTTTTTATTTATAAACTACTGGATAGGGTGAAAGATGCCCAGTACTTCACCAAGATCTCATTTGTGTTAATAAAGGGCAAGAATAGAAGATGTTTTTTCATTCCAGATATGGACATTTCGAGTATCTTGTAATGCCATTTGGGCTTTGCAATGCCCCTGCCACATTCCAGTGTTTGATCAACGATATCTTCAGAGACCTTCTTGATACCTTCCTGGTCATTTATCTGGACGACATATTTATATTTTTTCCAAAATGCTTTCTGAACATGAGAAACACGTAAAAATTATCCTACAGTGTCCCCGATTCCACAAATTATAAGCTAAACTTAAGAAAAGCATGTTTGAGGTCTCATCCATTGAATTTCTTGGGTATGTTCTTTTGCCTGGACAAGTTAAGATGGATCCAAAAAAGATTAAGGCCATTCTCGAGTGGCCTGTACCTCAAAATAAAGGTATGGTTCAGCAATTCATTGGCTTTGCCAATTTCTACCGGAGATTTATTAGGAACTTCTCTATATCTGCTCTTATTACTGACCTTATCAAGCATCACACCACCATTTGAATGGAATACTGCTGCTCAAAAGGCCTTTCTTCATCTTAAATCGCTTAAAAGGCAGGGGTGCGCCTTGACATGCGAGTGTGTGCGCGTGCGTGGGTGCGCATGTGCGCGGTTGACGTTGCAGGTGCTTTCCATCAGCTAAGGGAATTTTTGTGACACGCCTCTCTCTGCCTTCTCAATGGGTTCTAGGTATCTAATGCTGTCATTGTCTTGGATACGGGGCCTACCTGGGCCCTGTTAGGTTTAAATTCTGGTCTGAGCCCTGGCTTGTTGCTGAGTTATTTTGCCAGTTTATCTGTATAACTAAGAGTTGTATTTTCTCTGTTCCTATTCCCTTTCCTCTGATATTGGATTTCCTGGTTTTGACCTCTGGCCTGTCTTCTGTTTATGATACTTGGTGCCTGAACCAACTTATATTATCCTGACTAAGCCTTTTTGGATCTTCCTTGTCTGGACCTTGCTTTGGATTTGTGTGCTTCTTGCCATAGGGTTTCTCCTCCTGCACACAGGGTAGCCCTGCTCCCTGACAAGACAATATCTACTGAATAGTAATTTAATCTAAATATATCTATAGCCTGCTTTTTGTTCTAATATTGTATCGATCAATTGATAGGTATAACTGGTCATATGTGATATTCAGTTACTACATAAATATTATCAATGTGTATATAAAAATTAACTGATCAGAATTTAGGAATATTTTACATTGAGATTAAATATTCATTTTTATTAATTATATTGTTGTCAAATTTATAGATGTTTCAATAGTTTTGATTTGGGGTCACTACAGAGATTTAACAACTTACTGGAGTGTGTTGACAACAATTCTGCTAGATTAATTGGAGACATCTCTGACAATAGTTTTATACTGCTATTAATTATTAACATTCATAATTACAATACATAACACGTTGGGGGCAATTGCTGCTGATAAATACACCAATATTACTGGAGGACACTCCTGAGACGTATCAACAATAACACCAAGCTGTATAGCAAAATTATTAAAAGGCCAGTAGATTATACTCAATTTGCTATTCACATCTTAGCAAATTCGGCTTACATTTCAAAGATGTATTCTAATATCACATGATTGAACCTTCAAAGATAGTCCTATAACCTTAAAGGGACATTCCAGTGAAAATTTAAATGCACATAGATGAATTACGTCTGAATAGAAAAATATTAGCAATATACATGAATTGACACAAATTCTTCTAGTAAAAGTTATCACTGTTTTAGTGTTAACATTTTTCTCTGCAGGTGCATGTGAAGCATAGCTAGATATTCTCAGTGCACCATCATTTGATATACTGCAGCTGCTCAGAGCAAAAGTGGGGTATCATGTCAGCAATTTTTACAAATTGGGTCATTTGCAGATGGTACAAGCACCTTAGGCTCTCTGAGCAAGCACTGTGTTTAAAATGCTAGTGTATGGTGCATATTTAAATACACTTTTGAAACAGCTATAGCCTTTATTAGAAGAATTTTTGCTAGCACATGTATATTACAAAAATGCTTTTATTCAAAACTGAAATGCATCCATGTGGATTTCAATTTTGGCTGGAATGTCCCTTTAAGATAACAGTGTAATATAATATCCATACATGGAACATGATGCTTAAACAAATTTAAATCATTCCATATATAGATAAATAAGGGGATAAATCCTCACAGGAGAAATACAGTAGATGTATCAGGCCTTTAGTGTTTCAATTAAAGATATACCACAAGGGTAATTACCTACTGCTTTATGGCTTTGAGACAATTTGTTTTTTAAATTTCGTGCACGCCTAGCTGTCGAAAATCTATTACTTCTTGTGCTATTCCTTCATCACTGATCAAAAGCTCCCAATGTTTCTTTAATATATTTTCAGATAATTCCAATTATTGTCAATTAAATTGTGGGATAAGCTTTATTGGGGAAACTACTTCCTTTTTTTTTATAGTATAGAGGAGATCATCCCTTTGTGCTTTCTCTGTCCTAATTTTCACCTGACCTCTTAGAGAATAGATAGAAATATATTCTCAATGTAAGTAGCTTGTTCCTTAAATTTCCTCTTTGAGGAACAATTCCTACACAGTCTTAAAAACTGTCCTGTGGGAACCCCTTTAATCAAATCAGAAGGATAATGACTAAATGCTAATATGCTATTAGTGGCCATATCTTTCCTAAAATTTTCAGTTTTTATGGACCTTCATTGTTTCTTTATTTTACTGTCCAAAAGTTAAATTTCTCTTTACTATACTGTAGGATAAGAAACAATATAATACGTATTAACATTTAATTAGGACACTACATCACTAAGGAGTTCCTAAGGCCTGTACATGCTTATAAAACCATTCTTATGCATATACTACTTCTCTTTCTTACATCCCTAAGTTGAGACACACATATATGGGAGCACAAGTTACCCCCATTGCTGTACCTCATAGATGATTATAGATTTTGCCATCAAAGCTGAAAACACATTGTTTTCAGGTACAAACCTGAGAAGACTAACTACAAATTCTGTGTGGTTATAGTAATTAGACCATCTGCTATCAAGAAACCTCCTACATGCCTCTATCCCCTTTTCATAGGGGATCGAGAAATAGAGAGACTCTACATCCAATGATACTAGAATAGTGTTCGCTGAGACAACCACCTGTCTAGCTTCCGTAGCAAATCAGCAGTATCTAGAACATTAGATGTTAACGTATTCAGTAATAGACTTTAGGATGAATCTATGTAGTTGCCTACATCTCAGTAAAACTGACTATGCCTGCTATAATTGGGCATCCAGGGGGATTTTCAATATTCTTATGAATTTTCGGTATGCCGTAGTAAAATGGCATTACAGGAAACCCAGGATACAAATACCTAGGGCCTTCTTATCATTTAATATTTTAAATAATTCAGACTGTAATTTTGAAAAGGCTAAAATATGCTAAAGCTCACAAAGATTGGAATGAAGATCAGTGGAAAAGAGAATTAGGGAGTTTTTTAGGGACAAATCGAAGTTTGAAAATGTGGGGTCTAATCGTCAACAATATGTGAGAAGATGAGTTGGAGAGAGATGGAAGAATGAGTACTTGCAGCCTTCAGTGAAACATGGTGGAGAGTCTGTCCTGGTTTGGGGCTTCATTTCTGCCAGTGGTGTTGGCAATATTGTCTGAAAAAAGCAGCTGATAAAACACTGACAGCCATGGACTGGCCTTCACAGAGTCTAGACCTGAATATTATACAGGCAGTATGGGATCACCTAAACAGAGAAGGAAATCAAAGAAAATCTAAATCTTAAAGGGACATTAAACACTAAATACATGCTAGATAGAATGATGCATTCAAAGAAAAGATTAGTCCATGACTAACATGTAGATGTATTTTTTAAAGTTTCATTAGTTGTTTAAAAAATGACAAAATAAGTGTAAAGTTTTAGTGTCTATAAAACACTGGGAGCTGCCATGTTGTAACTTGTGTTACCTTCTCTGCTGTGGCCAATGAGGGTCAGTTATAAATAGGGCACTAGAGTGTGCAGCCAATGGTTGTGCTGGATTTAACAGTGTTCTGCACTTCCATTTGTAACAGGAACTGAAAAGCTCACAATTTCAGAATGGAAGTGCAGGCAAAGAGGACAAAATAAATAATGAAAGTATATTGCAGAGTTGTTTTATTATATACAATTTATCATTTTATATTACCATCTCAAAGTGTTTAATGTCCCTTTAAAGAAGAACTCTGGGAAGTGCTGAAAGTAGCCTGGTATAATATACCAGAAGATCATTTTTTTTTTTTAATAATAATAATATTTATTAAGTTTGCTTACAGGTCAAAACCAGAAGATTACTTCAGAAAACTTCAGGACAGTCTCCCCAAAAGAGTTCAAGAAGTGCTTAGTGCCAAGGGAAGTCACACAAAATACTGACTTATGCCTGAAGAAGTCAATTTGTTCTAAAAAAGGTGTTTTGTTTTATATTTTGTGTACATATTTCCTGTATTTTATGTTTGTATCTTAAAGGGACACTGAACCCAAATTTTTTAATTCGTTATTCAGATAGAGCATGCAATTTTTTTTTTTTTTAATTCTTTATTTATAATCCAACAGAGTAAATATAATACAAACACATCATTGGCTTTTCCATTCCAAGCCGTAAAAGAGGCCTTAAAAAACAAAAATAGTAATAATACCTGCATAATGTAGATTCACATAAACAAACAAATAAAAGAAATGAAAAGACCAATCCAGATCTGGAAGAAACTATCCTCTATTAATTATGTAAATATACTCTGTTGGTGCTTTTTGTTTTATTCTCAAAAAAACAACTAAAACCAACAATTGAAAAACAAAACAAATCAACAAACAAACAAACAAACACAAAACAAAACAAAACAAAACAAAACAAAACAAACCAAAAAAAAAAAAAAAAAAAAAAAAAAAAAAAAGGGGGGAAAGGGAAACCCCCTTTACCCAGTCTCCCTCCACATCTCCCTTCAACCACCTACCAGTTTCCTAGCAGGACTGTTTCTGAGTGTCGAAATGGAAAAATTATATGATTTATTTCAGTAGTGGGAAATATCTTTAAAAATATTGCCCATTTGCTAAAAAATTTCCTAATATCTTGTTCATTGTCTATATTTGTATCTCTTTGCTCAAGTATGCATTGTTTTTTCATGCAGTTCTTTACTTCAACAATACTTGGAAGTGCTCGACTTTTCCATTTTTTGCAAATTAGGTACCTGGTAGCCAGAATAGAAGAAATTACTATTTTTTCATTAACTTGCTTACCAGGTCCCCTATTTACACAAAATACTATTTGAAAAAATGTTAAAGTCACAGGGGCTATCTTTAAAACAGTTTTTAGCCAGTATTCTAGCTTGAGCCAAAAGTTTCTTATTTTAGGACATGCCCAGAACATATGCGATAAGTCTGCTGCAGGATATGCACATTTGGGGCACCTATTAAATCCAAAATTGCCACATCTGAGGCCCCTCCCAGGTGTAAAGTAAGCTCTATGAAGAAGTTTAACCTGTGATTCACGCCAGGTAGCGGAAAGTGTGGTCTGAGCAATTTTATTTAATGATAACTGAAGCAGCTTTGGTTCGACATTGCCCTGAGGGATTAATATGTTCCAATCCGCTGCCATTTTGGATAAAATTGGAAGACCTTTACTAGCATTAAGGTAATGATAACAAGGAGCTATGGACATATGTCCATTCCTGGCTAATACAAGCCAGTCTTCCAGTTTTCCTAGTCCCCAGCTCCAACCCCTTTCCTTAGTTATTTCCGAGACAAAATGCCTTGCCTGTAGATAAGCAAAGAAATCTTTGTTAGATAGATTAAATTCTGTTTTTAATTCCTGAAACGTTTTAATGCATCCCCTATTCCCATCTATTATTTGATAAACTTTACTCAGACCAGCATTATGCCATCCTTTAAAGACAGCCGAATTAAGGCCTGCTTGAAATTTCGGATTTCCTCTTAAGGGCAGATAAGAGGAAGCCTTAGCATTAATTGATAGGAGGTTGGCGATTTTATGCCATGCCTTAAGTGGGTTAAAGATTGTTTTCAGTTTCTTAATTTCCGCAGGTACTTCTTTTGTTACAGAATGTAACAATGCTATTGGAAGGTACGGGGTGCAAACGTCTGTTTCAAGTTCATTATTTAAGACATAATTATTGGATGAAATCCAGTCAATTGCTATCCGTGCCAAGAAGCAAAGATTATAAAGCCTTAGATCTGGTAGTGCAAGTCCACCATATTCCTTTGAAATTGACAATTTGATAATGGAAATCTTTGATCTTTTCCCCTGCCACAAAAACTGTATAAGTGAACTGTTAAGTGTACGAATATCTTTTTCTAATAAAATTATCGGAGTGTTTTGAAGAATGTAAAGCAACTTTGGGAGAAGAACCATTTTAAATAGTGCGATTCTACCAGAGATTGATATAGGTAAGTTCTGCCATGACTTAAGTTTATCTCTAATAATTTTCAATATTGGTGGAATGTTGAAATTATATAAATCTGAAGAGTTAACCGGAATACAGATCCCCAGATACTTAAAAGAGTCCGTGACCTCCCGGAAAGGTATATTTAAAAGAGATGTAGCGTTCTTCCTAAGCCAGAATATTTCCGATTTTGTCAAGTTCACTTTATATCCAGAGAAGGATCCAAAGTGATCCATTATGTATATCAGCTTGGGAATGTTAACTTTAGTGTTAGCCACATACAAAAGCAAGTCATCTGCATATAATCCAATTTTTATCTCGTAATTATGTATTTTTATACCCTCAAGAAATTGTCTTATCCAGATTGCTAGGGGTTCAATAGAAACATCAAAGAGAAGCGGGGAGAGGGGGCACCCCTGACGCGTCCCCCTGCCCAGTAATATATCAAGTGTGAGATTATTGTTTATTATTAGTCTTGTAGAGGGCTGGCTATATAAATTCTCCACAAATTTAGAGAACTTACCTCTAATACCAAATTGCATTAATGAATTTATTATGTGTTTATGAATGATAGAATCAAAAGCCTTTTCAGCATCAATAGATAGGATAGCAAGGTCAGGGGCGCCCTCTCCCCGCTCCTCTGAGCCCGATAAATTCCCAAAATACTCTGCAACAACCAGTAACTCTCTAATCTTTGCAGAGGAATTTCGTTTGTTTAAAAACCCTGCTTGATCAGAGTGAATGATTTTACCTAGTGCCCCCTGAAGTCTAGATGCCAATATTGTAGTTAAAATTTTGTAATCTGAATTCAAAAGGGCTATTGGCCTATATGATTCCTTACATTTAGGATCTTTGCCGGGCTTAAGTATTAAAGTCGTGAAAGACGCAGCGAAGGAAGATGGAACAGGTTTAGCATTTATGTAATAATTATTGAAAAGATTACACAGCAAAGGGGCACTTTCCGCGGATAATATTTTATAGAATTCACTAGGAAGTCCATCTGGACCAGCTGCTTTATTTGAAGATAATTTAGTAATCACTTTCTCAACTTCTTCTATAGTAATGGGAGAATTTAAGGTGTCGGCAGATTCTGCTGATAATGTGGGGCAAATAATTTTACTCCAGAACTCATCAGAGTTCATTGTATCATATGATTTGGATGCATAAAGTTCTTGAAAATATTCAAATAATGCCTGTGAGATATCTTCAGATTTTAGCAATAATTTCCCTTTATATTGAAGTTGTTCAATACTTGACTGCTTTTTCTCATTTTTTACTAATTTAGCCAGCATTCTACCAGATTTATTGCCAAACCTATACATTTTGGCCTGAAGTTTCAGTTCCTTTTGGGCCTCTTGTTGCAATATAAATGTGTCCCTTTCATTTTTAGCGCGGACATATTTCGCCCAATTTAAAGGAGTTTTATTCATGAGAAATTGATTATATGAATTAATCAAAAATTTACCTACTTCCTTCTCTCTAAATCTCATCTTTTTCAAAAGCGCGGCCCTGTAAGCTATAATCTCCCCCCGCATCACTGCTTTTGCAGCCTCCCAAAATATATCGGGACGATCTAGATATTCGCTGTTAAAGTGCACGTATTCCTCAAATTTACTTTTGAGCCAATTTTTAAACTTAAGATCAGGCGTCAAAAAATAAGGGAATAAGAAACGAGATGGGGTAGGTTGTGAATGCATATTATGGAGTTCAAGGGAGATAGGACCATGATCTGATAGTGTAATCTGAGCTATTTCAGATTTGACCTGAGAGATGGGTATATGTTCATCGATCAAGAACATATCAATGCGTGAAAGAGTTTTATGGGCTTTGGAAAAGCAAGTGTATTTCTGAACATCAAGGTTTTGTGCCCGCCAAATATCTCGTACTCCTAGGTTCTGCATAATTTTCTTAAGCATCTTAGATTCCAGATTATCTTTTTTTTGTTTCAGCCGTTTGGTGTTACATCTCAATCTATCTATTGGACATTGTACTGCCATATTGAAATCCCCCCCGATAATTAAATGCCCGGTGGCATATACAATAAGCTTAGACTGAAGAATATCCCAGAATTCAGAGTCAAAGACATTGGGTCCGTATACATTACAGAGTGTATAAACCTTGTGGGCAATTTTAATCTTTAATAGAACATACCTCCCCCCAGGATCGGCCTCAGAGTGGATAACCACCAAATCAATTTTCTTCCCTATTAGTATAGCTACTCCCCTTTTCCTTCTCACACTGGGTGCAAAATAAACTTCCTTAACCCATGAGGCTCTTAATTTTAAAGATTCCTCTGTACTTAGGTGTGTTTCTTGTATAAAACCTATGTCTGTTTGTGTTTTCTGTAACTGAGCAAGAATAGCCTTTCTCTTAGTAGGTGTTGAGATACCTCCCACATTCCAAGAGACTACTTTATATTTATCTACCATCGTTACCTTTTATAAAACAAGAGGGAGAGGAGGAAGGAGAGAGGGAGAGAGGGGGGAGAGAAAAAAAAAAAAAAAAAAAAAAAAAAAAACACAACAAAAAACAAAACCCCACAGAGAATACCCACCCCTTGCCCCATGACCCACTTGATAGAGAGTCACGGGGTATCCCCCATTTAGAACCTGCATTTCATTTATTCATTGATTGACATATTTAGACTATACTCTTATTAAGGAGGTGGGTCTAGTGAATTAAAGAAAGTTTCAGCTTTATGAGCTTCCTGAAACCAGTGTGTGATCTCATTTACTGTGACTTTAAGTTTAGAAGGGTAAATTATGGTGGCCCGATAGCCATGCTGTATAAATTTAGTACATATAGGAACTAGTTCTTTTCTTTTTGACGCTGTATCAGCCGAAAAATCCTGAAAAATCAGGATTGGAACCCCTCCAATACTGATTGGCTGGTACTTGCGATAGTGTTGAAGTAAGACCGTCTTATCCTGAAAATTTAACAATCTCGCAATAACTGGTCTAGGCCTTTTTCCACCTTTCATATCTGTGCGAGATGGGCCAAGTCTATGCGCTCTTTCAACAATAATAGATTGGTAGTCAGATGGAATATTAAGAATTTTAGGTAATGTTTTAGATATGAAAGAGGAGAGATTTTCATATTGTTGCTCTTCTGGGAGTCCTATAATTCTAATATTATTTCTCCTAGAACGATTTTCTAGGTCTTCTAGTTTGCTATAGACTTTTTGAATTTTAGTATTTAGGCCCTCCAGTTTAGAATTATGCGATATTGTCAAATCCTCAAGGTCCGACACCCTCTGCTCGACTTCTTGTAATCTATTAGAAAATTGTCGTACTTCCTGAGTTAATACCGAGATATCTTGCTTAATTTCAGTTCGCAGAGCATCAAATTTAGGGGAAAGAGCGTCTGAAATACTTACAACTAAGCTTTGAATATTTATTGCTTCCTGCACTGTAGAACTATTTGATACAATCGCTTGGCTGTCACTAGTGTTCTCTGAATTGCCTTTGTGTTTTCTATCCTTATTACGAGCCGCCATGGCGGGAGAGGGAGTCTTGGACAAATTATGGAAAAATTTGTCCATGTGCTGAGAGTGAGAAAGTTAATTTGTGTAAGAAAGAGTGTACTTGTGAAAAAGTGTTTGGAAAGTGCATAAAGAGTGAGTCAGACCCCGCATAGGAGATAAAGAAAGAGCAGGGAAAAATGTAGATGTGCAAAGTGGGAATTGTGTAGTGAGTGAGGGAGGTGAGAAAGAAAAAAAAGGAAAAAAAAACGTGTAAGAGAGAGGGGAGAAAAAAAAAAAAAAAAAAAAAAAAAGGGAAAGGGGGAGGGGAAAAAAGTGAAGTAATGTGAGGACGTGACAGTGCTAACACAGGTGGAGGGAATTATATTTTAAAAGGGTATACTTGTGAGCAGTGATATATAAAAAAAGTGCAGTGATCTGTATTTATAGTGACCTAAGGTGACTAGTATAAGATCCTAGGTAAATGCAATTTATTCTAATTGTAAATAAACCTTATTCATGTATTTAATTCTGGCAAAGGCAAAATTATAAGGGGTTGATAGCAATTTAAGTAGCAAGATTCTGAGAAATGCTCAGATCCTAATACTATATTAATAGCAAGCAATTGCCTATATAGTTAATCTGGTCTGATAGGCACTAATGTTGAGAGCTTAGGAACTCAGAATATTTAGCTTTAAAAGCTTAACAACAGGTTAATTTAAAAAATACTTTAGACCAGGTAAAAAACTCAAAGAGGCATTTACTGCATCTACTTACACAAAAGGAGTATATATTCCCTTCAACCTTCAAAAGTAAAAAGGATGATAGGTAATAACACTCTGACCGTATGTTATCAGCCCTAGTAATCCATATTTAATATACAAGATATTCGTCAGAGTGTAAATCTGAACAGAAAAATTAGTTTATAGTAATATGTAGAGTAGATGCTTTCTTATGCCTCTATGCGACAGTAGCAGATTGGTATTGCTATGTTTAATCAGGCAGTTTTTTTTTATATTTCTATACAGAAAAGATAAAAAATCACTTAGGTGAAAGCTAATACATTGTTCTCACATATTTAAATATCAGGCCTTTCCCTGTGTAGAGTTAATTCAATTATTCAGATTTTATGCACCTGGTAACATCAAAATAATATTGATACAAATAATGTTTTTTATATATATCTCCGATACCAAACAAAAAAGTACCAACAAAGGGGTTAAACTCCCCTAGTTTCTATCATCAGTAACTTAGGATGGCTTCATTAGTTATTATATCAAGACTTATAACCAAGAATACTGATCTAGCTATATATGAGAAAGTTGAGGATCTTTTCCAGTATCTAACTAGTTAGTAACTTTTGTACTTTATTTCTCAATAAGGCTATATGTTCAAATTTATCATAAGCCTTTCTGTGAAGGAAGGTATTTGTGTCTTAATTTGTAAATATTCGTAGGGGAGACGATTATACTACCCCCCTCTCCTTTCTTCTTCCCCCCCCTTCCTCTCTCCTTCCCCCCTTTCTCCCTTTCCTTCTCTATATAGAGCCCTAGTTTGATATGGGCTTTTCACTCTGTACCTATACAGACATGCAAAGGGTACTCTTCAATGCCCTAACTAAACATCTCTATACAAAAAAAAAAAAAAAAAAAAAAAAGCCAAAAGAAAAAAGAATTAGACATTTGTCAAATCATGGGTCAAAACAGTTGCTATCAGCCCACAGTTTTTATCGTGGAGTAAGTAAATAAGTCCATTCTCGAGGTAACAGTCTTTGTATGAGTTTTTGTAAATGTAGCAGAGAAAGTCAAAGTATTTCAGGTGTAAGTTCTGGTGGCTGCTGAATTGCAGTAGAGAGAGATATTATATTGTGCGGTATGTTTTTTGAATGATACTGAGGGAATACATACAAGAGTCAATGTATGTGTTGCATACTTTACCCATTCCTGACCAGCGGCACAGAGTATTCAGGGCGACTCCTCTAAGAGACCGGGCCTCCCCTACACGCAGCACCGGTGGGAGGGGAAGCACCGGACAAGCTGGGAAAGAAAAAATCCCGGAGCGAGCTGCCTGAGACAGCTCAGATCGAACGCCAGAAAAATGGCAGCCGTCAGGATCCAGATGGACGAGAAAGTGCAGGAGCAAGATCCGGACCCCTCACGCAGCACCGGTGGGAGGGGAAGTCTGGACCAATCGAATACGGCGCCCAGGATATCACTGCGCCTCCGCTTACCTCCGTCGGCAAGATCTCCGCGCATCAAGGGACATGAAGGTCCGTGCCAAGGCCAGCAGCAGCCGACGAGCCAGGAATCCTCACTCCAGACCAGGTAGGAGATGCGGAGATCAGCAAGATCAAAAAGAGGCCGTATGCTAAGTCCTGGTCAGGATGGTTCGTTCACCTCAGAAACTATGAAAGGACAGGTAGAATTAAAGCCAGGGCAGCAATATTTATGTAAGATCCTGCGCTGTTTTAAACAGGTCCCAGCTTCTCTGCCGTAGATTTGTTACAGTTCTGTCCTCTGAGTTGGTAGCAACGGCCGCTCAGAGGAGCCAGCAATGAGGAAAAGTTCAAAATATTACCGGCATTGGGTTTATTGATTTAGCCAATAATTATCCTCTCTGTACTTCTCTACAATTTATTTTAACAGGTTATTAGTAATTTTGAGTGTCAGAAAACAGAGAGAGTTTTGCTGAAAATTTTGTAAGTCCTTAAGAGTACTACTTAATGCAGTTTTAGTGCTTTGGAGTGGCACTAATACAGACTCCGGTAGCGGTAATTTTGGCTATTCAAGCCACCCAGGGTCAAGGGTTTTGGGCGCAGATTTCCCGCCATCAGGCTTGAAAGAAGGTGAATCAGAGCAGGTGTCTTACGTGACCATACACCTGAGCTCCTCCTCCGGAAGTCCCCAGAGCTCAGCCTAGAGCATGCAATTTTAAGCAACTTTCTAATTTACTCCTATTATCAAATTGTCTTCATTCTCTTAGTATCTTTATTTGAAAAGCAAGAATGTGAGTTTAGATGCCGGCCCTTTTTTGGTGAACAACCTGGGTTGTTCTTGCTGATTGGTGGATAAATTCACCCACCAATAAAAAACTGCTGTCCAGGGTCTGAACCAAAAATTGTCTGGCTCCTTAGCTTAGCTTATTTTTCAAATAAAGATAGCAAGAGAACAAAGAAAAATTGATAATGGGAGTAAATTAGAAAGTTACATGCTCTATCTGAATAACAAAAGAAAAAAATTGTGTTTAGTGTCCCTTTAATAAAGAGACTGAAAAATAAATGTGGATGTCATTAAAAGATTACTTAAACAACAAAGCTGGTGGTGGCTGAAGACTTTTGCACAGTACTGTATGTATGTGTACATATCTATGTGCATACATACGTACATACACATATTAACATACACACATACAAATATACACACACACAAATATGTATATATATATATATATATATATATATATATATATATATATATACATACAGTTGTGCTCATATGTTTACATACCCTAGCAGAATTTATGATTTCTTGGCCATTTTCAGAAAATATGAATGATAACACAAAAACTTTTCTTTCACTCGTGGTTAGTGTTTGGCTGAAGCCATTTATTATCAATCAACTGTGTTTACTCTTTTTAAATCATAATGACAACAGAAACTGCTCAAATGACCCTGATCAAAAGTTTACATAGCCTGGTGATTTTGGCCTGATAACATGCACACAAGTTGACACAAAAGGGTTTGAATGGCTATTAAAGGTAACCATCCTCACCTGTGGTCTGTTTTCTTGTAATTAGTGTGTGTGTATAAAAGGTCAATGAGTTTCTGGACTCCTGACAGACCCTTGCATCTTTCATCCAGTGCTGCACTGACGATTCTGGATTCTGAGTCATGGGGAAAGCAAAAGAATTGTCAAAGGATTTGCGTGAAAAGGTAGTTGAACTGTATAAAACAGGGAAGGGATATAAAAAGATATCAAAGGAATTGAGAATGCAAATCAGTAGTGTTCAAACTCTAATAAAGAAGTGGAAAATGAGGGGTTCTATTAAACCAAACCACGGTCAGGTAGACCAACTAAAATTTCAGCCACAACTGCCAGGAAAATTGTTCGGGATGCAAAGACAAACCCACAAATAGCTTCAGGTGAAATACAGGACATGTGGTGTGGCTGTTTCAAGAGGCATAATAAGGAAACGCTTGAAGAAAGCTGGGCTGTATGGTCGAGTCGCCAGAAGAAAGCCATTACTATGCAAATGCCACAAAGTATTGCGCTTACAATACGCTAAACAGCACAGAGACAA
Source organism: Bombina bombina (assembly GCF_027579735.1). Lineage (NCBI taxonomy): Eukaryota > Metazoa > Chordata > Amphibia > Anura > Bombinatoridae > Bombina > Bombina bombina. Next base: position 959,471,924 of record NC_069500.1, read on the forward strand.
GCCTCAAACCTTCTGGCACAAAGTAATTTGGAGTGATGAGATCAAAATTGAGCTTTTTGGCCACAACCATAAACGCTACATTTGGAGAGGAGTCAACAAGGCCTATGATGAAAGGTACACCATTCCTACTGTGAAACACGAAGGTGGATCGCTAATGTTTTGGGGATGTGTGAGCTACAAAGGAACAGGATATTTGGTCAGAATTGATGGCAAGATTAATGCAGTATGTTATCAAACAGAACACCTCATTTTCTACTTCTTGATTAGAGTTTGAACACTGCTGATTTGCAGTCTCAATTCCTTGGATATCTTTTAATATCCCTTTCCTGTTTTATACAGTTCAACTACCTTTTTCCCACAATTTCTTTTGACAATTCTTTTCCTTTCCCTATGACTCAGAATCTAGAAACGTCAGTGCAGCACTGGATGAAAGATGCAAGGGTCTGTCAGGAGTCCAGCAACTCATTGACCTTTTAAACACATGCACACACTAATTACAAGCAAACAGATCACAGGTGAGGGTGGTTACCTTTAATAGCCATTCAAACCCCTTTGTGTGCATGTTATCAGGCCAAAATCACCAGGGTATGTAAACTTTTGATCAGGGTCATTTGGGTAGTTTCTGTTGTCATTATGATTTAAAAGGAGTAAACACAGTTGATTGATAATAAATGGCTTCAGCCAAACACTAACCATGAGTGAAAGAAAAGTTTTTGTGTTATCATTCAAATTTTCTGAAAAATGGCCAAGGAATCATAAATTCTGCCAGGGTATGTAAACTTATGAGCAGAACTGTATTTATATTTGATTTTGTAGACAAGTTTTTCAAATCCAGTACTAAAGCCACACTAACAGATTTCCATTATTGCCTTGGTTGAATGAAGGTTAATAATTTTTGTTACTTGACCTTTAAAGTCGTCAATCCCCGGCCTTAATCTTATAACCATTATAAGTTAAAATAATAACATAAATAAAAGAGTTACACACAGCTTTGGTATAAAATTTGGCCGCAGCCATTTTATTAACAACACAATTTAAATATTGAGTAATAAATATTTTCAAACATTTTCAAACATTTTTTCACAGAACATACCTGATGTTCATAAATAACATTACTGACAAATAAAACATAAACCACAGCGGTGCTAGTTCTTAAACCCACAAAAACAAGATGGCCGTTATTCAACAACTGGACTCAGCTATATCCCTGTTGAGTTGTCCAAGTACACCTAAACTTTAATAGGGAACCCCTTGCCCCTATAAAACCAGTTGTCCACTCACCCCATGGAGAGGCAACTACTTAAAATCCTCCAAATCACTTGGCCATATTGCGTACCATATTTGTCTGGGAACTAGCACCCCCGCCTTGCTGCGACAAACACGAACAAGGAAGGAAAACAAAGATTAGGGAGGGAGGGAGGGAGCACTTTCTAGAAAGGTTTGATAATTATTCTGATGACAGATTCTCCCGCTCTTTCTTTAAATGCGTAACAGCGCGTGCTAAGCCCGCCCCCTACAGTAAATAACCAATCACACCCAAGGCCTAATTCCTCCAACGGTCAAGTCCCCTTCCCGTTACTTCGAACTCCCAGGGGTTCCCTGACCTTTAAAGTCGTCAATCCCCGGCCTTAATCTTATAACCATTATAAGTTAAAATAATAACATAAATAAAAGAGTTACACACAGCTTTGGTATAAAATTTGGCCGCAGCCATTTTATTAACAACACAATTTAAATATTGAGTAATAAATATTTTCAAACATTTTCAAACATTTTTTCACAGAACATACCTGATGTTCATAAATAACATTACTGACAAATAAAACATAAACCACAGCGGTGCTAGTTCCCAAACCCACAAAAACAAGATGGCCGTTATTCAACAACTGGACTCAGCTATATCCCTGTTGAGTCCGTCCAAGTACACCTAAACTTTAATAGGGAACCCCTTGCCCCTATAAAACCAGTTGTCCACTCACCCCATGGAGAGGCAACTACTTAAAATCCTCCAAATCACTTGGCCATATTGCGTACCATATTTGTCTGGGAACTAGCACCCCCGCCACCGACTGGACTGACCGAACAGCCCAGTCCCGCCAAACCCAATATTTTTCCCAAAGCTTCTTTTATATCGAAAATAAATAGCTGCAGCCCAAATTGGTTAAAATGAACACCATCTTTTAAATAAAATTCCTCAGCCCCATCTACTTCGAAATCTGGGTGGAAAACTACACCTCCCCCCAACCTCTTAACAAAAGAGCTAATTATTTTGTTAATTTTCTTACGGCTCTTTTCTAGCCTATCATAATCCCTCGCTGATCTCCAAACCAACCTAGGAGTAATCTGTGACCAAATTATTTTGATTTCAGGATAAAGTTCCTTTATGTTGCCCAGATCTCTTTTGATTCTTCTAACTAGTTCCTTTTGAGGAATCATACCTAAATCATTTCCCCCCAAATGCACTATCAAAACCTGAGGACGAGGAAACATTCTGCCAAAATCTAGAAACAATGGAAAAAAGAGTTCCCAGCACATCCCCCTAATCCCAAACCATTTGACCTCCCATTGATCCACAGGACACCCAAGCTGAAGGCCGCCCATTTTCTTACTGGCCTCAGCATTGGCCCAGTATATAAACGAATGTCCCATCACCCATACGATCTTTACACCTAAAATAAGAGAAAAAGGAATGTTCAGGATGATTACAACTCAAACATTCCAAAACATACAGGCCTAGATTTGGAGTTCGGCGGTAAAAGGGCTGTTAACGCTCCGCGGGCTTTTTTCTGGCCGCACCATAAAATTAACTCTGGTATCGAGAGTTCAAACAAATGCTGCGTTAGGCTCCAAAAAAGGAGCGTAGAGCATTTTTACCGCAAATGCAACTCTCGATACCAGAGTTGCTTACGGACGCGGCCGGCCTCCAAAACGTGCTCGTGCACGATTCTCCCATAGGAAACAATGGGACTGTTTGAGCTGAAAAAAAACCTAACACCTGCAAAAAAGCAGCGTTCAGCTCCTAACGCAGCCCCATTGTTTGCTATGGGGAAACACTTCCTACGTCTGCACCTAACACTCTAACATGTACCCCGAGTCTAAACACCCCTAACCTTACACTTATTAACCCCTAATCTGCCGCCCCCGCTATCGCTGACCCCTGCATATTTTTTTTAACCCCTAATCTGCCGCTCCATAAACCGCCGCCACCTACGTTATCCCTATGTACCCCTAATCTGCTGCCCTAACATCGCCGACCCCTATATTATATTTATTAACCCCTAATCTGCCCCCCTCAACGTCGCCGACACCTGCCTACACTTATTAACCCCTAATCTGCCGAGCGGACCTGAGCGCTACTATAATAAAGTTATGAACCCCTAACCCACCTCACTAACCCTATCATAAATAGTATTAACCCCTAATCTGCCCTCCCTAACATCGCCGACACCTAACTTCAATTATTAACCCCTAATCTGCCGACCGGAGCTCACCGCTATTCTAATAAATTGATTAACCCCTAAAGCTAAGTCTAACCCTAACACTAACACCCCCCTAAGTTAAATATAATTTACATCTAACGAAATAAATTAACTCTTATTAAATAAATGATTCCTATTTAAAGCTAAATACTTACCTGTAAAATAAATCCTAATATAGCTACAATATAAATTATAATTATATTATAGCTATTTTAGGATTAATATTTATTTTACAGGCAACTTTGTAATTATTTTAACCAGGTACAATAGCTATTAAATAGTTAAGAACTATTTAATAGTTACCTAGTTAAAATAATAACAAATTTACCTGTAAAATAAATCCTAACCTAAGATATAATTAAACCTAACACTAGACTATCAATAAAATAATTAAATAAACTACCTACAATTACCTACAATTAACCTAACACTACACTATCAATAAATTAATTAAACACAATTCCTACAAATAAATACAATTAAATAAACTAGCTAAAGTACAAAAAATAAAAAAGAACTAAGTTACCGAAAATAAAAAAATATTTACAAACATAATAAAAATATTACAACAATTTTAAACTAATTACACCTACTCTAAGCCCCCTAATAAAATAACAAAGCCCCCCAAAATAAAAAATTCCCTACCCTATTCTAAATTAAAAAAGTTACAAGCTCTTTTACCTTACCAGCCCTGAACAGGGCCCTTTGCGGGGCATGCCCCAAGAATTTCAGCTCTTTTGCCTGTAAAAGAATAAATACAATACCCCCCCCCAACATTACAACCCACCACCCACATACCCCTACTCTAACCCAAACCCCCCTTAAATAAACCTAATACTAACCCCCTGAAGATCTTCCTACCTTGTCTTCACCATACCAGGTTCACCGATCCATCCTGAAGAGCTCCTCCGATGTCCTGATCCAAGCCCAAGCGGGGGCTGAAGAGGTCCATGATCCGGTCAAAGTCTTCATCCAAGCGGGGCAGAAGAGGATCTTCCATCCGATTGAAGTCATCATCCAGGCGGCATCTTCTATGGTCTTCCATCCGGAGCGAAGCGGCAGGATCCTGAAGACCTCCAGCGCGGAACATCCATCCGGACCGACGACTGAACGACGAATGACTGTTCCTTTAAGGGACGTCATCCAAGATGGCGTCCCTCGAATTCCGATTGGCTGATAGGATTCTATCAGCCAATCGGAATTAAGGTAGGAATTTTCTGATTGGCTGATGGAATCAGCCAATCAGAATCAAATTCAATCCGATTGGCCGATCCAATCAGCCAATCAGATTGAGCTCGCATTCTATTGGCTGATCGGAACAGCCAATAGAATGCGAGCTCAATCTGATTGGCTGATTGGATCAGCCAATCGGATTGAACTTGATTCTGATTGGCTGATTCCATCAGCCAATCAGAAAATTCCTACCTTAATTCCGATTGGCTGATAGAATCCTATCAGCCAATCGGAATTCGAGGGACGCCATCTTGGATGACGTCCCTTAAAGGAACAGTCATTCGTCGTTCAGTCGTCGGTCCGGATGGATGTTCCGCGCTGGAGGTCTTCAGGATCCTGCCGCTTCGCTCCGGATGGAAGACCATAGAAGATGCCGCCTGGATGATGACTTCAATCGGATGGAAGATCCTCTTCTGCCCAGCTTGGATGAAGACTTTGACCGGATCATGGACCTCTTCAGCACCCGCTTGGGCTTGGATCAGGACATCGGAGGAGCTCTTCAGGACGGATCGGTGAACCTGGTATGGTGAAGACAAGGTAGGAAGATCTTCAGGGGCTTAGTGTTAGGTTTATTTCAGGGGGGTTTGGGTTAGATTAGGGGTATGTGGGTGGTGGGTTGTAATGTTGGGGGGGGTATTGTATTTATTCTTTTACAAGCAAAAGAGCTGAAATTCTTGGGGCATGCCCCGCAAAGGGCCCTGTTCAGGGCTGGTAAGGTAAAAGAGCTTGTAACTTTTTTAATTTAGAATAGGGTAGGGAATTTTTTATTTTGGGGGGCTTTGTTATTTTATTAGGGGGCTTAGAGTAGGTGTAATTAGTTTAAAATTGTTGTAATATTTTTATTATGTTTGTAAATATTTTTTTATTTTCTGTAACTTAGTTCTTTTTTATTTTTTGTACTTTAGCTAGTTTATTTAATTGTATTTATTTGTAGGAATTGTGTTTAATTTATTGATAGTGTAGTGTTAGGTTAATTGTAGGTAATTGTAGGTAGTTTATTTAATTATTTTATTGATAGGGTAGTGTTAGGTTTAATTATATCTTAGGTTAGGATTTATTTTACAGGTAAATTTGTTATTATTTTAACTAGGTAACTATTAAATAGTTCTTAACTATTTAATAGCTATCGTACCTGGTTAAAATAATTACAAAGTTGCCTGTAAAATAAATATTAATCCTAAAATAGCTATAATATAATTATAATTTATATTGTAGCTATATTAGGATGTATTTTACAGGTAAGTATTTAGCTTTAAATAGGAATCATTTATTTAATAAGAGTTAATTTATTTTGTTAGATAAAAATTATATTTAACTTAGGGGGGTGTTAGTGTTAGGGTTAGATTTAGCTTTAGGGGTTAATACATTTATTAGAATAGCGGTGAGCTCCGGTCGTCAGATTAGGGGTTAATAATTGAAGTTAGGTGTCGGCGATGTTAGGGAGGGCAGATTAGGGGTTAATACTATTTATGATAGGGTTAGTGAGGCGGGTTAGGGGTTCATAACTTTATTATAGTAGCGCTCAGGTCCGCTCGGCAGATTAGGGGTTAATAAGTGTAGGCAGGTGTCGGCGACGTTGAGGGGGGCAGATTAGGGGTTAATAAATATAATATAGGGGTCGGCGATGTTAGGGGCAGCAGATTAGGGGTACATAGGGATAACGTAGGTGGCGGCGATTTGCGGTCGGAAGATTAGGGGTTAATTATTTTAAGTAGCTGGCGGCGACGTTGTGGGGGGCAAGTTAGGGGTTAAGAAATATAATATAGGGGTCGGCGGGGTTAGGGGCAGCAGATTAGGGGTACATAAGTATAACGTAGGTGGCGGTCGGCAGATTAGGGGTTAAAAATTTAAATCGAGTGGCGGCGATGTGGGGGGACCTCGGTTTAGGGGTACATAGGTAGTTTATGGGTGTTAGTGTACTTTAGGGTACAGTAGTTAAGAGCTTTATGAACCGGCGTTAGCCAGAAAGCTCTTAACTCCTGCTATTTTCAGGCGGCTGGAATCTTGTCGTTAGAGCTCTAACGCTCACTTCAGAAACGACTCTAAATACCAGCGTTAGAAAGATCCCATTGAAAAGATAGGCTACGCAAATGGCGTAGGGGGATCTGCGGTATGGAAAAGTCGCGGCTGAAAAGTGAGCGTTAGACCCTTTAATCACTGACTCCAAATACCAGCGGGCGGCCAAAACCAGCGTTAGGAGCCTCTAACGCTGGTTTTGACGGCTACCGCCGAACTCCAAATCTAGGCCACATTCTATTCAAGGTTTTTTTTTTTTTTTTTTATATCATTAAATCAGGCCTAACATAAGATTTATAACGACTTGAACCCCATCTACCAATCTTTTTAACTATATCCTCTCTGAGACCTAACATAGCGGCTTCAGTAGCAGCTCCAATCCGGAAAGAATGAGATCCAAACTCTAAAGGATTAAGACCCAATAAAACAATTGAACCTCTTAAAATGGCTCTAAATTGATATTGTGATAAAAAAGAACCGTCTGAATGAACCAACAAAGGGCCATCCTGCAAAGGCCGTATGGACCCATAAAGCATCATTACCTGACATGGACATATTTCACCACCACTAGGGAATAGCACTATGTTCTTGCCTTTCCCATATATGTCCGTTTTACTACTTCTCAGTAATATTTCTACTCTGTTATCATTCCATATTACATCTTCTTTTCGTAAACCGCCTGAAACTTTTTTGCTAGGGCTTACCAATTCCGAAACTCTAAATGCCCCAAAAAAGGCCAATACAAAGGCCGTTCTAAATAATATTAATTCAAATCTTGATGCACAAATCTCTGCTAATACCACCCAAATTTTTTGAAGTAAAGAAAATGTAATAGGTCTTCTCTTATCTCTAACCTTTGTCTTTTTCTTCAAGCCTTTAAGAACCTGACGGACCCAAAAAACCTTTGTAACATCAGACAAACCTAATAAGCGAAATCTAAAAGCAAGGGCCGCCAATCTTCTTTCCATATTAGATGGTGACAAACCCACATTTCCCCAATGCCACATCCATTCCAATAAGCAACCCGTGACCTCATCATACCCTTCTTTAATTTCAGATTGACATAACCACATTTCCCATTCCTTCCAAACTGATACATAGGACGTCCAAGTACCTGGAGCCAAAGATTTTTTAATTAATTCAGCCAATCCTCCGTCCCAAGCTTCCAAAGTTGGACTGGAAACGTCGCTCCAACTACGTCCGCCTGAGGCGCCAACTCTCGAAAGCGAGACCACTGTGAACGAGATAAAGAATCTGCTATCAAATTAAGCTTACCAGGGATATGTTTTGCCCTGACGAAAACATTCATACTTAAACATTTCAGGACTAGCACTCTTAATAAACGCAAAACTGGTAATGATGATGCAGATAAAGAATTAATAGCAGAAACAACACCCATATTATCTGTATGAAACAATATGGATTTATTCATCAAATCCACTTCCCACACAAACAGAGCCACCAGAATAGGAAATAGCTCAAGGAAAACTAGGTTCTTGGTTAAACCTAAATTGACCCACTCTTGAGGCCACACTTCAGCACACCAATGCCCTTGAAAATAAGCCCCGAAACCAACACCCCCAGCTGCATCAGTTATCAAATCCAAATCAACATTAGAGACCCTAGCTTCCATGAATATTGCAACACCATTAAAATTTTTAAGGAATTCCAACCAAACTTTCAAATCATCCTTGTGACCTTTTTTAATCCTTACAAAATGATGAGGCTTACTAACACCAGACGTAGCCAATGACATTCTTCTAGAAAAAACTCTACCAATAGGAATGATTCTGCAAGCAAAATTCAACTTTCCAAGTAAAGATTGCATTTTTCTCAAAGTCACCTTACGGACCGCCAAAAATTGCTGAATCATTTCTGACAAATCCACAATCTTTTCCAGAGGTAGCCTACATTCCATACTTTCAGAATCTATTGTAATACCCAGAAATTTAAGGGCCGTAACTGGACCCTCAGATTTTTCCATTGCAATAGGAACCCCAAAATCAGATGCCATTGAATAAAAACAATCCCTTAATTTCAAAAAAACGTCCGAATCTTGGGGACCAACAAAAAGAAAATCATCCAGATAATGAACTACTGACGAAAATCCAGACCTGAATTTAACAACCCATTCCAAAAAGGAACTAAAGCATTCAAACAGAGAACAAGAAATAGAACAACCCATCGGGAGACATAAGTCAATGTAGAGAAAACCCTCAAAACAACAACCCAACAAATAATGTGAAGAAGGATGAACTGGAAGTAACCGAAAAGCCGCCTCAATATCTACTTTAGCCATTAAAGCGAATTGCCCAGCCTCTCTAACCAACTTAACCGCCATGTCAAATGATGTATAAGACACAGACGATAATTCATCCGGAATATCATCATTAACAGATCCACCTTTTGGAAATGATAAGTGGTGAATTAAACGAAATTTACCAGGCTCTTTCTTAGGAACCACTCCTAAAGGAGAAATACGCAAATGGGGGATAGGAGATATTTTAAAAGGACCTGCCATTCGACCCAAAGAAACCTCCTTCTCAAGCTTACTCCTAACAACCTCAGGCCATTCCCTAGCAGACTTAAGGTTACCCCTGTAATGAACAACGCCTCCAGAAGATGGAATTCTGAAACCAAACTCAAAACCATGTAGCAACAACAAGGCCTTGTCACCACAACCTTTCTGTTTAGCGTAAAGTACGAGCCACAGCTCCATCCCGCTTAGCCTCACCGGAGTTAATCCCTTTTTCAGGGAGCTCCTGGGTTCCTCCCAATTTGTTCTTTTTGAAACACTTACTGGAAGGGTGGGATCCACCACACCCAGAGCATTCGTGTCTGAATTTACATGATGCTCCCCATTTACAGAACTTTTCATTGAAAGCAAAACAGAAACCTTTTTTGGCTGTTGCCGACGAACCGTTTTGAAGAGATCCGCCGGCACTCCCTCGAAAGGGCTGCGAAGACCTTAACGGAGTCATCACTTTTAGCCATAGACCCATATCACGATCATCCCATTTCATCTCAGGCTTAACCGACAAACGTTGTCTAAATTGTTCATCATAATACCACCAAGCCATACCACCATATGTTCTCTGAGCAGCTGCAATTTCATCTAAATAACAAAAGAGGGCCGCTCCTTGATCAGGGAACTTAACAGAAAATACACTAGCATAAATAACAAAAGCCTGGAACCAGTTAGTAAATGTTTTTGGTAATTTTCTGTAACGTTTTTTCCTTTCCTCCTCTTCCTTCTTGGCCGAATCCTTTTTTGAGTCTTCAGGTATCTCAAAAGACTGATCAAGAGGAAGGAGGGAAAATAATTCAATAAAATCCCTCTTGTATATCTTTTCTCTTAACTCTACCGTCAAATGCATGCCCAAAGGCCCAATAGAACACAAACAAGACCTGGCCAAAGCCGTGTCAGCAATCTTCAGCTCAGGACCCCCATCCGTTTTATTATCAACATTAGTCCCCTTTTGCTGAGATAAACCGACCATTTGAGATTGAGATACTGACCCTACATCCTTTATTCCCTCACCACCAATCCCTAATACCCTATTTTGGTTAGCCAATTCTGTGGGAACCCATGAATTGGCGACTCCCCCCATGACTTTTGCTCCTTCTAATTTGGCTAACAAGTCCCTTAAACCTGCTACAACAGTTATAGATAAAGGATCAGCATGCACACCAACTGTATCAACCCCCACATTCAGATTCACAACACCAGATCCCTCATTACCTGTACTCGGGTCCTGAGTCACTGCAGACTGAACCCTTTGAGATGCAGCCGTAACCTTCTCTGTATTCTGGAAACCAGTAGCCCTGGGATCCGTGTTAGTCATTAATTGCTGCCCTTTTTCCGTCTGTAAAAAAGAAACATGTGACAAACCCCCAGAAGGTGCCCAAATTCCAATGCCCCTACTAGCTGTAGACATACCCAACCTACTATCCACTGAAACACCCTTACCCTTCTTAGCTGATGGGACCTCAAACCCTTCTCCCCTTAAATCCCCATACCTCTTGCGTTGTCTACCTCTACCTTGTATTCTCCCAATCCCAGACCTGTTTGGACGTTGAACAGAGTTAACCGAGCTATGAAATGTATTATTAATACTCTGACCCATCATGCCCTGAAGACCAAAATTAAAATTGTTGGCCGTACTCACCCTTGTTTCTTCTCCCTTTGCATTAAAACGTTCCACCCCTGGAACGCCGTCCTCAATATCCAGCCTGATATTTTCCGTCCAAGATTCCTGAAGGCCATAAGCCTCCCCACTTAGGCCGTCATTTCCCACCATTAAAAGACCCTGGGAATTCTCAGGCCGTGACCCAGTTTCATTCCCATCTAAAAGAAAAACATCATTAGTGACAGGTAAATTTTTAATTACTTCAACATTCCTATCCCTCAAATTTCTTAACTCGCCCTTTAAAGCTGGATCACCCGTGACCCTGACTGACGTATTAAACTGGCTAATAGTGTTAACTACATTGGGAGAAGGAGGAATAAAATCCTCCTCAGAAGAATCTAAATATAAATCTAATTCTACCACACCGTTATCAACCTCGGTATCATGATGACTATCGCTGGCTTCAGGCCTTTCCACCCTCTCGTCTAACACCCGATAAGCCTGATCTTCCGTATTATTGCAAGGTCTTAAAATCTGAGCCGACTTAGAAACATTATGTAACTGTTCTGAAACTGCCTGAGGTATTTCAATCGGCCCTGATACAATCAAACCCTCACCTTTCTTTTTCATTAAGGCGCTACCTAAACTACATATACTCGCTTGTTCATTACCCCCACACGGAAAAATAGGCCTCGGCGGGCCGTCACTTTTACTAGCTTGCTTTTTTCCTCTAATTACTACTTTCTGGCCTAAATTGGCCGTCTTACCCTTAGGCAAAGAATCACCCTTCATTACAGGCTCAGTGAATTGTTCCGTAATGGAACAAGTGCTCCCGGACTGCGTCACATTATCAGCAAACTCCGCTCCGGTCTGCCGACTTCCGGAGCTCGAACTTGACTTCTTCCTCACAGACGCCTTTAACCCCGGACTGGGGCTGGATTTTCTCCGACCGCTATTACCCTCTTCAGCATCCGGATCAGAACGAACTGGAGGCCTCGAACGCCTCGATGTTTTCGGAGCCACCTCCACGATATCCACTCTGGGTTCGACAACCGGGCTAAGCAATGGACGTAATTTTTCTTCGAGCCAGGTAGGGCCCATTTTTGCAGCTTCCAACTTAAGTTGGTCAAAAATCGCATCAAAATGCGACATCGCAGAATTACTAACTGACAAGCACAGCACTTTCTAGAAAGGTTTGATAATTATTCTGATGACAGATTCTCCCGCTCTTTCTTTAAATGCGTAACAGCGCGTGCTAAGCCCGCCCCCTACAGTAAATAACCAATCACACCCAAGGCCTAATTCCTCCAACGGTCAAGTCCCCTTCCCGTTACTTCGAACTCCCAGGGGTTCCCTATCTGCTGGTAATTTCACCTGTGATATCCTGAAAATATGGCCTGTTTGCCTGCCCTTAGAACTGGAAATGAGAAACACTGCACTTGATAATTGTATCATACACCTAGAGAAATTATTTACTACTTTAATCTGTTGTAAGAAATGATAATTTATTTGAAATTCAGAACTTTCAACTTAAACACAGTTTTATTGCTCATCAAAGCTGTTAAGCATACAAACCAAGAGCTATGACAGATGATCCTTGATTTATATAAAAGTTCAACACATTAGCTAATGTGATGTTTTTCTATTGCTGAATAAGTTTTCTTAATACCTTAATTGACTATTTAAGCTGTTATATTACTGTAAGCTAAAAAGCTAAGTGCAGATACACACACTGAATTCTGGACTGTAATTATCAATAAAAATTTTTATCAAATGTATTTAGTCAAATAAAATGTCTGATAATTTATGTTCAAGAGTAACTACTTTAGGGTTCCCTTGCAAAATACATTGCATGCTTTTTTGTAAAGTTTTTAAATGATTTAGAATGGAGTTGAATTTAAAAACTTGTCAATCTTATGATTTTCAAATGCATTTTGTTACATTCACCCTATTGCTATATGGGGTCAGTTTAACTCAGGCAGCTTTTCAAAGGAATTTTGGGCTTTTTTTAAATTAAACTCTGCAACTTTTCTAGTGATGTTTATTGGCTGTTCAGATATTGGTAAGCACATTCATTTTATGTTTGATAAAAATAAGTTGAAAAAAAGTTCTTATTGCACTTTCAAATTGGTAGATTTATACACACATTAAATCTATTAATTTATGCTTATTTAGGGATGTAATTGAGTGTTTGGAGGATTAAAAATGTTGACTTTAAAATGATGTATGACATTATTAATTGCATACACTTCACACACACACATATACTGTATATATATATATATATATATATATATATATATATATATATATATATATATATATATATATACAGTATAGGCTTACCATAATTTTTAGAAGTGAAACTGGGAATACCTGGCGCTGTGCCAGTGGGGGGTGTGGTCAAGGGCCATGTTCAAGGGGGCGTGGTCAATGAGGCGTGACGATTGCCGACCGGAACTAATTTTCCAAAAAACGTACAAATGCATCATTTAATCTCTTTAAAAATAAGCTCTGACTGGAATCGAAGGTATCAATAAGATCATTCAGTAATATGAAAGTAGTTAGGGTTGGAAAAGTTAGAAGTTAAAGCAGAAATTACTCAGAGATGGTGAAGATATGTCTATGTACATTAGTATTTCTTCATATATAGAGGAATTATATTATATTGAACAATATACATGTTGGCATCTGTGTTCACAGCGTTAATTATCATTAGTATAACTAATGCAACAGCATGGTGCACTTATGGAGACACATACAGGTCCTGCAATTGCACATTGATGGAGGTAGGTACTGTGATATGTAAGCATTAAACTGCTGGTCTGTGTTCATGACCAGATTTTAGTGAAGAGCAAGGGCAGTATGCTCATTAATGGGAGGCTACTGCTTGACCAGTCTGAGGCATAACTAAAGAAACCCTAGGCCCCATAGCAAAATGTAAAAAACTGAGCTCCTCCTTTACACCCTTCCCTTTTATTTTTCACCCATATAAAAGAGTAGTCATTTGATCTGTTGCACTTGAATGCTTCATTTGGGGGGGACAACAAATGCTAATTTTTAAATCTCTATGAAACCTCTCTGTGTCTGCTGTATAATAGAGAGAGAAGAGACAGAAAAAGATGTCTAATGCCGCTCCCTAGAGCTTTGGGAGGGATAACAACTATATTCTTCGAAATCCTAATCGATAAGCCTATAGTAACTAGAAGTCATTAGTGGTTAATGGTTGTGGTTGGGAGGTCAGCACTAGTCTAGGAATGGGAGGTTAGAGTAAAAGCAGTCGGTAGTGAATTATAACTATTCACATAGTTTTGATGGTAAGCACTGACCCAAACAGTGAAAAGATTAGGATTTCACCATTTATTGATGGGAGTTGGAGACTGTACCAGTAAAATAAGAAAGTCTAGGAAATTAAGCAACATAATTGTTGCTCCTGTAAGTAAATACCAGTACTGGATAATACTAAACCAAGATCCCAGTTGGTTGCATTTATTATTTACCTACTATTTCAACTGGTCAGTCCTTATGAGACTATGACCCAAATGAGTGATTTGTGGCACAGTGATGACTGCTGATTCTGACTCACCAATTTCCTGAACCGATTATGGGGAAGCATGGTAGTGTATATGGGAGGTAGCTTGGAAATTTCTAGTCTTATTCGCTCCTGTTCTGCCCTGTGTTCCTTGGTGCCACGGCTATGATTAACTTTTTCCTGGTCCTGCTTTGCTTCCATTACTGACTTTCTTTGTGTCCTGGTTCAGTCTTTTCTTTCCTTTCCTTCCACGATTACCAGTTCCTTATAGTCCCGGTTCTGCCCTGCATTGTCACTGCTGCTGTCAGTGTTTTGTTAGATGACACCTTAAATTCCTCTCACTGCAGCATGTTTTTGGATTGAATGAATAAAGCTATTTGGGAAGTGTCACTGAGTGTGGCTTCCAATCGGATGGTTGTGTGGTACTTGCAATTCATTTTGAGTTTAGAGGGGGCATTCAGGGACGTACACAGTATAGCATTTTGTGATAATACCGCCCATGTCAGCTATGCTAGCCAATTGCAATCAGAATGTAAAATAAATGGCTTTTACATTGGCGGTGATTGTAATGCTTCTGGGATAGAATAAACATTCGGGTGGGACACTGGGACAGTGCCTCCAAACAAAGACAATCCCAGTTAAACTGGGACGTCTGGTAAGCCTATATATATATATATATATATATATATATATATATATATATATATATATATATATAGTATATGTGTGTGTGTATGAATGTATATATATATATATATATATATATAGTATATGCGTGTGTGTATGAATATATATATATATATATATATAGTATATGTGTGTGTGTATGAATATATATATATATATATATATATATATATAGTATATGCGTGTGTGTATGAATATATATATATATATATATAGTATATGTGTGTGTGTATGAATGTGTATATATATATATATATATATATATATATATATATATATATATATATATATATATATAAGTGTATGTGTGGTATGCATGTGTGTTTAAATATTTAAATAAATATATATATACACATATGTACAGGTGTAATCAAAATTATTCAACCCCCGATGCAAATCAGGTTTATTGTAAAAAATTACAGATTTTCAGCTGTTTGCAATGAACAAATAAAACAAAAGCAATTGAAACAGCTCAACACAACAAATGCTTCAAGTGGTTTCCCCAAATTCAATTT
Source organism: Bombina bombina (assembly GCF_027579735.1). Classification (NCBI taxonomy): domain Eukaryota; kingdom Metazoa; phylum Chordata; class Amphibia; order Anura; family Bombinatoridae; genus Bombina; species Bombina bombina. The sequence goes on from NC_069500.1 coordinate 959,487,516, forward strand.
GAATGAATATTGCATACTCAATATTATTCAACCTCTTCATAGCAAGCATCTTTAGTAGCAGCATTCCTGGGGAATCTTAACCCATTCCTCATGAGCAATGACCTCCAGTTAAGTTATATTCTTGGGTTTGCATGCTGCAACCGCCTTCTTCAAAACCCACCATAGATTTTCTATGGAGTGGAAGTCAGGTGACTGTGATGGCCACTGTAGAATCTTCCAGTACTTCTTCTGTAACAAAGAATTTGAGGTATGCTTGGGATCATTATCCTGTTGGAAGGTCCAATGATGCACAAGCTTAAAGGGACATGAAACCAAAATGTTTTCTATCATGATTTAGAAAGAGCATGCAATTTTAAACAACTTTCTAATGTACTTCTATTATCTAATTTGCTTCATTCTCTTAACTTTGCTGAAAAGCATATCTAGATAGGCTCAGTAGCTGCTGATTGGTTGCTGTGCATAGATGCCTCGTGTGAATGGCTCTCCCATGTGCATTGCAATTTCTTCAACAAAGGATATCTAAATAATGAAGCAAATTAGATAATAGAAGTAAATTAGAATGTTGTTTAAAATTGTATTCTCTACTTGAATCATGAAAGACATTTTTTGGGTTTAGTGTCCCTTTAAGCTTCCTCACTGAGAGCATGATGTATTCTACTAGGATTTCCTGATTTGCCTTCTACATGTTGCAGGTTACCAGTGCCAGGGGATGCCACACAGCCCCAGAGCTTACCCAAGCCATCACCATGCTTAACTGTAGGCAGAGTGTTCTTTTTAGTATTTGATTCATTCCTCCAGTCATATCGCTGATCCATCGGGCCGATAAGTTTCATTTTTTATTCATCGCTCCACAGAACAAAATCCCCAAACTTCTGTGGCTTATTTATATGATTTTGATATCTTTTTGTATCATGTTCCTTGTTTGTGAAGGGCAATGATCTCTTCTCTTAACTTTTTGGACCATTCTTTTGACTTAGCCATATTTCTAAAATGCAGTCAAACATGACACTCAACAAACTACTAGCCAGTTCAGGTATTTCATGGGTTCTACCTCAAGCACACCTGGTGCAACTAATGAAGTCCTTGATTAGTTGCATCAGGCGTGCTTGACACAACACCCGTTTTGCATATTTGTGCTGTTGTGGGGGATTCTATTAAGGGGGTTGAATAATTTTGAGACTGCAGAATTCATTAAAAGTTGCATTTTCAGTTGAATTTGCGGAACCACTTGAAGCATTTGTTGCGTTGAGCTATTTCAATTGCCTTTGTTTTATTTGTTTATTGCAAACAGCTGAAAGTCTATAAATTTTGACAATAAACCTAATTTGCAATGGGATTGAAATTTTTTGATTACAACTGTGTATATAAATATGTACATTTCCATACAATTTTTAATTTATATTATTTCTACAGGGATGTATTTGGAAACTATATTTATAGCTCGTAGTTAAGAAATTATAATTAATATTCACAGCGGTTATTATATATTAATAGTTGTAAATCAGGAAATTTATATGGTATTATTTTATTTTATATTTGGCCTTACTATATAGTTATATTTATATCATATACATATATATCCACTTAAGTGTAAGTAGAGGTCTGTGGTAACTAATTATTATAGTTGAGGTTTAGTGACTACTTGAGATAGAAATAGTGCTAGATTACGCAAGCGATATTAGCACTCCACTGAGTAATACCAGCGCACTCTTGCATTGCTAGAAAGCATTGTACTCACGAGAGCGTGCTTCTATAGACTCCAATGGGAATGCATTAGAACCTAAGCAGAGCAAAGGGGGTAAGTAGTGCAGCGATGGCAGCAAATATAAATATATATGTATATGATTATATACATATATATATTTAGTGTTAATATGTGTATATACACATTTTAACATATTAATATATATGTATATAAGCATATACATATATATTTACAGGGAACACAAAGTTCCATAGACCGCAATGTAAATGGACTTTTCAGTGCCGTTTTTTTTCTAACACCCCACTCCCGCCAACTTTACCCAAAAATACTGCCTAGCACAGTTATGGTAATCTTTTTTATTTTTTAAAAAAAAATACACTACACTTTATTTTGGGGGCACATTTATAAAATTAACCAGTTTGATGCGCCCGCAAATGGGGACATTTTGTGGGTGCACAATAATTTAGTTCTCCACTTGTAATCTAGCCCTTATTGTGTAATTTGTGCACATTCCTTAATGATATTTGAGTGTAAAAAAAAAATGTTTTTTGTATATAGATGGTTATCCTAGACTTTTGTACTGGTATATTTATACAGTACTGATGTATATTAACTCCATGAATATTATATACACAAGTTATTTAATGTAAAATCACATTTTTATATGCTCATATGAGTTAGCAATTCTTTTCCAAACAGAATTATGTATTCAAGTATTTCCAGGAGTATAGCGTCTTGCTTTCTTGCTCATATATATACAAGTGTAAAACTTAGCATGTTGCTATCATCAGAGTTCACTGCACTTATCTATTGGACTCACCACAGGCATGGCTAGCCTTAGGGCAAGGCGAGGGAGGCGGCTGCCTTGGGCCCCGCGTTTTGCGGAGCCCCGCCGTGCGGGTTCAAACAAACATTTTTTTATATATATATATATTAAAAAATTTATTGTGTGTGCGCTGCCACTTTTTTTTTTTTTTGGCGCTATTTTTATTTACATTTTTTGGGCGCAACTAAGTTCAGGATTCGGAGTGAGGAGGCGAAGCGGCGGCACAGGAGGAGTGACAGGCAGTGGGCGAATGTGGGGCTGAGCAGGGCCGGCCTTAGGGTTTTTTTGTTAGTGCCCACCCAGGCATGATGCAATTTTGACTGCGCAATGCGCGCAGTTAGAAGGTGGCGGCAGGCAGGAGAGGAGGGTACAGCAGCCGGCATGTGGACAAGTGTGATAATAGCGGCCAGCGTGGCATGGCGACACTCAAGCAGCAAGGTGAAGGAAGGAGGCAAAGGGCATGCTTCATATTGTGCAGGAGTACTTGGAATCTGCTGGAGACGGGGAGCAGAGTTGATGTGGATGCAAGGTAGGAGGGAAGGATATGCTGCTTTTGCTGGTTTGTCGTCCACCAGGAATGTATTTTCATTCCCCACCCACAAAATATGCTTTTTCTGAAATATTTAATTCATTTCATGCCCTTTATTGGGTCAGTGAGCACCAACAATCATGATGTACCCTAATGGATGTGTGCAGCCTCACCCTTATCACTATTTCAGTGAAAACCTATAGCTGTCATGCAGATTAGGGAGATTCTGTTGTTTTTTTTTTTTTGTTTTTTTTTACATATTTATGAAACATCTAGATTGTATTGTGAGAGAGCACCCAGAGATCAGATCTCGTTGCTTGCAGGGGACATCATTTTATTGCAGGGGGGCTGGGGGCATCATTATAGTGCAGGGGCCTGGCTGGGGACTTCATTTTATTGCAGGGGCCTGAGGGCTTCATTTTATTGCTGGGGGCATCATTTATTGCAGGGGGGGCTCAGGGCATCATTTTATTGCAGGGGTCTGGGGCCTGGGCTGGGGGCATCATTATAGTGCAGGGGCCTGGCTGGGGACATCATTTTATTGCAGGGGCCAGGGGGGCTGGTCTGGGGGCATCATTTATTGCAGGGGAACTCAAGGCATAATTTTATTGCAGGGGGGCTGGGGACAACATTTTATTGCAGGGGTCAGGGGGGCTGGCCTGGAGGCTTCATTTTATTGCTGGGGGTATCATTTATTGCAGGGGGGCTCAGGCTATCATTTCATTGCAGGGGGGTTGGGGCTTGGACGGGGGGCATCATTATAGTGCAGGGGCCTGGCTGGGGACATCATTTTATTGCAGGGTCTAGGGGGCTGGCCTGGGGCTTCATTTTATTGCTGGGGGCATCATTTATTGCAGGGGTGCTCAGGGCATCATTTTATTGCAGGGGCCTGGGGCCTGGGCTGGGAGCATCATTATAGTTCAAGGGCCTGGCTGGGGACATAATTTTATTGCAGGGGCCAGGGGGGCTGGCCTGGGGGCTTCATTTTATTCCTGGGGGCATCATTTATTGCAGGGGGGTATCATTATAGTACAGGGGCCTGGCTGGGGACATAATTTTATTGCAGGGGCCAGGGGGGCTGGCCTGGGGCTTCATTTTATTCCTGGGGGCATCATTTATTGCAGGGGGACTCAGGGCATCATTTTATTGCAGGGGGGCTAAGGGAATCATTATAGTGCAGGGGCCTGGCTGGGGACATTTTATTGCAGGGGCCAGGGGGGGCTGGCATCATTTTATTGCAGGGGGCTGGGGGCATCATTATAGTTCAGGGGCCTGGCTGGGGACATAATTTTATTGCAGAGGCATCATTTATTGCAGGGGGGCTCATGGCATCTTTTTATTGCAAGGGGGCTGGGGCCTGGGCTGGGGGCATCATAATAGTGCAGGGGCCTGGGTTGGGGGCATCATTATAGTGCAGGGGCCTGACTGGGGACATCATTTTATTGCAGGGGCCAGGGGGCTGGCCTGGGGGCTTCATTTTATTGCTGGGGGTGTCATTTATTGCAGGGGGACTCAGGGGATCATTTTATTGCAGGGGACTGGGACCTGGGCTGGGGGCATCATTATAGTGCAGGGGCCTGGCTGGGGAGTGGGGACATAATTTTATTGCAGGGGCCAGGGGGGCTGACCTGGGGGCTTCATTTTATTCCTGGGGGCATCATTTATTGCAGGGGGACTCAGGGCATCATTTTATTGCAGGGGGGCTGGGGGCCTCATTATAGTGCAGGGGCCTGGCTGGGGACATCATTTTATTGCAGGGGCCAAGGGGGCTGGTCTGGGGACTTCATTTTATTGCTGGGGGCATCATTTATTGCAGGGGTGCTCAGGGCATCATTTTATTGCAGGGGCCTGGGGACTGGGCTGGGAGCATCATTATAGTTCAGGGGCCTGGCTGGGGGCATAATTTTATTGTAGGGGCCAGGGGGGCTGGTCTGGGGGCTTACTTTTATTGCTGGGGGCATCATATATTGCAGGGGGGCTAAGGACATCATTTTATTGCAGTGGAGCTTGAGGCATCATTATAGTGCAGGGGCCTGACTGGGGACATCATTTTATTGCAGGGGCATCATTTATTGCAGGGGGGGCTCAGGGCATCATTTTATTGCAAGGGGGCTGGGGGCATCATTATAGTGCAGGGGCCTGGGCTGGGGGCATCATTATAATGCAGGGGCCTGGTTGGGGATATCATTTTATTGCAGGGACCAGGGGGGCTGGCCTAAGGGCTTCATTTTATTGCTGGGGGCATCATTTATTGCAGGGGGACTCAGGGGATCATTATATTGCAGGGGACTGGGACCTGGGCTGGGGGCATCATTATAGTGCAGGGGCCTGGCTGGTGAGTGGGGACATCATTTTATTGCAGGGGCCAGGGGGGCTGACCTGGGGGCTTCATTTTATTGTTGGGGGCATCATTTATTGCAGGGGGACTCAGGGCATCATTTTATTGCAGGGGGGCTGGGACCTGGGCTGAAGGCATCATTATAGTGCAGGGGCCTGGCTGGGGACATAATTGTATTGTAGGGGCCAGGGGGCTGGCCTGGTGGCTTCATTTTATTGCTGGGGGCATGATTTATTGCAGGGGGGTTCAGGGCATCATTTTATTGCAGGGGGGCTAGGGCCTGGGCTGGGGGCATCATTATAGTGCAGGGGCCTGGTTGGGGATATCATTTTATTGCAGGGACCAGGGGGGCTGGCCTGGGGCTTCATTTTATTGCTGGGGGCATCATTTATTGCAGGGTGGCTCAGGGCATCATTATATTGCAAGGGAGATCAGGGCATCATTATAGTGCAGGGGTCTGGCTGGGGACATAATTTGATTGCAGGGGACAGGGGGGCTGACCTCGGGCTTCATTTTATTGCTGGGGGCATCATTTATTGCAGGGGGTCTCAGGGCATCATTATAGTGCAGCGCCTGGCTGGGGACATAATTTTATTGCAGGGGCCAGGGGGGGCTGGCCTGGGGCTTCATTTTATTGCTGGGGGTATCATTTATTGCAGGGGGGTGGTGCTATTACAGTATTGAAAGGTATTTTTCATGTGTTCTGATTCACCATAACATGGATATTGAAGCTATCCTAGCTTTTGAAATAAAAAACAACTTTGAGTAGCCTGCTTTCAGTGTGGTTATATTAGCCATTAAATGCTTCTTAGTTGTTTATCATAAAATATGATTTGACTGTCTTCCTTGGCCGCTGACTCCTATTGGTGTGGTGCATGTTACGTGAGGTAATAAAAGCTGAATAACACAGCTTGGCATACCATCATGTGTCATAATACCTCAAGTTATGGATTTCAATTTTTATAAAGTAAATATGTAGCTAACCAGTTTGCCTTAGTTACAGTAAGTACCTGCAACTAAGCTTAAAGGGCCATAATACCCAAATGTTTAAACACTTGAAAGTGATGCAGCATAGCTGTAAAAAGCTGACTAGTAAATATTACCTGAACATCTCTATGTAAAATAGTAAGATATTTTACCTCAAAAGTTTCTCAGTAGCCACATCCCATTGTAAAGGATTTCTAAGCAGCAAATTAGTATGTCTGTCCCGGGACAGCGGAAGGGGCGAGCTTACGTGCACTCTCATCTTATTTCCCTATTCAGTTTAAAGGAAGTTTGCTATGAAATCTCATAAGAGTTAAGTGAAATCTCATGAGATCACAGTAAAAGAGTTTATGACCTCAGCACTGCTGATGCTGATTGGCTGCTGTTCATTTCTTCATTTTTTTTTTTGGGCAGGAGCTGAGTATAACTTTTTACACAGAACTTACTCTGCTGAGCTGAGGAAATTCTGAGGTAAAATATCTTCCTTTTTTACACAGAGATGTTCAGGTGATATTTTCCTGTCAACTTTTTACAGTTATACTGCATCAGTTTCAAGTGATTTAGCAAATGAGTATTATGTCCCTTTAAGCAATTTACAACATTCCAGTTGCTTCCCATTTCTAGACATTTTTGCTTTGGGATTTCATGGTATTAAAATCTGTAAGATTATGTGAATATTGGAGATCAATGTCTAATGTCTACAGCAAAGAATGTAACTGCAAATTTAAACTTTAAATTCATTGTAACTTGGTGTAACTAAGGTACTTTATGTTTAAATGTAATTACAGATTTGTTTTCAGTTGCATATAAAATGCACACTTATGAGAAGGCTTGCCAATGCACACTACATAACTGCTTTCTATAATGGCTGGGGCTATGAATCAAACCTTATTACAACAGGTAGCTGCCATACCTTGGTATTCGAAATAAATTAACATCTTAATGTTTACAAGTATTTCCATTGCCCTTTTGTACTGTGTAGTGTGTGTGTGTGTGTAGTGTGTGTGTGTAGTGTGTGTGAGGGGGCTATTAACTAAATGTTTGACAGATTTTTTACCACATTTACAGAGGGTTTCTTCTGATTGTGTGGGCTGTGTGTGTGGGCTGTGTGTATGGGTGTGGGCTGTGTGTGTGTGTGGGGGGGGGGGGCTGTGTGGGTGTGTGTGGGCTGTGTGGGTGTGTGTGGGCTGTGTGTATGTGTGTGTGTGGGGGGGGGGAGGGGGCTGTGGGCTGTGTGTGTGTGGGGGCTGTGTGTGTGTGTGGGGGGCAGGCTGTGTGTGTGGGGGGGGCTGTGTGTGTGTGTGTGGGGGGGCTGTCTACATAATTCCTTATTATATATACATAAACAGTTGTTCCAATAGTACAAATGGTATATTGCAATATATATACTGTTATAGTGCTCCACATTAGTGAATTTATATGTTTTTGTTTATATAAAATGTTGTGCATTACCTTAAATAATTGTTCCTACATTTTTTTTTTTAAAAGCTGTGGGGCGGAGATCGGGCGGGGTTGGGGTGGAGATTGGGCAGGGTTGGGGCGGAGATTGGGTGGAGTTGGGGTGGAGATTGCGCAGGGTTGGGGACGGAGAGAAAGGGGGCCCTATTTTGACATCATCCTGCCTTGGGCCCCACAATGGCTAGGGCCGGCCCTGACCACAGGGGTCTTCTGGGATCATAGAAGTTACCCCGTTCATATGATAATTCCTTTAATTGAGTTAGATTTTATAACTCAGCAAACATTTTCTGTATTTAGTTTGGCTAAAAAATATTGTGTAATCTTTTGGTGTAGGTAAGGAGATAGGCTCTTCGGCTTTCTGGCCTTTAATAAGCATTAGTCACATTTTAAATCCAAAGGTGAATTATTTTAGATATTGACATAAAGATTTCATTTTTCCTCACAATTTATCTAACTATATATATATATATATATATATATATATATATATATATATATATATATATATATATATATATATATATATATATATATATATATATATATATATATAAGCAAACTCTTTATACTTCAAGGGTGATAGCTCATTTCACATTTAAAAATTAAAAATATCATAAGACTCAGCTCTTTAATTTCACATTGTTATTATATATATTTCTCTTGTAAGATGTATCGAGTCCACGGATTCATCCTTACTTGTGGGATATTCTCCTCCCCTACAGGAAGTGGCAGAGAGAGCACCCACAGCAGAGCTGCATATATAGCTCCCCCCTTAGCTCCACCCCCCAGTCATTCTCTCTGCCTGCTTAACTGCTAGGAAGGGCAAAGAGGAGTGTGGTGACAAAAATTTTAGGTTTTTATTTTCTCAAGCAAAAGTTTGTTATTTTAAATGGTACCGGTGTGTACTATTTACTCTCTGGCAGCATTTTGTAACTAAGATCCACTGCTGTTCTCACAAGGGCTGAAGAGTACAGGAAAACTTCAGTTGGGGGAACAGTTTGCATGCTAAGCTGCATATGGGGTATGTTCAGTCTATTTTTTTCTAGACAGACTAGAAAGGCTGGCAATATTCCCATGAGGGAAGAGTAAGCTGTATTCAGACACTTGGATAGGAATTTCAGCTTGCATGAAGGGCTCATTAGTTACTGGTGACACTGTTTGGTAACAATGTTTTTGTTTATTCAGTAAATGATGCAATTATAAAGTTTTTTTGAAGGGACTAAAGGGGTCATTATGGCTTGTTTTAGGGTTTTTTAACCCACATGGTTAATTTAGAGACACTCTAGTGTTTTTCTGTTAGGCCTCAAAACTCGAGTGAGGTGGGAGGGGCCTATTTTCGAGCGTGCAGTTTCTTTTCCTCTGAGACTTCTAACTGTTTCTCCAGAGGTTCCTGCCATGTTTGAGGGCTGTAAAAGAAGTTTTTCCCCCCACAAATTGTTCTGAAGGGCAGGTAGGCGCCACAGTAGAGCTGTGGCAAGGTGCTGAAAGTCTATTTTACCAGTTTTGATGTTTTTTCAATCCGGTTTTGCCATTAAGGGGTTAATTGTTTATTTGCATAGCTGTGCAAAGTTACTAAGGCTATATGATACTACTGTAAAAATTTCGTTATGTTTACTGCTTTTTTACACTGTTTTGCAGAATTTGTGCAGCTTTTTTTCTCTTAAAGGCACAGTACCATTTTATTTCTAAGTGTTATTTACTTTGATTACAGTGTTTTCCAAGCTTGCTTGTTACATTACTAGCCTGTTTAACATGTCTGACACCAAGGAAAATCCTTGTTCAATATGTTTGGAAGCCATTGTGGTACCCCCTCTTAGAATGTGTCCCAATTGTACTTATATGTCTATAAACTATAAAGAACATATATTAGCATTTAAAAATAGAGCAATAGATGATTCTCAGTCATACGTATATGAGGGTTCGCCATCTAGCTCTCCCCAAGTGTCACAACCAGTAATGCCCGCACAAGTGACGCCAAGTACCTGTAGTGCGTTGAATTCATTTATTTTACAAGACATGGCCACAGTTATGAATACAACCCTCACAGAGGTTTTATCCTAACTGCCTGGTTTACAAGGAAAGTGGGACAGCTCTGGGTTAAGGAAAAATGCTGAGCAGCCTGACGCTTTAGTAGCCGTATCTGATATGCCCTCACAATGCTCTGAGGTAGGGGTGAGGGATTTGTTATCTGAGGGAGAAATTTCTGATTCAGGAAAGACTCTTCCTCAGACAGATTCTGATATGACGGCCTTTAAATTTAAGCTTGAACACCTCCGCTTATTGCTCAGGGAGGTATTAGCAGCTCTAGATAATTGTGACCTTATAGTGGTCCCAGAGAAATTGTGTAAGATGGATAAATACTTAGAGGTTCCTGTTTACACTGATGTTTTTTTTTTTTCCAGTCCCTAAGAGGATTGTGAATATTATTGCTACGGAGTAGGATAGACCAGGTATTCCGTTTATTCCCCCTCCTGTTTTTAAGAAAATGTTTCCCATGTCTGACACCATGCGGGACTCGTGGCAGACAGTTCCTAAGGTGGAGGGAGCTATTTCTACTCTGTCTAAGCATACAACTATACCTATTGAAGTCAGTTGTGCTTTCAAAGATCATATGGATAAAAAATTAGAGGGTCTCCTGAAGAAAATTTTTGTTCATCAAGGTTTTCTTCTTCAACCTATTGTGTGCATTGTTCCTGCAACTTCTGCAGCTGCTTTCTGGTTTGAGGCTCTAGAAGAGGCTCTTCAGATGGAGACTCAATTAGAAGAAATTTTGGACAAAATTAAGGCCCTTAAATTGGCTAATTCTTTTATTACAGATGCCGCTTTTCAACTGGCTAAATTAGCGGCAAAGAATTCAGGTTTTGCCATTTTAGCACGCAGGGCATTATGGCTTAAATCCTGGTCTGCTGATGTGTCATCTAAAACTAAGCTTTTGAACATCCCTTTCAAGGGAAAGACCCTATTTGGGCCTGTATTGAAAGAGATTATTTCAGACATCACTGGAGGGAAAGGTCAAGCCCTCCCTCAGGATAGATCAAATAAGATGAGGACCAAACAAAATAATTTTCATTCCTTTCAGAATTTCAAGAGTGGTCCCGCTTCAGCTTCCTCTGTTGCAAAGCAAGAGGGGAATTTTGCCCAGTCAAAGTCAGTCTGGAGACCTAACCAGGCTTGGAACAAGGGTAAACAGGCCAAGAAGCCTGCAGCTGCCTCTAAGACAGCATGAAGGGGTAGCCCCGTTCCAGGACCAGATCTAGTAGGGGGCAGACTCTCTCTCTTCACTCAGGAGGGGCAAGAGATATTCACGATCCCTGGGCTTTAGAAATTGTGTCCCAGGGATATTTTCTGGAGTTCAAAGGCTCTCTTCCAAGGGAGACTTTTCACATTTCTCGATTGTCTGTAAACCAGACAAAGAGAGAGGCGTTCTTACGCTGTGTAGAAGACCTACATACCATGGGGGTGATCCGCCCAGTCCCAAAAGAGGAACAGAGGCTAGGATTTTACTCAAACCTGTTTGTGGTTTCCAAAAAAGAGGGAACTTTCAGATCAATCTTGGATCTAAACAAGTTCCTCAAAGTCCCATCATTCAAGATGGAGACTATTCGGTCTATTCTACCTCTGATCTAGGAGGGTCAATATATGACCACCGTGGACTTAAAGGATGCGTATCTACACATCCCTATTCACAGAATTTTCACAAGGGTGCTAGGGTCCCTTCTGGCGGTTATACGACCACGGGGCATAGCAGTGGCGCCTTTTCTTAATTCAGGCGTCAACTTTCCAGTTATCCAAGTCTCACACGGACATTGTGTTGGCTTTTCTGAAATCTCATGGGTGGACGGTGAATATAAAAAGAATTCTCTCTTCCCTCTTATAAGAATTTCCTTCCTAGGGACTCTGATAGACTCGGTAGAAATGAAAATATTTCTGACGGAGGTCAGAAATTCAAAACTTCGGACTCATGGTAGCGGCAATGGACATAGTTCCTTTTGCCTGCCTACACCTCAGACCACTGCAACTGTGCATGCTCAAACAGTGGAATGGGGATTATACAGATTTGTCTCCTCAACTGCATCTGGACCAGGAGACCAGAGATTCTCTTTTCTGGTGGTTGTCTCAGGATCACCTGTCTCAGGGAATGTGTTTCCACAGGCCAGAGGGGCTCATTGTAACGACAGATGCCAGCCTGCTAGGCTGGGGTGCAGTCTGGAACTCCCTGAAAGCACAGGGCTTATGGTCTCGGGTGGAATCTCTTCTCCCGATAAATATTCTAGATCTCAGAGCGATATTCAATGCGCTTCAAGCATGGCCTCAGCTTGCTGCGGCCAAATTCATCAGGTTTCAGTCGGACAACATCACGACTGTAGCTTATATCAATCGTCAAGGAGGAACAAGGAGTTCTCTAGCTATGATGGAGGTAACCAAAATAATCCAATGGGCAGAGGATCACTCTTGCCATCTCTCAGCAATCCATATCCCAGGAGTAGTGAACTGGGAGGCGGATTTCCTAAGTCATTAGACTTTTCATCTGGGGGAGTGGGAACTCCATCCGGAGGTATTTGCCCAGCTGATTCAGCTATGGGGCACACCAGAATTGGATCTGATGGCGTCCCATCAGAATGCCAAACTTCCTCGTTACGGGTCCAGGTCCCGGGATCCCAAGGCGGTACTGATAGATGCTCTTGCAGTGCCTTGGTCCTTCAATCTGGCCTATGTATTTCCTCTCCTTCTATGTCTGGAGAGAGCTTCAGTGATTCTGATAGCACCTGCGTGGCCACGCAGGACTTGGTATGCAGATCTAGTGGACATGTCCTTGGTTCTACCATGATCTCTGCCAATGAGGCGGGACCTTCTAATCCAAGGTCTGTTCACTGCTTTGAGATTGAACGCCTGATTCTATCAAAGCGTGGTTTCTCTGAGTCGGTCATTGATACCCGGATTCAGGCTAGAAAGCCTGTCACCAGCAAGATCTATCATAAGATTTGGCGCAAATATCTTTATTGCTGTGAATCCAAAGGTTACTCATGGAGTAAGTTTAGGATTCCTAGAATATTGTCTTTTCTCCAAGAAGGTTTGGAGAAGGGATTATCAGCTAGTTCTTTATAAGGACAAATATCTGCTTTGTCTATTCTTCTACACAAACGTCTGGCAGATGTCCCAGACGTTTGAGCATTTAGTCAGGCTTTGGTCAGAATCAAGTCTGTATTTAAACCTGTTGCTTCGCCATGTAGCCTAAATTTAGTTCTTAAAGTTCTTCAAGGGGTTCCGTTTGAACCTATGCATTCCCTGGATATTAAGCTTCTATCTTGGAAAGTTTTGTTTTTAGTAGCTATCTCTTCGGCTCGAAGAGTTTCTGAGCTATATGTTTTACAGTGTGAGTCCCCTTATCTTATTTTCCATGCAGATAAGGTGTTTTTTGTGTACCAAACCTGGGTTCCTCCCTAAGGTTGGTTCTAACAGGAATATCAATCAAGAGATTGTTGTTCCTTCACTATGTCCTAATCCTTCTTCAAAGAAGGAACGTCTGTGGCACAATCTTGATGTGGTTCGTGCTTTAAAGTTCTACTTATAAGCAACTAAAGTTTTCCATCAAACATCTTCATTGTTTGTTGTTTATTCTGGTAAGCGGAGAGGTCAGAAGGCTACGGCTACCTCTCTTTCCTTTTGGCTGAAAAGCATCATCCGTTTGGCCTATGAGACTGCTGGACAGCAGCCTCCTGAAAGAATTACTGCTCATTCTACTAGAGCTGTGGCTTCCACATGGCTTTTAAAAATGAGGCTTCTGTTGAACAGATTTGTAATGCGGCGACTTGGTCTTCGCTTCATACTTTTTCCAAATTTTCCAAATTTGATACTTTTGCTTCTTCGGAGGCTATTTTTGGGAGAAAGGTTCTACAAGCAGTGGTGCCTTCCGTTTAAGGTCCCTGTCTTGTCCCTCCCTTCATCCGTGTCCTAAAGCTTTGGTATTGGTATCCCACAAGTAAGGATGAATCTGTGGACTCGATACATCTTACAAGAGAAAACATAATTTATGCTTACCTGATAAATTTATTTCTCTTGTGATGTATCGAGTCCACGCCCCGCCCTGTTTATTAAGACAGGCATATATATTTTTATTTTTAAACTTTCAGTCACCACTGCACCCTATAGTTTCTCCTTTTTCTTCCTAGCCTTCGGTCGAATGACTGGGGGGTGGAGCTAGGGGGGGAGCTACATAGGCAGCTCTGCTGTGGGTGCTCTCTCTGCCACTTCCTGTAGGGGAGGAGAATATCCCACAAAGGATGAATCCGTGGACTCGATACATCACAAGAGAAATAAATTTATCAGGTAAGCATAAATTATGTTATCTCCAACAGAAGATATTGCACTCACTGGATTTACCACTCAAAACTTTTATTCTGGAATAAGTTTTGTGTGATACATCCAGTGAGTACAATCATTTCTGTTGGTTATTGGATCCTCATTGCACACTGACCCAGTAATCTACATTTAGAAAATCAGAAGCAGCAGCACCACTTAGAAAAAAAACTCCAAGTCTATTTATTGGTATATACTCAATTATCTGAAATCTCAGTTGGCTCACAGAATGCCTGGTCTCCTTAAAGTGACAGGTCACTGGTGATTTTTCATACCAATTTCTAATATTTCGATTTTAACTCTCAGACTCTTAGACTGTTTGTAGGCTGCCATTTTTTTTTTTTTAATTCAGTCACCAATGGATTGCTTTGTTGCAACATGCCCCAATGTTTATTAATTATCTATAAAAATCATTGGACTTTGTTTATTAAATTGAGAAACAAAGGCTATTCTGTCCCTATTCTCAGATTTTTTCTTTTGAAATTTTGTTTCCAAAAGCTCAGACCTAGGAATCTGCAATACCTGCTCTCTTTCCTTATCAATCAAATCCTCTGGAAAGCCTCTATTTCTAAAGAAGTATCGCCATTTCTTTCAATCTGATCTCCAAAATATCAGTATTTTTCACAATTTTACAAACTCTAAGAATCTGGCTTTTAGGTAGTGAGTTATTTAAAGCTAGCGGATGGGCGCTCTCATAATGTAGAAGAATTTTTCTATCTACTTTTTATCTATATAGATCAGTTTCAAGATCATTTGGTCCCTTGTATCCCCTTGTGTCCAAAAGGTTAATAGAGCATTCACTATATTCCAAAGTAAAACTAATACACTTGCACCATTCAAGGAAGATACAAAACTCCAATAGGGTTCCAACGTCGCCCAGCCATACACCAAAAATATTGTCAATATGTGGCGCCATATCGAGTAAATAGTTGATTCTCATACACAAAGTGTTCTTCAAATGCATTCATATATAAATTGGCATATGTAGGGGTGACGTTGGAACCCATAGCCATTCCCTGTAACTGCAGGTAAAATTGATCTTGAAACAGAAAAAAATGACAATGTAAGACAATTTCCAGTAAATCAATTATAAATTAGTAAAGGTATTTTATTAAAGGTTTTCTGAAGACCTGAGAATTATGTCTTAGTTGTTCAATATCCTGGGGTCATATCTGGTTGGCATAAATACATGTTTATTTCTCAAACCCAAATTATGGATATTATCAGATTGATTAGTGTCAACAGTATTAATTAATTGGTATTGTGAACTCTCAGAGAAAAATCATTTTAACTTTAAAGTCCTAAAGAACTGGAATAATTCCTGTTGTAAACGAAAAAAATCACAGTTTGATATTGGACAATACTATATTGATGATATTTTTGGTGTATGGCTGGGGGATATTGGAACCCTATTGGATTTTGTATCTTCCTTGAATGGTGCAACTAAGTGTATTAGTTTTACTTTGGAATATAGTGAATGCTCTATTAACTTTTTGGACACCAGGGTATACAAGGGACCAAATGATCTTGAAACTGATCTATATAGATAAAAGGTAGATAGAAATAATCTTCTACATTATGAGAGTGCCCATCCGCTAGCTTTAAAGAACTCACTACCTAAAAGCCAGTTTCTTAGAGTACGTAAAATTGTGAAAAATACTGATATTTTGGAGATCAGATTGAAAGAAATGGCGATACTTTTTAGAAATAGAGGCTATCCAGAGGATTTGCTTGACAAGGAAAGAGAGCAGGTATTGCAGATTCCTAGGTCTGTGCTTTTGGAAACAAAAATTCAAAAGAAAAAATCTGAGAATAGGGACAGAATAGCCTTTTTTTCTCAATTTAATAAACAAAGCCCAAAGATTTTAAAGATAATTAATAAACATTGGGGCATGTTGCAACAAAGCAATTAATTAGTGACTGAATTAAAAAAAAAAAAAAACATGGCAGCCTACAAACGGTCTAAGAGTCTGAGACACAAAATCATCAGGTCTGATGTAGGCTCTGGTAGAATACAGAGACAGAGTCTATTGGGTAACAAAAATAATGGTTGTTTTCCATGTTTAGGATGTATTAACTGTAACAGTTTAATACGTGGTCCTTATTTTTCTCATTCACCTACAGGGAAAAAAATCTTTATTAATGAATATTTCACTTGTAACACAGAATATGCTATTTACATTCTTAAATGTCTGTGTTCTAAGCTTTATGTAGGTGAGACGACAAGAAGGGTCAAAGATCTCATCACTGAGCACAAATTGAATATTAGAAATGGATATGAAAAATCACCAGTGACCTGTCACTTTAAGGAGACCAGGCATTCTGTGAGCCAACTGAGATTTCAGATAATTGAGTATATACCAATAGATAGACGAGGGAGTGATCGAGACAAAAGGCTCAAACAGAGAGAGGCCTTTTGGATCTATCACCTGGAGAGTAGGATACCAATGGGGATGAATAAAGAATGGGATGTATCCTTCTTTCTGTAAAAATGTGTACATATAAACATTTATAGTTGTATTACTGTGAATGATTTGTAAAATATTGCAAAAAAACTAAAGATTACTATGATGGTTTTAATGTGTTTATAGTAAGCACTGTACCTTTAAGAAAGGAATCAGATTTTTTGCACATGATTTTGGATTGCTCTGTGATGTCAGAGGTGGTGGGTTATGAGTTATTTAAGTCTGCCACATCTGTAACAATTTATGCATGATTAAGGACCATTGTGTCCGAAACGTTGCTGTTTTTATTTTGAGGCACACTCTTTTTTCTAAGTGGTGCTGCTGCTTCTGATTTTCTAAATGCTAAGGGGCTTTGGTGTGAGGCCTAGCAGTAAGCACACTACACTGGTGCGTAATGACTTTGGATTCCAGTAATCTACATTGTTTGTGGGAGTGTGCTTTTATGGGAGGAGCAAGGAAATATATATATATATATATATTTCTTTCATGTAATTAGCAAGAGTCCATGAGCTAGTGACGTATGGGATATACATTCCTACCAGGAGGGGCAAAGTTTCCCAAACCTTAAAATGCCTATAAATACACCCCTCACCACACCCACAATTCAGTTTTACAAACTTTGCCTCCGATGGAGGTGGTGAAGTAAGTTTGTGCTAGATTCTACGTTGATATGCGCTCCGCAGCAAGTTGGAGCCCGGTTTTCCTCTCAGCGTGCAGTGAATGTCAGAGGGATGTGAGGAGAGTATTGCCTATTTGAATGCAGTGATCTCCTTCTACGGGGTCTATTTCATAGGTTCTCTGTTATCGGTCGTAGAGATTCATCTCTTACCTCCCTTTTCAGATCGACGATATACTCTTATATATACCATTACCTCTGCTGATTCTCGTTTCAGTACTGGTTTGGCTTTCTACAAACGTGTAGATGAGTGTCCTGGGGTAAGTAAATCTTATTTTCTGTGACACTCTAAGCTATGGTTGGGCACTTTATTTATAAAGTTCTAAATATATGTATTCAAACATTTATTTGCCTTGACTCAGAATGTTCAACATTCCTTATTTTTCAGACAGCCAGTTTCATATTTGGGATAAATGCATTTGTTTCAATCATTTTTTCTTACCTTAAAAAAAAAAAAAAAATTTGACTTTTTGCCTGTGGGCTGTTAGGCTCGCGGGGGCAGAAAATGCTTCATTTTATTGCGTCATTCTTGGCGCAGACTTTTTTGGCGCAAATTTTTTTTTCTGTTTCCGGCGTCATACGTGTCGCCGGAAGTTGCGTCATTTTTTGACGTTTTTTTGCGTCAAAAATGTCGGCGTTCCGGATGTGGCGTCATTTTTGGCGCCAAAAGCATTTAGGCGTCTTTTTTGGCGCTAAAAAATATGGGCGTCATTTTTGTCTCCACATTATTTAAGTCTTATTTTTTATTGCTTCTGGTTGCTAGAAGCTTGTTCACTGGCATTTTTTTCCCATTCCTGAAACTGTCATTTAAGGAATTTGATCAATTTTGCTTTATATGTTGTTTTTTTCTTTTACATATTGCAAGATGTTCCACGTTGCAACTGAGTCAGAAGTTACTTCAGGAAAATCACTGCACAGTGCTGGAGCTACCAAGCTAAGTGTATCTGCTATAAACTTTTGGTATCTGTTTCTCCAGCTGTTATTTGTATTGCATGTCATGTCAAACTTATTAATGCAGATAAAATTTCCTTTAGTACTGTTACATTACCTGTTGCTGTTCCGTCAACATCTAATTTTCAGAGTGTTCCTGATAACATAAGAGATTTTTATTTTTTAAATCCATTAAGAAGGCTATGTCTGTTATTTCTCCTTCTAGTATACATAAAAGTCTTTTAAAACTTCTCTTTTTTCAGATGAATTTTTAAATGAACATCATCATTCTGATACTTATAATGGTTCTTCTGGTTCAGAGGTTTCTGTCTCAGAGGTTGATGCTGATAAATCTTTGTATTTGTTCAAGATGGAATTTATTCGTTCTTTACTTAAGAAGTGTTATTTGCATTAGAAATAGAGGATTCTGGTCCTCTTGATACTAAATGTAAACGTTTAAATAAGGTTTTTAAATCTCCTGTAGTTATTCCAGAAGTGTTTTATCTCCCTGATGCTATTTCTGAAGTAATTTCCAGGGAATGGAATAATTTGGGTAATTTATTTACTCCTTCTAGACGTTTAAGCAAATTATATCCTGTGCCATCTGACAGATTAGAGTTTTTTGGGACAAAAATCCCTAAGGTTATGGGGCTGTCTCTACTCCTGCTAATGTACTACTATTCAGGTAATCTTCTTAGACCTGCTATATTTTTAGCGGATGTTGCTGCAGCTTCAACTTTTTGGTTAAAAGCTTTAGCGCAACAAGTAACAGATCATAATTTTATAGCATTATTATTATTCTATAACATGCTAATAATTTTATTGGTGATACCATCTTTTGATATCATTAGAGTTGATGTCAGGTATATGTCTCTAGCTATTTTAGCTAAAAAAGCTTTATGGATTAAACTTGGAATGCTGACATGTCTTCTAAGTCAACTTTGCTTTCCCTTTCTTTCCAGGGTAAATAATCATTTTCGTTCCTTTCCTCACAACAAGGAACAAAAGCCTGATCCTTCATCCTCAGGAGCGGTATCAGTTTGGAAACTATTTCCAGTTTGGAATATATCCAAGCCTTATAGAAACCTATAGCCAGCTCCTAAGTTCCTATGAAGGTGCGGCCCTTATTCCAGCTCAGCTTGTATGGGGCAGATTACGTTTTCTTCAAAGAAATTTGGATCAATTCCGTTCTTAATCTCTGGTTTCAGAAACATTGTTTCAGAAAGGTACAGAATTGGCTTCAGTTAAGGCCTCCTGCTAAGAGATTCTTTTCTTTCCCGTGTCCCAGTTAACACAGCAAAGGCTCAGCATTTCTGAAATGTGTTTCAGATGTAGAGTTGGCTGGAGTATTTATGCCAGTTCCAGTTCTGGAACAGGGGCTGGGGTTTTATTTTATCTCTTCATTGTACCAAAGAAGGTCAATTCCTTCAGACCAGTTCCGGATCTATCATTATTGAATCGTTATGTTAGGATACCAACATTCAAGATGGTTACTGTAGGACTATACTGCCTTTTGTTTAGCAAGGGCATTATATGTCTACAATAGATTTACAGGATGTGTATCTGCATATTCCGATTCATCCAGATCACTTTTAGTGTCTGAGATTCTCTTTTTAGACAAGCATTACCAGTTTTGTGGCTCTACCGTTTGGCCTAGCCTCAGTTCCAAGAATTTTTTTCAATGGTTCTCGGTGCCCTTCTTTCTGTAATCAGAGAATAGGGTTTTGGTATTTCCTTATTTGGACGATATCTTGGTACTTGCTCAGTCTTCTCATTTTCGAAGAATCTCATACGAATCGACTTGTGTTGTTTCTTCAAGTTCATGGTTGGAGGATCAATTTACCAATCAGTTCATTGATTCCTCAGACAAGGGTAACCTTTTTAGGTTTCTAGATAAATTTAGTGTCTATGACTCTGTCCTTGTCAGACAAGAGAAGTTTAACATTGATATCAGCTTGTCAAAACCTTCAGTCACATTCATTCCCTTTGGTAGCCTTATGCATGGAAATGTTGGGTCTTAGGACTGCCGCATCAGATGCGATCTCCTTTGCTCGTTTTCACATGCGACCTCTTCAGCTCTGTATGCTGAACCAATGGTGCAGGGATTCCTCAAAGATATCTCAATTAATATCTTTAAACCGATTTTACGACACTCTCTGACATGGTGGACAGATCACCATCGTTTAGTTCAGGGGGCTTCTTTGTTCTTCCGACCTGGACTATAATCTCAACACATGCAAGTCTTACAGGTTGGGGAGCTGTGTGGGGGTATCTGACGGCACAAGGGGTTTGGGAATCTCAGGAGGTGAGATTTCCGATCAATATTTTAGAACTCCGTGCAATTTTCAGAGCTCTTCAGTCTTGGCCTCTTCTGAAGAGAGAGTTGTTCATTTGTTTTCAGATAGACAATGTCACAACTGTGGCATACATCAATCATCAAGGAGGGACTCACAGTCCTCTGGCTATGAAAGAAGTATCTCGAATTTTGGTTTGGGCGGAATCCAGCTCCTGTCTAATCTCTGCGGTTCATATCCCAGGTATGGACATTTGGAAAGCGGATTATCTCAGTCACCAAACGTTGCATCCGGGCGAATGGTCTCTTCACCCAGAGGTATTTCTTCAGATTGTTCAAATGTGGGAACTTCCAGAAATAGATCTGATGGCTTCTCATCTAAACAAGAAACTTCCCAGGTATCTGTCCAGATCCCGGGATCCTCAGGCGGAGGCAGTGGATGCATTATCACTTCCTTGGAAGTATCATCCTGCCTATATCTTTCCGCCTCTAGTTCTTCTTCCAAGAGTAATCTCCAAGATTCTGAAGGAATGCTCGTTTGTTCTGCTGGTAGCTCCGGCATGGCCTCACAGGTTTTGGTATGCGGATCTTGTCCGGATGGCCTCTTGCCAACCGTGGACTCTTCCGTTAAGACCAGACCTTTTGTCTCAAGGTCCTTTTTTCCATCAGGATCTGAAATCCTTAAATTTAAAGGTATGGAGATTGAACGCTTGATTCTTGGTCAAAGAGGTTTCTCTGACCCTGTGATTAATACTATGTTACAGGCTCGTAAATCTGTATCCAGAGAGATATATTATAGAGTCTGGAAGACTTATATTTCTTGGTGTCTTTCTCATCATTTTTCTTGGCATTCTTTTAGAATACCGAGAATATTACAGTTTCTTCAGGATGGTTTAGATAAGGGTTTGTCCGCAAGTTCCTTGAAAGGTCAAATCTCTGCTCTTTCTGTTCTTTTTCACAGAAAGATTGCTATTCTTCCTGATATTCATTGTTTTGTACAAGCTTTGGTTCGTATAAAGCCTGTCATTAAGTCAATTTCTCCTCCTTGGAGTTTGAATTTGGTTCTGGGGGCTCTTCAAGCTCCTCCATTTGAACCTATGCATTCATTGGATATTAAATTACTTTCTTGGAAAGTTTTGTTCCTTTTGGCCATCTCTTCTGCCAGAAGAGTTTCTGAATTGTCTGCTCTTTCTTGTGAGTCTCCTTTTCTGATTTTTCATCAGGATAAGGCGGTGTTGCGAACTTCTTTTGAATTTTTACCTAAGTTGTGAATTCCAACAACATTAGTAGAGACATTGTGGTTCCTTCATTATGTCCTAATCCTAAGAATTCTAAGGAGAAATCGTTGCATTCTTTGGATGTTATTAGAGCTTTGAAATATTATGTTGAAGCTACTAAGTCTTTCCGAAAGACTTCTAGTTTATTTGTTATCTTTTCCGGTTTTAGAAAGGCCAGAAAACTTCTGCCATTTCTTTGGCATCTTGGTTGAAATCTTTAATTCATCTTGCCTATGTTGAGTCGGGTAAGACTCCGCCTCATAGGATTACAGCTCATTCTACTAGGTCAGTTTCTACTTCCTGGGCGTTTAGGAATGAAGCTTCGGTTGTTCAGATTTGCAAAGCGGCAACTTGGTCCTCTTTGCATATTTTTACCAAATTCTACCATTTTGTTGTATTTTCTTCTTCTGAAGCAGTTTTTGGTAGAAAAGTACTTCAGGCAGCGGTTTCAGTTTGAATCTTCTGCTTATGTTTTTCATTAAACTTTATTTTGGGTGTGGATTATTTTCAGCAGGAATTGGCTGTCTTTATTTTATCCCTCCCTCTCTAGTGACTCTTGTGTGGAAAGATCCACATCTTGGGTAGTCATTATCCCATATGTCACTAGCTCATGGACTCTTGCTAATTACATGAAAGAAAACATAATTTATGTAAGAACTTACCTGATAAATTCATTTCTTTCATATTAGCAAGAGTCCATGAGGCCCGCCCTTTTTTTGTGGTGGTTATGATTTTTTTGTATAAAGCACAATTATTCCAATTCCTTATTTTATATGCTTTCGCACTTTTTTCTTATCACCCCACTTCTTGGCTATTCGTTAAACTGAATTGTGGGTGTGGTGAGGGGTGTATTTATAGGCATTTTAAGGTTTGGGAAACTTTGCCCCTCCTGGTAGGAATGTATATCCCATACGTCACTAGCTCATGGACTCTTGCTAATATGAAAGAAATGAATTTATCAGGTAAGTTCTTACATAAATTATGTTTTTTATATATATATATATATATATATATATATATATATATATATATACATATATATATATATATTAAAACATATACACATAATTAAACAGTTTATTATACAACTTTTTGCAAAAACTGTCAGCTTCCTAGATACAACCATAGTTATTATTATTATCAGTTATTTGTAAAACGCCAACAGATTCCACAGCACTAAAATCATGGGTCTAATATGTAAGGTAACAATTATGGGAGATAAAGGGATAGAGGGCCCTGTCAAGAGTTTCACGGTTTTAAATCAGGTCTCATTAAAGTGATCTACAAAGCAGTTAGGCTTGAAGGCTTACATGCTAGGGGTATTCAAGGTGATAACTAAAGGAGGAGAGGAACTAAGATAAGAAAATGTTAGTGTATATAATATGCATCCCTGAACAGTCTTTAAGTCTTTAAGGAGCACTTGAAAGTTTGAAAATTAGGGGAGAGTATTGTGGAGCGAGTTCCACAACATAGGTGCCAGTCTCAAGAAGTATTATAGATGGGAATATGAGGAGGTTACAAGAGATGAGGAGAGGAGGTCATGAGCAGAGCAAAGGGGACAGGAGGGAGAGTATCTGGAGATATAGTGGTTGGAGATATAGGGTGAAGTAGTGTTATTGAGAGCTTTAAAAGTCATAATTTTGGGTTTTATTCTGGAAGTTAGAGGAAGCCAGTGAAGTTACTGGCAGAGAGGTGCAACAGATGAGGAGTGATGTGTAAGAAAGATCAGCCTGGTATTTTTTTATTGATTGTATGGGAGATGGACTGCAGCTAGTGAGGCCAGAGAGGATGGAATTGTAATAGTCAAGGTGAGAAATAATGAGAGATTGATTTGTGTCAGGAAGTGGCAAATTTTGGAGATGTTTTTAAGGTGGGGGAGGCAGGAATTGGCCAAAGACTGGATGCGGGGAGTGAAAGAGAGATCTGAGTCATCGGGCATGTGGGGTTGGGTTAATGATGTTATAATCAAAGTTAGAGAAAGTTGGGGGTAGAGATTTTGGAAGAAGGGGGGAGAAATAAGGAGATAAGTTTTGGCAAGTTTTAGCTTAAGGTAGTGAGAGGACATCAAGGAAGAAATATTAGCAAGACAGTTAGTGACACAAGTTAATAAGGAAGGGGAAAGGTCTGGTGGAGAGATGTAAATTTGAGTATCATCAGCATACACATGGTATTGAAACCCATGGGATTGTATTAAATAACCTAAGGATTATGAATAAATTGAGAAGAAAATGGGACCAAGGGCAGAGCCTTTTGGTACCCCAACAGAAAGTGGTAAAGGGTCAGAGGATGTGCCAGAGAAGGTTACACTAAAGGTCCATTATGTCATGTAAAAGGTGAAATATCATTGGAAGCTATGTGCATAGATATCATGCTGATTGATTCATCTATATATGAAACAATTTTAAATATAATTTCTGTACTGTAAGTGTCATTAAATACCTGAAATCAGACCTTTCAGCTCAGACCCCTCTTTACACTCAATATACAGACTGCACTTTGATGTATTTCTAAATAACTCAATTAAAATACTATATTAAGATACTTACCTAATTCAGGATACCCCCTGCAATGAGAGAGTCAGTCTACAAGTAATAATCAGTTCTTTGAAGCACCAGCTTTACAGGAAAGGTAAACATTACAGTTAAGTGCTAATTATTCCTTGAGCCTTCTCAATACACAAACCCCAGACCTGATGGCAGTAAATCTTGGTATTATATGGGAAGTTAAAAGTTCATATGAAAAGCTCATTTGAAATGAATTGTATAATTTTCAGATCTAGTTATAATACTCAGAATGTATAAATAATATATATTTATGAATCTGGGAGATGTGTCTAAGATTTATATAATATATCTAAAGTGAATATATAACTGTCTGTTTAAAATGTTTAACCAACTTACTTCAGAATAAATACCATCTTCTTTGTTTGTTTGTTTTCATGCATCTGATAAACCAGTGAGATTCCAAATATGAATGAATACAGATGCAATAAGTTATCTTTTTAATATGTCATAGATAGAGATCCATATTTTAAACATTGTTGAGACATGTGCCATAATAAAATGGAATATATATAGTCAGTAATAATAATACTCCTATATATATATCTATATATATCTATCATGATTAAATTGCTACAGAACTCTATTGCAGGTATGTATGATATTTAGAGATATACTCAACATTATAGCAATATAACAGCAAAATATGAAATGAAATATTGTTAGGGTTCCTGAAAGATTGACTGATGTCATACTGTAATTATTGGTTTATACTACTAGTCCACTCATAAAAATATCACTTTTTAAGTACATCTTTTGGAATATTATGAGTAGAAAATTATATTGAGACATGCACAAGGATGTGTATGTTAAATATGTCTAAATAATTAATAACTATAGAATTGATCAGTATGCCATGTGTGGTCTTGAATTGTGCATCTTTAGTAGTATTAAATAGTCCAATATAGATTGAAACGCATTGTTTATTGATACTGGAAAATATAAGTATATTTAAGGAAAACATATAAGAGAATATGTTCTTGTAATATTTACTAAATATTCAACCAACCACCATATGCATTCCCAAGGGCCAATGAGGGGCAAGCTTCTATTAAGGACGTGACCAAAATTTCACTAATGATTAGAAAAGACGTGGGTTTCATCACAGAGTTAAAAACACTTGTACAAAAAAAAAAATGCTGGTCAGTACTGGCAGATCCTGCTTAACTTGACTTGCTGACTTAACTGCCTTGGAAATACACAGAGTTTTGTAAGACAAAATTGGGCCTAACATTTACTTGTGCATCCTCTCTTATATGACGGTGAAAATAATTTATCTGGATAAGCTGAATTCTCATACTCGTTTGTTGGTAATGTATTAATGGTTATTTTATATTTTTAATAGATTTTAGCAAAGAAATTCCTTATAGCATAGTATAGCTGAAGCTGTGAGTTAAAAGGTATCTTATTCTTATATTTAATATTGATTAGACTAGGGTAGTAAGTGTACTGGTGTTAAATATTATTATTATTAAGAAAGGATTTAGATATTTTTATGTCATAAGTTAATTGCAGTTATTGTGATATATTTTAGAATTTGTTTTATTGTGGCTAAATAAGAAGTTATTTCATGCTAGATTAATTGGTATATGTTAAATTGGTAGTATTGTGTAACAATCTCTGGGTTTAAGTGAAGTATATTAGGTCGAAAAGAGTGAATACTATTTCCCTGGAAATTCCATTAGACTTATAGGGGCATATTTATGATTGTACGAGAAGACATGATCTGATATAGCATACACTCTAGGCATTCTTGTGAACTGCTGGTGCAATGACGCCCCCTGCAAATTGAATGGAAAGGACCTTGACGTGGTGCCTGAGCTTTCCCATTTGGCCAGATGCGGTGACTAACCTTTCCAGTTGTGATTTTATCTTAGCTGTGAGCTAGCTGGTGAGTGCTGGGTGTTTCTATGTGTTGTATTACTTTTTGTTTGTAATCCCCCTTGTTTCTTGCACCCATTCCGGACTGGGGTTTACTGCCTGTGGCTCTGGTGACATCACAACTTTTTTGGAGTGCTATTTAGCACCCAGGGCTGGATGTTGCTGATTCACAGGATGTGTACCTGGTCCGGTCTTGGAGTGCAGTTCCCTTCCATGTTTTGTATTTTCTCTGGGTGATTACATCCACCTGTGCACCCCTTCTTTGTTCTCAGTCTGTTTGGCTTTGTGAGCTCGCATGATGGTGTGGCTGTGTTAGGGACTCAGGCAATGGAAAGGACCTTGACGTGGTGCCTGAGCTTTCCCATTTGGCCAGATGCGGTGACTAACCTTTCCAGTTGTGATTTTATCTTAGCTGTGAGCTAGCTGGTGAGTGCTGGGTGTTTCTATGTGTTGTATTACTTTTTGTTTGTAATCCCCCTTGTTTCTTGCATCCATTCTGGACTGGGGTTTACTGCCTGTGGCTCTGGTGACATCACAGCTTTTTTGGAGTGCTATTTAGCACCCAGGGCTGGATGTTGCTGATTCACAGGATGTGTACCTGGTCCGGTCTTGGAGTGCAGTTCCCTTCCATGTTTTGTATTTTCTCTGGGTGATTACATCCACCTGTGCACCCCTTCTTTGTTCTCAGTCTGTTTGGCTTTGTGAGCTTGCATGATGGTGTGGCTGTGTTAGGGACTCAGGCAATGGAAAGGACCTTGACGTGGTGCCTGAGCTTTCCCATTTGGCCAGAAGCAGTGACTAACCTTTGCAGTTGTGATTTTATATTAGCTGTGAGCTAGCTGGTGAGTGCTGGGTGTTTCTATGTGTTATATATATATATATATATATATATATATATATATATATATATATATATATATATATATATATATATATATATATATAAAACATAGCTGGAGTACACCGCTGAGATAATATTTACGGTAATATTCTATTAAAGGGACAGTCAACACCAGAATTTTTGTTGTTTAATAAAAAAGATAATCCCTTTATTACCTATTCCCCAGTTTTGCATAACCAACACTGTTATAGAAATACACTTTTTTCCTCTGTGATTACCTTGTATCTAAGCCTCTGCAAACTTCCCCCTTATTTTAGTTCTTTTGCCAGACTTGCATTTTAGCCAATCAGTGCTCACTCCACGATAACTTCACGCGCATGAGCTCAATGTTATCTATATGAAACACATGAACTAATGCCCTCTAGTGGTTTATCTAAAATCTAATGCCTCAAATCTAAAATGCATTTAGATTAGAGGCAGTCTTCAAAGTCTTAGAAATTAGCATATGAACCTCCAAGAATTAGCTTTCAACTAAGAATATGAAAAGAACAAAGCAAAATTGGTGATAAAAGTAAATTGGGAAGTTGTTTAAAATTACATTCCCTATTTAAATCATGAAAGTTTTTTTTTGGACTTGACTGTCCCTTTAATAAAAGAACTAACAGGTTAGACAGGTAAGAGGAGAGCCACAAGAGGGCTGTGTCACAGATGCCAAAGGATTAGAGTGTTTGGTGCAAGAGAGTGTGGCCAACAGTGTCAAAGGCTGCAGACAGGTCAAGAAGGATTAACAGAGAAAAGTGGCCTATTAGTAACCTTAATGATTGCAGTCGACTTATGTCGAGTGTTGGGGGTGAAATCCAGAACGCAATGGGTAAAGCAAGAGAGTTTAATGTGAGTAAATGTGATAAAACGTGTATATATATATATATATATTTATATATATACACAGGCTAAACATGTATACAGTGTCTCACAAAAGTGAGTACGCACCTCACATTTTTGTAAATATTTTATTATATATTTTCATGTGACAACACTGAAGAAATTACACTTTGCTACAATGTAAAGTATTGAGTGTACAGCCTGTATAACAGTGTAAATTTGCTGTCACCTCAAAATAACTGAACACACAGCCATGAATGTCTAAACCGTTGGCAACAAAAGTGAGTACACCCCTAAGTGGAAATGTCCAAATTGGTCCGAATTAGCCATTTTCCCTCCCCGGTGTCATGTGACTCATTAGTGTTACAAGGTCTCAGGTGTGAATGGGGAGCAGGTGTGTTAAATTTATCGCTCTCACACTCTCTCATACTGGTCACTGGAAGTTCAACATGGCACCTTGTGGCAAAGAACTCTCTGAAGATCTGAAAAAAATAATTGTTGCTCTACATAAACATGGCCTAGGCTATAAGAAGATTGCCAAGACCCTTAAACTAAGCTGCAGCATGGTGGACAAGAACAAACAGTGGTTTTACAGGACAGGTTCCACTCAGAACAGGCCTTGCCATGGTCGACCAAAAAAGTTGAGTGCACGTGCTCAGCCTCATATCCAGGGGTTGTCTTTGGGAAATAGACGTATGAGTGCTGCCAGCATTGCTGCAGAGCTTGGAGGGGTGGGGGATCAGCCTGTCAGTGCTCAGACCATACACCGCACACTGCATCAAATTGGTCTGCATGGCTGTCGTCCCAGAAGGAAGCCTCTTCTAAAGATGATGCACAAGAAAGCCCGCAAACAGTTTGCTGAAGACAAGCAGACTAAGGACATGGATTACTGGCACCATGTCCTGTGGTCCGATGAGACCAAGATAAACTTATTTGGTTCAGATGGTGTCAAGTGTGTGTGGCGGCAACCAGGTGAGGAGTACAAAGACAAGTGTGTCTTGCCTACAGTCAAGCATGGTGGTGGGAGTGTAATGGTCTGGGCCTGCATGAGTGCTATTGTCACTGGGGAGCTACAGTTCATTGAGGGAACCATGAATGCCAACATGTACTGTGACATACTAAAGCAGAGCATGATCCCCTCCCTTCGGAGACTGGTCCGCAGGGCAGTATTCCAACATGATAATGACCCCAAAACACCTCCAAGACAACCACTGCCTTGCTAAAGAAGCGTAACGATGATGGACTGGCCAAGCATGTCTCCAGACCTAAACCCTATTGAGCATCTGTGGGGCATCCTTAAATGGAAGATGGGGAAGCGCTCTGTGATTTTGTCATGGAAGAGTGGAAGAGGACTCTAGTTGCAACCTTTGAAGCTCTGGTGAACTCCATGCCCAAAAAGGTTATGGCAGTGCTGGAAAATAATGGTGGCCACACAAAATATTGGCACTTTGAGCCCAATTTGGACATTTCCACTTAGGGGTGTACTCACTTTTGTTGCCAATGGTTTAGACGTTAATGGCTGTGTGTTGAGTTATTTTGAGGGGACAGTAAATTTACACTGTTATACAGGCTCTACACTCACTACTTTACATTGTAGCAAAGTGTCATTTCTTCAGTGTTGTCACATGAAAAGATATAATAAAATATTTACCAACATGTGAGGGGTGTACTCACTTTTGTGAGATACTGTATATACAAGTCTTTTCAGAAGTTTTGAGGCAAGGAAGAGTAGATAAATAGGGCGGTAGTTGGATGGGGATGATGGATCAAGAGAAGATTTTTTGAGGATAGGTGTGATTAATGCATGTTTAATGGGTGAGGAATATATACTAGTTCTGAGGGAGAGATTAAAAATATGTGTGAGGATAGGAGTAAGAGAAGGAGAGAGGGAGGGCAGTAGCTGTGAGGGGATGGGATCAAGGTGACGTAGTGAGGTGAGAAACTTATTCCTCAGAAGCAGAAGCAAAAAAGCTGAGTCTGTGGTTTTGTGGACATTAGTGATCAGATGAGGGGGTTGGAGACTGGTAGTGTGTTAAGAGATGATTTCATTACTGATGGAACCTATTTTGTTTGTGAAGTGGCTGGTAAACTCTTGAGCTGAGAGAGAAGTGGGATTAGGATGTGGGGATGGGCAGTGAAGGGTGTTAAAAGTGGATAACAGATGTTTTAGGTTTGAAGAAAGAGTAGAGATAAGAGTAAAGAAGTAATCTTGCTTGGGGAGGTTAAGGGCAGAATAGTAGGAGTTTAAGATGAACTTGTAATGAAGGAAGTCAGCTGAACACCAGGATTTTCTCCAATGTCGCTAAGCAGTGCAGGAACATCTACGTACTGTAGGTAACATGCCAGAGGAGTATGCCAGGGCTGAGGATGAGTGTGTGACTTTTGAGCTATGGTAGGAGGTGTCAAATTGTCAAAAACCGCTATAAGAATGGAATTATAGTGACAGATAGATTGTTCAAGGCAGGAAATGAAGGAGATGGAAGAGAGCAGAGGTTTGAGAGAGTTTGAAAGATGTTGCTGATCAAGTAATAGCAAACGGTTTATCTATGTACAATAAACCAAGAAACATATGCAGCTACCTTCAAAGATCCAACTTTCATCTGATTTGCATTAAACAATGCATGATCTATATCTAAATTACCAGATATTCTAGAAATTGCTCTAATACTGAGGGCTGTGATAAATATATAACTAAACCATCCAAATCATTAAAAAAGAAAGGCTATGAAAAAGAAAAAAATTCTGCCTTGAAGAACTCACATGGATTTCTTTTACAATACATAGCAAAGAAAAACACAATACATATTCCAGTTATAGTAAAAAAATAACCCTGCTCTAGAGTTAATAAATAACATTCTAAAAAACTTACAAGTATTAGTCACATAGGTTCCAATATAGGTTCCAATACACAAAATACTCAAAGAAATCTTTCCACAACCTTCTGTCTTGGCATTCAAACAACTTTAAACAGAAACTGCTCTACATAAAACTGCTCCTTAAAGAAATAGAATATGCAGTATAGCACTGAATTCACTGCAAACTATGTCAACACATATGCAAAGGTGGCACAGTAACTAACAGCATCAAATCATAAAGGGCTAGATTACGAGTGGAGCGCAAAATTGTGCTTTCGCTAGCACGATATTTGTGCTCCAATTAGTAATACTAGTGCACGCAAATGTGCGCTGGTATTACATGTAAAGCACAATGTGAAGCTTTGCACTCACAATAGCGTGCTTTCTTAGGCTCCAATGGGAGCCGTGTTCTGATGCCATCATACATGGCATAGAATCTAGCACAGTGAAGGGAATAAGTCACACAGCGATGGCAGCACATTTTATATATATAAATATACTTTATTCTCCAGTTAACGTTTTCGGGGTTGCCCCCGTTCTCAGACTGGTCTGAGGACGAGGCAACCCCGAAAACGTTAACTGGAGAATAAAGTATTCAAATTATTACGGTGAGTGCCTTCCCTTTGCCTGTTTTATATGTATCTTATTTGAAGTGCACCCCGGATGATGAACTGCTGATAAAGTGAGTGCTGGTACCCCTTTGCATATATATATATATACAGGGAGTGCAGAATTATTAGGCAAGTTGTATTTTTGAGGATTAATTTTATTATTGAACAACAACCATGTTCTCAATGAACCCAAAAAACTCATTAATATCAAAGCTGAATAGTTTTGGAAGTAGTTTTTAGTTTGTTTTTAGTTATAGCTATTTTAGGGGGATATATGTGTGTGCAGATGACTATTACTGTGCATAATTATTAGGCAACTTAACAAAAAACAAATATATACCCATTTCAATTATTTATTTTTACCAGTGAAACCAATATAACATCTCAACATTCACAAATATACATTTCTGACATTCAAAAACAAAACAAAAACAAATCAGTGACCAATATAGCCACCTTTCTTTGCAAGGACACTCAAAAGCCTGCCATCCATGGATTCTGTCAGTGTTTTGATCTGTTCACCATCAACATTGCGTGCAGCAGCAACCACAGCCTCCCAGACACTGTTCAGAGAGGTGTACTGTTTTCCCTCCTTGTAAATCTCACATTTGACGATGGACTACAGGTTCTCAATGGGGTTCAGATCAGGTGAACAAGGAGGCCATGTCATTAGATTTTCTTCTTTTATACCCTTTCTTGCCAGCCACGCTGTGGAGTACTTGGATGCGTGTGATGGAGCATTGTCCTGCATGAAAATCAT
The DNA here is from genome assembly GCF_027579735.1 of Bombina bombina. Taxonomy (NCBI): domain Eukaryota; kingdom Metazoa; phylum Chordata; class Amphibia; order Anura; family Bombinatoridae; genus Bombina; species Bombina bombina. The sequence goes on from NC_069500.1 coordinate 959,519,745, forward strand.
GTTTTTCTTGAAGGATGCAGACTTCTTCCTGTACCACTGCTTGAAGAAGGTGTCTTCCAGAAACTGGCAGTAGGACTGGGAGTTGAGCTTGACTCCATCCTCAACCCGAAAAGGCCCCACAAGCTCATCTTTGATGATACCAGCCCAAACCAGTACTCCACCTCCACCTTGCTGGCGTCTGAGTCGGACTGGAGCTCTCTGCCCTTTACCAATCCAGTCACGGTCCCATCCATCTGGCCCATCAAGACTCACTCTGATTTCATCAGTCCATAAAACCTTAGAAAAATCAGTCTTGAGATATTTCTTGGCCCAGTCTTGACATTTCAGCTTGTGTGTCTTGTTCAGTGGTGGTCGTCTTTCAGCCTTTCTTACCTTGGCCATGTCTCTGAGTATTGCACACCTTGTGCTTTTGGGCACTCCAGTGATGTTGCAGCTCTGAAATATGGCCAAACTGGTGGCAAGTGGCATCTTGGCAGCTGCGCGCTTGACATTTCTCAGTTCATGGGCAGTTATTTTGCGCCTTGGTTTTTCCACACGCTTCTTGCGACCCTGTTGACTATTTTGAATGAAACGCTTGATTGTTCGATGATCACGCTTCAGAAGCTTTGCAATTTTAAGAGTGCTGCATCCCTCTGCAAGATATCTCACTATTTTTTACTTTTCTGAGCCTGTCAAGTCCTTCTTTTGACCCATTTTGCCAAAGGAAAGGAAGTTGCCTAATAATTATGCACACCTGATATAGGGTGTTGATGTCATTAGACCACACCCCTTCTCATTACAGAGATGCACATCACTTAATATGCTTAATTGGTAGTAGGCTTTCGAGCCTATACTGCTTGGAGTAAGACAACATGCATAAAGAGGATGATGTGGTCAAAATACTAATTTGCCTAATAATTCTGCACACAGTGTATATATATATATATATATATATATATATATATATATATATATATATATATATATATATATATACACATATATATATATATATATATATATATATATATATGTATGTGTTTATTTGTGTATATACAAATATTTACACATAAAAATCCATGTATATAAGCATATAGATATATATTTGCAGGGAACACACAGTTCCCATAGACCCCAATATTTATGTATTTATATGTCTATACATGTATTTACAGACATATACAGTCATGTGAAAAGAAAGTACTCCCTCTTTGAATTCTAAGGTTTTACGTATCAGGGCATAATAAAAAATCATCTGGTCCTAAAGGTCTTAAAGGGACATTAAACTCAAAAATTGTAGAAAAGAGCATGCAATTTTAAGCAACTTTCTAGTTTACTTGTATTATCTTATTTGCTTCATTCTCTTGATATTCTTTGCTTAAAATCTAGATATGATCAGAACTGTTGATTGGTGGCTGCACATAGAGGCCTCATGTGATTGGCTCACCCTTGTGCATTGCTATTTCTTAAACAAAGGATATCTAAAGAATGAAGCAAATTATATAATAGAAGTAAATTGGAATGAAATTTTATTCTCTATCTGAATTATGAAAGAAAAAATGTGGGTTTAATGTCCCTATAAAATTAGGTAAATACAACCTCAGATGAACAACAACACATGACATATTACACTGCATCATGATTTATTTAACAAAAATAAAGCCAAAATGGAGAAGCCATGTGTGAAAAACTAAGTACACCCTTACTACTTACGTAGGTGCTGCTATTTAAATGCCTTTGATCTTTAATTGATCATCAGCAAGTGTGACCACCTCTGTAAAAGCCAAACGCCTAGATTTAGAGTTTTGCGTTAGAAGGGGTGCGTTAGCTACGCATGTTTTTTTTCCCCCGCACCTTTTAAACAACGCTGGTATTGAGAGTTCTCTGAAGGGCTGCGTTAGGCTCCAAAAAGGGAGCGTACAGACATATTTACCGCCACTGCAACTCTCAATACCAGCGTTGCTTACGGACGCGGCCAGCTAAAAAACGTGCTTGTGCACGATTCCCCCATAGGAAACAATGGGGCAGTTTGAGCTGCAAAAAAGCAGCGTTCAGCTCCTAACGCAGCCCCATTGTTTCCTATGGGGAAACAGTTTCTAAGTCTGCACCTAACACCCTAACATGTACCCCGAGTCTAAACATCCCTAATCTTACACTTATTAACCCCTAATCTGCTGCCCCCGCTATCGCTGACCCCTGCATATTATTTTTAACCCCTAATCTGCCGCTTCGTACACCGCCGCAACCTACGTTATCCCTATGTACCCCTAATCTGCTGGCCCTAACACCGCCGAACCCTATATTATATTTATTAACCCCTAATCTGCCGCCCCAATGTCGCCGCCACCTACCTACAATTATTAACACCTAATCTGCCGACCGGACCTCACCGCTACTATAATAAATGTATTAACCCCAAATCCGCCTCACTCCCGCCTCAAAAACCCTATAATAAATAGAATTAAACCCTAATCTGCCCTCCCTAACATCGCCGACACCTAACTTCAAGTATTAACCCCTAATCTGCCGACCGGACCTCGCCGCTACTCTAATAAATGTATTAACACCTAAAGCTAAGTCTAACCCTAACACTAACACCCCCCTAAATTAAATATAATTTAAATCTAACGAAATAAAATAAATATTAAATAAATTGTTCCTATTTAAAGCTAAATACTTACCTGTAAAATAAACCCTAATGTAGCTACAAGATAAATAATAATTATATTGTAGCTATTTTAGGATTAATATTTATTTTACAGGCAACGTTGTATTTATTTTAACCAGGTACAATAGCTATTAAATAGTTAATAACTACTTAATAGCTACCAAGTTAAAATAATTACAAAATTACCTGTAAAATAAATCCTAACCTAAGTTACAATTAAACCTAACACTACACTATCAATAAATTAATTAAATAAACTACCTGCAATTACCTACAATTAAATCAACTAAACTAAATTACAAAAAAAACAAACACTAAATTACAAAAAAAACAAAACACTAAATTACAAAAAATAAAAAAAGATTACAAGATTTTTAAACTAATTACACCTACTCTAAGCCCCCTAAAAAAATAACAAAGCCCCCCAAAATAAAAAATGCCCTACCCTATTCTAAATTAAAACATTTACATCTCTTTTACCTTACCAGCCCTTAAAAGGGCCTTTTGCGGGGCATGCCCCAAAGAAAACAGCTCTTTTGCCTGTAAAAAAACATACAATACCCCCCCAACATTACAACCCACCACCCACATACTCCTAATCTAGCCCAAACCCCCCTTAAAAAACCTAACACTAAGCCCCTGAAGATCTTCCTACCTTATCTTCACCACGGCGGGTATCACCAATCCGTCCAGAAGAGGGTCCAAAGTCTTCATCCTATCCGGGCTGGTAAGGTAAAAGAGCTGTAATTTTTTTATTTTAGAATAGGGTAGGGAATTTTTTTATTTTGGGGGTCTTTGTTATTTTTTTAGGGGGCCTAGAGTAGGTGTAATTAGTTTAAAATTCTTGTAATCTTTTTTTATTTTTTGTAATTTTTTTTTTTTTTTTTTGTAATTCAGTTTAGTTGATTTAATTGTAGATAATTGTAGATAGTTTATTTAATTAATTTATTGATAGTGTAGTGTTAGGTTTAATTGTAACTTAGGTTAGGATTTATTTTACAGGTAATTTTGTAATTATTTTAACTAGGTAACTATTAAATAGTTATTAACTATTTAATAGCTATTGCACCTGGTTAAAATAAATACAAAGTTGCCTGTAAAATAAATGTTAATCCCTAAATAGCTACAATATAATTATTATTTATATTGTAGCTATATTAGGGTTTATTTTACAGGTAAGTATTTAGCTTTAAATAGGATTAATTTATTTAATAAGAATTATTTTATTTTGTTAGAATAAAATTATATTTAATTTAGGGGGGTGTTAGTGTTAGGGTTAGACTTAGCTTTAGGGGTTAATACATTTATTAGAGTAGCGGTGAGGTCTGGTCGGCAGATTAGGGGTTAATACTTGAAGTTAGGTGTCGGCGATGTTAGGGAGGGCAGATTAGGGGTTAATACTATTTATTATAGGGTTTTTGAGGCGGGAGTGAGATGGATTAGGGGTTAATACATTTATTATAGTAGCAGTGAGGTCCGGATGGCAGATTAGGGGTTAATAAGTGTAGGTAGGTAGCGGCGACGTTGGGGGGGCAGATTAGGGGGTAACAAATATTATGTAGGGGTCGGCGATGTTAGGGGTAGCAGATTAGGGGTACATAGGGATAATGTAGTTTGCGGCGGTGTGCGGTCGGCAGGTTAGGGGTTAAAAAAATGTAATAGAGTGGGGGCGATGTGGGGGGGCCTCGGTTTAGGGGTACATAGGTAGTTTATGGGTGTTAGTGTACTTTAGAGCACAGTAGTTAAGAGCTATATGACCGGCGTTAGCCCAGAAAGCTCTTAACTCCTGACTTTTTTCTGCGGCTGGAGTCTTGTCGTTAGATTTCTAATGCTCACTTCAGCCAAGACTCTAAATACCAGCATTAGAAAGATCCCATTGAAAAGATAGGATACGCAATTGACGTAAGGGGATCTGCAGTATGGAAAAGTCGCGGCTGGAAAGTGAGCGTTAGAACCTTACCTACAAGACTCTAAATACCAGCGGTAGGCCAAAACCAGCATTAGGACCCCCTAACGCTGGTTTTGATGGCTAACGCAGAACTCTAAATCTAGGCGAAAGTTTTAGCAGTTTGCTGGTCTACAGCATTTAGGTGTGTGTTAACATAATGCCACGGAGTTAAAACATCATCAATGATCTTAGAGAAGCAATGGTTGCTGCCCATCAATCTGGGAAGGGCTATAAGGCCATTTCCAAACAATTTAAAGTCCATCAGTCTACAGTGAAAAGATTATTCACAAGTTGAAAACATTCAAGACAGGAGTGGACGTCCCAGCAAATTCACCCCAAGGTCAGCCCGTGCAATGCTCAGAGAAATTGCAAAAAACCCAAGAGTTATATCTCAGACTCTACAGGCCTCAGTTAGCATGTTAAAGGGACAGTCAAGGCAAAAAAAACTTTCATGTTTTAAATAGGGCATGCAATTTTAAACAAATTCCCAATTTACTATTATCACCAATTTTGCTTTGTTCTCTTGGTATTCTTAGTTGAAAGCTAAAACTAGGAGGTTCATATGCTAATTTATTAGATCTTGAAGACTGCCTCTAATCTGAATACATTTTGACCACTAGAGGGCATTAGTTCACATGTTTCATATAGATAACATTGAGCTCATGCACGTAAAGTGACCTAGGAGTAAGCACTGATTGACTAAACTGCAGGTCTGTCAAAACAACTGAAATAAGGGGGCAGTTAGCAGAAGCTTAGATACAAGGTAATCACAGAGGTAAAAAGTATATTAATATAACTGTGTTGGTTATGCAAAAAAATGGGATTGGGTAATAAAGGGATTATCTTTCTTTTTATACAACAAAAATTCTGGTGTTGACTGTCCCTTTAAATGTTAAAGTTCATGACACTACAAGTATGGTTTGTATGGAAGGGTTGCCAGGAGAAAGCCTCTTCTCTCTGTAAAGAACATGACATCACGGCTTAGGTTTGCAAAGTTGCATCTGAACAAACCACAAGACTTCTGGAACAATGTCCTTTGGACAGACGAGCCAAAGTGGAGATGTTTGGCCATAATACACAGAGCTATGTTTGGCGAAAACTGTTAGGTGTTATTTTCAGAGGGGGAGTGTCAGTCAGGACTGGGCCTTAGGCACACCATACCAGCTGGAAATGAACATGTTATCTGATCAGAATACCCAGAGAATAGAATTCAGACCACGCAGCAATAAGTCTAAAAATGATTCTGTTTATTGAAAGATGAAAGGCATGTCTTATAGGCAACAGTTACAGCAGTTACAGCATATGGGGTTAACATGATGACACGTTATGACCGCGTCATTTTACACAGTGTTTGTCAGTAAAAATACAAGCTCATTATTATAATTAGCCAAATGACAGTTTTGAGAAGCAATATTTCTAGCCATAATAAGAGGTGCATCTGTGCCCCTAGCAAGGCCATATGAACATTTTATAGAGAAAACAACTTCCAGGCACCTTGCCCAGAACATTTGCAAGGCCAACTAGCTCTACAGAAACTAATAACAAATACGTCTATTCCCACTACAGAATGATTGCTATAATAAATGTTATTCAGACAAGATGGATGCCAAAGACAAAATGGCAGCTAAGAACAAAATGGCGCTGGTCATAATAACAATTATTCCTAACATACCACCCTTTTATTCTAACAGAATAACATAAAATTAGAAAAGCACAGAAAATTAGTAAACCCTTTAACAACAATATAAGCCTCATACTTTGGTATAACATGAATCTATTCGAGAATACTATACTGCACATAGGTGCAGCCTCTTCAATACTCTCCGTCTACCTCCCAGCATCCTCAAACTACTGGTCTATCTGCACAAAGACCCAACCAGCCCACTATCTACCCCCAAACAACGCTGCATCTTTTATTTCTCCTTTATTATTCCTAACAAAAACCAAACACAGCATATCAGCACAAACACCTCATACCATCCGTCAAGCACGGTGGTGGAGGGGTGATGATTTGGGATGGTTTTGCAGCGACAGGACCTAGGTTCATTGAAGTCATTGAGTCGACCATGAACCCCTCTGTATACCAAAGTATTCTAGAGTCAAATGTGAGCTAAAGCTTGGATGAAATTGGGTCATGCAACAGGACAATGATCCCAAGCACATCATCATATCTACAACAGAATCGCTGAAAAAGAAAAGAACCAAGGTGTTGCAATGGCCCAGTCAAAGTCCAGACCTCAACCTGATAGAAGTGCTGTGGCGGGACCTTAAGAAAATGATTATTTCACGTTATTGCTGCTAAAGGTGGTTCTACAAGCTATTGCATTTTAAGGTGTACTTAACTTTTCACACATGAAATAAAGTATGACTAGTGATGTCGCGGACCTAAAAATTTGGGTTCGCAAATGGCGAACGCGAACTTCAGCAAAAGTTTGCGAACCGGACGAACCGCCATAGACTTCAATAGGCGGTTTCTGGCCACAATAGTGATGGAAAAGTTGTTTCAAGGGTACTAACACCTGGACTGTGGCATGCCGGAGGGGGATCCATGGCAAAACTCCCATGCAAAATTACATAGTTGATGCAGAGTTTGGTTTTAATCCATAAAGGGCATAAATTACCTAATATTCCTAAATTGTTTGGAATAACGTGCTTTAAAACATCAGGTATAATGTTGTATCAATCAGGTAGTGTAAGGGTTACGCCCGCTTAACAGTGACAGACCAAACTCCCCGTTTAACGCACCGCAAGCAACCGCAAACAGTCCATTTGCACAACCGCAAACTCCCCATTTGCACAAGGTTGGATACCAAGCTAGCCATGTCCCGTTCCTTGTCCTCACTGATGTCATTGAAGGTCTCTTCCTCCACCCAGCCACGTACAACACCAAGGGTCCCCGAAAGGTGACAACAACCCACTGGGACGCCTGCTGTGTTTGGTCTTCCACCTCCTCAAAGCCACCTTCCTCCTCTGACTCCTCTTCTTCAGACTCCTCTCTCTGTGTTGCCTCTCTCTGCGTTATTATATGGTGTGTTAAGTAGTACTATTCCTATCAGTTTAATCCCTATTACGTCCCCTATCAGTGGACGTGTATATGGCATCGATTTTAGGAACTGGGAGATGGAAAAAGATGCTTGGTTGGTCCTCCTACTTCAAATTTGGGGCACTGCGCGTGCAATCTAATGTGCCACCAGATAGGAGTGGTGTGTTAAGTAGTACTATTCTTATCAGTTTAATCCCTGTTACGTCCCCTATCAGGGGACGTGTATATGGCATCGATTTTAGGAACCGGGAGATGGAAAAAGATGCTTGGTCGGACCTCCTACTTCAAATTTGTGGCACTGCGTGTGCAATCTAATGTGCCACCAGATAGGAGTGGTGTGTTAAGCAGTATTATTCCTATCAGTTTAATCCCTGTTATGTGCCTTTTTTTGGTTTGGTTTTTGAAGCCACAGTGCAGCACCAGAGGCCAGAAAAATTAGGCATGTACACATGCCTGAAAAATTAGGTATTGTTGCAGTCGCTGCTGTAGCAGCGGCCAGAAAAATTGATGTTTGTTTCCCAGGCAGAAAGTGCCCTAAAACATTGCGGCTTGAACCCTAGTTGGTGGCGGATAAGTCACGCAAGTCATCCGGCATTCAGAGATAAAATACAGCAGCGTGTGGACCATTTTTAGCCCATGGCAGCTGATCTCATCAGGCCTTTTTTAGTCGAATGTATCGCCCACTGTCAGGCCCTTCGGGATCCATCCCTCATTCATCTTAATAAAGGTGAGGTAATCTAGACTTTTTTGACCTAGGCGACTTCTCTTCTCAGTGACAATACCTCCTGCTGCACTGAAGGTCCTTTCTGACAGGACACTTGAAGCGGGGCAGGCCAGAAGTTCTATCGCAAATTGGGATAGCTCAGGCCACAGGTCAAGCCTGCACACCCAGTAGTCAAGGGGTTCATCGCTCCTCAGAGTGTCTATCTGCATTTAAGGAGAGGTAGTCTGCTACCTGTCAGTTGGGTCGTTCTCTGAGGGTGGACCCCAAAGGGCTGTGGCAATGCGTAGGACTTTAAAAGCTGCGCATGTCCTCCATCAACAACACGTCTGTAAAGCATCCTGTCCTTGCCGGCGTGTTCGTGGGAGGAGGAGGATTACTTTCACCTCTTCCCCTGTTAGATTCCCGTTGTGCTGTGACATCACCCTTATACGCTGTGTAAAGCATACTTTTTAATTTATTTTGGAAATGCTGCATCCTTTCCGACTTGCGGTAATTCGGTAACATTTCAGGCACTTTATGCTTATACCGGGGGTCTAGTAGCGTGGACACCCAGTACAGGTTGTTCTCCTTCAGCCTTTTTATACGAGGGTCCCTCAACAGGCACAACAGCATGAAAGACCCCATTTGCACAAGGTTGGATGCCGAGCTACTCATGTCCCGTTCCTCATCCTCAGTGATCTCACTGAAGGTATGTTCTTCCCCCAGCCACGTACAACACCATGGGTACCAGATAGGTGACAACGAGCACCCTGGGATGCCTATTGTGGTTGGACTTTCTCCTCCTCCTCAAAGCCACATTCCTCCTCTGACTCCTCTTCCTCACAATCCTCTTCCAGCGTTGCCGCAGGTCCAGCAAGCGATGCTGATAAGGCTGTTTCTGGTGGTGATGGTGACCACAACTCTTCCTCTTCACGCTTATCTACGGCCTGATCCAGCACTCTTCGCAGGGCACGCTCCAGGAAGAAAACAAATGGTATGATGTCGCTGATGGTGCCTTTCATGTGACTGACTAGGTTTGTCACCTCCTCAAAAGGATGCATGAGCCTACAGGCATTGCGCATGAGCGTCCAGTAACGTGGCTTTTTCTTGTTGGATCAGGCGGTCGAACATTAGGAGTGTTGAATTCCAACGTGTCGGGCTGTCGCAAATCAAGCGCCTCACTGGCATGTTGTTTTGCCGCTGGATATCTGAAAAGTGCGCCATGGCCGTGTAGGAACACCTGAAATGGCCACACACCTTCCTGGCCTGCTTCAGGACGTCCTGTAAGCCTGGCTACTTATGCACAAAGCGTTGTACGATCAGATTACACACATGTGCCATGCACGGCACATGTGTCAACTTGCCCAAATTCAATGCCACCACCAAATTTCTTCCATTGTCACTAACCACTTTGCCGATCTCCAGTTGGTGCGGAGTCAGCCACTAATCCCCCTGTGCATTCAGGGCGGACAGGAGTGCTGGTCCGGTGTGACTCCCTGCTTTCAGGCAAGTTAACCCCAAGACGGCGTGACACTGCTGTATCCGGGATGTGGAATTGTACCTGGGGAGCTGGGGGGGTGCCGTTGATGTGAAGCAAGACGCAGCAGCAGAAGAGGACTCAGCCGAGGAGGATATGGAAGAGGATGGAGTAGGAGGAGTAGAGGAGGTGGCAGCAGGCCTGCCTGCAAGTCGTGGCGGTGTCACCAACTCCTCTGCAGAGCCACGCATTCCATGCTTGGCAGCCGTCAGCAGGTTTACCCAATGCACAGTGTAGGTGATATACCTGCCCTGACCATGCTTTGCAGACCAGGTATCAGTGGTCAGATGGACCCTTGGCCCAACACTGAGTGCCAGACATGCCATTACTTCCTTTTGCACAATCGAGTACAGGTTGGGGATTGCCTTTTGTGCAAAGAAATTGCGGCCGGGTACCTTCCACTGTGGTGTCCCAATAGCTACAAATTTTTTGAACGACTCAGACTCAACCCCAGTGCAACTCATATATGGTGTAACAGTAGTGTAGATTTAAAAAACAACAACACTTTTTTGACTATGTTAAATAATAGCAGTCAGTTTCCTTCACACGTGTACGTTTCAGTGCCTGCCTGCCAGGGCACAGTGTCACCCCATACCTAGCTTGTATGGTAAAAGCTGGCAGGCTAAGAGTTCAGTCAAGCCAGCTGTCAGATGCCGGGCAAGGGGGTGACTTTGTGACATTGGCTTCTTACGCTCAAACACCTGACTGTGGGCAGATGAGCAGGAACTGCTCAAGGCGAGACACGGAGTGGCGGATGGTTGAGAGGGGGCAAGGAGGACAGCAGTGGTTGACGTGGCTGAAGATGCTGGACCAGGAGGAGGATGGCAGCTTTGAGTTTATGTGCTGCTCCCATGTGTTGATCCCATAGGCATTTGTGATGTGCGATCATGTGCCTTCGCAAAGCAGTTGTACCTAGGTGGGTGTTGGACTTCCCACGATTCAGTTTCTTTTGGCAAAGGTTGCAAATGGCATCGCTGTTGTCAGAGGCAGACACACAAAAAAATGCCACACTGCTGAGCTCTGCAATGATGGCATTCTGGTGGTGGCAACAGCATGTGTTGATTGGCGTGCTGTCTGGCTGACCCCGGGTGCCGATGCATGCTGTCTGACTGTGCAACTAGCTCCTTGCGATGACCTCCCCCTGCTTCCAAGTCGTCTCCTCCTCCTCTCTGTTTCCCCATCTGAACTTTCCCCCTCTTCTTCTTCTCTTCTAGCGGGCACCCACGTGACATCCACGGACGCATCGTCATCATCAACCGCTTCACTTGTATCTGACAACTCAACAAAGGAAGCAGCAGCGGGTACAACATCATCATCATCACACCGTACGTCCATGTGTGTAATGCTGCCTGACTGAGACATATCCCTGTTATCTACATCCTCTGGCAATAATGATTGCGCATCACTTTCACTCATTTCTTCCAACTGATGTGTAAATAACTCCTCTGACAGATCAAGTGAAGCGGCTGTGGTGCTAGTGTTGGTGGTGGCGACAGGCGGGCGAGTGGTAACTTGAGAGGTGCCCAAAGCTAAGCTGGAGGAGGATGGTGCGTCAAGGTTCCGAGCAAAAGCTGTAGAAGATTGGGTGTCCAGTGTTAGCCAGTCAACTATGTCCTCAGAACTGTTCGAGTTCGGGGTACGTGGCCTCTGAACACTGGGCATTATTCTAGGGCCAAAGGGAATCACAGCACCATGAACATGACGGCCCCTGCAGGGTGGCCTGCCTCTGCCTGTCATTTTTTTTTCAATTAGTGGTACTATGCGTGCAAGCTACTGTGACAACAGATATGAGTGGCACTGTGCACTGGCAGAAGTTGGCAGAGTAGACGCTGTAGGCCTGACACACACGCTTGCAGACAACTAACTGCTATTCAATCTGTTACAGTCAAAATTGCATTTTTTTTAAATGTACACTACTGTTACACCAGATATGAGTTGCACTGGGGTGACACTGTGCCCTGGCAGGCACTGAAATGCACACGTGTGAAGGAAACTGACTGCTATTATTAAACACAGTCAAAAAAGTGTTGTTTTTTTTAAATCTACACTACTGTTACACCAGATATGAGTTGCACTGGGGATTGACACTGTGCCCTGGCAGGCAGGCCCTGAAACGCACACGTGTGAAGGAAACTGACTGCTATTATTAAACACAGTCAAAAAAGTGTTGTTTTTTTAAATGTACACTACTGTTACACCTGATATGAGTTGCACTGGGGTGACACTGTGCCCTGGCAGGCAGGCACTGAAACGTACACGTGTGAAGGAAACTGACTGCTATTATTTAACACGGTCAAAAAAGTGTTTTTTTTTTTTAAATCTACACTACTGTTACACCATATATGAGTTGCACTGGGGTGACACTGTGCCCTGGCAGGCACTAAAACACACACGTGTGAAGGAAACTGACTGCTATTATTTAACACAGTCAAAAATTTGTTGTTTTTTTAAAAATCTACACTACTGTTACACCAGATATGAGTTGCACTGGGGTGACACTGTGCCCTGGCAGGCACTGAAAGGCACACGTGTGAAGGAAACTGACTGCTATTATTTAACACAGTCAAAAAAGTGTTGTTTTTTTTAAATCTACACTACTGTTACACCAGATATGAGTTGCACTGGGGTGACACTGTGCCCTGGCAGGCAGGCACTGAAACGCACACGTGTGAAGGAAACTGACTGCTATTATTTAACATAGTCAAAAAAGTGTTGTTGTTTTTTAAATCTACACTACTGTTACACCAGATATGAGTGGTGGCACTGGGCAAGTGGGCACAGTATACGCTGTGAGCCTGACACACATGTGGGCAGGCAGGCAGGCAACTGCAATTAGATTACACAGGGAAAAAAAAAAAGCAGACTGATGTTCTAGCACTAAAAAGGGCTTTTTGGGGTGCTGTCCTTACAGCAGAGATCAGATGAGTCCTTCAGGACTGTAGTGGACACTGAATACACTAGCCTAGCTATCGATTTCCCTATTAAATCAGCAGCAGCTACACTGTCCCTCCTCTCACTAAGAAAGCAGCTTCCAAATGAATCTAAAATGGATGCTGTCCAGGAGGTAGGAGGGTCTGGGAGGGTCTGCTGCTGATTGGCTGGAATGTGTCTGCTGACTGTGAGGTACAGGGTCAAAGTATTACTCAATGATGACGAATAGGGGGTAGATCGAACATTGCATATGTTCGCCCGCCGCGGAGAACGCGAACAAGCTATGTTCGCCGGGAACTATTCGCCGGCGAACTATTTGCGACATCACTAAGTATGACACAGTGTAATATGTCACATGTTGTTCATCAGAGGTTGTATTTACCTAAATATAAGACTTGTTAAGGACCAGATGATTTTTTTTATGTCCTTATATGTAAAACCATAGAATTCAAAGAGGGTGTACTTTCTATTTCACATGAATGTATACACATACAAACACATAAATACATATGTATACATACATAGATATATATAAGTGCATTGGAGCCCTTTGCATTTAAAGGCACATTAAACTATTTTTTCTTTTGTGATTCAGATAGAGCATACAATTTAAAACCACTTTCAAATTTACTTCTATTATCTAATTTGCTTCATTTTCTTTGTATCCTTTATTTAAAAGCATATCTAGATAGGTTCATGAGCTTGGAGCTAGCTGCTGATTGGTGGCTGAACGCGTGTAGCCATTTTTATTGGCTTACAAATGTACTCAGCTAGCTCCCAGGGGTGCATTGCTGCTTCTTCAATAAAAGATACCAAGAAAATTAAGGAAAATTTATAAGAGAAGTAAATTGAAAAGTTGTTTAAAAAAGTATAATCTACCTGAATCATGAAAAAAATGTTGGGTTTCATGTCCTTTTAAGTAGATGGAAACATAAAAAACATATTTATGCAACATTCATTTTTAACTATGTATATAGTGTAAATATTTTACATTCCTATTTCCTGCACATAACAGAATATGCTCTTTGTATTTCTAAATATATATTCCTATATATATATATATATATATATATATATATATATATATATATATATATATATATATATATATATATATAAAAGGACTCCATTTTAACCCTGCAACATATATTATAACTGCTTATTCCCCCTACAAAACTTTATCTATCTCTGGTATGTGCATAAGGACTCCATTTTAACCCTGCAACACATATTATAACTGCTTATTACCCCTACAAAACTTTATCTATCTCTGGTATGTCTGTATTACCTTAAATAGAAAAAGTTTTTTTTTCTGTGTCTTCCATTTTGATAAGAAAGGTGCCATCTGCAATGTTTGCTTATGCCTTGTTTGGTCCTGCTCTAATTTATGACCTTTGCTAATTTGGATCATGTGACTGCTATTACCTTTAAATTGAATATCCCCAGCTTGTTCCATCAAGCTTTAGATTGTTAGATCAGTGCAGCACTGCATGTGTGTAGTTCTCAAGTGTGCTAGTTCATAAGTGTAGAGAGAGTTATAACAACAAAGTTAAACAAAGGAGTGGACAACATAGATAAGTACTTTTCAAAATCCAACAATTAAATGCAAACATGCTACACTTTCTAATGTCTGCATTAACCTTTTCCTACCTTCAACTTAAAGTCACAGCTCTTCCATTCACAAACAGCACTCAGAACATTCATATTTCTCCTTCTCTTCTACCTCCCCCCCTCTACAACACACATGAACTTTATTCCTATCTCACATCCCTCAGCCAGCCATGCTTCACTGATCCTAAACTTAAACACTCACATAAGACACATTCTCATCTCCTTTCACTCACCATCCTTCTTCTTCTTGCAGCTGGGGATGTCTCACCTAACCCAGGTCCACCCTCTGCTTCCCTCAGATCACTGCCCCAAATGACACCTCATACACCTTGCACACGTAACCCTCTAAACCTCATTAACTGCACCTCTATTAGTACACCCCAATTCTCGTGTGCCCTTTGGGATGCATGCTCGGTATGCAATAAGCTTACATCTATTCACAACCTATTTATTTCACGTTCACTTAACCTGTTAGCCCTCACTGAAACTTGGCTTTCCTCCTCTAACACAACTGCTGTAGCCTCTCTGTCCTATGGCGGCCTGCACTTCAGTCACACTCCCAGGCCTGGAGACACAAAAGGAGGAGGAGGAATTCTCCTGTCTCCGCACAGTACCTTTCATTGCATTCCTTCACCCCCTCTCTTTCCTTCTCATCTTTTGAGGTTCACGCTATCCACCTCTTCTCCCCTATAGCTCTTCGTCTTGCAGTTATCTATCGGCTCCCTGGCCCAGCATCACAATTTCTGGACCACTTTGAAGCCTGCCTTCCACATTTTCTCTCTTCTAATGTCCCTTCTCTCACCTTAGGGGACTTCAACATACCCCTTGATAAGCCTAACACGCCTGCTGCCTCTAAACTTCTATCCCTTACCACCTCTTTAGGCCTGTCCCAGTGGACAACATCTCCAACACACTGTGAAGGCAACTCCATAGACCTGGTCTTCACAAATCTCTGTGCTGTTTCCAACTCCCTTAACTTCCCCTTTCCTCTCTCTGACCACCATCTATTAACTTTCTCTCTTACTCTACCTGCTACATCTTTGCAAGCCCCCATAAAAATGCTACCTCACAGGAATTTAAATGACTTGGATCTCACAGACTTTTCCACTCAACTGAGTCCTCTGCTCTCTGACATTTCATTCCTCTATTGTCCAAACCTCGTGACTCTACAGTATAATTCGGCACTAAAATCAACACTTGACAAAACTGCACCCTCCACTCTTTGACGTACATCAATCACTCGATGGCAACCGTGGCACACTAAACAGACCAGATATCTTCGTGGATGCTCACGGGCTGCTGAACGGCAGTGGAGGAAATCATGCACCTTTGCTGATTTCCAACATTATAAATTCACCCTTAAGTCCTACAACTCTGCGCTCAGCCTGGCCAAACAAGTCTATTTCTCCTCCCTTGTGTCATCTCACACATCCAACCCCAGAAAACTGTTCTCAACCTTTAATTCCCTTCTACGTCTGCCTGCCCCCCCCCCACTACCAACCTCACTGCTCAAATTATTGCTGATCACTTCAAAAATAAAATTGACACCATTAGAAAAGAGATCTGCACCTTGCACCCCACAAACCCAGCGATCCTACCCACCCCTTCTATTAACAAAAATCTATGCTATTTCCCTCCTGTAACAGAGGAAGAAGTCTCTGCACTCCTATCCTTGGCTCATCTCTCAACCTGCCCACTTGACCCTATTCCTTCATGACTTATTCCCTCTCTCTCTGCTTCACTAACCCCTACCCTAACTCATCTCTTTAACCAATCTCTCACTGCTGGCACATTTCCTGACACATTCAAGCATGCGTCAATCATACCAATCCTAAAAAAGCCCTCGCTTGACCCCTCCACACCTTCTAACTATCGACCGGTCTCCTTACTTCCCTTTGCTTCAAAATTATTGGAACGACTAGTCTATAATTGGCTAACTCAATTTCTCACAACTAACTCCTTACTTGATCCACTACAATCTGGTTTCCACTCTAAACACTCAACAGAAACTGCTCTTGCTAAAGTAACAAATGACCTGTTATCAGCTAAAGCAAAAGGCCATTACTTCTTACTAATTCTTCTTGACCTGTCCGCAGCTTTTGACACAGTTGACCATCCTCTCCTCCTAAAAATACTACATTCATTTGGCATCTGAGACACAGCCCTCTCCTGGTTTGCATCATATCTTTCAAACCGCTCGTTTTCAGTTTCCTTTAACAACATATCTTGTGATCCTATGCCTCTCTCAGTTGGAGTACCGCAAGGCTCTGTCTTGGGCCCCTTGCTTTTCTCTCTTTATGCATCCTGCCTTGGAAAACTTATAGCCTCCTTTGGATTCCAGTACCACCTATATGCTGATGATACCCAAATCTATCTTTCCTCTCCTGATATCTCTCCCACTTTACTCAACCAGATTTCTGACTGCCTCTCTGCAATTTTCTCTTGGATGTCTTCACACTACCTCCAACTCAATCTGTCCAAAACTGAGCTGCTTCTTATCCCCCCCTCTTCGAGACATCCGACACCTGACATTTCTCTGATGGTTGGAGACTCTATTCTCAACACCTCACCCCACGTCCGCTGCCTTGGGGTCACACTAGACTCAGAACTCACATTCAACCCACATATACAAACGCTTACCAAATCCTGCCATTCACACCTATGCAACATTTCCAGAATTCGTCCCTTCCTTACTCAAAAAACTACAAAAATACTTATTCATTCCCTCATCCTGTCACGCATTGATTATTGCAATCTACTCCTAGATGGCCTTCCAAAACACCGCCTCTCCTCCCTCCAATCTATTATGAATGCTTCTGCTAGACTCATCCACCTAAGTCGACGATCTACATCAGCTGCTCCGCTCTGCCAGTCTCTACATGGGCTCTCCATACACTCCAGAATACAATTTAGAGTATTAGCCCTAACCTACAAAGCACTCAACAGTCTAACTCCCAACTATATTTCCTCTCTCATTGTGAAATATTCCCCATCCCGTCCTCTTCGATCAACCTCTGACCTACGTCTCTACACTCCTGTTATCTCTACATCTCACTCCCGCCTCCAAGACTTTGCACGTGCTGCTCCTGTCCTCTGGAACTCTCTACCCCGCTCCATTAGACTGTCTTCAACCTTGTATAGCTTCAGACGATCCTTGAAAACCCACCTATTCAGAGAGGCTTACCATCTCTCCTCCATCCCGCATCCGAACCAAACTAATACATGTACATGAACTGCCTGACTCACTGCTGCAACAAGCTACCCCAACCTTATGTCTCTGCACCCTAAACTTATAGACTGTGAGCTCTCCGGAGCAGGGCCCTCTTCCTCCTGTGCTAGATTTGTTTAGTTTTGTTATGTTTTGTATTTTATCACAAATCTTTGTCATTGTATACCCCTATCATTGTACCCAGCGCTACGGAATCTGGCGGCGCTATACAAATAAATGATAATATTAATATTCCTATATATATATATATATATATATATATATATATATATATATATATATATATATATATATATATATATATATATATATATATATCAGCAAACAAAAAACTTGCACTCACTGGTCTTTCCAATCAAGTAACATTTTTACTGTGAAAAGTGACGTTTCGGGGACAAAGTATCCCCTTCCTTATGTCTGAAGGGGATACTTTGTCCCTGAAATGTCCCTTTTCACAGTAAATATTTTACTTGATTGGAAAGACCAGTGAGTGAAAGTTTTTTTTGTTTGCTGCTATTGATTCCACTAGCACCCTGGCAGTTGTTTGATGGAGTGAGAGTGCATATATATATACCTATATATAATTATGTATATATATATATATATATATATATATATATAGGTATAGATATATGATGTACCAATATATATATATATATATATATATATATATATATATATATATATATACATTTATGAAAAAATAGAACATATTCTATGTGAAGAACGTTAGAATGTGAATTTTCTCCTTCTTCTTTATTATCCATGATCAGAATGTGAAATATTTATATTTTCATCTCGGGTTAGTGCACATGAGAATATGCGATAGAGTTTGTGCTCTAGTTGGGTGTTAGGTTTTTTTTTTTCTCCATTGATTTTTATGGGGGGATTAGTGAACAACCAATAGTGAAAACATTTTACTTTCAACTCATAATATAAGCGCAACCCGAAGAACACAAAAAAGCTTACTTCCTGCACAGTTAATGCTCGAGCGGGAGTGTTAATTATCGTGCCACTTGTAATCTGACCCACAGTGTATTACATGTAATTTGGGATGTTATGCTGAAGAAAACAAAAACAGATGAACTTGCACAGATTCTCCTTAAAAATGCACTCCATTTGAACAACATTTTGCACAGGCTGACCACTCCATTAAAGGGACATGAAATCCACGTTTTTTCTTTAATGATTCAGATAGAGCATGCCATTTTAAAGAACTAATTTATTTATATTATCAAGTTTTCTTTGCTCTCTTGGTGTACACTTGCTTGGGGCACTGTAGTTGTGCAAGAATGTTATCTATTTGTAAGAACACTAGATGCCTACACTATTTCCTAGCATATAGTGTTGTAGACACTTACCCAGGTATCTCTTCAAAATAGAATACCATGGGAACAAAGCAAATTTGAAAATAGAAGTAAATAGGAGAGTTTTTTTTAAATTGTATGCTCTGTCTGAATCATAAAATATTTTTTTTTATTTCATATCTGTTTAAGAACATAAAAATCCTTGGTGAATAACAAGATGAACAGCTTTCAAGCTAAAATGTGCCTTTCAAAAATATTTTGAGTGAGCTTGTAGTATTGAGATGTTCAGAGAGATTAGGGCCAATAGTTTGAGAAAAAAAAAAATTGCCTTGGGATTTATGAATATCTTATTAAATTAAAGTGACATAAAACCTCAAATGTTTCTTTCATGATTCAGATAGAGCATACAATTTAAACAACTTTTCAATTTACCTCTATTATCGAACTTGCTTTGTTCTCTTGGTATGATTTGTTGAAAATCATACTTAGGTAGGCTAAGAAGATGAGAGCTAGCTGCTGATTGGTGGCTTCACATATATGCCTCTTGACATTGTCTTACCAATGTGTTCAGGTTACCATTGAATTGCTCCTCATTCAATTCAGGATACTAACATAATGAAGCAAAATTGACAATAGATGTATATTGGAAAGGTGTTTAAAAATGTATGCTCTACATGAATAACAAAAGAAAAACAAAATGGGTTTCATGTCCCTTTAAACTCAACATAATAAAAGGATATGTTTTGATAATTAACAAATATAAACATTGATTAAATAGTGTAAATGATCTCTTAAGTAAAATGAATATCTTCGCACACACAACTGTATAATTTCTAATTGCAAAAATTAATTGAGCTAATTGTGAATTATTATTGTAGACATAAGTAATTTTTAATTTCATGTACACATATATAAAATAAAGTGTTGGACTACTTAGAAATTTCTGCTGTTAAATAAATTATGCTCTAAATTGACCATAATCTTTATCTATTATGATTTTTTTTTTTTCATTTTGGCTTGTCACACAGTTGAATAATTATAAATATGAAAAGCTTTGTAGTCCAAATATATGATGTGTGCTCCTAATACAGGACAGAGTGAATTGTGACCTTGATATGATCCTACCCAAGGCATCTTGTATCCTTGTGAAGATAATTGTGACATCTAATAGTAGAGAATAGTTTATTGTGCATGCACTGTATTTTATTTTAATTAACACAGTAAAATTGAGAAAGGTGCAACTATTTATTACCTTTTTTGTATTAACTCATTGAAAATCTGAAATAATTCTGTAATAATCAATATTATATGTTAATCTGAAACCTTAATACAGTAATATGTCAGATGTGTTTTACATTTGTGAACTAAATTTGTTGTGCATTTATGTAAAATGGTTACCCATGGCAACTTATAAGATATGAGGAGGTTATCTCCTAGGTCATAATTGTGAAACCATTATGATGAAACCATTTTATGTTTCAAACTTTATGTGTAAACCTTAAGTGCCTATAGAGCAAAGGAAAGAACCATAGTTAAAATAAAAACGTAGATTTGTGATAAAAATATAGAATTATTAATGGCGCATAAATATAGATAATTTATAATGGAAGAGTATAGGCAAATTTGCTGGACTGGGATATTATTTTTGAAAGTTTTCTTCTAATTGGGTGATTAGCTTTAATATTTTTATTCTTTCAGGATTCACTTCAGTGGTGAATATACAGGGAGATATACAGAGCCTTTGGCTCTTGCTACTAAAATATTATTTATACATAATGTATATTTAATGACAGTCTCTAACACAGCAATTACATAAGACAAACCTACTACAAATTTCACTCACTACTAGAAAATAAATGTGTTAAACATTAGGAATGGCTGAATATTCTAGCCATTTTGTTTAAAATATCAATTGCTTTCTACATTATTTCATTTCAAATTTAATTTAATATTTTATTTGAAAGTAAATTCTCATAAGAATCCTTTTGAAATCAATACTCTAATGTATTTAAATACTAATAAGATATGAGGAGGTTATCTCTTAGGTCATAATTGTGAAACCATTTTGATGAAACCATTTAATGTTTCAAACTTTTAAGTGTAAACCTTAAGTGCCTATAGAGCAAAGGAAAGAACCATAGTTAAAATAAAAATATAGATTTGTGATAAAAATATAGAATTATTAAATTTCATTTAATATTTTATTAGAAAGTTAATTCTTATAAGAAACCTTTTGGAATCAATATTCTAATGTATTTAAATGGTTCATTTACATAATGAATTGAATAATATTACACATATATGAATGTTAACATTTGACATTCAAAAGTAATTGGAAATGTAGTTTTTGTTCTCTAGAAGCATTGAATGAAATAATGGACATCAAGATGAACATTTGTTCTACCATTCAAAGATCAAATACAGGCATTCCAAAATCCCTACTGAACAGTGAGCTCCCTTGTGCTAAGAGTTAGTTCCTATAAAATGTAATTGGGCTTTTGGGATAGTGGCATCTCCTATGGGAATGCAAAGTTAAAAATGATATACAAGTCCCTGAAAGAAATGTATATAAGCAGTTAACAGTGTAGGTACTTTAAATCAAAATCACCCATAAAAGTGCTTGCAGTTTTGGGTTTGAAAACATATACTTTGGGCTGGTAAGTGTTTTTGCTTCTAAGTACTTATACATTCAACTTTTCATATATGTTTATTTGTTTTAAATATTTATTTTCAATTCTCAGTGCTGCTAAACCTATTTGCAATGTTAAAGGGACAGTCAAGCCCAAAACAAACTTTCATGTTTCAAATAGGGCATGTAATTTTAAACAACTTTCCAATTTACTTTTATCACCAATTTTGCTTTGTTCTATTGGTATTCTTAGTTGAAAGCTAAACCAAGGAGGTTCATATGCTAATTTCTTAGACCTTGAAGGCCACCTCTAATCTAAATGCATTTTGATAGTTTTTCACCAATAGAGGGCATTAGTTCACGTGTTTCATATAGATAACATTGAGCTCATGCATGTGAATTTACCATGGAGACAGCTGTGATTGGCTAAGATGCAAGTCTGTCAAAAGAACTGAAATAAGGGGGCAGTCTGCTGAGGCTTAGATACAAGGTAATTACAGAGGTAAAACGTGTATAATTATAACTGTGTTAGTTATGGAAAACTGGGGAATTGGTAATAAAGGGATTATCTATCTTTTAAAACAATAAAACTTTACATTTTTAAACAACTTTCTCTTTGACTTCTTTTATCTAATTTGCTTCATTCTCTTGGTATGCATTTAATGAAAATGCAACCTGATTAAGTCCAGGAGCAACAATACGCTACTGTGAGCTAGCTGCTGATTGGTGGCTGCACATGTGTGCCTGTTGTCATTGGGTCATTCAATGTGTTCAGCTAGCTCCCAGTAGTGCATTGTTGCTGCTTTAACAAAGAATACCAAGAGAATGAAGAAAACTTTATTAATTAAGTAAATTGGAAACTTGTCTAAAATTGCAGTGTTATAGAGAAAAGAAACTTAAAATAGACAGTTGAAAAAATTGCCAAAAAGGCCTTCTGGATTAATAATGTCATTTCATTTTCATTTTACATTTAGTTCTTATGTATTGCAGACTACAGAAACACTCAAGCAAATTAACAGAGTTGGATACGCATGAAAAAGTTTGAATACTTTCCCTAAAACATGTTAAAAGTCAAGCACATAAGACATATTTTACGGACACACGTAAATATCTAATATTTTCTTTTTTTCTGTTGTCGTGGCTACCACTTTACTAACTGATTCCAAAGTATTTAATTTCTTTTAAATACCACACAAGGAGATGGTTGAGACGTATGTTTTTTTAGGGTATCATTTAAGACAATTGACCAATCAAATTTTTTTAGTAGATAGTCAACTTTTCAGGCTTTATAATCTAATTACATATAGAACTAGAGTTGTGTGATATGTGTAACTTACTAAAGCATTTCTTTGACATTCCTTATCAAGAAATTTCTTGTTTAAAATTTAATTATGAAGTTTAAATTGGGTATCAAAAATCCTTTTTTTTTTTTTTTTTAAAACATCAAATTCAACCATCATGTTGATTCCAGTTGGAAAAAGATCTAAAGTTATTTTGACTATGCCGTCAAACTGAATTGTCAGTCTCACACATCCTTAATTAGCATTTAAAAAATCTCTGTAATTTGTTGTTTCCTTCACTTGAAAGAAAGGGTAAACACCAGCACTTTGATAATAGTATGATATATAGTTCAAACTATGAGGCCTATTTATCAAAGGTCTGGCTGACCTGATCCGACAGTGCAGATCAGGTCCGCCAGACCTCGCTGAATGTGGAGAGCAATACGCTCTCTGTATTCAGCATTGCACCAGCAGCTCACAAGAGCTGCTGGTGCAACGCCACCTCCTGCAGACTCGCGGCCAATCGGCCACCAGCAGGGAGGTGTCAATCAACCCGATCGTACTCGATTGGGTTGAATTGTGGCGATTCCTGTCCACCTGATCAGAGCAGGCGGACAGGGTTATGGAGCAGCAGTCTAACTGCTGTTTCTGGCGAGTCTGAAGACTCGCCAGAAACACGGGCCCACAAGCTCCATTCAGAGCTTGATAAATGGGCCTCTAAGTGTGTAAAAATGAAAAAAACATTTGTTAGGTGCAATCTTTTTAAAACCTAGTAAGCTAAAATAGAAAAAAAAGCAAGAATTATTTGCACATTACTACCAAATAAAATGTCATTTTTATTTCAACAAATGTAATTTTTAATTCAATAAAAATTATTGTTGGTCTGAAGAAATAGCAATAAGTAAATAAAATAAACCATTAGAGTAGGTGCAAGTCTACAAGTCATAAGGACCAAAAAGTCTCTCTATAGTGAGACAAAGCTATATGTAGAGAATTTGGTGATACTGTCCTGAATGAATCTAAGCTTGGAAGTTAAAGAGACATTATACCCTAGATTTTCTTTGCATAAATGTTTTGTAGAGATCCATTTATATAGCCTAGACAGTTTTTTGTTTTTTTTAAAAAATGTATAGTTTTGCTTATTTTTAAATAACCAAGCCCCAAGCCCCAAAGTTTTAGGAGAATACTGATGTATACCTACTCCAGCTTGCTCCTGTTTGCTCCTGTTTGTGTAAAGAGTCTTTTCATATGCTGAGGAAGGGGGGAGTGTCTGCTTTTTTGCTATAAAACCACTCTCAGTGGGTGTTTCAACTAACCTTTTTAACAGTGCTAAACTGGGAAATTCTAAGTAAGTATTTTTAACATTTTTATACTGGATTTTTATATCAATATCTGTGCATATTATTCTATATATTAGTGTCTATTACATGCAGTTAAATGAAAACTGGTGTATACTGTCCCTTTAAGCAGTGTCAGGACTGGTCAGTACCTTGATGGGAGACCACTTGGGAGTACCTACTGTGGTTTGCTGCATACTTACCTAATCTTAAAGTTCCAGTTATTGGCCATATATAATTTGGTGAACATACTGAACAAGCTAGCCATTAGAAAGGTTGGATTTATCTTACATCAGTCCATGAATCTCCTCAGTGTTTTTTGAAACAATCTGAGGGAATATAATACATTAAAATCAGAAGAAAAAATGTGATTCCATGAACTAAGGTCTATGAATATTTTTATAGAAAAATCCAATGGTATATATTTTTTAACTGTAATAGAAATCAGCACCCTGAGCAGAAGCTCCTCATTGGCTACCAAGACTAAATATTTTACAAAACAGCCTGGGGGTGGAAAACAGATTAAACACATCAAAATAAATCCCAGTGCATTTGCAATAAAATATGCTGGAAATTTGGGAAAAATTTAATTTGGAAACAGAGAAATATGTTCTGAGCTCATTTAAATGTGCATTTAAAAAATATAAAAATAATAAAAAATATGTCCCTTCAACACAGTCTCCATTATTTCCAGTTACAAATGGCATTCTACTAAACATCTCACCGAGTGATTGATATCACAACCTTTTTTATGCAATAAGCCATTTCAGCTGTATTAAAGCTCCCAAGATATAAAAATATTTGCTTAATACATAACAATAATATCATTTAGCATGCAACTATTAACATAGTTGGTCAATTATGTGAGAGGAAATAATTAAGTTTTGCTAAGAGGAATAATTATAATTGTCAGAGACTTGCCTTTTATGATCGATGCATTCCTCCGGACATCTGGTCTACTAAATTGGATGTTAATGTAACCTATTATATTCTAAATAAAGCAAGATTTACAGTTTATTACAGTTCATTAGAGACATGGGTTTAAATAAAGTCAAGGTAAACAAACATTTGTAAGCCTACATGGTCACAAATATTGGCCAACGTTTGTATCAAGATACTGCTTAACTATGTGCAGTTTTTAACTGTTATAAATTGTTCTTGCCTTACGAGCTTTATATAATCTGTTGGTTTGCATATCATTGAAGAACATAGCTTAAAGGGACACTGGACCCAAAAAAATGCATTTGTGATTCAGATAGAGCATGCAATTTTAAGCAACTTTCTAATTTACTCCTATTATAACATTTTCTTCATTCTCTTGGCATCTTTATTTTAAATGCAAGAATGTAAGTTTAGATGCCAGCCCATTTTTGGTGAACAACCTGGGTTTTTCTTGCTGATTGGTAGATAAATTCATCCACCAATAAAAAAGTGCTGTCCACAGTTCTGAACAAAAAAGCTTAGATGCCTTCTTTTTCAAATAAAGATAGCAAGAGAATGAAGAAAAAATGATAAAAGGAGTAAATTAGAAAGTTGCTTAAAATTGCATGCTCTATCTGAATCACGAAAGAAAAAATTTGGGTTCAGTGTCCCTTTAAGAAAACATGGTTTCTCACCTTGATCATCTGGAAATTTGGCATTACCTGATACTCTGTATGTATGTCTGGTATGTCTGTATATATTTATATAACTATCTGTCTATCTCAAATAAGAGTCAGAAAAACTGCCTGTCACAGCAAATTATATGAATATGCCTGGTTGCAAAACGCTAATTATATATCGTAGATCACAAATTAAGAAGTGATTTGTTCACTAAAGAAACAGACAGGAATAATACTTTATTATATGAAAGTTCTCATCCTCCCTCCCTAATTAAGAATCTCCCACTGGGCCAGTTGTTGCGTACCAAAAGGATCGTCAATGATCCAATCATTTGCCTAAAGAGACTGGATGAAATGTCCAAAAAATTCTTGAACGGAGGTTACCCAATAGACATTCTGACACATAATATCAATAAGGTTATGAGTATTGATAGGGATAGTCGGTTAACTAAAACAGCTCGAGAATTACAAAAATTCTCTGTTCCATTTGTGAGCCATTTTGGCCTGCATAGCAAAGCTCTTAAAAGGATCATATTACAACACTTGCATCTGTTGAGAGAGGACACCCAAGTGGGTAAGATTTTTCGTGACACTCCATTATTTTTCTTCAGGAGAAATAGGAACTTGAGAGATGAACTGATACTTGCTGATTGGGGTTCTATGAGGAAACCGATCGAAATTACCATGCATGAATTGTGCTCTATGCCACTCAATGTTACAAGGAGACCATATTACCCATCCTCTTTCGGGAAAAAGGATTCCTATCAATGGGAGGTTCTCCTGTAATTCTAAATATGTAATATACGTCATCAAGTGTCCATGTGGTTTGGCATATGTGGGGGAAACTACCCAAACTGTCCTTGACAGGATACGTCAACATAAAGCAGCCATAGGTAAAGATTATGAAGACGCACCTGTGGCACATCATTTCACCCGATTTGCACATAATAAGAGTCAATTGAGGTTCCAAGTCATTGATGGGGTACCCCCATTACGTAGAGTTGGGGACAGACAGACAATACTATTTAGGGAAGAAGCACAGTGGATTAGGCAATTAGACACTATGGTCCCCAAAGGTCTGAACAGAGATATATCTTGGGGTAATTTTATTTGAGTTGCCTATTCCATACCTTATTTTTGAATCTAGATAGCCCGTGATTATACATACAGTCATCAGACTATATATAAGGGTTCCTCTATTGTGACTTTGACGGTTTGTGGTTGGGATTAGAGAATTCTAGCACTGTCCAATTTGGATATAATTTTCACCCTTTAAGGATATCCTTTAATGTACACGTATATTTTGAGATATCAGACATGCCTGTTCTACACCTGAAATACCAACATCTGCATATATTAGTTTTTTTGGGATTCGTACAAATTAAGGCTATCACGAGATAATAGACATGTCTGTACTGCCTCACAATATCTATCTCTATCTATATCTATCTCCATATATATTAATGTCAATCCTTGTTGTGTGATATTCTTTTGTCAAGAAAGATACGGTTCTCTAATTTATGATGGGGTCTTCTTGAGACTTCTGGGATGCGTTTGTTGCTAAGGATTTGCTTTATGACTTAGAGGCTAATTTTTCTTTTCTCTTGATTTAATTACACACATAAGTAATTATTTTTGGCATTGACCTGTGCCTATTTCGTTTTTTTGATTAACCCATTTGTTTGGGCAAGGGGGGTCGTTTGCAGAGGTCACTCTAAATCAGTTGCTGAATAAGAAAATATTGGAACATTTCGTGAGAATTGGTTCCCCGTATTTTTATTAGCATCTATTGTCTTATTTTTATTTTTTAGTTTGCAATTATCGTGAGGATTGTTCCTCGTTCAGTTCTATATGGGATATATGATAGGCTCGTAGATGCCCGGTTTGCGTTATCAAGATTAACATATATGTTATTCATTCACTTTTCAACTTTTAGCTTGAAACTATCGTGAGGGTTGTCCTTAGTTCGGTTCTTTATTGAATATATGATAGGCTCGTATATGTCTGTTTGTATTTTTAATATCAACAGTGTCTGTAAACTATTCGTGAGATTTAAATACATCCGTATTTTCAAACTAGGTAATAATGACAAATCCATATGTGAAGAGTGTGACGAGAAAGTGGAGGTGTGATTGCGATTACCCAATAGGGATGCATGAAGTTAGGTTTAAACAGCACCTCCCCGCAAGTACC
Organism: Bombina bombina; assembly: GCF_027579735.1. NCBI lineage: Eukaryota > Metazoa > Chordata > Amphibia > Anura > Bombinatoridae > Bombina > Bombina bombina. The sequence continues at coordinate 959,547,741 of NC_069500.1, forward strand.
TGCACATTCCTTGAGAAAGGGGCGGAGTCCCGAAATGCGTGTCGGAACAGTAAGACGTGTTGTCTGAGCCACAGTGTGTGTTCCCGGTGAACGGTTACCTGATATGAGAGGTGATATTTGAGTTCTTCGATGGAATGGTCAATTACCACACTGAAGTACATGGCGGTGATCTAGTCTCACGGTATCACTTGAAATAACAACACACACTGAAGCAGGTAACATTGTTATTCATTTATCTTCATCGGCCCGAATTACATGTCAGAGTTTGCTAGCTGTTATAAGGATGTGAGGTATTCGCAGCTTTGCATACATTAATGTGGGGCATATTGAAATTCTTTTGAAGAAAGGATCCTTGCATACTGTGCTGTTTGAGATACCGTGAGTGAAAAAGTAAGAGTGTGAGGTTGGGCCAGAATTAAGAGAATTTCTCCCTGTACACCATCTGTGGCCAGTCACACGACAGTTTCCTTGGAGGGACATTGTAGTTTTAACATTGATACGATCATATATACAGTACATGTTACTTGGGTCTCTCCGGGACTTATTCATTAAGGATTACAAATGCTGTAGCATGCTTCTTTACTCTGTGACTGTTTCAACACACCAACAATAGAGTTACCAGATAATAACTGCAATTGACATATAACAGATTCAGCTTAAGTATCCGGAATAGAGCGTGATACATCGTTCATTTGAACTGTTACAAGGTCACAGACTAAGTGGATACTTTGTGTTTGCTACAACACTGTGTTACTCCTATATGATATAGTTACTTTATTTTTACAGGTGGTGCCTGTCTTCACTCCCTGGGGACGCCCTGGGAGTGTAATTATTTCTCTGTTTATTTTTTGTATTTTTATTTTATTTATTTTTCATATCATTGCTGAATGTTTGATACGGATGTGTTTGGTGGATGGGGTATGTGTGGATCTGAATGAACTTTCATCCAACGCTTCTCCATGTCATTATTGCATAGTGTGAAAGATTACACTGTATTGCAGTTTTCTGCTGAAAGATTAAAATTCTGCATTTAATTATAAGACTCAGTGGCTGGGATTTTTTGGATATTATATTATTATTTAGTCTAGAACCGGACTGTGTCCCGTGCCTGAGCAAATTAGAGAGTTTATATTACTGGGTGGTGCGGTCACTTTATATAGCGCTAATTATATATCATTAGCTGCTGAGGAAGACAAGGCATACAATACAACTATGGGTAATGCGTGCAGATATGTTCTTACACAGCTATGCCAAGAACATTATACCATATAATATAAATCAAATGATTACTGAATCCTGTACATTATAAGTTCTTTACTTATATTAAAAGGACATTAAACACTAAATACATTTCATGTACCTCCCTCTTATCATGGGCACCCCTGTTTTGGAACTTAGGTTACTCTGCTGGCATCTGAAGGAGAGTTAACACGTCAGCACTGGAATGTAATAAAAGGCAAATTTCAACATGGTGGCACACATGTTTAGAGGAAGGTGAAGAATATCCTCAATACAAGGTTTATAAGATATACTTAATGAATAATGTCTCTTGAATTTGTTTTATCTAGTCTGTTTTATGTATCTCTATCTGTTTTTTTTTTACTTTGTGTCAGTGTTGTGTATTCATTACTCATATACCTGGTGTAAGTACCAAATTTGGTGTCACTTAGCAAAAAGACAATGATAATAATAATATTAAACAACTAATGATATTACATATAACTATTTGTATCACACGTTGTAATAGCTAGTCACTGTTTTTGGTGTAATGTTTATATGCAATATCTGAAGTTATGAATTATATTTTCCATTAAATTAATTTGCACACAATTAACTTGAGCAACAACACAGTAGCTATCCATGTTCCCCATCAAATCTTAAAAGAGTTTCAAAATGCACTGTGATTTTAAATTGTGTTTAGCAGACAAGAACATTACACTAGTGAGTTGTCGCAGGAAATATTAGTTATTTGTTGACCCAATGACCATATCACTTACTCATATATTTATAGCCAAAGTAACTAAAATGTTGTCCTTTTAATAGAATATTTCATATATCTAATTAATATTATTTACAGTTTGGATATTTAACATCTTGATGATTTATTATATTTTAATCCTATTACTCCATAAATTATTTTTACTACATTTATTAATAGATACTGCAATAGTTCAAAAGATTCTCTAGAACACAGAGTTTAATTTAATTTAAATGGAAATAAACATTTTTTAAATTAATTTGATTGCATTTCGTCCAACGTATTTATAACACAGTATCCTCAAGTATTTCACAGTGTTTTCAAAATATTATTACCAAACAGTGAGAGATTCATAGCATTTGAGATGAATAATAATTCCCCAGTTAAAGTAACACATAATGTCTAATGATGTTTTTCTTTGATTGAAGATTTCTTTGAAGCTAAAATAAATAATTTTTCATTTAAAACTGGCCTATAATTGCAAACTGTTAAATTTGTTGCATTTTACTAATTTCTCAACTATGAGCATGTGTTTTATTATTATTATTATTATTATTATTAGAATTCATTGGCAAATTTTCATCAACAGCTTGCATAAGAAATACGACCCGTTTGTGTTTTCCCAGTGCTGTCACCTAGGTATTATATAAGTGATGGAATCTTCAATATTATGGTATTTGACTCCTGTGGTTTCCCAGCACCTGTGCCCTAGGGCAAGAATACAAACAAACTACAGGTCGGGCACAAAGCCATTTTAACAGATTGCTCTAAATGCAAACTTATCCTGTCCAATACAAATTGTATAATGTATAATGTATTTTCAAAAAGCAAAAAACAAAACAACAGACAGGAATGTAAATGTATGAATGATGTCAATACCTATCATGCATGTTAATGATTATACTTATGAGTTAGCTGCATTAACGCTACAAAAAGAATGAATACATTCTTTTTCACACAAAAATAATTTTTATCAATTAAATATGAATAGAATAAAACTATTATATTCATCTGCCAAAGGCGCTTGGGAAGCAGCCATAAAAAATGAATATGTGGCTTGCCAACTTAAAAAACAAACAAAGGGAAAAACAAAACCACTCATATGTGAGATGTTGTGCATAAAAAAAAATTGTTAAGGTATTTATGGGAAGTCTGAAAACTCACAATACAGTGTCAACAAGGATAATGAGCAATAAAATAATCAAGATAATAAATTAACTTTAAATAATTTAAAATACACTTATTTCCTTTATAAAAAGGCCATATTTAAATTAGAATTTAGAATTAGAATAGTCACATTTTTGTTTTAGGTTTAGTTAGTTAGTTAAGGTACTTTAGGAGTATGAACAGAAGGAATAGGCCAGAACTTACCTCATGCCTCGCGTTACTATAAGTATAAAACATCAACAAGGATTTCAATTTTGCTTTCTGAATTATACAAGGTCAACTCCCCATTATGTTTGTCCAATAAAAAGGTTAAAAAATCAGGCCAGGGACTCCATGAAGTCTTCTAGAACATGGCTTATGAACATCAGTCCTGATGAATTAGATTAATTCAAAATTACATGAAAATTATTATCAAAAGTGTTTTTTGTAGTAGTGTGTTTTGATTGTTTGCGTGACCACCTTCGACCAGTGTTACACAAACATTATGTGTGACTGACCCACTTAAAAAGTAGCATTTCCGGGGTGGAGCCTAGCAGCCCAGGATAATGGCCGCACATTGAAATGGCTCTGCAGCCCTACTTGTTTCTGTTATAGTTTAGAAGGCCCTCAGAACTATTCAATACCCCCAAGCAATGGGGTTCCCTTCCCTTTCCATGCTAGCAGCGGGCATACTTTCTTAATTTCCCCTACAAAGCGGTGACCCGGCAGAGAACAGGCCAACACAGAGGTGTGTCACTAAATCTGTCAGAGTGACTGCAAATCGACAGCATCGCACCATCGCCTATCCAGAGGACATCCACCACTATCTCCGTAAGTGCTTAAAGTGAACAGCTCCTCAGGATAAGCAGCCACCACAGGGGCCGATACTCAGGATGACTCAGAAGTGCGTCATAAGCTATCCAGGCTACACCGACACAACACAAAGCCCTGAGACGGCATCAAAGCTATCCTACAGTACTGGGAGAAGTCTGGCCCAAAGCAACACAGGCGATGTGCACACTCCAGCGACACAAAATGCCTGGGGACAGGGAAACTTTGCTGTGCAGGCTGAAGTTAGCAGTGAGCAGGGGGCGCACTTTCAAAATGTAATCCTGCAGCCAATATAAGTCACATTACACTGATTTATAGCATTTTACAATTTTCTATATTTACTTACGCATGTGTTTTTCTATTACGTAATTAAGCATTTTGTCACAACTTTGCCACCTTTTCATTTGTGAGAAAATACAGTGAGAACTGTAGGCCGGGAATGTTTAGATAATTATGCTGGGATTTAAGAGAAAAATTCATACAGGCCTATGAAACGCCCATGTTCAGCCCATTTTACGAACAAACACTTACGCTTATAATTAAAAATGTTGATGTGTTTGTTGTACATACAGTGTACTTAAATTAATATTTACCCTGTGCATATTTAATACAATTTATTCCTATGTAAGTTACATACAAATTTTACATTTTTAATAAAATACAATTTTTGATGAACAATTTTTTTACGATTTTTGATGCACCTTAATAATAGAATTTTTTTTTTGCACATTTATGTGTAAATGGATTTATTATTCATTTTTATGATTTTTAAATTACGATTTTAGTTGTGCACTTTTGTAATGTATGCATCTTCTTCCCATAGGACAATGCAGTATACGCCCCTTAGCGAGAAACCCTGTTTTCATGGTAAAAAGTGGCTTTAGATCATTCACCAGGGAAACAGAAGGAATATTGGGCATTCTTAAAGGGGATACTGGACCCACATTTTTTATTTTGTGATTTAGATAGAGCATGCAATTTTAAGCAACTTTCTAATTTACTCCTATCCTCTACATCCCTCGTCAATGCCACATCACCAAACACCTGAGGAACCTGCACTGGTTCCCCATCAACAAAAGAATAACCTTCAAGAATCTCACCCACGCATTCAAGGCCCTCCACAACATCGGTCCCGAATACTTGAACCACCGCGTTACCTTCTACACCCCCGCCAGACAACTTCGATCGGCTGACCAAGCCCTTGCAGTCATCCCCCGCATCAGGAAAACCACAGCGGGAGGCAGATCCTTCTCTCACCTGGCAGCCAAGACTTGGAACATCCTCCCGCTGCACCTCAGACAATCTACCACCCTATCTAAGTTCATAAAGGACCTGAAGACCTGGCTCTTCGACTGAACTGTAACACTCAGCGCCTTGAGACCCTTACGGGTGAATAGCTGCCCTTTACAAGAACCCAATAGATAGATAGATAGATAGATAGATAGATAGATAGATAGATAGATAGATAGATTAGAAAATGTTCTTCATTCTCTTGGTATTTTTATTTGAAAAGCAAGAATGTAAGTTTAGATGCCGGCCCATTTTGGTGAACAACCTGGGTGGTTCTTGCTGATTGGTGGATAAATTCATCCACCAATAAACTAGTGCTGTCCAAGTTTCTGGACTTTCTTTTTCAAATAAAGATAGCAAGAGAAAGAAGAAAAATCAATAATAGGAGTAAATTAGAAAGTTGCTTAAAATTGTATGCTCTATCTGAATCAAATAATTTGGGTTTAGTGTCCCTTTAAATAATCTCAGTAGCCCAGAGACCTTTAGAGTAGAACTGTAGTTGTACTCAGCAGTTGAATGTCCCTCAGAATAATAAACATGTAAATTATATTTATGGGAATATACTACATCAGCAAATTTTAGGCTAGAATCAATTCCTGAAACAATAAATCATAAGCAAGTTGAGCATAAGACAGATGTGTTCTATGACAAAGGACAACTTCAGTTCCAAAGTTAGGATTCTAGTACATCCAACAATCTCCCTGTTAGACTAAGGTATTCATGGTTAAATAATATTGAAAATGCTATTTAGGTTCTAACGCCTAGATTTAGAGTTCTGCGGCCAAAGCTTTCCCCCCCCCCCCTGCACCTTTTAAATACTGCTGGTATTTAGAGTTCACAGAAGGGCTGCGTTAGGCTCCAAAAGGGAGCGTATAGCATAATTTACCGCCACTGCAACCCTAAATACCAGCAGTGCTTACGGACGCGGCCAGCTTAAAAAATGTGCTCGTGCACGATTCCCCCATAGGAAAAAATGGGGCATTCGTGGGCGCTTCCTTTATGGGACTTAGGTTACACTGCAGGTATCTGAAGGAGTGTTGCAGTACATGTGCCAACAGGACATTGTTAAGGATCCAACAGATCTACTTCTAATCACAGCTGTAGAGCCGCTATCCACTACTGAAGCGGCAACTCCCCCAAAAGTAAGGACCAATCAGAGCCCCTTCTGGAGAAGGCACGGACTCTGTGTGTTCACAGCGGGAGAACGCCGAACAGACCAGACCCGCTCCACAATCGGCTGCAACTTTAAAGTTCTCAGGATTTCTACACAGAGCTTCAGTTGAAGTGAAGCATAAGTCTCTCATAGTGCACTTTTCTATGAAACTTAAGGTACCGTTCAGCTGCATTTTAATATCTATACTAGTGATCAGTTATAACTAGCCGGAAAATTGTACAAACGGCATCAGAACTCTAACACTAATAGTCTGGTATAGAGAATAAACGATCTATTACTAATGTAATTTGACTTCATAACCTTACTACTTGTTACATAAAGATATATTGTATGGATTATTACTCTTAAAACTTTGCTATAGGCTCTATTGAAAACCGTGACAAACGGTATGGAGTCCATGTGATTACACTATATATTGAAAGTTAAATCCTTATCGATCCTCTTATTAGAAACCATTGATTGTTTACTTCTTAGTGTTTTATACATTTTTATATATTTTAATTAAAGGTTGGCCAACCTGAATATACTTATCACTTCTGGCATTGTGATAACAATTAGCTTTCATATGAAGTTAAAGCATGTTTTACCAAGTAAAACCCTTTGATTTATTCATGTTTCATATATATATATAGTTTATAAATAAAAATATTTATTTTAACTACAAAATATTGTTTTCTTTGGGTATTTTAGCCACTTTCTGGTGCTTGTGAGTTCTATCCCAACCTTTGGAGCGTTAGACCTTTACCTGCACGACTCTAAATACCAGCGGTAGCCCAAAACCACCGTTAGGAGCCCCTAACGCTGGTTTTGACGGCTAACTCAGAACTCTAAATCTAGGTGAGAGTGTTTAAAAACATTTTTAAAATTCTTTTTTGCCCAGGAGGTAAATGTTAGTTCAGCAATCTGAGAAGATATGAGGGCTGATAAATGTCTTTTGAGTGTATTTTCTCAATTAATCTCTCTCCAAAATAGCAGACTTCCATTTAGGAGACTTTACTGAGGGAACAGCAGAGCACCTATACTACATGTGTAATCAAGCAAAAAAAAAAAAAAAGTGCACACAATTTCTTTTTACATTTTTTTTTTATAGACAAATAAATAAGACAAGATAGAGATTACAAATGGCACTCTAATTATAGGGCGGGACGCAATACACAACATCGCTGGACTGCACTAAAATTAGTTTGAGATTTGAGATTACAAGTCAGTGATAAAACTGAATTACCAGAAAATAGTTGGCGTGAGCAACATCACTCTAGCACAACATATATATTCAATGGAGATTGCGACCATGCTAAATAGTGTTCATATTACAAATTCAAAGTTATAGATTGTAATCGAAAGCCAAAACTTTACTAGAATATTTAGCACGACTTGAGACCTGAAATAAAGTGTAAAGGTTAAAAACAAATCACAAAACTCATCAAAAACATATTAAAATAAACCATTACACACATATATACACTTTTTAATTAAAAAATATAATTTAAATATTGAGAAAAAGATTTTAAAAGGGTTAAAAGGGATAAGGTTTATGGCATATATCTATCTATCTATATCTATGTGTGTGTATATCAAGCAAGTTTGATAGATGAGGATGCGGGGGATAGGTTCCAAATCCCCCCATGGATGCCTTAAACCGCGGTTAGTAGCGAACACTTTATACTGTACATAAACTAGCAATGTGTATTCCACAGTCTAGTGTAGGTTTCCTTAGCCCTGCCCAGCACAGGAGCAGCTTGTAGCCTCCCACATATCCCTCTGTGTCCCGCGCTGCCACTGCTTCTGCTCCCTTCCAACTGCCAATCTCCACCCCCTCTGGGATCCCCTGTTGGAGAAAGTGACAACTTCCACAGTCCACAGAGCCCTCACCTCCATCCTGTTTATGGTTCGTCACTCTGCAGGGGGAAGAGGGTGCTCCAGTGCTAGTTGTTTTCAGGATTGCAGCACCAAGCTATACTTGCTAGTGGAGAGATTTATGGCAAGGCAAGGTGGCACTTAAAGTGAATGTACATTTAGATGATAAAGTGCCCGGCACTTTAATTCATCAAAATTTACATTTCACTCGTGTTGTGAAAATACTTACCTTTTAATCTTGACAGCCGCAAAGCCTCTTCCCGGGTTTAAAATGAGGAATCCGGCTTCCTCCAATCACAGAAGACGTGATTGGAGGATGACCGATCCATCATTTCTGATGTATGAAGAGGCTTGCAATGACCGGGGGAATCGCTGGAGCGACTGTCAAGATTAAGAGGTATTTTCAATACCTGAGTGAAATGTAAATTTTGATGAATTAAAGTGCCCCTGTTTTTAAAAACCTGGCACTTTATCATCTAAATTTACATTCACTTTAACATTTACCAGTTGCTCAGATAAATGTAAGGAGGTAAAAGCTGACTAGGTAGTCTGGAAAGCCGTAGAGTGTTTGTCATATAAATTAAGCACTAAGATGGCTCCAGTAATATAAACATTGTAAAAAAATTAGAACAGTAGTGTTTTTTGCTAAGTACAAAATTATAATAAAATAGCACTGTATTAGATTTTAAATAAAAGTAGTATTGTATATTTAGAATATATAACACATTTTGCAGAAACTTTTCCCATAGCAAACCATGGTGAACATTTACTTTGGAAAAATGAAAAATAAAAAAAAATCATGATATACCGTGACCAAAAAATATTCTGACTAAAAAAGGCTTAAAACCTTGAGGACAGCAGAATTTTGAAGGCCTAGGGCAGCACAAAATCAAAATATGTTACTGGCACACACATAAATATATATACATACATACACACACATTCTTTGAGCCTTCCCACTTAAATACCTTGTGTTTTTAATGGAACATTTGGAATTCCTATATTCTTCACTTATAATAATATAATATATAATACTTATTTGGCACCTTATAATTTGTCCCACTGCCTCGCCCACTGATAGTAGAGCGATAACAAATATATCTAATATTAAAAGTAATATAGGTTAACAGCTCAAAAATCCCCTAGCACTATATCCCTTCATAGATTGGCAAATTATATTATAAGGTAGCATCTAATAAACAAATAACTGAGACCAAAATCAAATAGGGAGCAGTTCCTTTCTAAGGATCATGGCATTTTGTATTTGGAGAAATAGCCAATTGTAATCTGAGAGAGCTCAAATGAAAGGAAAGCACATGCAATTAGAAAGTACATTGTAATAGTAGATGAGTATATTAGTGTTATAACCAAAGAAGGCTGGTGAGTGTCTTTCCCGAAAGAACTACATTAAATAAAATTAGTTTTGTCAGATAAGGACCACTAAAATATAATTCTTTGCTGAGATAAACCCTGATCTAGGGGGCTGAAATGACTTTTGAAACAGGCTAACCATTAATACTAGTGAAGATGAACTAAGTCACAACAGGCCCAATGTAGAATAGTATTAAAGGCAGTCGTTGGAGTATCTTTTTATAAATGTCTCAAAGCACAGGAGGGAAAATTGTAAAGTCACCGTGAGAAGAAAAAGAGAAAAAGTGACGCCTCACCAAATAACTCCCCTGCATGGAAAGATGAACCCTGCTCACGTCTCTCCCAGCTGGAGACAGGCAACGGTTGTTGCTTGGTCCTCTGCTAGAAAAAATATTGTTGTCAATAGGTAAGTCCATCTTCTGTGTAGTTGAAGTCAGTTTGCTATCTATGCTATCAAAAAGAAGTGCTGTTACATCAAAGCATCGCTCAAATAACAAGTTCAACCTTGTAAAGTGATCCTCTAGTAATGCATACATTTTCTTCTCAAATCCATGCACTGTTAATGCCATTATGTCTGAAGCAGCTGTATAAAACCTGTAAATACAGCGTACAAGCTGCTCATACCCTTACTAATGTTTACAGGGGGAGGTGGATATTGAAGGCCTCTCCTGGTGAGAGTTGTTATAGGCCTTGCCTAAAGTGTAGAATTCAGCACAATCTGACAGCTGAAGACTCTGCACAGTCTATACATTTCAGAAATCTCGGTTGAAATATTAGATGCCTTCACAAACTGCAGATAATTGGCAAGTTATTAGCATTCCACACAAACAATCAATATTGCTACCATTCAAGGTGCTGCCAAGTGATACCCCCCAGATCTTCATATTTTATTACATTCTATATACACACATGCTTCCTTATCATTTCTCTGTCTGTATACCAAAGCCCAATACTAATAATGAAAATATTATTGTTACTTATCTCTCCTACCTCCCATTGTGAGCGTAATTTCTTCTGTTGTCTATATATACATAGAATTTTTATAGCCAACACTTAAAGGGATGGTAAATTGTATTATTAATAACATTTGTCAAATGTTTTATTTCATGTTTTATAAACAAATTGCATTATTTTTTTATTTTTTTTTAAATCTTACATTATTATATATTCATTATTTTTGTATCCTATAATTCCTGTCAATCACTTCTTGGGCTCCGACCATCAGTGTAGCTCCACAGCACCTTATAAACATGTACAGCAGTCCCACCTGCTGTGCACATCACTAGTAGAGCTATTCCCATAATTGTATTACCTCGATCCCTCAAAAAATGTTGCTTTCAAAGTAAACTGACGAGTACAGCAGTCCCGCCCGCTGTACACATCACTATGATCAGAGTGATTTGCATTAATGAAAATCAATTAGGCAAAGGCGATCAATTATTTTTTCATCTCTTTCCCTCAGAAAACGTTGCCTCAAAAGTAAAGTGACGTGTCCAGCAGTCCCGCCCGCTGTACACATCACTAGGAGTAGAGCCGCGCGTTCACAACAAATTAACGCTTTCTAATATTTTCTTTTCTTTTAGCCATCTCCCCATCAAACGTATTGCTCGTGTACAGCAGTCCCGCCCACTGTACACGTCACTGTTATGGGTAGAGCGTTCACATCACAGCTAAACGAACGCTTCTCATCCTGCAATTGTGTGCGCTTTTTATCATAACAATAGCGCATACCTCCAATCAACTTGTCTAAAATAAAAAAAACTTGAAAGTAGAATGAAAAAAAAAATGCGCTTTGATCATGAAAAAAAGAGAATTTACAAAAATGTGACATTTTGATGAGCATCAATCAGTTGAGGAAAATTAGGAATCCTCTTTTTTTGTGCCACTCGTGTAGAAAAGTAATAAGCACTGACAGACTGGGGTTACTATGCATCCTTGAAAGGACCAGATGGTCCGAGCTTTTGATTGGGCAGAAAAAAGGGAAAAAAAATAAACAGAGGAGGGAGGCTGGAAGGGGAGAATAATCTATAAGCTAATAGATGAATAAAAAAAATAATTTAATAGAAGTATTAAAAAAAATTAAGAGGTTTTTAGAAAAATTATGGCATAAACTTTATTTTTTTTTTAAAGTTATATTAAAGAGTTTACCATCCCTTTAAGTATTGAAATATATTCAGTATAGGAGGGGATACCACAAGCAGAAGCAGCTATTTAAAATGCCAAAATAAAGGTATAGAAGCTATTTGTAGACAATTTAATAATTTAATACACTCCAGCAGGTAAAATAGATAATTGGAAAACACATTGGGGAAAGAGAATTTTACAATACACTGTCCTTTAATACAGAGATTGGTGCCATGTGCATATGTATGGTACCGTTCTTTGTACTGACAACCATGTTGGTTGGTAGTTATGCTTAGTATGTTTCGCATGGAGCATACCGACCAATCAGCACCAGTGTGCATGTCATGATGAGATTAGAATGTTAAAAAAAAATAGCATTCCAAAGTATTTTGCAATAGTATCTTGGGCCTCCACAATCTAATCCCATGCATTTTAATTGACTTTATTTGGGGTACAACAATGTACAGGCTTTTAATGGTGTTAATTTATTTTCCATCAGCCACTTGGCTTTTAGTTTCCATGTTGATCTTGGAAGAGCCACAAAAAACACCAGTTTAATCAATTTGAATGTGAGACAGGCAGTTCAACCATTTCACACCCGTGTTTTTTTTCAGAGATTATGAATAAAGTTTTAATGACAGCAAAAATTAGTCACAGCAAATTCAATTTTGGATCATGAATAGGGAAAGATTGGAATATGCCCCCAAAACTGTCATCTTGATTTAACACATGTTGCCTCATATTTTACATTTTTACTTCTGAAAGGTCTTTAATTACATACAAAGAATAACTTCCATTAAAATAACATAATCTCTCTAAATTTACATTGTGCACATGAAAGAGCTCTATTTCAACAATAAAAAAAATGTTCGATGACAAAATATGGTATATCTGCATATTTTGATTGAAAAGCTAACAGGAAATACATGTCTGTGTTCAGCTGGTCTTTGAAGACTAATTGCTCATTGGCTGATAAGCATAACCCCCATTGATTTATTGGAGGACAGGGACCCACACATACACAACAAAACATGCTTTTCTCAGGACTGGAAAATCTATCGTTAAAAGATGAAAACACATTTTAAACTCTCTATTTTAGATGTAACAATAACAAATAACATTTGTGCTCTTTTAATTTTTCTCTATAGTAATATCAAACTCCTTATAGATTGCTTCTTAGAGCTTATATTCTATATAGAGGAACTTACAGGATTTTTCTTTCATTTAATTGTAAGTATTACAATTTAATAAGAAATTGTAGTATAAAAAGATGACCACAAGTCAAAACACATGTATTGTGCCACAATCTTTGACTTAATTGAAAGTGTTTTGCTAGAATAAGTTCTGCCTGTGCACAAGATCATAGTATCTGCTGGCATGCAACATGCAGGTTTCTACATAAAGAAATATTTGAGCACAATTTATAGTAGGAATTTATATCTTGATAATTAATTTACTAAGTAAATTTTCTCATGGGGGGCGGAGCCAGCCACCGTGGGGACTAGACGTGTTCCTACACAGCTCCTGCTTCTAAGCTACTTTATTGTATATAACCCTTGTTACCTCTTCCTTTTACATGATGAGGACTTCAGATGCTTGCTTCAGGTTATAAAGCAATCAGAAAATCATCATTTCTGAGGACACCCGGACTCCTAGAACTGCTAAATAAAAAGTAAAGCCTTGCGGCGGGACCCGCCATCTTAGCTACAGCACTCTTTATACATTCCTAAATCTACCCGACCTACTAAGGCTCTTAGGCTACATTATAGAAGATGGATGAATCATATTCTGAGCTAAGAGCAAGCCTAATAGATTTGGGGACTCGCATGACCAGTAACTATAACAGTCTGAGGAACGCCATCAGATGCTGCTCTGAATGTCACATGGCATCTGCAGTAACAATGGCGGAGCAAGTGGAACATCGGTCCTATGTACAATTGCCGATAGCCCTAACATCAGCGCAGCAGAGTGAGTTATGCGCAGAGGCGCATGAGACCCAGATGACTCGTGTCACGCTCGCACCAGAGGACACTATCTGCTTGGAGGCACAGATGGGATATCAGCTAAGTGACACAAGCTCTCTCGAGTGCGATTCTAACAACTGTGAATGCACTTTGGATATGGAGGAGTGGAGGTTGGACTCCGGTGGCCTCGTAAATTCTGCCAATTTCAGCTCTGTCATGAGCTTTCTCTGGAGCCCCGGATCTGAGACTGCTGTTCCGCCAGAGGTAAAATCCCGGGAGAGAAACCTACATAACAGAAGATTAGCTTACATAGCGCTCCACTTCTGGAGATCATCCTCTCAGGCTTCCTTGCTTGAGTTAAAAGCTTCACGGGGGATACATAGTCTTACCCCGAGATCAGCATACCACTACGATGTTGCCCAAATTCAAACAGCAATCCCACGGCCTAGCAATGGTGCTTGCCACAGAGTAATTCATAAGATGGAGGCTCTACTTTACAACGGAGCCTTATCTGACTTACCACACACAGGATCTTACAGACTGGGCATTGGATAGTTTGTCCTATGGGATACAGGCTAAGAGAAAGACGTTTTACTTCTTTTGTTCATTCTCCCTAAGCCGTTGGGGAAAAACTTTGCATGCTATTTATGGAACTTTTGGTTGTCACAACCCCGCAGCCCAGTGACTTTGAACTCTGATTGCCTTGAACTTATACCTATGCCATGTTAGGGGACTATTAGCATCCTGAATGAAGGCTAGCAGCCTGAAGAACTGGGTCATAATAATTTATGCTATAGTCTGGTATTATCTAGTGTTAGGTTTGTTTCGCATGTTAACAGTATTTTAGGTAACCGCACCACACCTACACTGCCTAGCTACATAGTTTGCTCTGTTTAGTTTGTGTCTTCTATATATCTACACAATTTGGAGATGGTCTGAAGCCTTCCTGTTATAGTCCAGCTTAATTTTTTTTTTTGTACTAGTTAGATAGTACTATAGCCAATTGCTGAATTTTGCTAAAGGGTAAGAGTCAACTTCCAAGTGATAAAAATGTGTGAGTTCTCACGGGTAGGTTTCTTATCTGTATCTAACACTTGTACTATTAGAGAGGTCAATAGGTATCTCATATTGGTTCTGAGGTCTGTTGATAGTCAGGTAAACTGTTTTCCTTATAGTTCCGTGTAAGTAGCAATATTTTTAAGCATATTACATTTGCTTGATGGCTATATAACTCTGTATCTTACTGAATTTCCTGACACTCTTACACTTTAACAGCTGCATATGTCCTTGTACACCTTGGTTGATAGCCTACTGCAAATGTTTTATTTTTCATCTTATTCACTCAGTTTTTCATAATACAGCATTTTGAATTAAGTTTGAACATGCTCTGCAATATGCAGGCATATACTAATGTATTGTCCTGTTTGATAGCTTGACTAGAGAATTATTTGCAGTGCTCTCATTTGTCATACTGTCTGTTGTTTGCCTCAAGTAGAGTCTATATTGGTTCTATGTTGCTCACACCCTCTATATTTACATTTGTTTTATCTATGTATTAGTGTATACATTGCTAGTAACTGGACTGTAGTTTGTGTGGTGTGGATAACATTTCTAAGCTCATAACATAACAAAAATAGATGACATTTTCTGTGCACAGTCATATATATATTAACTTCAGGTGCCCTTAAATGCCTAAACTCATAGCAGAGAACTAAAGTGATATCTGTATTGTTTCTACATTGTTTGTGTTTTATTAGTATGTACATATTTATATACGTGTACAGAAGGGAGTGCTACTATATCCTACTTAAAAGGCCCCTACAGCCTCCACCCTGTGTGAATCTTGTTAAAAATATGATACTCTATTATGTTGGTGTAGGATGGAGGGCTTGTACCTGAACACTTAACCCCCATAACTCATGTCGAGCTTGTGAGAGTTCAAAAATTTCTATTCCTGTATAGAAGCTACAAGCCTAGTCTGCAAACTTTATTTTAGGGCTTTTTATATTAACATAGAACGAAGTGTTATAGACTTGCCTCTCATGTTGAGAAAGACCTTACAGTTCTATGAGGCTTTTCTATACAGATCCCTATAGGGTCTATCTAAATCTGCTTTAGCACACCAATAATATATAGTTCTGTTGTCTGTACCCCCATATCGTATCATCACTATTTACAACACTGAGTGGGTAGATAAGAGCTATTGTCCTCACTGTCTGTAAACTGTTATTGCCATGTTGGTATCTACAAGCTATTTATTTCCATATGTTTAGATAAGCTCAAAATTAGTTATGTGTGATAGATAGAATATTACTAACATAGTGCTTAGTACTGAGATGTAGTGCACGCCTCAAGCTTGACTTTTAGGTTGCGCGCCTATTTTTCACTTATCTATCTAGCTGGCTCAGAACTCTTGCACCCCCCGCTTCTTAGTAACTCTTAACCAGATAGAGAGAGAAGAGGAGAGTAATAAAAAAACAAAAAACAAAACAAAACACGTTTTGAGACCCCACCACGTACCTTAAATTACCTACATTTATCTATGGCTCCGCCTTCCACCCTTACCCCTATATGCATAGCGGTGCTTATCCGCTGTGAATTTCCCTCCCCCCTCTACTATATATGCATTCTCTCGCATTTGGGAGCTTCCCATCTGACTATCAGTTTCTTTTTATAACTATGGCCCATTGGGCCTAAAGCTATGTTATCAACTGATTAGTCACTTACACTATCTTATTGAAAAACTGAGATTTTATTAGCCTATTATCAATGTTTCATATAACTGCTGAAATGTTTCGCTTAATTTTGTTTGTACTTTTTCTTGTTATCAAAAAGGCGTATTGTGTTCTTACGTTTGTTATGCAAAACCTCAATAAAAAAATATTTTTAAAAAAATTTACTAAGTAAATTTTCTTGCGAGGTCACATGGTACATACACACCAGTCCAAAAGTAAAACACTCCAAGATAAAATACGATTTTTGGTGAACAATTTTGTTACGATTTTTGATGCATCTTAGCAATACAATTTTTTCCTGCACATTTAATGATATTTCTTTTGTCTTGTCATAGGATAGCATGTCAACTAAGTATTAACATTTTAAAAACAAATTCATATACTTTTTACTGGAATTGTTTTTAAATAGCCAAACTGCACCTACAATTTAACTTATTTGAAGGAGCGAATCTGACGTTAGTCTACAGACAAGAAGATTAGCCAGTGTCATAAGGTTAGTATAAAGTGCAGTGTTTTTCAGTTGTTATGTTATAAAGCCAATTAGGGACATATATGTATCAGATTTAGCCTTGGAAAGTCAGTAGGTGAATTTCAAGTTCTGAGAATTAGAAATTGCTCAATTTGCAGAGCTAAATTGCATGCAAAGAAAGCAAAATAATGAAAATATAATGCAAAGTTGTTTGCATTAAACATATCATATAAAGAATCTCAAGATGTTAGCTGTCCTTTTAAGTACAGGATGTTCCATTGATTTAGTTTGTATCTTTTATGTATAAAAGTGTGGTATTTGTCCTGTTTACTTAGTATCTTTAGACTTTGTTTAGTGGTTTGAATAGTCCCTGTAAATGTTCCTGCATTTTGAGATGAGCGGAACAACATTGTTTGTAAACACTTGTGCTGGAATGTAAGAATACATTTAAGGATTGTCATTTGATAATAAAATGTTTGTCATTCTGCAATATTTCTGAAAACCAGGAGGGGGAGTATGACCAGCATGAACTCCTAAAAACTAATGAAACTAGATTTGTGTTTAGAATATATTTTAAGTGATATATTGAAAGAGAATAAAACTTCTTAGATACGTGCAGCCTTTTCCATTAAAATCTAATTATATGTAGATTTGTCTTCAACATGTTTCTGACTCAAATAACTTTTCTTACATAAAAAAAATCAAATATTGTATCTTTTTTTCTAAAATTATACCCTATGCTTGTGTATATGTAGAACAAGCAGAAATATCAAATCTAATAATGTAAAGATAGATCAGTAGTTTCGTTTTTCATAAGCATCACACCACTGTTTGCATTAATATCTAAAAGAACTTATGTAAAACTGAGCTAGAGACTTTTTTTTTGTAAACAGAATATTTGATTACTTTCTGAGAAAACTACATCAAACAGAAAAATGTACCCAACTTTGCTAAGAAGAAATAAAAACATGACATATTTTGTGCATTTTGTTTTTCTGTGTTATCAGTTGTTATTTCTGTACATCTGAGATGTAACATGTTTATAAAATAATAATACGGCAATCCACACCTACTAAATAATGCATGTTTTAAAGGCATATTATTTTATTTTAACAGTATCTCTGTTGCTCTAAAATATTTACAACATATCAAACACAAAACATAAGAAAAATGATGATATTTTATATATATATATATATATATATATATATATATACTTAAGTTGCATTAAAAATATGTTTATTTACCCACATACTTGATATCAGTTGTAACAGACATTTTGTTAGCTTGAGAAAATCTCTAGTTCTAGATAAATAGATTAACACCATAAAATGAAATCTGTTACATAGCATTTATAAACATTGGGATAATTAAAACACAAAATTGTCGTTCTTTCACTCAGAACAAAGCTCCTGATTTAACATTTTTCCTATAGCTAACTTTAGATATAGCAGAATTTAATAACACGTCACGTTATTTTGGAACTGCGCTGCTATCTTAACTTATTTTTGTAGAATTGTCTGCCTCTTTTTAACAAATGTATGTTTAAGGAAAATGCATATTAAAAGAGACAGTAAACACAATTTTTTTAACGTTCAGTAAATATTGTTGTTAAAACATACTGATATGTGCCTGCAAACTTTTAAAAAGATAATTTGGCTTCCCCACAGTTGCAAAGTATACAATATATACAAAATTGTATTAAAGTGACATGATACTCAAATGTTAAAGCAGTTTTAAAGTGATGCAGCATACCTGTAAAAAGTTGACTAGAAAATATCACCTAAATATCTCTATGTAAAAAAGGAAGATATTTTGAGACCGATTTATCATCGGTCTGTCCAACATGATCCACTCAGCGGATCATGTCCGACAGACATCGATGAATGCCAATAGCAGGGGTTGTCAATTAGTACGATCGTATAGGATCTGGTGGATTGATGTCCGCTGCCTCAGAGGCAGCAGACCAGTTATGGAGCCTGCTTCATAACTGCTGTTTCCGGCAAGCCTGAAGGCTCGCGCGGTAACAGGGGCATCAAGCTCCATTCAGAGCTTGATAATTCGGCCCCTTTATCTCAAATTTCTTCAGCAGCCACATCCCATTGTAAATGGACTTTAAAGGGACATTATACGCAAATTTTCATAAAAACATACTTAGAAGCTCCCAATTTAGCACTGCTGGGAAAACAGCAGACCCCCCCCCCCCCCCTGCCCTGCATATAAAAAGACAGATTAAACAAACAGGAGTCTGTAAACATGTGTATATATCTGATACGTTGGGGCTTGGATAGGAGTCTGAAAATCAGCACAATGTTCTTAAAAAAATAAGCACAACTATACATTTTTACAAAAACACTCCCAGATGGGCTATATAAAAGGATCATTTACAACACATTTTTGCAAAGAAAATTCTAGTGTACAATGACCCTTTAAGCAGCAAATCAGGAGGCTAGTCCAAGGACTTGCAAAGGAGCAAGCAGCAAGCATGTGCAAGCATAGTCATGTTCTTTCGAGTTATTTAGCATATGGTTACTGTCCCTTTAAATAGCTGTTTTTGCTCTTTGAAACTACAACCCATTAAGGGCCAGAGTACGAGTGGCAAACTAAAACATTGCACACAAGCAATATCGGATTAATCGTTTGGGCGTCAGAAGTAGTGTTTGTATTATAAGTTGAAAGTAAACATGATCGCTTGAACGCAATTTAATTTAACGGGGGTCAGGATAGCACAACCTCAGAGTTCTGGTTAACTGTTACGCTAAAGTAAAAAGTTGCACAAAACACATTGAAATACATGTAAGAGTACAGTTACACTAATAATAACACAATCTAATAAATATTTTTTTTAAAAAATTATTGTACAAAAAAGTTATAAAGGCTCAAAGATATGAGATCTCAGGTGTTAGAATAAAAAGACAGGCAAAGGGCTTTAACATAGACATACATACATATACACGTCTAAATATATAGATGTATGTTTATATATGTGTACACATGTATTTATGTATTTATATGTGTATATATGTATTTACAGAAATACTGTATATACACATATAAACACATAAATACATAGGTACACATATATAAAAATATATATAAGTGCCTAGGAGCCCTTTGTAGCCAAGTAGATGAAAACATGTGAAAGCATTTGTATGTACTATTCATATTTAATAAAGCTTTAAACTATGTATTTTCTGTAAATATTTCACATTCCAATGTTCTGCACAAAGGGGATTATGTTCTATGTTTTTATAAATAGATATTCCTATATATATATATATCTGTATATATCTATACCTATATATAATCATTAATATATATAGGTATAAATAT
This sequence comes from Bombina bombina, assembly GCF_027579735.1. Classification (NCBI taxonomy): domain Eukaryota; kingdom Metazoa; phylum Chordata; class Amphibia; order Anura; family Bombinatoridae; genus Bombina; species Bombina bombina. The sequence continues at coordinate 959,568,013 of NC_069500.1, forward strand.
ATATATTGTACCAAAATACCATCAGATATATGTAGATATATGTATTTATGATGAATAGATACATTTTTATCTTGGGTTACCACACTTGAGAATATGTAATTGGGTTAGTGTGTGAGTAGGATGTAATTTTTTTTCAATTTTTTTTTGCTCTTTTACTTCTATGGGGTAATACTTTAACGCATTTGCAATATTCAAAGTTCGTCTTTTTGTGTGAATCGGATCAGTGCGCGAGCGATAACTTTACTTTCAACTTGTAATACGAGCGCATAAAGCTTACTTGCAGTGGTTAAAGCATGAGCGGGAGCGCTAAATCCTGCTCCACTTGTAATCTGGCCCTAAATGAGTTGAACTTGCAGGGAGATATTCAGGCAAATTTGATTAACATTTACATACATTTTTGTTAAAACTAATATAAATGTTTCAAAGATACAGGTGAAAAGTTCACCTGTAGCAGCAATACTTGCTTTAATGTACTCTGCAGAGCATGGAGAGAAAATGTTAAAGGGATACAAAACCCAAATTTTAAGCAATTTTCGAATTTACTCCTATTATCAATTTTTCTTCGTTCTCTTGCTATCTTTATTTGAAAAAGCAGTAATCTAAGCTTTGGAGCCGACCCATTTTTGGTTCAGTACACTAGATAGAGCTTGTTTATTGTTGACTACATATAGCCACCAATCAGAAAGTGCAACCCAGGTGCTGAACCAAAAATGGGCCGGCTCCTAAGCTTTGCATTCCTGCTTTCTTAATAAGACCAACTTTCAATCACATATTTCCATTTAAAATGGCAAAGATCACAGAACTTAGCAAAGCCACTCTCAAAGGGAAATCAGCAAACAAAAATGTGGTATTCAAGCTGTTATAAAGAAATGTGAAGAATCAGGAGAGGTCAAGGACAAAAAAAGGATTGGAAGGCCAAGAAAACTTTCAATATCTGATGAGAAGTTTCTCAGAGTTTCTTCTTTGAGAGACCAGAAGAAGTCCAGCAAGGACCTGGCTCAGCATCTGGCAGCTTCATCGGGATGCCAAGTTGACCCTTCTACAGTCCAAAAAGACTTGATCAGGAATGGTCTTTGTGGAACGGTAGCAGTCAAGAAACCACTTTTCGGAAGGGGAACAGGGTGAAAATGCTAAAATATGCTAAAGCTCAAAAAGATTGGAATGGAGATCAGGGGAAAAAAGTATTATGGTGTGATGAATCCAAGTTTGAAATCTTTGGGTCCAATCATCGACAATATGTGAGAATAAGAGTTGGAGAGATTTGGACGAATGAGTGCTTGCGGCCTTCAATGAAACATGGTGGAGGGTCTGTCCTGGTTTTGGGCTGCATTTCTGACAGTGGTGTTACAATATTGTCTGAATTGATAGGATCATGAATGATCCGGCGGCGCAGAGCAGGTCTATCCTTGAAGACATCCTGCGCTGAGCTTCCTCTTCATACAGTCACCACCGTAAACTGAATCTTCAATGCAAGAGAGCGTCCCTTGCATTCCTATTGGTTGATTTGATTTTTGAAATTCAAATCAGCCAATAGGATGAGAGCTACTGAAATTCTATTGGCTGAATAGGCGCCGCCGGGATGAAGATAGAAGACGCCTCCGGGATGAAGATAGAAGATGCTGCCTGGATGAAGATAGAAGACACCGCCTGGATGGATGAAGACCTCGCCGACTGGATGAAGACTTCTTGCCGCCTGGATGTCCAGACTTCAGAAACTGTAAGTGGATCATTAGGGGTTAGTGTTAGTTTTTTTTAACTTTTTTGGGGTGGTTTTTTTTAGAGTAGGGTTTGTGCTTTTTTAAAAGAGCTGAATGCCCTTTTAAGGGCAATGCCCATACAAATGCACTTTTCAGGGCAATGGGTAGCTTAGGTTTTTGTTAGAGTTAGGTTTTTTATTTTGGGGGTTTGGTTGGGTTATGGGTTTTACTGTTGGGGGGTCTTTGTATTTAGTTACTGGTAAAAGAGCTGATTTTAATTTAAGCCCTGGCTATTGGTAGTTTATTGTAGGCTAGGGTTTTTTTATTTTGGGGTGGCTTTTTTATTTTTATAGGGCTATTAGATTAGGTTAATTGTTTTCATTTAGGATAATTTTGTTTGTTATTTTTCGCAATTTAGTATTTGTTATTTTTTGTAATTTAGTATTTATATTTTGTAATTTTAGACTTAATTTTTTTTAGTAGTGTTAGTTTTTTTAATGTGTAATTTAGTTTATTTAATTGTTAGCTATTTTAATTTTAGTATAATAGTTATGTTAGGTTAATTGTTAGTTTAAACTTATTTTTAATTTCACAGTTTTTATTTATTTTAAGATAGGGATATTGTAATTTTAATTTAAAGTTAGGGGTTGTTAGGTTTAGGGGTTAATATTTTAATTTAGTTTTTTGTGATGTAGGGGGCTGGTGGTTTAGGGGTTAATAGGTTTATTTAGTGGCGGTGATGTGGGAGGCCAGAGGTTTAGGAATTAATAACTTTATTATGGTGTCGGTGATGTTGGGTTGTGAGGGAATAGGGTTAATAACATTATTATAGTGGTGGCGATGTCAAGGAGCAGCAGATTAGGGGTTAATAACCTTTATAAGTGTTTGTGATGTGGGAGGGAGGCAGAATAGGGGTTAATAGGTTGTTTATGGGTGTTAGTGTACTTTGTAACAGTTTACTTATAAGTTTAGTGAAGCATTTTTGTGGCGCAAAACTCATAACTACTGCTTTCAGATAGCGGAATGGATCGTGTCGGTATAGGCTGTAATGCAAGCATTTTAGCCTCACCGCACAACTTGTAATATCGGTGCTATGGAAATCCCACGCAAAAACTTCATTTTTTTGAGTGCGGGATTGACGTTGCATTACAGGCTAAAATGCTTGTGGTATAGCTATACCGACACGACTCGTAATGGCTGCGCTACTGTTTTACGCTGAAATGGCCATTTTTTCAACATTAAAACCATAACGCAAAACTCGTAATCTAGGTGACTGTTATTTACATAGTGGTCCCATCCGCTCTCTACTTATTCATGACGCGATGATGACCTTTCCACAATTCATTCTGCATGCTCTTTGTAACCCATCCGGCTATGTTCGGCGTATCCCATGAACTGGAGGCAGCTGTGTCTTCAAAATTGTAATGCACATGTGAGCCATGAACGCAGAAAAGCAGCATGACATGCTAACGCATACGCAAATAATTTTTTTTTTTCAATTGAAACATGCCAAAACGCCATGGATTTCATTAGACAACGCAAAAATCATTGTAAAAAAAGAAAAAAGTTTTTTGTGTCGGATCTGACAGAGGATACCATAGAATACTAATTGTTGCATATAAATTAATCAAGTAAGTGTAAAAGTGTTTTTTTGATCAATCAAACATATTTATTTTTAGTTTTACATCGAATTGTAAATAGTGAATCTTTTGAATTTGCCATCACTTTAATGATAAACACAATATTTTACGTTTTTATTTTTGAAGCAATAATAAATATGCTACCTTTTTTAACATGAAGAAAGACTTGGCAAAACAATGATATAAAATTATTGAAGGGTTCTTGTAGACAACAAACTAGAAGGTAGTGCCCAATGCCAGGTTACAGTTCCTAAGGCAAATAAGATATTGGTCTTCTAATATTACAATTTTATATTTTGACTTGAGATCCCCAAACATCTTCTAAGAACATGGCTTTCTATAGTTTATAATAATAATTATATTATTGTTGATGTCCTCAGTTTCAGTTGTTTTTTTTCCACATAATGTACAATTCCTATTGCTTTTCTGTTCTATATTCTATGAGCAAATTTTAACAATGCATCACTATATAATAAGATTGTGTAACAGCCACAAAATCGAAATCTTCCTTAGTCAGTATTTTTACCTATGCTTTGGTACAATATTGAGAACATTTTTTTGGTATTCAAGGAAATGTCAATTTTAAAAATATAACTTTACAATGTTAAAGACAATCTAATATATTTGCTACACTGCAGAAAGTAGATGAGCTCTCCTTGTTGCAATCAGATTCACTTGCTCCATTTCAGTACTGTTAATAATGTATTTTATGATCCAAATTCTTTTAAATTTGTGTGTATCATAGATACAGGGAGTGCAGAATTATTAGGCAAGTTGTATTTTTGAGGATTAATTTTATTATTGAACAACAACCATGTTCTCAATGAACCCAAAAAACTCATTAATATCAAAGCTGAATAGTTTTGGAAGTAGTTTTTAGTTTGTTTTTAGTTATAGCTATTTTAGGGGGATATCTGTGTGTGCAGGTGACTATTACTGTGCATAATTATTAGGCAACTTAACAAAAAACAAATATATACCCATTTCAATTATTTATTTTTACCAGTGAAACCAATATAACATCTCAACATTCACAAATATACATTTCTGACATTCAAAAACAAAACAAAAACAAATCAGTGACCAATATAGCCACCTTTCTTTGCAAGGACACTCAAAAGCCTGCCATCCATGGATTCTGTCAGTGTTTTGATCTGTTCACCATCAACATTGCGTGCAGCAGCAACCACAGCCTCCCAGACACTGTTCAGAGAGGTGTACTGTTTTCCCTCCTTGTAAATCTCACATTTGATGATGGACCACAGGTTCTCAATGGGGTTCAGATCAGGTGAACAAGGAGGCCATGTCATTAGATTTTCTTCTTTTATACCCTTTCTTGCCAGCCACGCTGTGGAGTACTTGGACGCGTGTGATGGAGCATTGTCCTGCATGAAAATCATGTTTTTCTTGAAGGATGCAGACTTCTTCCTGTACCACTGCTTGAAGAAGGTGTCTTCCAGAAACTGGCAGTAGGGCTGGGAGTTGAGCTTGACTCCATCCTCAACCTGAAAAGGCCCCACAAGCTCATCTTTGATGATACCAGCCCAAACCAGTACTCCACCTCCACCTTGCTGGCGTCTGAGTCGGACTGGAGCTCTCTGCCCTTTACCAATCCAGCCACGGGCCCATCCATCTGGCCCATCAAGACTCACTCTCATTTCATCAGTCCATAAAACCTTAGAAAAATCAGTCTTGAGATATTTCTTGGCCCATTCTTGACGTTTCAGCTTGTGTGTCTTGTTCAGTGGTGGTCGTCTTTCAGCCTTTCTTACCTTGGCCATGTCTCTGAGTATTGCACACCTTGTGCTTTTGGGCACTCCAGTGATGTTGCAGCTCTGAAATATGGCCAAACTGGTGGCAAGTGGCATCTTGGCAGCTGCACGCTTGACTTTTCTCAGTTCATGGGCAGTTATTTTGTGCCTTGGTTTTTCCACACGCTTCTTGCGACCCTGTTGACTATTTTGAATGAAACGCTTGATTGTTCGATGATCATGCTTCAGAAGCTTTGCAATTTTAAGAGTGCTGCATCCCTCTGCAAGATATCTCACTATTTTTGACTTTTCTGAGCCTGTCAAGTCCTTCTTTTGACCCATTTTGCCAAAGGAAAGGAAGTTGCCTAATAATTATGCACACCTGATATAGGGTGTTGATGTCATTAGACCACACCCCTTCTCATTACAGAGATGCACATCACCTAATATGCTTAATTGGTAGTAGGCTTTCGAGCCTATACAGCTTGGAGTAAGACAACATGCATAAAGAGGATGATGTGGTCAAAATACTCATTTGCCTAATAATTCTGCACTCCCTGTAAGTATGAGTGAGAATCCCACTGAATGAAAAGTAAACCAATGAATAACTGTCTGGCTGTAGATAATTTGTTAAAAATAGTTATACCAATTAAAGGGAAAGTCTACTCCAGAATTTGTATTGTTTAAAAAGATAGATAATCCCTTTATTACCCATCCCCCCAATTTTGCATATCCGACACAGTTATATTAATAATACAAAATACTCAGCACACCAAATGAATACAATACAAATGTTTAATACTATCATGTATGTAAATTTATAGAAATCACAATGAAAATAAATACCATCATAAATTTATGGAATGCAGATATGGTAAGAGGTACCTAGCCTATCCTCATTCAAACTTGCATACAGTACACTCACACACACACAAATTTCCCTTAGGCGTCCCTAAGGAAAAACAAAAACTAGGCGTCTTTTCCAGATAGTTCACAGTTCAAGTGTAAAAAAATAGCACAAGGGCTAAAAAACTATAATTTGTATAGTTCAAATGCTGCATTTGATTGGATGACGAAAACACACCTTCCTTTCATGTAAATCATTCATGCGCGTCAGAGTGTGTTACCTAGGCGGTCTTTTCAAACTTACCGTGTCTATGGGTCTCCTTGTCAAGACTTCTTTGGTATTCTAAAGACTCCATCAGCCGATGTAAGTGGCAGTTTGGTGCGGACCAGTAGGGCCATTGCCCATATTGAATGAGGGGAACCCGTGCGGAGGATTCACAGGAGAATAAGCAAGTATAACCCCTGACTATATGGACTGTGATATTAATAGGTGGTTTATACACTACATTCAGTACATGCATTACCAGGTTTGCACCTTACACCAGTTCCACACCAATTTAAACAGTGGCTATTACACAGTCCGGTGACATAGTCACTGATATAAAAGACTGGGGATTATCTGTATATATAACAGGTCTTTGATATACATCCTTTATCGTAGGGGTGTGAGGCCCAGGAGGAGAGGAGTTCCCTAGACACATGGTAGTAACATTTGATATTCTAACCACTGTGCTTTGGACTTTGTAACAAGCTTAAATCAAGCTGGGTGCACCTTGTCACTACAAATGGATTACAAAGTATAATTTTTTAGCCCTTGTGCTATTTTTTCACACTTGAACTATCTGGAAAAGACACCTAGTTTTTGTTTTTCCGTAGGGACGCCTAAGTTAAATTTGTGTGTGCGTGAGTGCGCTGTATGTAAATTTGAATGAGGATAGGCTAGGTACCTCTTACCATATCTGCATTCCGTATATTTATGATGATATTTATTATCATTGCGGTTCTATAAATGTACATACATGATAGTATTAAACATTTGTATTGTATTCATTTGGTGTGCTGAGTATTTTGAATTATTTGTATTGGTGGGTATTTAGGCGATATCTTACTCGTGCACCCTTTTGTTATTAGGTTATCGATTATTTCTTATTTATTTTAGTAGTGCTGTTATTTTTTGTATATACAGTTATATTAATATACTTTTTACCTCTGTGATTACCTTGTATCGAAACCTCTGCAGACTGCCCCCTTATTTCAGTTCTTTTGACAGACTTGCACTTTAGCCAATCAGTGCTGATGCATAAATAACTCCACGGGAGTGAGAACAATTTATCTACATGGCACACATGAGCTAGCGTTGTCTAGTTTCAAAATGCACTGAGATAAGAAGCGGCCTTCAAGGGCTTAAAATATATGAGCCTCCCTAAGTTGAGCTTTCAACAAAGAATACCAAAGGGAACAAAGGAAATTTGATGATAAAAGTAAATTGGAAAGTTGTTTAAAATTGCATGACTTATCTGAATCATGAAAGTTTAATTATGACTAGACTGTTAAATATTTTTCTCTTTAAATTGAAAACATATTTACTTGGACAATAAACCTATAAACCAGATTTCACCAGATGGCTCCAGATTGTCAAAACAAAGTTAATTGTATATATATATAATTCACTTTAAAAAAATTTTTTTTAATTAAACTGAATTATTATTAATATAGAATAAGAAAAACAAGAACTGCTTAAATGCATCTTTGGAGATATTTAGTTAATTTTATTTACTGAAAATATACAATTGATGCCAAGGAAAAAAGAAATCTACATTTCTGAATTAACAGTTTGACTTATCATTAACATAATACTGCAACATGAGAATAGACAATTAAATTGGCTCACCGAACATATCCATCTATCAAAAGTGGTACATGGCTGGAATTCTATGCAAATGAAATAGTTTAGGAGTCACCTTTGAAGCCACAAATTAAATTTGGACTAGCTAATTCAGCATTTTCAGTAGATCATTAACATTATTCCTTTTAGTTTAAAACCTTGGCTTTTTATATATTTTGATATACAACAAACCTTGTGGACCCTAACACGTTTAAATTAATAAATATTACATTTATAAAAAATATATATGGGAAATATAGATTAATTTAGTTTTCACATCAATGAATAATTAAAAGAAAATAGACAGAGTAAATTGTCAACCTAATTTTTACTCTCTCTCAACATATATACAGTACATATATATTATACTATAAGAAATTTCACAGTGACTTCTTAGAACCTCTTAGCATTTTACAGACTCCTAATATAGCTCTAGTTAGATATGTGCATTTGGCTATTTTGAACCAAATGCCAAAGAGTGTGGCCGAAATCCACATTCTGCAAATTTCAAAACCAGATTTAATCTTGGGAAAGTGCAACACACTAAGATCTGTACAAATCCAGATCTTAGTGTGTGGCACTTTTTACCACCATCTTCAGAATTCAGATTGCCTGGAAAAGCTGAATGCACATGTTTAGCCCTAATTATCTCCCAATTCTGCATCAATCACACTGAATCAATCAGGAATAACTGGAATAACTATAAAGAGAGATTTATAAATACAAAATATTGAAAGTAATTAGTAGTCCAAAGAACTTTAACCATAAAGTTAGAAAAAAACCCATCACTATCCTGTTAAAAATGTTTTTTTTATTATTATTGCAAAACCTTATGTTCATATGCTAATAAGGGAAATTCATCTGTATGCATTAATGTGTATGTATTTTATAAAACAATTATAAAACATCTGATAACTTTACAAATAATATTTATTTAACAAACTTTTCATTTACCTTGTTATATATTGGATGTCTTTTTTTTCTTTTTCTTTTTATCTGCTGTTTTAAATTACGGCAATCTAGAGATTAGTTACTTAAATAACTGCAATGGTATGTCTTTAAAAAAAACAACATCATTTTGTATGTGATATTGAATTAAAATAAAAAGAAAAAAAAACTTTACAACCAAAACCTGGAACTTTCAACCAAAATTAAAAATAAACAAAATCTCACCATTTTATTGTGGTATCCAAGATGTTTTAAATATTTCTGGAATGAGGTCTCCTGAGGCAGAAATAGAGAACTTATTAATAATCTTTGAAAATAGCTTTTAAGGACTATACCATATGTTTTACACCAACATATATAATTCAGTAGCTCTATCTATGTAATCCCCATATCATACTTATTTGAACAATAGCAGAATTCCCAGAAGCCTGTTACATGGACTTGCCCATTAGAGGCATAATGACTTAAAACACAGTGCCAATATGTTACAGCCCTTGAGTGCAATAAAACCAATTGTTTTATTACAACTGACAGCAAAGCTACACAAATAAGCAAATTTAGGTTTTTCTGTGACTTTTTAAGGACAATAAAGTAGCTGAAGTACCTTGTTTTCAAAGACAACTATGTACATTTTGTTAAAAGTCTAGGGTGGATAATTTGTAATTTATCATTTTGACCTTCTGAGGGTTTTAAGAAAGCTTTTGAGTAGTAGTAAATGCCTATTATAAGTCATTGAGAGTATTCTGGACCCACATATTATATTACTTATGACATCACATATGAAATCATGAATAGCACGCTTAATTATCTACAACATTATTATGCCCCAAAATCTCCCATGAGATTTTTTTTACTTATGAATTTGTTTTAATCTTTTTATTTTAATACATTTTTATAATAGTAATACATATTACTATAATACTAAATGTATGTCTTAACACCTGCAAAAATAAACTTTTACCTAGTACTGTCTGAAACTACCAACATTTAAAAAATAATATTTAAAAAAAAAATGTAATGATTGCTTGATAAAAACATATCCAGTTCTAATAAAGAAAATTGTATTTTTCTCTAGGTGACGAAAAAATAACATTGTACACTGGACACTGTTACAATACAGAGGATGAAAAAACACAATGTTCTAAAATTTACTGCACATTTCATTATAATTTTCAAAGTTGAAAATTAGGCTGATTTGGTTTCACTATATGTTGTAGTCAAAACTGAGTTTTGAATAATGCATAGGTTTTTCAATAATGGATAATGACTGGAGTGCCACGCCATTAACACTTTCTTTTTAGTTTCTGAATTGTAAAGCTCTAACTCCCCACACATTTCCTTCTATTGCAGTATCTATATATATTGTTGTTTATAATGCAGTTGAAATACAATGCCAGTGTCTAAACACTGATAAGGGGGGGGGGGGGGGTTGGCTTCTCCCGGCAGCTCAGCTATGTAATTAATTTTGCTTATTTTTGAAAATTATTTTAAAATACTTGGCAACAATTTTATAAAAAATTTTTATGCAAACTATTTTTAATTAATTAGCCCTTTTATGATATGTACAGATCTCAACCTGTTTTATTTCCCTTTAAACGTGATGTAGCATAACTGCAAAAAGCTTAGAAAATATCACCTGAACATCTTTATGTAAAAAATTGAAGATATTGTAACCTCAAAATGTCCTCAGTTGCCACATATCAATGTAATGGGACAGGAAGTAGCAGGATGCTAGTCCTGGAACCTGCAAGGGAGTGTGCATCAGGCATGTCCAGGCACAGTCATGTTAAGGAAGTTTACCATGAAATCTCATGATATTTCACTGAACTCTCATGGGATCACAAATAAAGCAAAGTATGACATCAACACTGATTGACTGTTTTATTTTTAACAGGCAGTTGACTGTAGCTAAAGGATAACTGTTTATAGAGAACTTAGTATTGTGAACTGAATAAGTTTTGAGGTAAAATATCTTCCTTTTTACATAGAGAGGGTCAGGTGATATTTTCTTTTCAGTTTTTACAGTCATGCTGCATTACTTTCAAGTGATTTAGCATATAGGTATTTTTTCACGGATGAGAAGAAAACACAGTGGATCCGTGACTCACAGCTTCTGTTTATTACAACATATAAAACGCAAGACAAAATTGCACTTACAGGATTTAAAAGAAAAACAGTCACAACAACATGACCAGCTCTCTGTGAGGATCCTCTCCCCTGTAGTTGCCCTGAATTCCGACCCGCGGGTCCGGTTACCACTTGGAAGATCTCAGCAGCTGGAGTGTCCTTCACAAGTATAAGCATCCTGGCTACTGCCGTAAAAACTTCATCCCTACGCGTTTTGTCAGTGTACAAACTGACTTTCTCAAGGGCTTGATAAAATTGTAGGATGCCCGGGACTTCTGCTCAGATATTTTTAAATGTTCCATTAGACCCGCCTTTTGTGATGAAACCACATACGTCAGTCATTCATCAGCATATTGTATCGGGTTTTAAGTTACCAAAGCTTTTAGAAGCAACTAAATACATTTGTTTCAAAGTAGTGAATAGATACAATAAGTTTAACATTATAGCCAATGTCATCATCAAGTTACTAGATGAAGATATATGTATATACTAAAAAAATATACAAAAAGAAAATGATTGAAAATGCTTATGTTAAAAACTTATAGTGGATGCCGCAAATGGTGATTAATCAATTACAGAAATATCCATGTCCAGAAACAGCCCACATTTCATAGCAATTATAAATTTATACATATATTAAACACTCTTAAAGGTACAATATACACTCATTTTTTTTGCATAAATGTTTTGTAGATGATCTATTTATATTGCCCATAAAGTTTTTTTTTTTTTTATAGTTTTGCTTATTTTTAAATAGCATTGCTCTGATTTTCAGACTCCTAACCAAGCCCCAAAGTTTTAGGAGAATACCATCAGATACCTACTCCAGCTTGTTTCTGTTTGTGTAAAGGGTCTTTTCAGATGCACAAGAAGTTGGAGGGGGGAGTGTCTTATTTCCCACTCGCAGTGGGCTTTCCAACTACCTTTTCAACAGAGCTAAACTGAGAGTTTCAAAGTAAGTTTTTAAACAGTTTTTTACTGGATTTTTATATCAGTATCTGTGCATCTTATTCTTTATAGTAATGTCTATTAGATGCAGTTATATAAAAATTGGTGTATACTGTCGCTTTAATCTTTTCAAAGTCAATTAACACTGCTCATATTTCTTGAACAGTATTTGTTGTAAACACACGCATACTCATGCGATAATCAATAAAAAAATAGAAATAAAATTAAAAGCTACAAATTTCTAATACACCAGATGGAGAAATATGTACACATTTCATTCTAAAAATAGAAATAACTATAACCATATAGATACCAAAAAAACAAATATAATACAATAATGGCGAGAAAAGGCAATAGTTATAATTCTAATTCTACTTAACCCCTGAGTTGAAAAAATACCCTATATGTACTTTTGAAAACTCTATGTTGAAATCTTTCCACTTATGTAGATGAACCTCACACCAATTATGCTTAGGAAAACTAGTATTACTTAGAGGACCTGATAAAGGTCAAGCAAAACAGATTTAATTCATAAAGGCTTGAAGATTGAGGTCTATATTTTACCCTTTACCCTCTATATTTTACTCTTTGGGTTCAAGGCATTCTAAACAATGAATCCACTTGGTTTAACATTTTCTTAATAGAAGAAGTCTTCTGTTGCTACAGGGGCCTGGTGCAATCCGCTCCAGAACTCTAATGGTAAGTCCTGTGTGGTCTTTACCATGTTTGATGTTGAAATGGTTCGAAATACTATGTTTGTCAAAACCTATCTTGATATTCTCTATGTGTTCATACCATCTTCTTTTTATAGTTCTTTTTGTGAGGCCTACGTACATTTTGCCACATTTACACAATAACTGATAAACTACATGTGTTGCTTGACAATTACCTCAAAAGTCTATTCTATATTTTTAGAGCCATCCCAATTCTTTACCTTATTACCCTTAAAGATATTGTCACACATAATGCACCCTTTTCTTCCACATCTAAATGTTCCTGCTTCTAGTTTTAACCAATTTGATTTAACTCTTGGATTTATTTTTTCAGATTTCAATTTCGAGGGATCTATTAAATTTTTCAGGTTCTTATTTTTCCTAAATATTATGTTCGGGGTCTCCCCTATATTGTCCTTTAGTATGGGGTCATTCAGCAAAATATCCCAATGCTTTTTCAAAATTGATTTGGTGATTTTTGCACCTTTGCTATATGTGGTAATGAATTTAGCCTGGCTATTATAATCATTATTCTGTTTTCACTTTTTTGGAATGTATCATTTCTGTTGTTGATATATCCAAAAATGTGTTTTTGCTTCATCTATTAAACTAACATCACATTTTTCTGTATGAGTTTATCTCTTAGTATATTGGCCTCTAGATTATAGTCTTCCAAATATGTATAGTTTCTTCTAAATTGGCCATATGGTATATATTCTTTCCAATTTTTCATATGGCCACTATTGGCATTTAGGAAACCATTTCAATCAGACGGCTTTCTATATTTTTTTTATAGCTATTTTTTTCTCACTCATGAAAAAAGTGACATCCAGAAAATCTATTTTGTCACCACTAACATTTTCCGTAAAAAAAAGATTAAAACTATTTTGATTCATATGTTAAAAAAAATTCCAGCTTCATCTCTAGTCCCTCTCCAGTTAATTAAAAAGTCATCTATATATCTAAAATATCTCCATAATTTGGAATTGAATGGATTGTTGTTCCATACATATCTGTTTCCAAAGATAGCCATACATATATTAGCGTACAAGTACAAGGGAAGGCCATGGGTACAACCATGGATTATTGTGTAAATGGGGCAAAATGTATGTAGGCTGCAGGAAAAGAACTACAAAAAGAATAGGGTATGAACACATAGAGAATATCAAGACAGGGTTTGACAAACATAGTGTTTCAAACCATTTCAACATCAAACATGGTAAAGACCACATAGGACTTACCATTAGAGCTCTGGAGCAGATTGCACCAGGCCCCTGTAGTAACAGAAGACTTCTTCTATTAAGAAAATGTGAAACCAAGTGGATTCATCGTTTAGAATGCCTTAAATCCAAAGGGTTAAATATAGACCTCGATCTTCAAGCCTTTATGAATTAAATCCAGTTCCCCTAAGCATAATTGGTGTGAGGTTCATCTACATATGTGGAAAAATTTCAACATAGAGTTTTCAAAAGAACAAATAGGGTATTTTTTTCAATTCGGGTTAAGTAGAATTAGAATTATAACTATTGCCTTTGTTCGCCATTATTGTATTATTGTTGTTTTTTGGTATCTATATGGTTATAGTTATATCTATTTTTAGAATGAAATGTGTACGTATTTCTCTATCTGGTGTGTTAGAAATTAGTAGCTTTCTATTTCTATTTCTATTGATTATCGCATGAGTATGCGTGTGTTTACAACAAATACTGTAATAGAAATATGAGCAGTGTTAATTGACATTGAATATATTAGTGTTTTATATATGGTCACTTGGTAAGATTTATAATCGCTACAAAATGTGGGCTGTTTCTGGACATGGATATTTCTGTAATTGATTAATCACCATTTGCGACATCCACCATAAGATTTTAACATATGCATTTTCAATAATTTTCTTGTTATATATTTTTAGTATATACATATATCTTCATCTAGTAACTTAATGATGACATTGGCTATGATGTTAAACTTATTGCATCTATTCACTACTTTGAAACAAATGTATTTAGTTGCTTCTAAAAGCTTTGGTAACTTAAAACCCGATATGATATGCTGACGAATGACTGATGTATGTGGTTACATCACAAAAGGCGGGTCTAATGGAACATTTAAAAATATCTGGGCAGGATTCCCGGGCATCTGACAATTTCATCAAGCCCTTGAGAAAGTCTATTTGTACACAGATGAAACGTTAGGGGAGGAGCTTTTACAGCAGTGGCAGGGACGCTTATACTTGTGAAGGACACTCCAGCTGCTGAGATTTCCAAAGTGGTAACCGGAGCCCGCGGGTCGGCATTCAGGGCACCTACAGGAGAGAGGATCCTCACAGAGAGCTGTCCTTCTTGATGTGACTGTTTTTCTTTTAAATCCTGTAAGTGCAATTTTGTCTTGCGTTTTATATGTTGTAATAAACAGAAGCTGTGAGTCATGGATGCGCTGTGTTTTCTTCTCATCCATGCAGATTTTCTTTTGTGAGGCCGCACACTGGTGTTTGCTCATAAACTGACAGCCGCTCTGTGCATACAGCAAATTTGTTAAGTGGAGATTACTACAGGTTTCCCACTACATCCGCATCTGATATTTGACATCTGATAGATCCTTATCTTTAAAGGAGAAAGTTACTTTTAGACTGAGCTAAGTGTTATCATTTGTATTGCCATCTGGACATTGTCTGCTACTATTGATACCTTTATCTGTTGTTCACGCAATACAGGGAGTGCAGAATTATTAGGCAAATGAGTATTTTGACCACATCATCCTCTTTATGCATGTTGTCTTACTCCAAGCTGTATAGGCTCGAAAGCCTACTACCAATTAAGCATATTAGGTGATGTGCATCTCTGTAATGAGAAGGGGTGTGGTCTAATGGCATCAACATCCTATATCAGGTGTGCATAATTATTAGGCAACTTCCTTTCCTTTGGCAAAATGGGTTAAAAGAAGGACTTGACAGGCTCAGAAAAGTCAAAAATAGTGAGATATCTTGCAGAAGGATGCAGCACTCTTAAAATTGCAAAGCTTCTGAAGCGTGATCATCGAACAATCAAGCGTTTCATTCAAAATAGTCAACAGGTTCGCAAGAAGCGTGTGGAAAAACCAAGGCGCAAAATAACTGCCCATGAACTGAGAAAAGTCAAGCGTGCAGCTGCCAAGATGCCACTTGCCACCAGTTTGGCCATATTTCAGAGCTGCAACATCACTGGAGTGCCCAAAAGCACAAGGTGTGCAATACTCAGAGACATGGCCAAGGTAAGAAAGGCTGAAAGACGACCACCACTGAACAAGACACACAAGCTGAAACGTCAAGACTGGGCCAAGAAATATCTCAAGACTGATTTTTCTAAGGTTTTATGGACTGATGAAATGAGAGTGAGTCTTGATGGGCCAGATGGATGGGCCCGTGGCTGGATTGGTAAAGGGCAGAGAGCTTCAGTCCGAATCAGACGCCAGCAAGGTGGAGGTGGAGTACTGGTTTGGGCTGGAATCATCAAAGATGAGCTTGTGGGGCCTTTTCGGGTTGAGGATGGAGTCAAGCTCAACTCCCAGTCCTACTGCCAGTTTCTGGAAGACATCTTCTTCAAGCAGTGGTACAGGAAGAAGTCTGCATCCTTCAAGAAAAACATGATTTTCATGCAGGACAATGCTCCATCACACGCGTCCAAGTACTCCACAGCGTGGCTGGCAAGAAAGGGTATAAAAGAAGAAAATCTAATGACATGGCCTCCTTGTTCACCTGATCTGAACCCCATTGAGAACCTGTGGTCCATCATCAAATGTGAGATTTACAAGGAGGGAAAACAGTACACCTCTCTGAACAGTGTCTGGGAGGCTGTGGTTGCTGCTGCACGCAATGTGATGGTGAACAGATCAAAACACTGACAGAATCCATGGATGGCAGGCTTTTGAGTGTCCTTGCAAAGAAAGGTGGCTATATTGGTCACTGATTTGTTTTTGTTTTGTTTTTGAATGTCAGAAATGTATATTTGTGAATGTTGAGATGTTATATTGGTTTCACTGGTAAAAATAAATAATTGAAATGGGTATATATTTGTTTTTTGTTAAGTTGCCTAATAATTATGCACAGTAATAGTCACCTGCACACACAGATATCCCCCTAAAATAGCTATAACTAAAAACAAACTAAAAACTACTTCCAAAACTATTCAGCTTTGATATTAATGAGTTTTTTGGGTTCATTGAGAACATGGTTGTTGTTCAATAATAAAATTAATCCTCAAAAATACAACTTGCCTAATAATTCTGCACTCCCTGTATATCTTTTGACCTAGAGTCACTTTTTTCTGTCAGGTAATAATATTGCGCTCTTTATTGTTTTCTTGTGTAGGTATTTTTTACTTTACTTATTGACCTAGCATGCTTATATGTCCCATAAATGATGATTTATTTACACTAGATGAAGCCTAGTGAGCAGCAAACCATATAAGAGACTAAAAGCTCATGGAGGATAGATGTTTGTATGTGGGGTACATATAAATTAAGTTCTGTATTCTTGATCTAAAAGTAGGAATTTAAAAATGTATTTCTGTTTTCATTGTTTTTGAAAAAATCATGTTCCTGTCCTGAATAAATAAACATTTTCTTGTCATATTTTTTGAGGTGCCTCCCTTTCTAGCAGTAAAGCAATACAATTTCCTTTTTTTAGCCAATGAGAATTAGTGCATAATTATTAGGCAACTTCCTTTCCTTTGGCAAAATGGGTTAAAAGAAGGACTTGACAGGCTCAGAAAAGTCAAAAATAGTGAGATATCTTGCAGAAGGATGCAGCACTCTTAAAATTGCAAAGCTTCTGAAGCGTGATCATCGAACAATCAAGCGTTTCATTCAAAATAGTCAACAGGTTCGCAAGAAGCGTGTGGAAAAACCAAGGCGCAAAATAACTGCCCATGAACTGAGAAAAGTCAAGCGTGCAGCTGCCAAGATGCCACTTGCCACCAGTTTGGCCATATTTCAGAGCTGCAACATCACTGGAGTGCCCAAAAGCACAAGGTGTGCAATACTCAGAGACATGGCCAAGGTAAGAAAGGCTGAAAGACGACCACCACTGAACAAGACACACAAGCTGAAACGTCAAGACTGGGCCAAGAAATATCTCAAGACTGATTTTTCTAAGGTTTTATGGACTGATGAAATGAGAGTGAGTCTTGATGGGCCAGATGGATGGGCCCGTGGCTGGATTGGTAAAGGGCAGAGAGCTTCAGTCCGAATCAGACGCCAGCAAGGTGGAGGTGGAGTACTAGTTTGGGCTGGAATCATCAAAGATGAGCTTGTGGGGCCTTTTCGGGTTGAGGATGGAGTCAAGCTCAACTCCCAGTCCTACTGCCAGTTTCTGGAAGACATCTTCTTCAAGCAGTGGTACAGGAAGAAGTCTGCATCCTTCAAGAAAAACATGATTTTCATGCAGGACAATGCTCCATCACACGCGTCCAAGTACTCCACAGCGTGGCTGGCAAGAAAGGGTATAAAAGAAGAAAATCTAATGACATGGCCTCCTTGTTCACCTGATCTGAACCCCATTGAGAACCTGTGGTCCATCATCAAATGTGAGATTTACAAGGAGGGAAAACAGTACACCTCTCTGAACAGTGTCTGGGAGGCTGTGGTTGCTGCTGCACGCAATGTGATGGTGAACAGATCAAAACACTGACAGAATCCATGGATGGCAGGCTTTTGAGTGTCCTTGCAAAGAAAGGTGGCTATATTGGTCACTGATTTGTTTTTGTTTTGTTTTTGAATGTCAGAAATGTATATTTGTGAATGTTGAGATGTTATATTGGTTTCACTGGTAAAAATAAATAATTGAAATGGGTATATATTTGTTTTTTGTTAAGTTGCCTAATAATTATGCACAGTAATAGTCACCTGCACACACAGATATCCCCCTAAAATAGCTATAACTAAAAACAAACTAAAAACTACTTCCAAAACTATTCAGCTTTGATATTAATGAGTTTTTTGGGTTCATTGAGAACATGGTTGTTGTTCAATAATAAAATTAATCCTCAAAAATACAACTTGCCTAATAATTCTGCACTCCCTGTATATCTTTTGACCTAGAGTCACTTTTTTCTGTCAGGTAATAATATTGCGCTCTTTATTGTTTTCTTGTGTAGGTATTTTTTACTTTACTTATTGACCTAGCATGCTTATATGTCCCATAAATGATGATTTATTTACACTAGATGAAGCCTAGTGAGCAGCAAACCATATAAGAGACTAAAAGCTCATGGAGGATAGATGTTTGTATGTGGGGTACATATAAATTAAGTTCTGTATTCTTGATCTAAAAGTAGGAATTTAAAAATGTATTTCTGTTTTCATTGTTTTTGAAAAAATCATGTTCCTGTCCTGAATAAATAAACATTTTCTTGTCATATTTTTTGAGGTGCCTCCCTTTCTAGCAGTAAAGCAATACAATTTCCTTTTTTTAGCCAATGAGAATTAGTAAGGAAGTACAAAACTAACATGGCAAAATATTGTGAACTGTTTATTGTTAAATGAAGGGCTCATGGGTAAGGTACTGCAATAATTTCTCCAGTTGTTCTTGCAAGAAACATATTGGGGAGGGCAGAGTAAATCTTTTGAATTCCCATTAAGAAGACACTGAAACCTGGATTTGCATTGCTTTTTTCACATTTGTCTGGGGATTTAAACTCTACCATTAATGTACATTTGTTGTCATATGAAATGCTCATGCACAAACACTTACATTGCATCTCCCTACAGTTAAACTTATTATGTCTAAAAAGTTAATTTATTTAGAAAGACAACTCTCCATGTCCTCTGCCAGGAGTCCCAATATCTCAATGTTTTCTTGTAGAGCAGTGTTTCTCAGTTCCCACCCACATATCACTCTAACTGGTTAGATTTTCAGGATATCTGAACCAGAGTACAGGGGAATAATCAGCTGATCATTAAGGAAGGTTATAATCCTGTTGTCACTTAAAGTAATCATGAAGATCTAGCCTCTTAGTGTGCCCTGAGGACTGGCATTGAAAAAATAATGTACTAGAACTTATACATTGACAGGGAGATCCAAAACATGTTTCAAATTGATATAATACTTTTATTTCAAGGTCCACTTATCTCACCTTTTCCAGAGAAAATCATATATTAAGCTACTGATGAACTGTCAGTTAAGGTTTAATCTACTCAGGCAAGTGACTGATAAAAGTGTATTCAAAGCTCCTTCAGGAACACCTAAAAATTTCTCTGTCCCACTCCCCCACTGGGATGTTTTTATCTGCTGCTGTCCTATTCGATTTTTTTTTTTATTTTTATTTTTTATTTGAATAATCTTTTAGTGAGGTTTTGCAAAATTACACGGAATAACATACAGACAGAGAATATTCAAGCATAAAATTACAATATTCAGGTATAATAAGTTTGCACACATCAATTAATGAAATATACAATTTGTAATCTGTCCGTATTATTCTGAAACCTCGTTATGTTAATAAACAATAGCTTATAACCATATCTATTGGACTGGCCTCCAGAGGCCATCGGATGTAGGAAATATACATGAACATGATAGCTACTTTAAAGATCCAAAGTAAGTGTTAAATAGTAGAAATAGAAAAAAATAAAAAAATTGCATCAGCGGGTAAGCACTGCTTGGGGTAATGAGAAATAAGAAAATTAGTATTATATGTATGGCCCCTTTTGGACCATGATACATTACAGACAATATTAAACGTGTATGGTAAAGATAAATGTTTACTTTTTTTACGATGCATCTAGTGAACTGCAATATAATGAAAAAAAGCTTTAGGTAAAAGAGATAGCATTACCGTGTTGTTTAAAATGGTACTTAATGTAGGAGGGTATCTGTAGCATAGGATCACTTTTAGGTCTTATGATCCCAAATTAAATCAATGTAAGACGTGCAGGGGTATCTGACTACTTACTATACTGGTATAAGATAATGAAAGTTGTCTTTAAACTGTACTAGACATGGGTTAGTTATCATATTATTAGGGGACGTTACTCATTTGTATAGCGATTGAACTCATGAAATATAAGAATGTAGTTATATGGTCATGGCATGGAGTGGGGGGATCTTTTGTATATTTCTGCTATGTGAGTCATTTTCATGAAGTGTGGATAACTACCAACTAAACGAAGTGTGGATCTTGTGTCACATATCAAGCCTGAAATACCTCCCTGTTTTATCAATATATAAATGCCATGCTGCCAGGCCGCTGGCTGCATGGCGAGATGTGATATAAAGGGAAGTTTCAGTAAGACAACGAGAGTGTTAGAGCTGTCCACATTTTTATGACTCAAGCTAAATAACATTAACAAAGGTCAATAAATTCATAACTGAACTTGGAAATAAACAGTGACTAATATCTGCTGTAGCTTGCATCCCTTTAGGAGTGGATTAAACCTGTACCGTGAAAGGTCATATAGAGCCCAATTGGGTAGCCTAAAGACAGGTATCTAATCTACATATCTATAAATACTTTAATGCATGTATTAGCAAATTATAACTTGTTCCCCCTCATATCAAGCTACCCTGGTATAATTAGAGTGTTATTACATTATATAAGAAGAGAGTATATTAATGAAGTTAACCTCAAGAATTAAGCTAGAGTCCATGGCCCCTATTTAAGAATACGCTCGCCATATTCAGCATTGCACCAGCAGCTCACAAGAGCTGCTGGTGCAACACTGCCCCCAGCAGACTTGTGGCCAATGGGCCGCCAGCAGGGGGGTGTCAATCAACCCAATCGTACTCGATCGGGTTGATTTCCGGCGATGTCTGTCCGCCTGCTTAGAGCAGGCGGACAGGTTATGGAGCAGCGGTCTTTGTGACCGCTGCTTCATAACTGCTGTTTCTGGTGAGCCTGCAGGCTCGCCAGATACACGGGGCATCAAGCTCCATTCAGAGCTTAATAGATAGGCCCCTATTGCTGTACGTGGGTGATGAGATGAGTTGCAAATAGGTGTAGCAGTTTGTACCACAGTTCAATCAGGTACCGCATGATTTACAGAGCTGATTCCTGTGCTCTACTGAACATGAGAGTAGAAGTCCCCTTCAGAATGATAAAACATTGGACACATGTGGTGAAAGGTACACCTTGGTCCCACAACCAAAACCATACCCTCAAGTGTGTTTTGCCCCAGGATTTCCAAATAGGCTCATGATCTGTTGCTATTGAGCTATAGTTGTTGCACTGTTTAGAGTCCCACTTGCACTGCAGGGTAATATTTAGGTAGTAACTATGTCCCGTCTTATCCTCAGGATATCTCTTGAGCTTGTCGCTTGATTTGAAAGGAAGGGGCTTCCCCCTCAGTGTGAGGCACTTCAGGTGACTCGCGTCGATGTCCGTCTTATGGAAGCATGGAGGGGAAGCTTTTGTTTCTATCAGAGGATAAGGCTCTGTAGTGGACTCGCTCATTGCATACGGGGTAACATTTTCCCTAGGCAAGTGCCTCTGCAGATTGAACAAAGCCGGATCATCTGGGCTGGCACTAGGCACTCTCTCAGCTTTCATGGGGTGGGTACAAGAAAATGTCAGCCTGATTACCTCCGTGAGTGCCACTGTTTGGCGATACAGCCGTTCTGTCAATGCGATAAGTAAGTCACTGGGACTGAATTCCATGACGGATTCTGTATAGTGAAATCAGAGGTATCACTTATGATCTGATATACCTCAAAAAATGTCACGGTAATGTTTGTGGATTATTGCAGTATGATGTTGATTGCTTTTTCCTGGATGACCGGGGGTATAGCAAGTTACGCTGTAGGCCGCCTGTGCTTTTTGATGGTCAATATTGGGGCTCCAAGTAAGTTAGCTCACACAATAATTATAAATTCCATGCAGTATCATTTGGAGAAGCTTTTGTTTGGCAGATAAGAGAACGATGCCACTTATATCCCTAGATAAACAGCAGATTATTTAGATGTCTCTAGGAGCTCCAAATTTTCTGTGTTATTATGACTGCTGCTTGGACATGCTCCCCCCTATTAGATTTATTTATAGCCAATATTCCAGTACTGACATTTTCCATATAGTTGGAAGTTTCAACGGGTAACATCAGCTATTTCAAATAACAAAGTAAAAATAAATGATCTAAAAGAAAATTTGAATCATACCTTACATCAAAGGACAAGTGATGTGCAATTGATAGCACATAGTGCGCAAAGAATAGATGGGGAAAAAAAGTTAACCAGCAAATCTTAACACAGCTTTTTTAAGGCACCCTATACTTTTAATGGATAGTGCAGAGCGCACTATTAGTGCTCATATTTCAAGGGGTATTTACTTAATTGTCTGCCAATAGCACGCATTCCCTCAATGTGGGGGTTTGAGCTGTAAGACTCATCACATCCAATGTGACAAGAATGTCTTCCTCAGCTACTGTCACTTGTTCAAGTAGTTTCAATAATATATCAAGATTGATTATATTTGAGCTAACTGCTTCAGAGGTTTGCTCTTTATCAATGAGATGGTTGGAGTGAGTCAATGTTTACACATTGCTATGGCAACAAAATTTCAGAATAGTACCATTATTAGTTAGTGCAGATCGAGTGGATCAGATATAATAAAATGTTGAAAATTGTCTAGAGAATATTCATCCAGTACTGTAGTGTACATTACCATTCTTTTATTGATAATATGTTTGATTATTTGATATGTTTTTATTACACTGTTGGTTATATGTTTACAGATGCCGGCTTCAGGTCACGCAGTGGATGATGTAATTTCCTGTAGCAGGAGATGGCGTCCAACTGTGCTTGGCACAGAGACTTTTGTTTAGCTATAGGAGCACAATGGGGTGAGTACTTTGTGTATAACTTTTTGTCTGTAGATGGAGATAAAACCCGAAATGTCACTTAAGTTATTACAAGTCAAGAAGAGTGCTTCCTGCTTTGTTGAATAGTGTCTATATCTTGAACGCACTCTGGGCAGTTAAAAAATAATGTTACTGGGAGTGCAGGCCCGTTGAACTGTATGTATATATATATATTCAATGTTTTATTCGGTTAATAAAAAAATAAAAAAAAGGTTACAAACAGCTTCAGGTAGAATAACTCTGTCTGACAAGTTTCGCCAGATGGCCTTAATCATAGACATGCTATTGGTTAAAACACTTAAAAATATGCAGCTGTCTTACTACTGGATACCCCTTAATCGTGTGACTAAAGGTGTGTACAACTTAAATTAACCATTGCCTGTTCTCTTTATAGAGAAGATTAAAGAGAAAATATATAAATTGTGAATTCCACTTCTTGAAACAAGCAAGCAACAAATACATTAAGCTTTATATCAAACTTTCATAAAAAAACAACAGTTTTGTCAAAAGGAATAAACTTATATAGATAGCTATGTCCATATGTTTTTTTAGTTGTTAACACAGCTTATTGTTCTGCTTCTGGTTAAATGTAAAAAATATTTCAATATACATCAAGTTTTTATCTTTTTGAGAAAGGTATAGATAATCATTGCATTGATAATTGTTCATCTGGTTACACTTTAGTCTGGATCCTAACTATATCTAACAAGTATATTGGGCAGTTGTCTATAATGCCAAGACACATAACATTACATTGTTTAAATAGAGTAGCATACAGTGGATAGTATTAATTTTAAAAATGACAAATGTGGGGGCGGAGCCAACCGCTGGGGTGATAGGATGCACATAGCAAGAGCTCCTGCATAAATTTCTCAATCTTGGGACTTTTTATATGAAATAACTTCAATATTTTTGATCAACACCTATCACCCTGGCAGAACTCTTCCTGTGTAATGCTACTACAGAGATCTGAAGCAACAGCTAAAGGTACGGCTCTCATCTTGCTCCTTTGTATAACCATGAGGTTGTCGAGGTTTTTGGCCTACACATACTCTAATCCCCTGGCCGGGACCCTCGGCAATGCTACTACAGATGAACTCTCTTCCGGTTGCAAAGTATCAGAGTCCAGCTGTGTACCACCGCTCACACTCCCGGAACCCCAATCACAGGGACTCACCAGCTCATTTTTGTTGGGGACAAGGTGTCTTGACGCTGTGTCTGCTCTACCACGTGAGTCCATGGCTGACCGGAGACTCATTACTCTGGGAGATCCTGCTGATTACTTAAATTTGGAAGAGCCCCTTGATCCTACAAGGCAGATCGGGGAGTACGCAATGTCTAAACGCCCTCAAGAGATGCCATACCGAATGCCTAACCGACAAAAGATAGACTCGGTCCTGAAGTTCTATGTTAAAAGCAAGGAGATGGGTCTCAATATTATGCTGCAACTAATGGTTAATCTTTTGTCTGGGACTCTGCCACACTCATTGGAGTTTATGCCTCGATTAACCGTTACATACAATAACCTACAAATATGTGTACCAGCAACGGAGAACCACATGTTCCTAAGATGCAGAATTAGTTAACCCTGTTTGGTGAAATATCTTTGCATCCATATTTTGCATGATGCTAATTACACCGCTCATTTGATTGCTGAGTTAGCAGAGATATGGATATTACAGTTGGACACAAACAGTCTTTGCCGCATCTGTACAAACAAACTGTAAAAAGCGCCAAACACTATAACCTTATAGTATTGCTTAATAAACCAAATCCAAATGATGTTTTTAAATCATTAAAGATTGCATATACATTCCAATAATATAAAGGCATTCAATGCAAAGAATAGATAATAGAAAAAAACTTCCTACTTTCTTGCAGGTAATGTCTCTTTAAATGCTTGTTTGCAAATGTCCAAATGTAAAAACGATTCACTTTTTTTCTCCTGTGCAGCTCCTTCTAAATCACTGGTACACAAAGGGTTGGTTAACCCACCAGGGAGGCCGATTGTATCGGGAATAGGAGGATTAACAACGAAATTATCCGAATATGTTGATCACATTTTAAAACCACTAGTTCCAGTTTTACGATCATATGTACGAGATACCCCACACATCCTAAACCTATTGGAAGGTACTACATGGAAGGATGATTTTTTATGGGTCACAATGGATGTGAGTTCATTATATACCTCTATCCCTCACGATTTAGGCATAACAGCGGTTATATATTTTTTAAACAAATGTGGTTTCATTAATGATACACAGAAATGGTTTCTAGTAGAGTCTATTAGATTTATCCTAACAAAGAACTATTTTATTTTTAATAATAGGTACTATATTCAGAAAAGGGGTACCGCAATGGGTACAAAATTTGCCCCAAATTATGCAAATCTTTATATGGGGTGGTGGGAGGACTTGTATGTTTACAATGAAGAGAACCCCTACAAAGAAAACATTATAAAGTGGTATCGCTATATTGATGATGTGCTAATTATCTGGCAAGGGAGCCATGAGAGCTTGAATAATTTTTTAGTGTATGTAAATAGGAACATGATGAACCTAAAATTCACTATGGAAGCAAACAAAGATCTAATCACCTTCTTGGATCTAGAAATTGCCCAAGAGAATGGGAGAGTGTACACTAAACTTTATCGTAAACCCACAGATACAAATGGATATCTACATGCGCAAAGCAGACATCATGGGAAGTGGATACAAAACATTCCTCTTGGGCAGTTTCAAAGAGCCAAACGCAATTGCTCTAAAACACGAGACTTCATACAGGAGTCAGAAACAATAAATAACAGATTTTTAGCAAAAGGTTATCCTGAAGATATGTTAATGGGTGCTTTCGAAAAGGTAAAAAAGATGGATAGGAATACTCTACTTAACAAGACAGATAGAAATATCCATGAAAAGAAAGAACAGAAACGAGAAGTACAGCTTGTAACAAAATATAATAGAGTATCTAAGGAAATTGAAGGAGCAGTGAAAAAATTCTGGCCTATCCTTATGCAAGATTCAATCCTCAAAGATACAATAAGTGATAGAGGACAGGTAGTTTTTAAAAGGAACATGAATTTAAGGAATCGTATCAGCCCCAGTATGCTAAAAGCAGAAACAGATTTGAATTGGTTAAATAAAGCATCTTGTGGCTTTTATAAATGTGGAAGATTGGGCTGCACTTGTTGTGAACACATAGACAAAAATAATAAACACTTTGGGAAAGAAGGAAATGAATTTGAGCATAAAATTAATGAATTGATGAATTGCAAAACCAAATATGTAGTATATATGTTGAAGTGTCCATGTAATAGGTTTTACATAGGGCGCACTAAACGCCCTGTGAAAACAAGGTTTAGCGAACACCTTAGGAACATAGAAAATGGGCTGACAACACATGGTTTGTCAGCTCATTTTTCAGAAATACATAATAAAGATGGGACAGGGCTCAGTATTAGGGCTATTGAGTGTGCTAGAAATGAGATTAGGGGGGGGAATAAGCTTCTTAAACTTAGGCAACGTGAGACCTACTGGATCCATAAATTGGACACTATGGAACCAGTGGGTCTCAATAGGGAAATTGATCTAGCAGCTTTTATAGAAGAATAGAGTATATGCATATTAATTAATTATGAGGAAGTACATATAGTCTTTTAGGTTCTTTAACGTCTATGAACTAATTTTTAACTGTACAAAATGAACTTTTTTAATTATTCTGTTTAATGCACGATTTTTTTTGTATTTGGCTCTAGTAGGCAAGAAAGTATTGAACACATAGCTTCGTTCTAAATGGCATCAATTTTCTTATATACATGCATACATTTAATCTTTTTATTTTAATGTATTTCGCATTTTATATATATGGGTTTATTATTTTTTTTATTTATTTTTTTTATATAGGTTTACTTACTAAATTCATTCATTTTTTTATAGTGAAAAATAATGGTACATATATTAAATTGAAGTAGATATGTATATATATAAATTGATATCATATGTCCCCTTTGGAAATTTATTATTGAAAATGTAGTATTGTTATTATAATGTTAGCATGCATTTATGTACAGATAGATACATTTTGTAGTAAAGAGAAAGGATTTAATCTTATTTTTTGTATTTTGTATTAAGTTATTCTAATGTGCATATATAGAATAGAACACTTGTATCAAGCCAATGCATAAACCAATGTGATATGTTATGGGAACGCTGTAGTGCATCACTATACATAGGAATAGTATAAAAAGGACATCACAAGGAGGAGTGGGCATAAGCCTCTGACGAAGCGGGAGGAGTCCCGCGAAACGCGTAAGGCCACGCCCACACGCACACGCTGAGTGACGCTACAATCCCTCCAGGTCAGGAGAATCTGTTGCCGGCTACACAGATTGAACCACCGCAGGAGGGAAATCTTTTGTTGTTAAAGACACCGAGACTGAACAGTCACTATTAGATGAACCAGCAAGGTGAAATTGGACATTGGAAAAGAGTATAGTAACATCTATACAAGACGCTGATACATACCTCATATTGTTTGAGGGTTTGTTTTGTGAGTTTGTTTTTTGTCATTAATAAATTGTTATTTTTTAATCTGACATACTGCACAATGATCTGTTCTTTGTTTTTTTCCCTGCGCTCCATGTTTTTTTCCTTTTAGTTTGCCGCATCTGTATTGTTATTAACAGTGAATCTGCTAAAACAACTTGTGTTATTGAGGGTGTTTATTTAGTTCTTGTTTTAATTTCGGTTTAGTTGTGCTTAAATGTGCTCATTACATTTGTTAGTCATACTATACACTAGATGATTGTACATATCTCTCCTATATCCTGCTATCTAATATCTGTTCACTTGGAGGTGAGCCTTATATTCCTTTATATATTTATATCCTGATACACTATAGCAACATACCTAGAGGTGATACTGCTGTTTAAACTTTGGCTATTATTTCATGGAGTTATGTGTATACAACAACTATGAAGGGCTCCTTAATTTCAGTATGGTCAATTAATTACCAGATGGAACTAGTTTAGTTAGCCCAGGAAACTACTACTATTAGTGAACCTACTCTTCATTTTATAAGTGGTCCCTGTAACCATGAGTCCCCTCCCTAATCTTAACAGCATAGGCAACCCAAGTATTCTTGTCTTTCGAGCTCCTTTAATACCGCTGTCCCTTGGTAACGAAACTCTTTTCATATATAATATAGTCGTGGTATTGGGGACTCTGTTATTTGTCCTTGGCACTTTGTGAGTGCGGGCATGCCATTAGAGCCTCCATTAAGTAAGTGAAGTAACTTCCCCATTATATGTCTTGAAGCATGGTGGTCTTGGGATATTCCTCCTATTAATTTGTGGTGTAGGGGTTGTGGGCCCCGTCGACACCGGCCGAGGTGGCGCGGGCCTATGTCCTTCCTCAAATACGAGCAGATCATAGTATATCCCTGCTCATCCTTTCTTTTTTATTAGCCAAGGAACCTGAATCTAAAGGTAAAAGTTTTAATATTTTTGTGTCGCCTCCATCTTAAACTGCTAGGGCCACTAATTGCATATCCCAAATGTTCCACAGGGCTTCCAAAATCTGACAAGGGGCCCAGAGGAGTCCAGCATCCTCCAGTAAATCCCTTATAGTAAATCATTTCAATTTTTTGAACGTAATTTCTGTTGCCTATCTCATTCTAACCACCACCTCCCCCCCCCCCACACATAATGAACCTCCTAGTTTAGGAGGGCTACATCAGTGGCTTTTCTTGTCTATGCCGCAACCGTTCCTATTTTCCTAATATCTATTTCTCCACAACAATATAGCGTTGCCTCTACCCATCATACCTAGCTCAGCAGGGCTGACTAACATAACGTAATAATTGCGTCTACAACATTAAAGTATTTCCCAATTGCCTTCTTCAAAGCTGTTAAGCCCATGATAGGGCCCAATGGTGACCCATTATATCAGTTAGAAGGCTTCAATATTAAGTCTATACTAAGATTAACATTTAAGGTCTTTATATGACCCATGAGCAGTCTATTAAAATAGGTGTAACCTTCAAGTGTTGATATATTTTTTAGGTTTGAGGCCCGATTGTGTCTTCTCAAAAGGTTGTGAAGGTTTAAAATATTTGTCTTGGCATGTATTTGAATTGTTTTTCTCTTTTCTGCAGCATTTATTCGTACTAATTGATTTGTGTCATATAGATTGCAGATACTGATTGTTACTAGTGCAACCTGTTATAAGCAATATGTAAGATGTAACCTGTAACAAGCAATTTCAAACTGTCATTGTATAATGCTGCAATTCCCTGTTTGTATGCCGAATCAATACCTCAATAAAAAAATTAAACACAAAAAAAATAATTGACAAATGTAACACCTTTTCCAATTGATATATACAGTATATCATATCGTCTCTCCTTAAAGTAAATACAGTGTATAAAATAAAAATAAAAAACACGTCATTATATGAGTGATCCCAATGATAAAAATTGTGTATATTGGTGCGGATCATGGCAAATATAAGTGGCTTTTATAGTAATTTCTAGTCATTTATGACCACCATAGATATCGGAGTAAATTGGATAGAGACACTACTCTACCATCAGATATTAACAATGGTTATTTTTCCCAAAAATATATGATATCATAGGTTGAGTTGTACCTAATATTGACCCGGGTGACCAGAGTGAAGATCCAAAAAGCCTCTCTATTAAGTAGTAATTTGTTCATTTCACCACCCATTTTGGGTTTTCTTATACTTTCAATTATCATCCACTTGAAAGTGGAATTGGAACTAGCATTTTCCAAAATAAAGTGTTTAGCCAATTCTGAGAATGCATGCAATCTTTTGATGTCAGAGAGGGGTTGTCAGATCCTCTCTCTGGCCTCTCTGGATGTACACCCCACGTACTGTTTTGTGGAGCAAGTACACCATGCCATATAAATTACAATTTTTTCTCTACAGTTGATACAACTTTCCAATTTGTACTCTTTGTTGGTCATTTTAGATTTAAAGGTATCCCCTCTGTGGATAAAGCTGCATGGGATACAGGGACCAAAACCACATCTGTACATCCCCTTTGAGGTTAGCCATGAACTTCTATTAGAGTCAGCAGGCAAATCACTAGGTGAAAGGATGTTACCCAAAGTGATACCTTGTTTGTAGGAGAACCTACAACCATATGGGGCCAGCTGCTTGCATGGGTAGATGTCTCCTTATAAAATTGCAGATTTCATTGTAATCTGTAGTGTATTGTGGGACAAATGTAACTGGTTCCATGCCACAATCACCAATCTTACTTGATCCCGAAACTGCCTGTTTTGGCCTGTCACTCAGCAGATCCTCTCTATTCAGAGTATGAATCTGTTCTTTTGCTTTTTTAATAACATCTCCTTTATAACCTCTTTCAAAGAGTCTCGTGGTCAGTTCTTTACTCTGTTTGGTATAGTCTACATTATCTGAAAATTTCCTTTTCGTTCTAATGAACTAGCCTTTTGCTATTGACTGTGGTACACTCATAGGGTGGTTACTCTTGCCATGTAAGAGAGTGTTCTTTGAAATTGGTTTTCTATAGATAGTTGTATCCACTCTTCTAGTTTTATCATTAGACCTCAAAACCAGGTCCAAGTAGGGTATAGTATTTTTATTTGTTTCAAACGTGAATTTAAGATCCCAAGAATTCAGATTGAGAAGTCGCACAAATTCCACCATGTCATCATTGTCACCAGTCCACACAAAAATTAGGTTGTCAATGAATCTATAATATGACTTAATTAGACACATAAATATTACTATCTCCAAAAATATGGGTCAATTCCCCCCAGCCCATAGTCAAATTTGCATAAGAGGGGGCAAATGTTGCCCCCATGGTGGTACCCCTTATCTGAAGATAGTAAAGGCCATCAAATCTAAAATAATTATGAGAAAGTAGAAACTGTGTGATTCTCAATATGAAGTTGATAAAACTTGGTGTATAGGCTGTATCCCTTTGCAAAAAGAACTTAAGAGCACCAATCCCCATTTTGTGCAGAATTGAGGAATACAGGAACACCACATCTACAGATAACCAACTGTAGTGTGGTTCCCAAACAAAATTATCAAGAATCTGCAATAAATGCTTGGTATCCCTGCTATAGCTGCACAAGTTGGGGACTAAAGGTTGGAGTAAACTATCCAGTCATTTTAACAGGGGTTTGCACAGGGAACCAATACCTGAAAAGATAGGATGTCCCTTTACCTCTACTAGGCCTAGATTTAGAGTTCGGCGGTAAAAGGGCTGTTAACGCTCCGCGGGTTTTTTTCTGGCCGCACCATAAATTTAACTCTGGTATCGAGAGTTCAAACAAATGCTGCGTTAGGCTCCAAAAAAGGAGCGTAGAGCATTTTTACCGCAAATGCAACTCTCGATACCAGAGTTGCTTACGGACGCGGCCGGCCTCAAAAACGTGCTCGTGCACGATTCTCCCATAGGAAACAATGGGGCTGTTTGAGCTGAAAAAAAACCTAACACCTGCAAAAAAGCAGCGTTCAGCTCCTAACGCAGCCCCATTGTTTCCTATGGGGAAACACTTCCTACGTCTGCACCTAACACTCTAACATGTACCCCGAGTCTAAACACCCCTAACCTTACACTTATTAACCCCTAATCTGCCGCCCGCGCTATCGCTGACCCCTGCATTACACTTTTAACCCCTAATCTGCCGCTCCGTAAACCGCCGCCACCTACGTTATCCCTATGTACCCCTAATCTGCTGCCCTAACATCACCGACCCCTATGTTATATTTATTAACCCCTAATCTGCCCCCCACAACGTCGCCGACACCTGCCTACACTTATTAACCCCTAATCTGCCGAGCGGACCTGAGCGCTACTATAATAAAGTTATTAACCCCTAATCCGCCTCACTAACCCTATCATAAATAGTATTAACCCCTAATCTGCCCTCCCTAACATCGCCGACACCTACCTTCAATTATTAACCCCTAATCTGCCGACCGGAGCTCACCGCTATTCTAATAAATGTATTAACCCCTAAAGCTAAGTCTAACCCTAACACTAACACCCCCCTAAGTTAAATATAATTTTTATCTAACGAAATAAATTAACTCTTATTAAATAAATGATTCCTATTTAAAGCTAAATACTTACCTGTAAAATAAATCCTAATATAGCTACAATATAAATTATAATTAT
Source organism: Bombina bombina (assembly GCF_027579735.1). NCBI lineage: Eukaryota > Metazoa > Chordata > Amphibia > Anura > Bombinatoridae > Bombina > Bombina bombina. The sequence goes on from NC_069500.1 coordinate 959,600,575, forward strand.
ATTATAGCTATTTTAGGATTAATATTTATTTTACAGGCAACTTTGTAATTATTTTAACCAGGTACAATAGCTATTAAATAGTTAAGAACTATTTAATAGTTACCTAGTTAAAATAATAACAAATTTACCTGTAAAATAAATCCTAACCTAAGATATAATTAAACCTAACACTACCCTATCAATAAAATAATTAAATAAACTACCTACAATTACCTACAATTAACCTAACACTACACTATCAATAAATTAATTAAACACAATTGCTACAAATAAATAAAATTAAATAAACTATCTAAAGTACAAAAAATAAAAAAGAACTAAGTTACAGAAAATAATAAAATATTTACAAAGATAAGAAAAATATTACAACAATTTTAAACTAATTACACCTACTCTAAGCCCCCTAATAAAATAACAAAGCCCCCCAAAATAAAAAATTCCCTACCCTATTCTAAAATACAAATATTACAAGCTCTTTTACCTTACCAGCCCTGAACAGGGCCCTTTGCGGGGCATGCCCCAAGAATTTCAGCTCTTTTGCCTGTAAAAAAAAACATACAATACCCCCCCCCCCCAACATTACAACCCACCACCCACATACCCCTAATCTAACCCAAACCCCCCTTAAATAAACCTAACACTACCCCCCTGATGATCTTCCTACCTTGTCTTCACCATGCCAGGTTCACCGATCCGTCCTGGCTCCAAGATCTTCATCCAACCCAAGCGGGGGCTAGACATCCACTGAAGAAGTCCAGAAGAGGGTCCAAAGTCTTCCTCCTATCCGGCAAGAAGAGGACATCCGGACCGGCAAACATCTTCTCCAAGCGGCATCTTCTATCTTCTTCCATCCGATGACGACCGGCTCCATCTTGAAGACCTCCAGCGCGGATCCATCCTCTTCTTCCGACGACTAGACGACGAATGACGGTTCCTTTAAGGGACGTCATCCAAGATGGCGTCCCTCGAATTCCGATTGGCTGATAGGATTCTATCAGCCAATCGGAATTAAGGTAGGAATTTTCTGATTGGCTGATGGAATCAGCCAATCAGAATCAAGTTCAATCCGATTGGCTGATCCAATCAGCCAATCAGATTGAGCTCGCATTCTATTGGCTGATCGGAACAGCCAATAGAATGCGAGCTCAATCTGATTGGCTGATTGGATCAGCCAATCGGATTGAACTATATTCTGATTGGCTGATTCCATCAGCCAATCAGAAAATTCCTACCTTAATTCCGATTGGCTGATAGAATCCTATCAGCCAATCGGAATTCGAGGGACGCCATCTTGGATGACGTCCCTTAAAGGAACCGTCATTCGTCGTCTAGTCGTCGGAAGAAGAGGATGGATCCGCGCTGGAGGTCTTCAAGATGGAGCCGGTCGTCATCGGATGGAAGAAGATAGAAGATGCCGCTTGGAGAAGATGTTTGCCGGTCCGGATGTCCTCTTCTTGCCGGATAGGAGGAAGACTTTGGACCCTCTTCTGGACTTCTTCAGTGGATGTCTAGCCCCCGCTTGGGTTGGATGAAGATCTTGGAGCCAGGACGGATCGGTGAACCTGGCATGGTGAAGACAAGGTAGGAAGATCATCAGGGGGGTAGTGTTAGGTTTATTTAAGGGGGGTTTGGGTTAGATTAGGGGTATGTGGGTGGTGGGTTGTAATGTTGGGGGGGGGTATTGTATGTTTTTTTTTACAGGCAAAAGAGCTGAAATTCTTGGGGCATGCCCCGCAAAGGGCCCTGTTCAGGGCTGGTAAGGTAAAAGAGCTTGTAATATTTGTATTTTAGAATAGGGTAGGGAATTTTTTATTTTGGGGGGCTTTGTTATTTTATTAGGGGGCTTAGAGTAGGTGTAATTAGTTTAAAATTGTTGTAATATTTTTCTTATCTTTGTAAATATTTTATTATTTTCTGTAACTTAGTTCTTTTTTATTTTTTGTACTTTAGATAGTTTATTTAATTTTATTTATTTGTAGCAATTGTGTTTAATTAATTTATTGATAGTGTAGTGTTAGGTTAATTGTAGGTAATTGTAGGTAGTTTATTTAATTATTTTATTGATAGGGTAGTGTTAGGTTTAATTATATCTTAGGTTAGGATTTATTTTACAGGTAAATTTGTTATTATTTTAACTAGGTAACTATTAAATAGTTCTTAACTATTTAATAGCTATTGTACCTGGTTAAAATAATTACAAAGTTGCCTGTAAAATAAATATTAATCCTAAAATAGCTATAATATAATTATAATTTATATTGTAGCTATATTAGGATTTATTTTACAGGTAAGTATTTAGCTTTAAATAGGAATTATTTATTTAATAAGAGTTAATTTATTTCGTTAGATAAAAATTATATTTAACTTAGGGGGGTGTTAGTGTTAGGGTTAGACTTAGCTTTAGGGGTTAATACATTTATTAGAATAGCGGTGAGCTCCGATCGGAAGATTAGGGGTTAATAATTGAAGGTAGGTGTCGGCGATGTTAGGGAGGGCAGATTAGGGGTTAATACTATTTATGATAGGGTTAGTGAGGCGGATTAGGGGTTAATAACTTTATTATAGTAGCGCTCAGGTCCGCTCGGCAGATTAGGGGTTAATAAGTGTAGGTAGGTGTCGGCGACGTTGTGGGGGGCAGATTAGGGGTTAATAAATATAACATAGGGGTCGGCGATGTTAGGGGTAGCAGATTAGGGGTACATAGGGATAACGTAGGTGGCGGCGATTTGCGGTCGGAAGATTAGGGGTTAATTATTTTAAGTAGCTTGCGGCGACGTTGTGGGGGGCAAGTTAGGGGTTAATAGATATAATACAGGGGTCGGCGGTGTTAGGGGCAGCAGATTAGGGGTACATAAGTATAACGTAGGTGGCGGTCGGCAGATTAGGGGTTAAAATTTTTAATCGAGTGGCGGCGATGTGGGGGGACCTCGGTTTAGGGGTACATAGGTAGTTTATGGGTGTTAGTGTACTTTAGGGTACAGTAGTTAAGAGCTTTATAAACCGGCGTTAGCCAGAAAGCTCTTAACTCCTGCTATTTTCAGGCGGCTGGAATCTTGTCGTTAGAGCTCTAACGCTCACTGCAGAAACGACTCTAAATACCAGCGTTAGAAAGATCCCATTGAAAAGATAGGCTACGCAAATGGCGTAGGGGGATCTGCGGTATGGAAAAGTCGCGGCTGTAAAGTGAGCGTTAGACCCTTTAATCACTGACTCCAAATACCAGCGGGCGCCCAAAACCAGCGTTAGGAGCCTCTAACGCTGGTTTTGACGGCTACCGCCGAACTCTAAATCTAGCCGCTAGTGATTTATGGACTTTGGGTAATATATGGAAGATAGGTATTATTGGTTGTCGTACAAGTAAATAGTCATGAGATTTATGATCAATGTGGCCTAACTCTAGACCAGTGGTTCTCAACCAAAGTGAGCTCAAGGCCCAGTAAATTTTAGCTAGACATGTCCAGGGCCCGGTAGTTGTGTGTATATATATATATAAGCAGTAGGGGCGGGCTGATCAGCCAAGCAAATAGGACCTGGGCCGAACTACCAGCAAGTAAGGGGGCCCACAAATGGCATCTCCACAGATCCTGGTGCATTCCTTAAGCTGGAGTTTTCAATTGCCCTATCAGTAACTAAGCAAGTAAGTGTGGGTTTAGTGGGGGCCCTGGTGGGGGTCTGTCACTGTGAGGGCCATGGAGTGTGGGGTCTGGCCCTGGAGGTTGGGTGCCCTTTCTCTGGACCTTAATGTTGGGGGGCCTGGCTCTGGAAGTTGAGGGGCTTGTTGGGGGCAGGTCAGGGAGGCTACCATGTTCATTTGCATAAAATGTAATACATTTTGGTCAGTGTGAGACAGTCTTCCTGGGGCCTTGATTGGTCTCAGTCTGCCCCTGGTGTGCAGTGGGGTAAGAGTGTGCAGTGGGGGCATGACAGGTCGGGGCCCACCAGCAGGGCTATCACGGCCCGGTACTGGGCCACGGCTCGGCTGTTGAGAAACCAGGCTCTAGACCATCATCTAGCAGGGACCTCAATTCTCTCATGAAAGTAGATGTAGGGTCACCTGGGAGAGACCTGTAGTCTTCACGTTATTTAAATTGAGCAAAATTTCATTTTTGTAAGATATTTTATCCCACACTACTATACCTCCTCCTTTGTCCGCTGTTTTAATCACCAATCGGTCATTATTTTTTTATGACTCAATCGCCAACCTCTCTTCTTTGGTAAGATTAAGGGGGGCCTCACTGGGTTTCTGCAACAAAGCTACTAGATCTGCCTCTATCCTTTTTTGAAAATTGACAATAATGTTTCCTCTAGTTTGAACAGGGTAAAATATTGATTTGCGCTTAAAGCCTCTGTGTGAATTGATACTCTGTAAATCTTGATCACTTTCCCTCTCCAGACTCAAAAAATTCTGCATATCTTCTAATTCGGAGAATTCAAAAGGGGAAAACCCCTACGAGAAATATCCTCATCAGTAATAACTGTACTGGTTTCCTCATTAGTTAATGTATGTCCCTTAAAGTGTTTTCTTAGGGTAAAATTACGGATTAACTTATTGACATCGACCAATGTCTGAAAAAGATTAAATCTGTTGGTCAGAACAAATCCCATCCCATACCCAAGAACCTTTATTGTATGTTCGCTAAGAGGATAATCTGTTAGATTGCGGACATTACTAGTGATAGATTTATTCAATGATATCTGTTTTGTCTCCTGCCTTGTCTCTGTGAATAACACGACTGATTTGTTTTTCCTCTTGGTATACCTCTTGCCCCCCCCCTTCTCCTCTTTCTAATGGATTCATTGGGACTACTTGAAAAACCTGGTCTAGTTTATTTTGTTCTTTATTCAGATTGACTGCTCCATTCCCCCCATACTCTGTGAGATTGAGGTATACTTATTGCCTCCTATGTTCTGTTGAGAATTGGTTATGTTATCTTGGAACTTGACCGTCTTTTGTGTCAAGTCTTTCTGGGATTTTAGAATAGGTTTAGGTATAGTATCAGGTGTGCGACTATTACCCTGGTCATTGTCAGTCAAATCATTGTCAGAGTTTGTGGTTTCACCAGAGTCATTGCCCTTGTTTGAGGTTCTTGTTTGTCACAGTCCTGTTTCCCTCCCCTCCCTTGATTCTTGCGTTTATTGTATCTATCACAGGATTGATTTCTAGACCCTCTCTGCCAAATGTAAACACATGGAGAGTAATCCATTTGACCCCTCACAAATGCCATGTTTTGTTTGAATAAGTTCATTCTTAAGGGATGCTATTGTCTCTTTTAGGATAGCATCATATTCCTTATATTTGTTTTCAAGGGTATACACATCTAATTCATTTTGTAGTTTTTCTATTTCTTCCCTGACCCCCCCCAGCAACTGTATATCCAACTGTATATATATGATCAGCCGCATGAGCTTAAAGAACCACTCCAACAGTGTGTTGTTCCATTTTTCTATGAATATCATTGGTCATGAATGTGGGGAATTTTTTAATTCTCAAACCCCTAGGGACTATCCTTAAATGTATATATATCTCCAGGGTCCATTTATCCTACTTTGACTTGGTTTCTCTTTTCAACAAGTTTTCCATAGACTGAACTTGAGCACCTAGAGAACTACCTTCCAAGGTTTCATTGAAGATGTGTTCAAAATCCTGTTCTAATTGGTCAAAATCAGCTATGGAAATAGGGAATAGTACACATTGGGCCCTGGATCTGCATTAGATGCTTCCATCAAAGCACTAGGTATTAAGTAAACACAAAAAAGAAAAAAAAGAGATAGAGGTATGAGGTGTTGTGTCCCTTACCTGTCATACTTGTTCGGGGATAATGATACAAAAAATCAATAATTTAACAGCAGCAAAACCTGTTTGCCCTAGCACCATAATACAACCACAAAATCTTATATAAAAAACTTACTAACTTAATCTAATATGACTTAACTTGATGAAAAATTGTGGTTATTTGCTGGTGATTGCACAACTAGATTTAAAATGTAACTGTTTACTATCAATAACCCACAGCCTAAATGCAACTTTACTACTCCATATTTCTATGAATATGAAATAAGGGTTCTTCCTAATTATTCTATTTGCTTTGGCAAACATTGAATAAGTGTATAAACTAAGATTAGTTAACTCTTACTATCAGAAACTGCTCTTGCATTTAGGCTGTGGGTTATTGATAGTACCTCTCTGACAAAGTGTGATCTCTCACACGAAACACGTAAGGGGCATTCTGTTGCACCAGATGGGGGTATCTCACTTTCCTTTGTACCATCAATCATGAATAAATTATTTGTTTGCACCGGACCTGATTGCTGTCTTTGTTTGGTTGGTTATTGATAGTAAACAGTTACATTTTAAATCTAGGTGTGAAATCACCAGCAAATAACCACTATTTTTCATCAAGTTAAGTCATATTAGATTAAGCTAATACATTTTTTTTTATATAATAATATTGTGTGGTTGTATTATGGTTCTAGGGCAAACAGGTTTTGCTGCTTCTAAATTATTGTTTTTTTGTATTATTATCCCCGAACAAGTATTGACAGGTAAGAGACACAACTCTCACACCTCTCTCTCTTTTTATTTTCTTTTTTTGCGTTTACTTAATACATAGGGCTATCATGGAAGCATCTAATGCAGATCCAGGGCCCAATGTGTACTATTCCCTAATTTCCATATTTGGTCTTAACCAATTAGAACAGGATTTTGAACAAATCTTCAATGAAACCTTGGAAGGTAGTTCTCTAGGTGCTCAATTTCAGTCTATGGAAAAACTTGCTGAAAAAAGAAACCAAGTTAAAGTGTGATACATGGACCCTGGAGAGATAAATACATTTAAGGATAGTCCATATGGGTTTGAGAATTAGAAATTTCTGCACATTCATGACCGATGATAAAATCTTCATAGATAAATGGAACACACTATCAGAGTGTTCCTTTAAGCTCATGCAGCTGAACATTGAGCATAAGGATATACAGTTGCTGGGGGTCAGGGAAAAAAATAGAAAAACTACAAAATGAATTAGATGTGTATACCCTTGAAAACAAATATAAGGAATATGATACTATCCTAAAAGAGACAATAGCATCCCTTAAGAAACTTATTCAAACAAAACATGAGACATTTATGAGAGATCAAATGGATTACTCTCAGGGACGTGTTTACATTTGGCAGAGAGGGTCTAGAAATATGGATCCCGTAATAGATACAATAAACACAAGAATCAAGGTAGGGGTAGGAAACAGGACTGTGACAAACAAGAACCTCAAACAAGGGACACTGACTCTGGTGAGATCACAAATTCTGACAACGACTTGACTGACAATGAACAGGGTAATAGTTACACACCTGATACTATACCTAAACCTATTCTAAAACCCCAGAAAGACTTGACACAAAGATGGTCAAGTTCCAAGATAAGATAACCAATTCCCAGCAGAACATAGGAGGCAATAAGTATACCTCAAACTCACAGAATATGGGGGAGGAATGGAGTGGACTATCTGCATAAAGAACAACATGAACTAGATCAGACCAGGTTTTTCAAGTACTCCCAGTGAATCCCTTACAAAGAGGAGGAGGAGGGGGCAAGAGGTATAACAAGAGGAAAAACAAATCAGTTGCGTTATTCCCTGAGACAAGGCAGGAGACAAAACAAATATCAGTGAATTAATCTTTCACTAGTAATGTCATCAATCTAACAGATTATCCTCTTAGTGAATATGAAATAAAGGTTCTTGGGTATGGGATGGGATTTGTTCCGACCAACAGATTTAATCTTTTTCAGACATTGGTCGATGTCAATAAGTTAATCTATAATTTTACCCTAAGAAAACACTTTAAGGGATATACATTAACTAATGAGGAATTATTACTGATGAGGATATTTCTAGTAGGGGTTGTCCCCCTTTTGATTTCTCCAAATTACTGCAGAATTTGTTGAGTCTGGAGAGGGAAAGAGATAAAGATTTACAGAGTAACAATTCACATGGAGGCTATAAGCCCAAATCTATATTTTACCCTGTTAAAACTAGAGGAGACATTCTTCTCAATTTTCAAAAAAGGATAGAGGCAGATCTAGTGGCTTTGTTGCAGAAACCCAGTGAGCCCCTCTTAATCTTACCAAAGAAGAGAGGTTGGCAATTGAATCATTAAAAAATATTGATTGATGGGTGATTAAAACAGCGGACAAAGGAGGAAGTATAGTAGTGTGGAATAAAATATCCTACAAAAATGAAATTTTGCGCCAATTAAACCGTGAAGACTACAGGTCTCTCCCAGGTGATGCTACATTTACGTTCATGAGAGAATTGAGGTCCCTGCTAGATGATGGTCTAGAGTTAGGCCACATTGATCATAGTACTCAGAACTATTTACTTGTATGAGAACCAATATTAACTATCTTTCTTATATTACCCAAAGTCCACAAATCAATAGTAGAGGTAAAGGGACATCCTATCATTTCAGGTTCACTGTCAGAGTAGCTGGATAGCTTACTCCAACCTTTAGTTACCAACTTGTGCAGCTTACTCAGGGATACCAAGCATTTATTGCAGATTCTTGATAATTTTGTTTGGGAATCACATTACAGTTGGTTAACTGTAGATGTGGTGTCCATGTATTCCTCAATTCCACACAAAATGGGGATTGGTGCTCTTAAGTTCTTTTTGCAAAGGGATACAGCCTATTCACCAAGTTTTATCAACTTCATATTGAGAGTCGCACAGTTTCTACTTACTCATAATTATTTTAGATTTGATGGCCTTTACTATCTTCAGATAAGGGGTACCGCCATTGGGGCAAAATTTGCCCCCTCTTATGCAAATTTGACTATGGGCTGGGGGGAATTGACCCATATTTTTGGAGATAGTAATATTTATGCAAGTCTAATTAAGTCATATTTTAGATTCATTGACAACTTCATTTTTGTGTGGACTGGTGACAATGAAGACATGGTGGAATTTGTGTGACTTCTCAATCTGAATTCTTGGGGTCTTAAATTCACGTTTGAAACAAACAAAAATGCTATACCTTACTTAGACCTGGTTTTGAGGTCTCACGATAAAACATAATTTATGTAAGAACTTACCTGATAAATTAATTTCTTTCATATTGGCAAGAGTCCATGAGCTAGTGAAGTATGGAATATACAATCCTACCTGGAGGGGCAAAGTTTCCCAAACCTCAAAATGCCTATAAATACACCCCTCACCACACCCAAAATTCAGTTTAACGAATAGCCAAGTAGTGGGGTGATAAAGAAAGCAGTAAAAAGCATCAATAAAGGAATTTGAAATTAATTGTGCTTTATACAAAAAATCATAACCACCATAAAAAGGGTGTGTCTCATGGACTCTTGCCAATATGAAAGAAATGAATTTATCAGGTAAGTTCTTACATAAATTATGTTTTCTTTCATGTAATTGGCAAGAGTCCATGAGCTAGTGCTGTATGGGATAGTAATACCCAAGATGTGGAACTCCACAAAAGAGTCACAAGAGAGGGAGGGATACAATAACAGCCATTTTCTTCTACAAGATACGACGAGTCCACGGATTTCATTCTTACTTGTGGGATATTATCCTCCTGCTAACAGGAAGTGGCAAAGAGCACCACAGCAGAGCTGTATATATAGCTCCTCCCTTCCCCTCCACATCCAGTCATTCTCTTTGCCTGTGTTATAATAGGAAGAGGTAAAGTGAGGTGTTAGTGTTAGGTTCTTCAATCAAGAAGTTTTTTTATTTTAAAATGGTACCGGTGAGTACTGTTTCCCTCAGGGGGGTTTGGAAGAAGAATTCTGCCCTGAGGTTGATGATTTTAGCAGCTGTAACTAAGATCCATGCTGGTTACCACAGATCTGAAGGTAATACAGGAGACATCTACAGTGTGGAGACCGTGTCATTCTGTCTGCAGCACTTGAGGTATGTGCAGCCTTTTATTCTGAAGAGACTTAGTATGTCAGAAGATGGCTGAATATGTATTTCCTTTTAGGGAAGGGGTAAGCAGTAGACCTATTTTCAATGAGGGTGTTACTGAAACCTGTTCATTTTTATTTTCTGTTGACGTTTGGGCAAGGTTTATAATGAGGGCTATGTGCTGCATTTTTCATTATAAGACACTGGGGCTTTTATGTTTACGGTGGTTAACATTCCTTACCGTTACTTGTTACTTGGGGTTTTTATTCCACATGGCTAAGTTTGCTAAAACGCTCCCTCAGTCATCGGTCCTGATGGGAGGGGCCTATTTTCACGCGCTTAGAAACGCTCTGTATTCTGACTAGAAGGCAGCTGGCTTTAGCTCTGGTGGTGCTTAAACAGAGTTCTTCCTCTCCGGATTACTGTCGAGTCCTTTCTAAGTACCCTGGGGGCAGGTAGGCGCCACAGCAGTGCTGTGGCGAGGTGCAGAGAGTATTTTTGGGCTGACTTATTTTATATGGCTATAAATACTGTTTAGCAGTTTATTTTTCCCTCAATAATTAGGGTGTAATAATTTTTATAAGCATTATTTAGGATAGTGTTAATTTTGGAGTCAAATTAACGTTTATAAGCATTTTTGAAAAAATTGTTCACTTTTTTTAATTTTTTTAAAGGCACAGTACACGTTTTTTTATAAATGGTTTAAAGCATTTTTTAAAGTGTTTAAACGACTTATTGGTCTGTTCAGCATGTCTGACATTGAGGGAACTCATGTGTTTAGATGCCATTGTGGAACCCCCTCTTACATTGTGTGCCTCTTGTACTGAAAGGGCCTTACATTGTAAAGAGCATATTTTAAGTAAAGATAATGGGGCATATGTATCAAGCTCCGTATGGAGCTTGATGCCCCGTGTTTCTGGCGAGCCTGCAGGCTCACCAGAAACAGCAGTTATGAAGCAGCGGTCACAAAGACCGCTGCTCCATAACCTGTCCGCCTGCTCTGAGCAGACGGACACACATTGCCACAATACAACCCGATCGAGTATGATCGGGTTGGTTGACACCCCCCTGCTGGCGAGTCTGCAGGGGGCGGCGTTGCACCAGCAGCTCTTTTGAGCTGCTGGTGCAATGCTGAATACGGCTAGCATATTGCTTGCCGTATTCAGCGAAGTCTGGCGGACCTGATCCGCACTGTCGGATCAGGTCAGCCAGACTTTGATATCTAGAGGCCAGTGTGTCTAAGGATGATTCTCAGTTTGAAGAAAATCAGGATATGCCATCCAATTCTCCCCAAGTGTCACAACCTTTAACGCCCACGCAAGTGACGCCAAGTACATCTAGTGCGTCTAATTCCTTTACTCTGCAGGAGATGGCTGCAGTTATGTCAACCACCCTTACAGAGGTATTATCTAAATTACCAGTGTTACAGGGTAAACACAGTAGGTCAGGTATTAATGTAAATAGTGAATCCTTTGATGCTTTATTAGCTATTTCCGATGTTGGGGGTCAGGGAATTCTTGTCTGAGGGAGAAATTTCAGACTCAGGGAATGTATTGCCTCAGACAGATTCGGACACTATGTTCTTTAAATTTAAGCTTGAACACCTGCGCCTATTACTTCGGGAGGTTTTAGCGACTCTGGATGATTGTGACTTCATTGTGATACCACCAGAGAAATTGTTTAAATGGATAAATATCTAGAAGTACCTACTTACACTGATGTTTTTCCGGTTCCTAAGAGAATTTCAGAAATTATTAAAAAGGAATGGGATAGACCAGGAATACCGTTTTCTTCCCCTCCTACTTTTAAGAAGATGCTTCCCATATCAGACGCCATTCGGGATTCGTGGCAAACTGTCCCTAAGGTAGAGGGAGCAATATCTACCCTTGCTAAGCGTACAACTATACCCATTGATGACAGTTGTGCTTTCAAAGATCCTATGGTTAAAAAATTAGAGGGTCTTCTAAAGAAATGATTTATTAATCAGGGGTTTCTAAGCTTTTGGCTATTTCTTTAAAAGGTAAGACCCTTTTTGGGCATAAATTGAAGGAGATTATTTCTGACATTACAGGAGGTAAAGGCCATGCCCTACCTCAGGATAAGTCTGTCAAGATGAGGGGTAAACAAAATAATTTTCGTTCCTTTCGGAACGTTAACAGAGGACCCCCACTTCCTCTTCTTCCACAAAGCAGGAAGGGAACTTTACCAAATCTAAGTCAGTCTGGAGACCCAACCAGAACTGGAATAAGGGTAAACAATCTAAAAAGCCAGCTGCTGCTACCAAGACAGCATGAAGGGGCGGCCCCCGATGCGGGACCAGCTTTAGTAGGGGGCAGACTCTCGTTCTTTGCCCAGGCTTGGGCAAGAGATGTTCAGGACCCCTGGGCACTAGAAATAGTGACCCACAGTTATCAATTGGAATTCAAGGATTTTCTTCCAAGAGGGAGATTTCATCTTTCAAGATTATCTGTAAACCAGATAAAAAGAGAGGCGTTCTTACGCTGTGTAAATGACCTTTTTACCATTGGAGTATTTTGTCCGGTTCCAGAATTGGAACAGGGACAGGGGTTTTACTCAAATCTATTTGTGGTTCCCAAAAAAGAGGGAACTTTCTGACCCATATTAGACCTCAAGGGTCTAAACAAGTTTCTCAGAGTCCCATCATTCAAGATGTAGACTATTCGAACAATGTTACCAATGATCCAGGAGGGTCAATATATGACTACTGTGGACTTAAAGGATGCTTACCTTCATATTCCTATCCACAAGGCTCATCATCAGTTTCTAAGGTTTGCCTTTCTGGACAAACATTATCAGTTTGTGGCTCTTCCCTTCGGGTTGGCCACAGCACCCAGAATCTTCACAAAGGTTCTAGGGTCTCTTTTGGTGGTTCTGAGACCGCAGGTCATAGCAGTGGCGCCTTATCTGGATTATATTCTGATTCAGGTGTTAACATACCAACTGACAAAGTGTCACACGGACACAGTGTTGTCTTTCCTGAGAACTCACGGTTGGAAGGGGAACAAAGAGAAAAGTTCACTTGTTCCACAGACAAGGGTTCCTTTCTTAGGGACTCTGATAGACTCGGTAGCCATGAAAATATTTCTGACGGAGGTCAGAAAATCAAAGATTCTAAACACTTGCCAAGCACTTCAGTCCATTCCTCGGCCATCAGTGGCTTAGTGTATGGAAGTAATTGGATTAATGGTTGTGGCAATGGGCATCGTCCCGTTTGCTCACTTTCATCTCAGACCACTGCAGCTGTGCATGCTCGGACAGTGGAATGGGGACTATGCAAATTTATCTCCTCAGATAAATCTGGATCAAGAGACCAGAGACTCTCTTCTTTGGTGGTTGTTGCCGGATCATCTGTCCCAGGGGACTTGTTTCAGCAGACCCACGTGGGTTATAGTGACAACGGACGCCAGCCTTCTGGGCTGGGGTGCGGTCTGGAATTCCCTGAAGGCTCAGGGTGTTTGGACTCAGGTGGAGTCTCTACTTTCAATCAATATTCTGGAACTGAGGGCAATATTCAATGCGCTTCAGGCGTGGCCTCAGTTGGCTTCGGCAAAATTTATCAGATTCCAGTCGGACAACATCACGACTGTGGCTTATATCAATCATCAAGGGGGAACAAGGAGTTCCTTAGCGATGAGAGAAGTATCCAAGATAATTTGCTGGGTGGATGCCCACTCTTGTCATCTGTCAGCAATCTACATTCCAGGAGTTGAGAACGGAGAAGCGGATTTTCTAAGTCGACAGACTTTTCATCCGGGGGAGTGGGAACTTCACCCGGAGGTATTTGCCTCATTGATTCTCCGATTGGGCAGACCGGAATTGGATCTGATGGTATCTCGTCAGAATGCCAAGCTTCTGAGATACGGATCCAGGTCAAGGGATCCTCAGGCTGAACTGATAGACGCCTTGGCAGTGCCTTGGTTGTTCAGCCTAGCTTATTTGTTTCCACCGTTTCCTCTCCTTCCACGCGTGATTGCTTGAATCAAACAGGAGAGAGCTTCAGTAATCCTGATAGCGCCTGCGTGGCCACGCAGGACTTGGTATGCGGATCTAGTAGACATGTCCTCTCTGCCACCGTGGAAACTTCCTTTGAGACAGGACCTTCTCATTCAAGGTCCTTTCAAACATCCAAATCTAATTTCTCTGCGGCTTACTGCGTGGAGATTGAACGCTTAATTTTATCAAAGCGAGGATTCTCTGATTCGGTTATTAGTACTTTGATACAGGCTAGAAAGCCTGTTACTAGAAAAATTTACCATACATATCTTTGTTGGTGTGAATCCAAGGATTACTCATTGAGTAAAGTTAGGATTCCTAGGATTCTGTCTTTTCTCCAAGAAGGATTGGAGAAGGGGTTATCAGCAAGTTCCTTAAAGGGACAAATTTCTGCTTAATTTTATCAAAGCGAGGATTCTCTGATTCGGTTATTAGTACTTTGATACAGGCTAGAAAGCCTGTTACTAGAAAAATTTACCATACATATCTTTATTGGTGTGAATCCAAGGATTACTCATGGAGTAAAGTTAGGATTCCTAGGATTCTGTCTTTTCTCCAAGAAGGATTGGAGAAGGGGTTATCAGCAAGTTCCTTAAAGGGACAAATTTCTGCTTTGTCAATTTTGTTTCACAAATGTTTGGCAGATGTGCCGGATGTTCAGTCTTTTTGTCAGGCTCTATCTAGAATTAAGCCTGTATTTAGACCAATTACTCCTCCCTGGAGTTTAAATTTAGTTCTTCGAGTTCTTCAAGGGGTTCCGTTTGAACCTATGCATTCCATAGATATAAAATTGTTATCTTGGAAAGTTCTGTTTTTGGCTGCTATTTCTTCTGCTCGAAGAGTTTCTGAGCTCTCAGCATTACAGTGTGATTCACCTTATCTCATATTTCATTCTGATAAGGTGGTCTTACTATTATTATTATTATTATTATTATTATTGGTTATTTGTAGAGCTCCAACAGATTCTGCAGCGCTATAGTCTTACGTACTAAACCTGGATTTCTTCCTAAGGTTGTTTCCAATAAGAATATTAATCAGGAAATTGTTGTTCCTTCCTTGTGTCCTAATCCTTCTTCTAAGAAGGAGCAACTGTTACATAATCTGGACGTGGTCCGTGCCTTGAAGTTCTACTTGCAGGCAACTAAGGATTTCCGTCAATCATCTTCATTATTCATTGTTTATTCTGGAAAGCATAGGGGTCAGAAAGCTACGGCTACCTCTCTTTCTTTTTGGCTGAGAAGTATCATCCACCTGGCATATGAGACTGCTGGACAGCAGCCTCCTGAAAGAATTACGGCTCATTCTACTAGGGCTGTGGCTTCCACATGGGCTTTTAAAAACGATGCATCTGTTGAACAGATTTGTAAGGCTGCGACTTGGTCGTCCCTTCACACTTTTTCCAAATTTTCCAAATTTGATACTTTTGCTTCTTCTGAGGCTGTTTTTGGGAGGAAAGTTCTTCAAGTAGTGGTGCCTTCAGTTTAGGTCTCTGTCTTGTCCCTCCCTTTCATCCGTGTCCTGTTGCTTTGGTATTGTATCCCACAAGTAAGGATGAAATCCGTGGACTCGTCGTATCTTGTAGAAGAAAAGGAAATTTATGCTTACCTGATAAATTGATTTCTTCTACGATACGACGAGTCCACGGCCCTCCCTGTCAATTTAAGACAGATTATATTTTTTATTATTTTCAACTTCAGTCACCTCTTTACCTTTTAGTTTTTCCTTTCTCTTCCTATAACCTTCGGTCGAATGACTGGAGGTGTAAGGGAAGGGAGGAGCTATATATACAGCTCTGCTGTGGTGCTCTTTGTCACTTCCTGTTAGCAGGAGGATAATATCCCACAAGTAAGGATGAAATCCGTGGACTTGTCGTATCATAGAAGAAATCAATTTATCAGGTAAGCATAAATTTCCTTTTTCGCTGAAAAAAATAAATCCACAACCCAAAATATGAGTTTTATTCTCATAATGAAAAGAAAAAAACTCAAACATAAGCAGAGGAATCAAACTGAAATGGCTGCCTGAAGAACTTTTCTACCAAAAACTGCTTCCGAGGAAGCAAATACATCCAAACGGTAGAATTTAGTAAATGTATGCAAAGAAGACCAAGTTGCTGCTTTGCAAATCTGAAGATTCATTCTTAAAAAGCCCACAAAGTGGAGAATGATCTAGTAGAATGAGCTGTAATTCTTTACCTAGAACCAGAAAAGATAATAAATTTACTTCTTCCTGAAATCTTTAGTAGCTTCAACATAATATTTCAAAGCTCTTACTACATCCAAAAAAATGCAAGGATCTCTCCAAAGAATTCTTCGGATTAGGACACAAAAGAATTCACAACTTTAGGTAGAAATTTAAATGAGGTCCGCAAAACTGACTTAACCTGATAAAAAATCAGAAATGGAGATTCACAAGAAAGAGCAGATACTTTCCAAGAAAGTAGTTTAATGTCCAAAGAATGCATAGGCTCAAAAGGAGGAGCCTGTAAAGCCTTCAAAACCAAATTAAGACTCCAAGGAGGAGATATTGATTTAATGACAGGCTTAATACAGACCAAAGCCTGTACAAAACAGTGAATATCAGGAAGTTTAGCAATCTTTCTGTGAAATAAAACAGAATGAGCAGAGATTTGTTCCTTCAAGGAACTTGCAGACAAACCTTTATCCAAACCATCCTGAAGAAACTGTAAAATTCTAGGAATTCTAAAAGAATGCCAGGAGAATTTATGAGAAGAACACCATGAAATAGAAGTCTTCCAAATTCGATAGTAAATCTTCCTAGAAACAGATTTACGAGCCTGCAACATAGTATTAATTACTGAGTTAGAGAAACCTCCTTTATGACTAAGCACTAGGTGTTCAATTACCATACCTTCAAATTTAATGACTTGAGATCATGATGGAAAAAACGGACCTTGAGACAAAAGGTCTGGCAATAATGGAAGTGGCCAAGGTTGGCAAGTGGACATCCGGACAAGATCCGCATACCAGAACCTGTGAGGCCATGCTGGAGCTACCAGAAACACAAACGATAGTTCCATGATGATCTTGGAAATCACTCTTGGAAGAAGAACCAGAGGCGGGAAGATATAAGTAGGTTGGTAACACCAAGGAACTGCTAACACATCCACTGCTTCCGCCTGAGGATCCCTGGACCTGGACAGGTACCTGGGTAGTTTCTTGTTTAGATGGGAAGCCATCAGATCCATTTCTGGAAGACCCCACATCTGAACAATCTGAGAAAACACATCTGGATGGAGCGACAACTCCCCCGGATGTAAAGTCTGACAGCTGAGATAATCCGCTTCCCAATTGTCTATACCTGGGGTATGAACAACAGAAATTAGATAGGAGCTGGATGGAGCCCAAGCAAGTATCCAAGATACTTCTTTCATAGCTTGGGGACTGTGTTTGACATATGCCACCCTGATGATTGACATATGCCACAGTTGTGATATTGTCTGTCTGAAAACAAATGAACGATTCTCTCTTCAACAGAGGCCAAACCTGAAGAGCCCTGAAAATAGCACGGAGTTCTAAAATATTGATTGGTAATCTCGTCTCTTGAGATTTCCAAACCCCTTGTGCTGTCAGAGATCCTCAGACAGCTCCCCAACCTGAAACACTTGCATCTGTTGTAATCACAGTCCAGGTTGGATGAACAAAAGAGGCCCCTTGAACTATATGATGGTGATCTAACAACCAAGTCAGAGATAGTCGAACATTGGGATTTAAGGATATTAATTGTGATATCTTTGTATAATCTCTGCACCATTGGTTCAGCATACAAAGCTGGAGAGGTCTCATATGAAAACGAGCAAAAGGGATCACGTCCGATGCTGCAGTCATGAGACCTAAAACTTCCATGCACACAGCTACTGAAGGGAATGATTGAGACTGAAGGTTGCAACAAGCTGAACCAATTTTAATTGTCTCTTGTCTGTTAGAGACAGAGTCATGGACACTGAATCTATCTGTAAACCTAAAAAGGTGGTCTTGTCTGAGGAATCAAATAACTTTTTGGTAAATTGATCCTCCAACCATGTCTTTGAAGAAACAACACTAGTTGATTCATGTGAGATTCTGCAGAATGTAAAGACTGAGCTAGTACCAAGATATTGTCCAAATAAGAAAACACTGCAATACCCCGTTCTCTGATTACAGAGAGTAAGACACCGAGAACCTTTGAAAAGATTCTTGGAGCTGTCGCTAGGCCATATGGAAGAGCGACAAATTGGTAATGCTTGTCTAGAAAAGAGAATCTCAGAAACTGATAGTGATCTGGATGAATCGGAATATCAAGATATGCATCCTGTAGGTCTATTGTGGAAATATAATGCCCTTGCTGAGCAAAAGGCAGAATAGTGCTTACAGTCACCATTTTGAAAGTTGGTACTACCACCTCCATAGGAGGCAAAGCTTGCAAAACTGAATGAATTGTGGATGTGGTGAGGGGTGTATTTATAGGCATTTTGAGGTTTGAGAAACTTTACCCCTGCAGGTAGAATTGTATATCCCATACACTAGCTCATGGACTCTTACCAATTACATGAAAGAAAACTAGAAGAGTGGATACAACTATCTATAGAAAACCTATTTCAGAGAACACTCTCTTACATGGCAAGAGTAACCACCCTATGAGTGTACCACAGTCAATAGTAAAAGGCCAGTTCATTAGAATGAAAAGGAATTTTTCAGATAATGTAGACTATGCCAAACAGAGTAAAATACTGACCAAGAGACTCTTTGAAAGAGGTTATAAAGGAGATGTTATTAAAAAAGCAAAAGAACAGGTAGATAGTCTGAATAGAGAGGATCTGCTGAGTGACAGGCCAAAACAGGCCATTCCGAGATCAAGTAAGATTGGTGATTGTGGCATGGAACTGGTTACATTTGTTACGCAATACTATCCACTGTATGCTACTCTATTTAAACAATGCAATGTTATGTGTCTTGGCATTATAGACAACTGCACGATATACTTGTTAGATCTAGTTAGGATCCAGACTAAAATGTTAGCAGATGAACAATTACTAATGCAATGATTGTCTATACCTTTCTCAAAAAGATAAAAACTTGATGTATATTGAAATTATATTTTCATTTAACCAGTGGCAGAACAATAAGCAGTAGTAACAACTAAAAAAACATATGAACATAGCTATCTATATAAGTTTCTTCCTTTTGACAAAACTGTTGTTTTTTTGTTTTTTTTAATGAAAGTTTAATATAAAGCTTAAAATATTTATTGCGAAGTCAGTGCTGGCTATTTCTAATCTAACTTTTTGGAACCATTTCTCTACGATGCCTAGCACCTTTAATTTCTGAATGGGAACTGATAACAATCCTTTCACAATTATTGATGGACAAGTGGTCACATGTGAGTGAGGGGGCCGAACTGGCACGCAACGCTGAATCAGTGCAGACAGAGTTGGAGGAGACACGAGAGGTGCAGATCGCCCCCCTCAGATGTGCAGCCATACTGGATCCTGGAACAGTGTTCCTATATGAGAAGAGTGAAAGGTAACGTTCCTGACCGAAGACAGCTACTTAGCGAACGTTTGTGCTGAGACAGGTGGCAGATGCTGTGGTTGAGTTCTCTGTGATTCCAGATGTAAGTTTTTTCCTTTCTTTTGGGGGATACAGACCCATACAGAGCTCGGTAAATGCCCCTACTACATTGCTGCAACATTGCTCTTTAGAGTCCTTAACCTCTTAAGGTAATATGACAGAATTTTTCCGTCATAAAACAATTGAGCAAACTGAAAGCTGTTTCCTTAAAGGGTTAATGCTCCTGTTTTATATCCACACTTGCCCTATATATACAGGGAGTGCAGAATTATTAGGCAAATGAGTATTTTGACCACATCATCCTCTTTATGCATGTTGTCTTACTCCAAGCTGTATAAGCTCGAAAGCCTACTGCCAATTAAGCATATTAGGTGATGTGCATCTCTGTAATGAGAAGGGGTGTGGTCTAATGACATCAACTCCCTATATCAAAATGGCAAAATGGGTCAAAAGAAGGACTTGACAGGCTCAGAAAAGTAAAAAATAGTGAGATATCTTGCAGAGGGATGCAGCACTCTTAAAATTGCAAAGCTTCTGAAGCGTGATCATCGAACAATCAAGCGTTTCATTCAAAATAGTCAACAGGTTCGCAAGAAGCGTGTGGAAAAACCAAGGCGCAAAATAACTGCCCATGAACTGAGAAAAGTCAAGCGTGCAGCTGCCAAGATGCCACTTGCCACCAGTTTGGCCATATTTCAGAGCTGCAACATCACTGGAGTGCCCAAAAGCACAAGGTGTGCAATACTCAGAGACATGGCCAAGGTAAGAAAGGCTGAAAGACGACCACCACTGAACAAGACACACAAGCTGAAACGTCAAGACTGGGCCAAGAAATATCTCAAGACTGATTTTTCTAAGGTTTTATGGACTGATGAAATGAGAGTGAGTCTTGATGGGCCAGATGGATGGGCCCATGGCTGGATTGGTAAAGGGCAGAGAGCTCCAGTCTGACTCAGACGCCAGCAAGGTGGAGGTGGAGTACTGGTTTGGGCTGGTGTCATCAAAGATGAGCTTGTGGGGCCTTTTCGGGTTGAGGATGGAGTCAAGCTCAACTCCCAGTCCTACTGCCAGTTTCTGGAAGACACCTTCTTCAAGCAGTGGTACAGGAAGAAGTCTGCATCCTTCAAGAAAAACATGATTTTCATGCAGGACAATGCTCCATCACACGCGTCCAAGTACTCCACAGCGTGGCTGGCAAGAAAGGGTATAAAAGAAGAAAATCTAATGACATGGCCTCCTTGTTCACCTGATCTGAACCCCATTGAGAACCTGTGGTCCATCATCAAATGTGAGATTTACAAGGAGGGAAAACAGTACACCTCTCTGAACAGTGTCTGGGAGGCTGTGGTTGCTGCTGCACGCAATGTTGATGGTGAACAGATCAAAACACTGACAGAATCCATGGATGGCAGGCTTTTGAGTGTCCTTGCAAAGAAAGGTGGCTATATTGGTCACTGATTTGTTTTTGTTTTGTTTTTGAATGTCAGAAATGTATATTTGTGAATGTTGAGATGTTATATTGGTTTCACTGGTAAAAATAAATAATTGAAATGGGTATATATTTGTTTTTTGTTAAGTTGCCTAATAATTATGCACAGTAATAGTCACCTGCACACACAGATATCCCCCTAAAATAGCTATAACTAAAAACAAACTAAAAACTACTTCCAAAACTATTCAGCTTTGATATTAATGAGTTTTTTGGGTTCATTGAGAACATGGTTGTTGTTCAATAATAAAATTAATCCTCAAAAATACAACTTGCCTAATAATTCTGCACTCCCTGTATGTGTGTGTGTGTGTGTGTGTGTGTGTGTGTACTGTGTATGTATGTGTGTGTGTGAACATATGCATGCATCCTTGATCAACTTTGTTTCCAGTATATCCAACATGAGTTTCTCAGAGTGCCCCCATGGAAGTCTATTATTTTAAGGGAGTTAACTCACCTGCACTATCCAAAATCCAGATGTTAGTGCTCAAGTGATAAAATACTTTCAACTTATATGAGACTATTAATCTATAAACACATAAATACATATACTATATACATATACAGGCATATATATTTATATAGAAGTGCATTGGAGCCCTTTGAGATCAAGTAGCTGAAAACATGCATTTTACTTTCAAATTGTAATAAATAGTGCTCTACTTGTAAACTAGCCCAATGCTTGCAGTTAAATTACAGGACACAGGAACAAAATAAATAATAAAGTATATTATCATTGCTTAATACACATAATAAAATGTTTATATATTAAAATATCAAAGTGTTTAATGTCTCTTTAAATTTGTCTGATGAAAATTAAAATAATTTGATCAAGGAAAATGAATTACCCTGACTAATATTTTGTTTAACATTTAAACTACAGTTTATGCAGTTTTCTTTTTTGTTTTGTTTGGTTTTGATTACTTTTAAAGTGTGGGTTTAATTAGATAATAACATTAAATACAAAAATGTCTAACCATACATTTTCGAGATTATTTCTCCAATATATGCAAACCGGGTATAGCATAAGTGTTAAAAATGTCAACAGGCATAATTTGAAAAATTCCAGGCACCATTGAGACTGTGAATAGGATATGTTTATGGAACTAAAAACAATAAATTTCACAAGTTAAAAAGCAGCAACATTTAACAATCAACATGTCTAAAAACAAGTGACATTTTTTGGCACCAAGAAAAAAGTTTGGAGTTTGCTAACAAGCAAAATAAATTTATAACAATATCTAAAGCTTGATAGCTTTGCTTACTTTGGTAAAAATAAATCACTCCATATGTCTGTAACATTACATGCAAAACATTTGCTAAAACTAATGTGTTATTTGACTAACCCTGTTTCAAGAACTGAAAGAGTCTTTTTCTTAACTGTAAAAGAGAAAGGTTAATTGGCTACAATAGCTGGAGGGCTTGCACAAGTCAGCAGCTTGTTGGTGAGCAGAGGAATTACAGAGATAAATGATACAACTCATGCAGCATGCGCTTAAAATGTACAGCATCCGAACTAAGGGCAAAACTAAATTTCTGTAGATAATTAGTGTTGCTTGTTTAAATTAAATAAATTATATTTAAATGTTTTTTGTAATCACAGATCAAGCCAGTATTTTTAGGGTTAAACATTTATATCTTGAGACATATCAGTAGTGAATGATTTGCTTGACATATACATTAGAATGTTTTAATAATTACTTATAATATGGACAAATATGTTAAAGGGATATAAAAATGTAAAAACAAAATTCTGTAATGTTTTAGATAATTGAATTATTGTGTATTGTTTAAAGAGACAGTCTACAATATAATTTTTATTGTTTTAAAAGATAGATAGTCCCTTTATTACTCATCCCCCAGTTTTGCACAACCAACACAGTTATATTAATATACTTTGTACCTCTGTGATTTACCTTGTAGCTAAGCATTTTCTGACAGCCCTCTGATCACATGACTATTATCTATTGACTTGCATTTAGTATTGTGTTGTGCTAACTCTTAAATAACTTTCTGGGCATGGATACATTGTTATCTATATGGCCCACATGAACTATCAGTCTCCTGTTGTGAAAAGCAAATAAAATAGCATGTGATTAAGAGGCTGTCTATAGAGCCTTTGAAACAGGCAGAAATACAGAGGTTTACATGTTATAACGTATATTCATCTAGCAATGTTGGTTTTGGAAAGCTGGGGAATGGGTAGTAAAGGCATTATCTATCTTGTAGACTGTCCCTTTAACCCCTGCAAATGGAATTAATACATAGTTAAAGACAGCTCTGGAACAGCAGTGTACTACTGGAAGTTAGCTGAGCACATTTGGTGAGCCAATAACAAAAATTAATAAGTGGCACGTCCAATCCCACACATGGCATGCCCCACTACTACCCACAGGACATCCAGCCCTGCCTACAAATTACCGACGGGTCTCATAAAAGTACCCAACCACATAACAGCCCTGATGCCCACTTCTAGCCCTGGAAGGTGCTAAAATCAACAAATAATTTAGTATGGAAATTCTACTTGCCGAATAAACTTTTGAGGAAGTATATCCAGGAGACAGTGAAAGAGGTCCCACCAGCAGATACATGAAAAGATCTAGTTTAAAACAAGACAGAGGAGTAAAAGCTGAGATTTCAACTTTTATGAATAACAGTGATGACTGGTTAACTTACCCCGAAGAGGGGTCCTTGAAAATATCTGAATTTAATATTAGAGCTAATTGATGTATTAGGCTCTATTGGAAAGAAAAAAACAAATTATGAGAAAAATAAATTAATCCTAATTGTATCCAATCTGCCACTACACTGTAATTGTTTAAAGTAAATGTAAAGTTGAATGAATGAGTGCCCAGTTTTTAAAAATACTATTAAAAACAGGGGCACTTTCATTCATGAAACTTTACATTGCAGCGTTTTTTTTAAATACTTACCTTTAGAAATTACAAAGACGACTTGCTGAAGTTCAAACCAAGCATCAGAATGGGGAAGAAAGGGGATTTAAGTTGAATGTGGCATGGTTGTTTGTGCCAGGCGGGATGGTCTGATTATTTTAAAAACTGCTGATCTACTGGGATTTTCACACACAACCATCTCTAGGGTTTGCAGAAAATGGTGCAAAAATGAGAAAATATCCAGTGAGCGGCAGTTGTGTGGATAAGAATGCCTTGTTGATGTCAGAGGTCAGAGAAGAATGGGCAGACTGGATCGAGATGATAGAAAGGCAACAGTAACTCAAATAACCACTCGTTACAACCAAGGTATGCAGAATGCCATCTCTGAATGCACAACACATTGAACCATGAAGCAGATGGGCTACAGCAGCAGAAGACCACACCGGGTGCCACTCTTGTCAGCTATGAACTGGAAACTGAATCTACAATTCGCACAGGGTCACCAAATTTGGACAATAGAAAATTGGAAAAACGTTGCCTGGTCTGATGAGTCTCAATTTCAGCTGCGACATTTAGATGGTAGGATCAGATTTTGGCATTAACATCATGAAAGCATGGATCCATCCTGCCTTGTATCAATCGTTCAGGCTGGTGGTGATGGTGTAATGGTGTGGGGGATATTTTCTTGGCACACTTTGGGCCCCTTAGTACTAATTGAGCATCATTTAATCACCATAGCCTGTCTGAGTATTGTTGCTTACCATGTCCATCACTTTATGACTACAGTGTACCCATCTTCTGAAGGCTACTTCTAGAAGGATAATGCTCCATGTCACAAAGCTCAAATAATCTTAAACTGGTTTCTTGAATAGGACAATGAGTTCACTGTACTCCAATGGCCTCCATAGTCACCAGATCTCAATCTAATAGAGCACCTTTGGGATGTGGTGAAACAAGAAATTTGCATCATGGATGTGCAGCCGGCAAATCTGCAGCAACTGCATGATGCTATCCTGTCACTATGGACCAAACACCTTGTAGAATTTATGCCATGAAGAATTAAGGCAATTCTGAAGGCAAAAGGGGGTCCAACCCGGTACTAGCAAGGTGTACCTAATAAAGTGGCCTGTGAGTGTATATAGAGAAATATTTATTTAAATTAAATAGAATATATTCCTTTGCAAAAACATTTTGCAATATGAATTATTCGCATTTTCATGTACACTTTTCGAGCAGAATACGTCATGGGCTTTAAACAACAGATTAGGATTTTGTGGGTTTTTTTCTATTTGTCTTCTTCATTGACTTATATGGGGAATACGTGAACGCACACATGATTTCCCAGTTTGCATTATGCAGGTGAACGTGCTTGCAAAATAATTTATTTTGCAACTTGTAATAGCTGCGCAACTCCAAATGCGAAAAAGCCATAACACGTGTGTTTTTTTTGCAACTGTTTTGCTGCGCAACTTGTAATCTTGCTCAATGTAAGAAGGAGGCCCGCAATGTAAGAAGCAGCGCTTCTATTGAGTGCAATCACCCCAAACACTTTTGCTTAGGATGATTGAGAGGCCCGGAATGTGTAATGACACATACGGACAGTGGACGAACAGTGTTCTCAAGTTTTCCACACACCTTTTAGTATGTGGGGGCCTGTGTGAGCTAACTGGGCAAGAAAAAAAATTACAAATAAGTTAAAGGTCTGGATGAGTCAAAGTTTTTATTTTAAGAAACCACAACAAAAACATTAAATAATTGATAAACCAGATACTCATATATATAAAAAATGTAATAGTTAATACAAAATGTGCATGAGTGTTTGAAACAGAGAGTGAAATGAGAGCAATGATAGTGATGGATGTCTATGAGGACATGAGGAGCTGTATTAGCAATAGTTGGTCAGTATTATAAAATACATTTTGTGCAAATTTAGTACTACTAAAGACCATGAATTGTGGAATGTTTACATTTTTCATCATCATTTTATTCAGATGTCCATGTTTTATAATATAAAGCTTATAGTGAATCTCATTTATTATTAACCAACATTTGTAGCTCAATTAAAAAAAACACATTATTTCAAACATCTAGGATTATTAAATATGGGATCCAAAATGGGAGTAATCTGCACCCTTTATCAACAGCCTTTACACCTTCAAAGTGCTAAACTCTGAGGACGGAGTCAGCCAGGCAAGCGTGCATATGCAGGTCAATGCAGCTCCGTTTGTGTTTTCCATATCTCCAGCCAGGGTTCACACTTTACTCTTTAGCACACTCACAATCTAGCAATTGACAGGAGGGCTCAGGAGAGAAGTCCGCCACACAGCAGCAGTGCTCCCAGGCTTGGGACTTGTAGCTCTGACAAGTAAGTGGTCGTCATTTTATTTTCTCTTACTGCCAACGGCACTGAGATCGAAACATTTCAGCAGCTTTGCACCTTCTCACTCCTCTCCCACCATAATTATCACATATCAAATGGCTCTGAAGCTGGGCCTAACACCAGGAGGCTTAATATAACCAGGGTGTGGACGAAGGAGTACTAATAACCACTCTGGCATTGTGGTCTCTCCATACAGAACACAGTATAGGCATGACCACCATCCTAAGGGATTCATCTGGGCCCTGCATGAGTAGCTCATATTTCATGCCACACTTATACCCATTGCAGTTTGCCGCCATACACATTCTCTGCCTTCAGACATTGAGACTCTTATAATTCTGTGAAACCTTACTCATATTTCCAAATAATTGAGCAGACATTCTTCTTCGGCAAAATGCTCACTCTACATCTACACTCTACTCTTCCTGGTAAAATATTTTATAAATAAATATTAAAGAACATGAGTTAAGCTACCAAATAGTCATTTCTATATAAGTGCAAGCTGAATAGTGCAGCATATTTACTAAACACATCACTTTTAAATATATTAAAAGCATAGGAAAGTCAAAATTAAACTTGCAGGAATCAGTCAGAGCATGTCATTTTACAACACTTTTAAAATCACTTCTATTTTCAAATGTGTTTTGTTTTCTTGGTATCCATTGTTGAAAATTAATACGTACATATTTTACAATAGTGGGAGCTAGCTGGTGATTGGTGCCTGCATACATTTGTCTCTTGTTATTGGCTAACTAGATGTGTTAATCTAGCTGCTAGTAGTGTGATGCTGTTCCTTCTTCAAAGGATAACAAGAGAATAAAGCATATTTGATAATAAAAGTAAATTTGAAAGATGTTTAAAATTGTATGTTCTATTCGAATCATGAATTAAATGTTTGGGGTTTCCTGTCCCTTTAAGTGGTGTTCTGGCAATGGAAACTACAAACCTGGCTATCTTGAAGCCTGTGTAAATTTATACCTGCATCCCAGTAGAATTTACATTTATACTATATTCTCAAAGTTAACAATTCCAGCAGCTCCGTCCTGTGCGTGACATTATTCTACAATTGCTTGTTGTTTGCTATCACAGATGTTATGCTTTGCAAGGCTACTCTCCTTTTTGCTCAGTTAATCCTGAATAGCTTCTAACCGACAACAGGAGCCAGTCACTACAATAATTCTCCAGACTCATTTATACGCCTAAATCTTTTAATATTTTTTTTTCTGTTACCTACTAGCATTACACTCTGAGGATGGGCCCTCTCCACCATCTAGTCCTGAACAGTCAACTCTTTCCAGTGATGCAATAAAAGATTTACAAGCTATGGTTGAGTCTGCAATGTCCCCCACATTTATTTTACACTCTCTTAAAACCATAAGGAAGCATCTATGAATGAGGCTAGACATCAGTGAACGCAAGCAGAAAGATATGTCAGTTCATCAAGCTAACATCTGATCAACTTTCACAGTTAGAAGACAAGTTGGTGGACTTGAAAAACAGGTCCCGCCAAAACAATTAACATATTCGAAGAGGTCCAGAAGAGATTTAAAGGGCTGGCCTGATTCCTTACTTGATTGAACTATTTGAACTTCTAGCACCCCCCAGTCTGCGACCCTTAGCCTCAATAATCATGCACATAGGTCAGTCAGGCTAAAAGGTCTTTCATCTGAGCAGTCAAGAGATTACATAGCTTTACTGCATTTTTATACATATAAGGAGTGTATTCAAAGAGCAGGGCCAGATTACGAGTGGAGCTTTAACAATTACGTGCGAGTGATAGGGGGTTTATCGTGGGTGTTTAGCACATCAAGTTTTTCACTCATATTACAAGTTGAAAGTAAACGCAATCACTTGATTGATATTGACATTAATATGACAGTCAACTCCAAAAATGGTATTGTTTAAAAAGATAGATAATCCCTTAATTACTCATTTATCAGTTTTGCACAGCCAACATGGTTATTTTAATACACTCTTAACCACCTTGGTATTTAATCATTATCTATTGACTTGCATTTTAGCAAATTAGTGCATTATCATCCATAACTTCTTGGGAGAAAGCACAATGTTATCTAAACTGCGAGGCACAACAGCACTAGCATGTATTCCACACTCGCAATCCAGGGGCCGCTTCTTTATTCATCCGGGTGACTTAAAAAAATAATTTTCAGTCTATTACTCTCAATTATACAACTTTAAACTGTCAGAAGAGCAATTCTCTCCTTCCTTTGAGGTGATTGCCCCCTGTCACCCTTATTGTTTGCATTAGTTATGGAACCCATGGAAGAGGCTATTTTGGGCTATGGTGATATGGAGGTCATCTCTTTACATGCTTCAACCCAAAAAGTTGCCCTTTTTGCTGATGACCTGACTGTGATGATATCTAATCTGAGCACCTAATTACCAGCTTTATTTTCTCTGTTAAATAAATTTAGCTTCATTAGTTAATATGAGCTCAATCTTACCAAAACAGAGGCATATGCCATTCAACTATCAACTTCTGTATTGTCAGCTCTACAATCTAGATACCCCTTCACCTTGTTTTATGAGATGATTAACATCTAGGGGTATACCTATTTAATAATATTTTGACAATTCTCTCATCAATGTTTAATCCACTTTATTTTAATGTATTTATATTATGTTTGGTGTAATTGTTTTAAAGCCCTAATCCATTACATGAGGTCTTAATTCGCGCCAACCCGACAAGCGCAAATTCAGCAGTGTACGTTTTCTTTCAACTTGTCATATTAGCATAGATTAACACAGGCACGATATTACTAACTTTAACACGTCAATTGTAATTTAGCTTATATTTGGAAGAAATAAACAAAGTAGAAAAAGTCAAGTGTTCTCCTCTCATGCTTTGGTACCGGTTGTGTTTGAAAACTGTAAGTGAAAAACATGGAGCTATTAAATGACCACTCAATGCAGTAGAATTGCATAATTAGAAAATGCATAATAAAAAGACAATGGTTTAAGAAGACCTACTCAAATAAGCAGTGGATTTGTTTCTGACAAATTTATTTTTTCTCCCATTTTCTGACCCCTTGTATAATATGACACACATCAGAATAGTATACGTATACCCTCTGAGCTTGTAGGATTTTGTTCCGCAGAAAGGGTGTATATAAAAAGTAAATGGGAAAGTGTCTTAAAATTGCATGCCCTATGTAAATCATAACAGTTTATTTTGACTTGAGTGTCCCTTTAAGATGTTTCTAAAACAGAATTATGTTCCTACATATGCAACTATAATAAAGGGGTGATAAAATTGATTTGTTCCTGCCTTGTAGGTTTTCATATTAACAATGTTTCTGCCTTATTATTGAATCTTGCTACACCAAATAAGATCTGTCTATTTCAATTACAGACAGCTTTTTATGTGTAATATAATAGCATTAGTCAATTTATGTATGATAATTCCTACTTTTATAAAATTAGTTTTTTTTATGTCTATCTGAATTTATGAGTTTGTGACACATTTTATCATGCAGAAAAATATTTTATGCTTTCTCTGATTTAAATTTTTTTTCTTTAGGGGAAAACATGGTTTGAAAACTAACATTTAGTTTTAATGAAGTTGTAATTCTAAATCACGCATTACTGGTGTATAATCTAAAATCAACAAAAGTTTATATTTAATTGTTTAAACTTTATTGATGTAGACTTCCATAACAATAATTGAAACATCTAAACAGAATATTACACCTTTAAGTTTATGTGCTCAGAAACTAATACACAGCATTCTAATTGATTTTTGTTTTCCTAATTATTCAATCTTTCTTTAAAGATATGCCTCAAACAATCAGAGGTTTAATTTGAGCCCCTTACACAAAACTAGTTCTTATGTCCCACCATGGACACATTCACCATTATAATTTGCTGCCTGAGGACTAAGTTTATGAGGTCAAGCATGTATGTATGCTATTATGCATATTGTCTGTGTGTGTATGGGGGGGGGCATCTCAAAGACAAATACAACTGCATTTTATATATATATATATATATATATATATATATATATATATATATACAGTACATATATATATATATATATATATACAGTACATATATATATATATATATATATATATATATATATATATATATATATATATATATATATATATATATATATATATATATATATATATATATATATATAGCCTTATGAGACGGCTCCTTAGGGATTGTTTAAATGCAAATTTTAGTTTGAAATCTGTGGGCCTCATTAAGGGGAGTTCACTAGTTCACTATGCATTATGTGATAGAAAGCCTCTTACTTTACAATATAGTGCTCAGTAAAATAAACCCAATGAGTTCTCTCTATGATAGGGAATTTTTGAGAAATGAGCCCCAAGTCACTACTTACTATGTACTATAAGTAAAGACAAAAATACAAAAAAAATGGTATAGCGGATGCTATACTTGTTATTGAATATCACTCCTATAAACATTTCAGGTTGATAGATATAATACTCCACATTACAAAACTAAATTATCTCCTACTTAAGAAACCGCCTCCAATAAGAAGTTGTAACATGTTATTGGTTTAAGATATAGCCCATTTTCTATAATTGTCTATTATTTAATAACAAATAAACCATATTGTATTATACTAATATGTATGATGTTTTTATTTATTCGTCATATAAACACCATCTCAGTATATGACTAGGCAAAATCATTCTAGATATTTATTACCTACACTGTTTTGTTTATCTGCTATAATTATTTCAAAGTTTATTCAACAATAGCACTTCAGTCACCTATGTATGTAATGTTATATTCTCTTATATCATTTGGGCAATGTTATATAGGAGCAATCATACGGCAAGATTACAAGTTTTGCGTTATGAGGGGTGCCGTGCTAACTTGCATGTTATTGTCACCGCTCACTTACCTACAGTGCTGGTATTACGGGTTTTTATAAACCCGGCGTTAAAAGACAAAAAGTGAGCGTAGAGCAAAATTGTGCTCCATTACCGCACTCCAATACCGGCGCTGCTTAAGTTAGCGGTGAGCTGGTTGTATGTGCTTGTGCACAATTTCCCCATAGACATCAATGGGGAGAGCCGGCTGGAAAAAAGTCTAACACCTGCAAAAAAGCAGCATAAAGCTCAGTAACGCAGCCCCATTGATTCATATGGGGAAACTAAATTTATGTTTACACCTAACACCCTAACATGAACCCCGAGTCTAAACACCCCTAATCTTACACTTATTAACCCCTAATCTGCCGCCCCCGACATTGCCGACACCTACATTATAATTATTAACCCCTAATCTGCCGCTCCGGACATCGCCGCCACTATAATAAACATATTAATCCCTAAACTGCCGCACTCCCGCATCTCAAACACTATTTAAATATTATTAACCCCTAATCTGCCACCCCTAACATCGCCGCCACCTACCTACATTTATTAACCCCAAATCTGCCGCCCCCAACGTCGCCGCCATTATACTAAAGTTATTAACCCCTAAACCTAAGTCTAAACCTAACCCTAACACCCCCTAACTTAAATATAATTAACATAAATCTAACTAAAAATTCCTATAATTAACTAAATAATTCCTATTTAAAACTAAATACTTACCTATAAAATAAACCCTAAGCTAGCTACAAAATAACTAATAGATAGTTACATTGTAGCTAGATTAGGGTTTATTTTTATTTTACAGGCAAGTTTGTATTTATTTTAACTAGGTAGAATCATTACTAAATAGTTATTAACTATTTACTAACTACCTAGCTAAAATAAATACAAATTTGCCTGTAAAATAAAACCTAACCTTAGTTACACTAACACCTAACCTTACAGTAGAATTAAATACATTACCTAAATTAAATACAATTAACAAAATTAAATACAAATACCTAAATTACAAAAAACAAACAAACACTAAATTACACAAAATAAATAACAAATTACAAGATATTTAAACTAATTACACCTAATCTAATAGCCCTACCTACCCCCAAAATAAAAAAAACCCTAGCCTAAACTAAACTACCAATAGCCCTTAAAAGGTCCTTTTGCGGGGCATTGCCCCAAAGAAATCAGCTCTTTTACCTGTAAAATAAATTTGGATTTGGAAATTTGGATGGGCATTGCCCTTAAAAGGGCATTTATCTCTATTGCTGCCAAAACCCTAATCTAAAACTAAAACCCACCCAATAAACCCTTAAAAAAACCTAACACTAATCCCTGAAGTTCCACTTACAGTTTTGAAGAGCCGACATCCATCGTCAACGAAGCCCGGAGAAGTTCTCAACGAAGCCGGGAGAAGTCCTCAACGAAGCCGGGAGAAATGGTCCTCCATACAGTCAGAAGTCTTCATTCAGATTGCATCTTCTATCTTCATCCATCTGGCGTGGAGCGGGTCCATCTTCAAGACATCCTGCGTGGAGCATCCTCTTCTTCCAACGACTCCCAACGAATGAAGGTTCCTTTAAGTGGCATCCCTTAGATTCCAATTGGCTGATAGAACTCTATCAGGCAATCGGAATTAAGGTTGAAAAAATCCGATTGGCTGATGCAATCAGCCAATAGGATTGAACTTCAATCCTATTGGCTGATCCAATCAGCCAATAGGTTTGAGCTCACATTCTATTGGCTGTTCCAATCAGCCAATAGAATGAAAGCTCAATCCTATTGTCTGATTGGATCAGCCAATAGGATTTTGTCAACCTTAATTCCGATTGGCTGATAGAATTCTATCAGCCAATTGGAATCTAAGGGACGCCATCTTGGATAACGTCACTTAAAGGAACCTTCATTCGTCGGGTAGTCGTCGGCAGAAGAGGATGCTCCATGCCGGATGTCTTAAAGATGGACCCGCTCCGCGCTGGATGAATGAAGATAGAAGATGCCGTCTGGATGAAGACTTCTGCCCGTCTGAAGGACCACTTCTCCCTGCTTGGATGAAGACTTCTCCCGGCTTTGTTGAGGACTTCTTTCCGCTTTAATGAGGACTTCTCCCAGCTTCGTTGAGGATGGATGTCGGCTCTTCAAAAATGTAAGTGGATCTTCAGGGGTTAGTGTTAGGTTTTTTTTAAGGGTTTATTGGGTGGGTTTTATTTTTAGGTTAGGGCTTTGGGCTGCAATAGAGCTAAATGCCCTTTTAAGGGCAATGCCCATCCAAATGCTCTTTTCAGGGCAATGGGGAGCTTAGTTTTTTTTAGTTAGGGTTTTATTTGGGGGGTTGGTTGTGTGGGTGGTGGGTTTTACTGTTGGGGGGTTGTTTGTATTTTTTTTACAGGTAAAAGAGCTATTGGTAATTTAGTTTAGGCTAGGGTTTTTTTTATTTGGGGGGGCTTTTTTATTTTGATAGGGCTATTAGATTAGGTGTAATTAGTTTAAATATCTTGTAATTTGTTTTTTATTTTGTGTAATTTAATATAATTTATTTAATTGTAGTGTAGTGATAGGTGTTAGTGTAACTTAGGTTAGGTTTTATTTTACAGGTAAATTTGTATTTATTTTTGCTAGGTAGTTATTAAATAGTTAATAACTATTTAGTAACTATTCTACCTTAAAATAAATACAAACTTGCCTGTAAAATAAAAATAAACCCTAAGCTAGATACAATGTAACTATTGGTTATATTGTAACTAGCTTAGCGTTTATTTTATTTTATAGGTAAGTATTTAGTTTTAAATAGGAATTATTTAGTTATTAATTGTATGTTTTATTTAGATTTATTTTAATTATATTTAAGTTAGGGGGTGTTAGGGTTAGACTTAGGTTTAGGGGGTTAATAAATTTAGTATAGTAGCAGCTACATTGGGGCAGCAGATTAGGGGTCAATAAGTATAATGTAGGTGTCGGCGATGTCGGGTGCGGCAGATTAGGGGTTAATAAGTGTAAGATTAGGGTTGTTTAGACTCGGGGTTCATGTTAGGGTGTTAGGTGTAAACATACATTTTGTTTTCCCATAGGAATCAATGGGGCTGCGTTACGGAGCTTTACGCTGCTTTTATGCAGGTGTTAGACTTTTTCTCAGCTGGCTCTCCCCACTGATGGGGAAATCGTGCACGAGCACGTACAACCAGCTCACTGCTGTCTTAAGCAGCGCTGGTATTGGATTGCGGTATGGAGCACAATTTTGCTCTACGCTCACTTCTTGCCTTTTAATGCCGGGTTTATAAAAACCTGTAATACCAGCGCTGTAGGTAAGTGAGCGGTGACAATAACGTGCAAGTTAGCACCGTACCCCTCTTA
Organism: Bombina bombina; assembly: GCF_027579735.1. Classification (NCBI taxonomy): domain Eukaryota; kingdom Metazoa; phylum Chordata; class Amphibia; order Anura; family Bombinatoridae; genus Bombina; species Bombina bombina. Next base: position 959,635,066 of record NC_069500.1, read on the forward strand.
ACACAAAACTTGTAATCTAGCTGATAGTTTAACACATTATTAAGTATGAATATTGCATAAAAATGATTTTTCATGTTTTCAGCTACTTAAATGCACAGGACTCCAATGCAATATTTATTTTTAATAATTTTATTAGACAGCGTTATTATGAGAGTAACTGTACTTTTAAATATAATTTTATGAGTTTTGTGCAACTTTTTTTGTCTTGCGTAACAGTGAACCAGAGCACTGAAGTCACGCTGTCCTGACACACCTTAAATTTGATTGCGCTCAAGCTAACATGTTTACTTTCAACCTGTAGTATTCACTACTTCCAACATGCTCAAAGAGCTGTGATAAGTCCGTTATTGCTTGTGCCCAACAGTAAGCGCACCACTCAATATCTAGCACTGTAATGGTTAAAAAAAGGGAAACTAAATATATCTTCAACATGATGAGTACCAAAATGTTGGGATTTTTAATATATTTTAAGAAAAAGAGAAAAAGAAAGAAAAGAAAAAGACACAGGGTTTTTATAGCGTATAACATGAAATGTGTTAACATATGACAGAATATATATATATATATATATATATATATATATATATATATACTACCATGTTTTGTTAGCTGTGGTAATTATATCATAGTCAAATTTATTTTCTTTTTTAAAGGACAATTATTTTTATACTGCATATAGATAGTAGGAGGTACATTTTGCTGTAACTAAACATTAATAATTATGTTAGCACTTATATTTTGAATTTAGTAAATTATAATGATTCTTGTAGCCCATGTGGCATTTATTTCAGTAACTTGGCAAAAGAGTATAAATTGGAAAGGATACATTTCTTGTTTTAGTACAATTTTTCCAAATACCAGCAGATAATGAAAATAACTTAAAGTTAGCATACATACCTTGACTTGGTATCTTTAAAATTTCATGCTTTAGGAAACATACATTTAGAAAAATAAATATTTTATTTTTAGGGCAAAACATTGTTCTAGATTTATCAAACTGCAATTTCCTCTCAAGTAAGAAAAATCTTTTAATCCCATGTTATCCCACACAGCCGCTTTCTCAAAATGTCACTTCTTGATAAATCAGTAGTATATAATAACATACTTTTAAGAGCTATTTTCTCATGTTAGATAGCAGTGGCTGGTTTGATAAATATGGTTAATTACTTTGAAAGACACACATCACATTCATATTTTTCAAAATCTTATTTATTTATTTTAAATCTAGTAAGTCAAATTTATTTCTGAACCAAAGTAAAATTTATTTTAGCCTTATAAGTGAAAAGGAATAAAGGAAAAAAGGAAAAAGTTTGTTAATTGCCCCTTTGATATTGAAATGATTTGAACTCAGAATCTTAGAACAGAGAATGATGAAATGAAAAGGCTTTTCTGTAAATCGTATGCCGCTTATCTAAATGTTTAGACAGGATGATGACTTATTGTGGGAAATTAGTTTCCAAACCCCCCCCCCCTCCTTACCACACACACAGGAACTCCCCCTTCTTTCATAGAGACAGAAAGAAAAATACTAATGAGTTTGTTTAGTTAGCTTTATCTGGACATTTTATGTTTATCTTTTAGTGGGAGTGATGAATGCATTGCTTCTGTTGATGGTTTGCAAAGTATCTAATGCACATGGTGACCATGCTTCACATATCAGGGTCCAGGTCACCTGGTAAATTTCATAATTTTGTAGTTTAGCATTGCTTGTTTTTCTAAATGCTAAGTGCACACAGTGCACAGATCATAAGTAGTTAGAAAAACCTGGCTCATAGATCTTGACATAAAGAAGTCTGTTTGACCGTGTTTCATTATATATTTACTCCCTTTTCATGTAATTTAACTCTGAAAATTATTACATATCTTTTACTAAATGATTTTAACTGATAAAAACTTCAAAACAAACCACTTTATTCTAATATAATGACAATATATAGTTATTGCCTCAAACCTGGATTGGCCTATGGTGGGCAGAGATTGCAGCAAATAGAATGTAAATAGAACTGTAAATAGTGCGCCTCTTACTGACTGCGGCAGAAAAAACTGTAAGGACTTGCAATGCACAGGTATGTCTGTGTCATTAAGGGATTTATTTGTTTTAAATACTTCTAGCCTTTGCTGATATGTTATTCTAGAGCAACACAACGCAAAAGTCTTGTAATTGTAAAGTGGTTACTGTCCCTTTCAAGGGACATTGACATCTATTTATCAAGCCGTGAACTTACTTGCAATCGACGGCACCAATACGCTCGCCTAAGATCGCCTAACATCGATGTTGCAGACCTGAATACGTTCTCCAAAATTATCAAAAAAGCTGTCAAAAAGCTGTGCACCAAGTACGGGGTGATGAGCAGTGGACTGTTGTTAACTAACAGTCATCGATCTCGCTGCTCTTCTGCTTTTTTACAGCTTTCTTGGTACCCTGTCACTAAACGCCCATACTATACTATACTGTTTACCCCTAAACCACCGCTCACGGACCCCGCCGCAACTAAATAAAGTGTTTAACCCCTAAACCGCTGCACCCGGAGCCCACCGCCACCTACATTATACTTATTAACCCCTAATCTGCCCCCCCTACACCGCCGCCACATACATACATTTATTAACCCCTAATCTGCCGCCCCCAACGTCGCCGCCACTATATTAAATTTATTAACCCCTAAACCTAAGTCTAACCCTAACCCTAACACCCCTAACTTAAATATAATTTAAATAAATCTAAATAAATATTACTATCATTAAATAAATTATTCCTATTTAAAACTAAATACTTACCTGTAAAATAAACCCTAAGATAGCTACAATATAACTAATAGTTACATTGTAGCTAGCTTAGGGTTTATTTTTATTTTACAGGCAACTTTGTATTTATTTTAACTAGGGACAATAGTTATTAAATAGTTATTAACTATTTAATAACGTCATAGTTAAAATAAATACAAATATACCTGTAAAATAAAACCTAACCTAAGTTACAATTACACCTAACAATACACTATAATTAAATAAATTCCCTAAACTAAATACAATTAAATAAAATTTCATAAAATTATCTAAAGTACAAAAACAAACACTAAATTACAGAAAATAAAAACAAATTACAAGATTTTTAAACTAATTACACCTAATCTAATCCCCCTAACAAAATAAAAAAAAGCCCTACCCTGCGGGGCATTGCCCCAAAGTAATCAGCTCTTTTACCTGTAAAAAAAAAATACAACCCCCCCAACATTAAAACCCACCACCCACACAACTGACCCGACTCTAAAACCCACCCAATCCCCCCTTAAAAAACCTAACACTAATCCCTTGAAGATCACCCTACCTTGAGAAGTCTTCACCCAACCGGGCTGAAGTCCTCAACGAAGCCGGCAGAAGTGGTCCTCCAGACGGGCAGAAGTGGTCCTCCAGATGGGCAGAAGTGGTCTTCCAGACAGGCAGAAGTCTTCATCCAGGCGGCATCTTCTATCTTCATCCATCCGGCGTGGAGCGACTCTATCTTCAAGACATCTGATGCGGAGCATCCTCTTCTGATGACATCTTCTTGAACAATGATGGTTCCTTTAAGTGACGTCATCCAAGATGGCGTCCCTTCAATTCCGATTGGCTGATAGAATTCTATCAGCCAATCGGAATTAAGGTAGGAAAAATCCTATTGGCTGATGCAATCAGCCAATAGGATTGAAGTTCAATCCTATTGGCTGATCCAATCAGCCAATAGAATGCAAGCTCAATCCTATTGGCTGATAATTTCGTGGTGGCGGTGTAGGGGGCGGCAGATTAGGGGTTAATAAGTATAATGTAGGTGGTGGTGGGCTCCGGGAGCGGCAGGATAGGGGTTAATACGTTTATTTAGTTGCGTCGGGGTCCGGGAGCGGTGGGATAGGGGTTAATAAGTTTTATTTAGGTGGCTGCAGTGTAGGGGGGCAGATTAGGGGTGTTTAGACTCGGGGTACATGTTAGGGTGTTAGGTATAAACATTACCATAGGAATCAATGGGATATCGGGCAGAAGCGAACATGAGCTTTCGCTGCTTTCAGACTACCATTGATTCCTATGACATCTGCCGCCTCTAGGGCGGCGGATTGAAAACCAGGTACGCTCGGCCGGAATAGTGGCGAGCATATCTGGTAGTAGTTTGTTAACTTACAAAAGTAGTCAGATAGTGCCGAATTTGCATTCGGAACATCTGTAATGATGTAAGCATTGATCTGTGTCGGACTGAGTCCGGCGGATCATATGTTACGTCACTAAATTCTACTTTTGCCGGTCTGTAGGGTTTGATAACTAAGGGGAATCAGGCTCGCCACAAATACGCTGCGGAATTCCAGCGTATTTGCGGTTGACGGCTTGATAAATAGATTCCAGTGTATTGAAAAGGTTTAATCATCCATTTGTTGTTTGAGAGACCTATTTGTAGCGAGTAACACACCTCTCCAATGGCCTGATGATCAAAGATTCTCCTGCTTGATGAGAAATTGTAGTACAGACTTCACAGGGGCTGAATGCTAATAGAAAAAAGGCAGTAAACTCCAGTTCTGTAAGAATTTCTGTGGTGATTTTATTAATTTTGATTATGTTTTTAAAGTTTCTGTGTTACTTTAACAAATTAGGATCATACTTTGTATATTTCTGTGTATCTCTTGAACAGCTTATATTGCACTTGGTATTTTCTCTATTGTAAAATAAAACACAGCTTCAGAAAGTGGGAGGAATAGGGGAGTTCCTTAGGCTGAACAGTAAATGGTGGTTTATTCAGAACCCAAACATGCTTTAAACAAATATAAAAACAAGAACATGCCCTAATTTATACAAAAACAAAAACAAAAAATAAATTGGCTATAATATCTCTTTAATCCTAACTAATATATAAAAGCAATTTTAATGAACACCTGAGACTGTGTAACATGGAAAATGTAAAATACAAAATAAAGTTTATTCCCTATTCGATTAAAAACAACAGATTTCCTATGCATTTTCATTGTGAATTTCTTCTCCTCTCCTACAAATCATCATTAGGTTCCTTAATAAAGTCCCACGGGTTTCAATATCATCTGTATGCTGACGACACCCAAATCTACCTCTCTGAACGAGACCTATCTCTTTCCTTGCTAACCCAAGTCACTAACTGTCTTTCTCACACCTCTTCCTGGATGTCCTCTCACTACCTTAAGATAAATCTCTCCAAAACTGAGCTCCTTATTTTCCCTCCTTCTTCTAAAATCTCCACCCCATCTCTCTGTAACTGTCGACAACTCCATCATTACCCCTACCCCGCATGCCTGATGTCTTTGGGTCATATTTGACTCAGATCTTTCTATCACTCCTCACATTCAGTCCTTGGCTAAATCCTGCCACTTACACCTTAAAAACATCTCTAAAATTAAACATTTCCTTACACAAGACACAACTAAGGTTTTAATCGACTCTCTCATCCTTTCCCGCCTTGACTACTGCAACTCCATCCTCTCTGGTCTCCCTAGCTGTCGCCTAGCTCCTTTACAATCCATAATGAATACCTCTGCCAGGCTCATCCTCCTTACACATCGCTCATCTACTGCATCTCTCCATTCACTGGCTTCCTCTTGCCTCCAGGATTAAACACAAAATTCTGACTCTGACATACAAGGAACTCAACTTCACTGCTCCCCCCTATATCTCAGACCTTGTCTCCAGATACTCTCCCTCCCATCCCCTTCGCTCTGCTCACGACCTTCTACTCTCCTCCTCTCTTGTTAACTTCTTACATTCCGACTCTCTCTGCCTTGCTCCACAAGACTCTCCCCTAGTTTTGAAAGCTTCAAGCGCTCCCTAAAGACTCTACTGTTCAGAAATGCATACAACCTACACTAACCTTTCCTAATACTAGTTTCTCTCCTCCATTACTATCTGCCATGAACCCCCTTAGCATGTAAGCCTAAGAGTCCAACTGTTTGCAGATCACCTTCAAAAAAACTGACAGCAACAGTGCGACTCTCGGGAGGGCCCCCTACCCATTAATCCCTATAAATGTTAACTTGTATACTATGCTTTAGAAAAATTCTTCTCTGTGAAAGGCACATGTTGAGCAAAAAGAGGCTGCTTCTTGGGTGGTAACTAGTCATAGAACAAGCTATTATGCCATTGTTCGTTCCCAGGTTGAGCGCTTCTCTCTTTTTATTTATGCATATTATGACACTTAGGGAAGTCTTCAGATGTGGACCCGTTGCTCAGTGTGCCTAGAGGGATATAGCTACACCTTACTGACAAGGCCCACAATAGGCCGAAACGTACATCTGGGGTTTTGCCTTTTCTCTCGTTCAGAGAGGGATTGCCTGGTATTTCGGGTCTGGACTGTACTGTTAAGTCAGGATCAGACTGATATGTTTCAGGAAAGTTCTTCTCTGTGAAAGGCACATGTTGAGCAAAAAGAGGCTGCTTCTTGGGTGGTAACAAGCCATAGAACAAGCTGTTATGCTATTGTTTGTTCCCAGGTTGAGCACTTCTCTCTTTCTATTTGTATACTGCCTATGTTTATAGCACTGCAGAATCTGTTGGCACTCTACAAATAACTGATAATAATAATACAAAAGCATTTCAACCCTTTCAAGAGCCCCTGATGCTGTTTTCCATTTCCATTTGCTGTCAGCATTTTGCTTTCAGTCCATTACCACCAATTACAGGTAGATTCAGAGTGATTATTACCTTTCATAGAAAGTCACTTTATCCTGGTAATCTACCAAAAAATTATAATAAAATAGTTTAAACGGATTTGTATTTTCTACCCTATACCCTTCTCTTGAATCATCTATGCTACCAAAATAATTAAATCTAAAGACTTTTTTTTGCTAATTTTAACAGCCAGAATTTACGTCTATCTAAAATGATGTTATCTTAGATTATATTTATTAAAATTTGGGTGTGTGTATAACATTGAGAATTGCGAGATAGCACGGTAGCATAGACCTTTAAATTCTTTAGAATTTAGTGTATAGGAGAAAATAGAAAATGTATTAATGATATCATTTGTCAGACTTATTTGTGCTAAATTAAACTTTGAATGTTAGCAGAGCATTCCCTATATTCAGATAGAGCATGTGATTTTAAATCAATTTCCAATGCACAGTCTTTTTATATTTACCATTTTTAAGTCACCAGCTCTACTGGTGATTGGCTGATGGCCGTCACATGATGCAGTCAGAGTGGAAATATACATAACTTTGAAATTTGTCAGAAAAAAATCTACTTCTCATTTGAATTTCAGACTAGTGCTATTGCATTGTCTTTTTATCATGCATTTATGAATATGCAAATCTACTGTATTTATTGGTTCTTTAATTGTAACATTTGAATATTAACTATTATATTTCAATATTTAAATTTTTAAATTCAAATGTTGAGTCTGAAAGACTTCAATGTAAATCTTTTTTATTTTATAAAAAAAAAATAGGAACTGCATTTGTCTAGGTCTATCTGGATCTTATAGTGACAGTAAACACTTTGGGACTGTACTATAAAATGGTTATCATCTGGAAAGGTGATAGCAAATTGCTTCAACTGTTTTTAGATTATTTGAATACTAACAATTTAGTTCTAAGTTTCACAGATGAACAAAGTACCCAGGTGATCCACTATTTAGATATTGAAGTAACAATTGTAAATAAATGGATACAGACCAAAACCTTCTTTAAACAAGTGGATGTCAATAATTATATTCATAATGAGAGCTGTCACTTTGACCGATGGATAAATAGCATCCCCAAAAGTCAATATATGAGAGTTCGGAAAAACAGTAGTACATTAAAAGACTATAAAGAACAGGCAAATGTTTAAAAAACTAGATTCATAGAGAGAGGCTTTTATGAGAATAATGTGGAAAAAGAAATACATTTAGTAAGACGAATAGAGAGAAAATCTATTGGTGTCAAGGAAAGAAATCAAGGTAAAAATAGATAATTGGAAACTTAGACCCATTCATCACTAAATATAATGAACAACATAGTTGTATCAAGTTGATTTTAAATAAAAACTGGCATTTAATTTAAAAAGACCATATTCTGGGGGACCATGCTAAAAGACACACAGAAATAGTTTTTAAAAAAAGTCAATAATATAAAAAAATATTCTGGCACCAAGTAAGTTTAAAAATACTACAAAAAAATGTTTTTTTCCCTTGCTATACCTGTACAGCATGGCTCTATAGCAACGAAAAGTAAAAGTTTAGCTCAACAGTAAAGAATTGTGAGTATGAAATAGTGGACAAGGTGTACAGACAAGGGAGTTATTTACTTAATTCACTGTCCATGTAAAAAATAGTACTTGGTACAAACCCAAACATCCATCAGTGATAGAAGAGGAAACAGCTATCTAATATAAAAAAGGGCTATGAAAAACATTTATTGTATAAACATTTGAAATAAGTACATAGCCAAAGTGTAAAGGTTTAAAATTCTTAGGTATAAAAATGGCATCTAAGAATTGGAGGGGTGACATTATGAAAGGAAATTATTGTACTATTATCATGAGTGTGCGTTCGTATCAGGAAAAGTAATGAGGCAAAAGACCAGGTATTCAGCAAACAAAGGCTAACCCCAGGAGGGGTGATCTTTATTTCACTGTTGCAACAGTGACCCAACACAAACACAGCAATGCGGAACTAACACATTTTCATGTACATACATTTTTATACTATTACAGTTCCTTACAAAGCAGAGAGCTAATTGGCTGATAATTATTGGCTAATAAATATCACATGATTAGTGATTGTTAAAAAAAAGGTTCTCTATGTTAAAATTAGGGAGATATGCTTTCTTGGAATATGGCCAGAGGCTAGTTGGCTAATTGGATTGAGAAGTTAATACTGAACAGAGAAGCCTTGTATTTTACCTTGAGTTTCAGATATTGAGAAAACAATGTATGGAAGAAGCCAAAACTTAAGATTTACTGATACATACTTATTAGGCTAGAAGTAAGTTTTTACAGATACATCACTTATTAGGTCAGGAGTGATAGTTTGGAAAAATACAAAAGTTAAATTAAGGAAAATAATGCACATGCAGTATCAGGAGAAGAATTCAGTAAGGTTACAATGTAAAGGGAAAATAAGTTTTGGTTAAATAAGGAAACATAGAAAGATTTAGAAGGAAAAGTAAAATAGTAAAATAGCAGCTCATTACATTCCCCCCTTTGATCGCAAACTTCAAAGTTCCGCGATCACAAAAAGTCAATGTGAGTCAAGGCAGTTTAACAATCACAATGCTATTAGTACATTGGTGCTCTCTTCCGAGACGGTTTACAGGGCTACAAGAGGGAAAACAGAAAACGAGGTAGGAGTGAAGTTATTAGGTAGGAGACAATGCCGTTATTACTGTACGCTAGTCACCATTGGGTGAAGTAGACAACTACCTAAACATCCCTATGCTGTATATGTGTGTGTGTGTGGCATGATATAGTGCAGAAACATCCCCTCCCAGATTCATTAACAACAATTAACAATCCCCAACATTCTTGCAGAGTTGATGGTGAATAGTGGGTTGTCAGGCAGAATCATGGCATGTTTGGGAGGTGAAGGAATTCTGCACCTGTGAAGGAAATATAGAGTGTAAGTATAAGGTAATGCAATATGAAAACAAAATAAAACAACACAGAAAGACAATGAAGAGATAGAAACCAACAGGGAGGGAAAAAGGAGTGGGGTATGGGTATACAGGCTACGACCTGGGTGGCCATCAAGGTAGATGATGGTCCTTGGTCTGTCTGTGGTTGGTTTACCAATGTAGGAAAGTTCTAGACGATCCTAGAGACGTAGTGCAGCCGGCATAGGGATACGTCAGGGGAATTTAGGGCATAGCTGGTGGTTAGGCAATAACATTGTAAGATGAAGAGGTCAGAAGAGACATGGAGGAGGAGAAAAGTAGGTTAACTCAGAAGAAATGGGGGTCAAGAGAGATCTCAACATGGTGGGGAGATTTAAAACGGATAGAGGGAAACAAGTATTTAGGGGAAGAATGAGATACAGAGAAACACTCCTGCATGTAGAGATTAAACCAGGTGCACATTGTATACAGCAATACATCAGGATAAGGCATACTATAATAACAATACCATACAGAAAAAGGGAGCGTAACCATCCAAAATTAGGTAGTCAATCAAAGAGATGATTCAAAATACTTCCAATCACATCTTGAACATCCTGGGATAGGAACATAATAACTGTGAACAACTCCTGCACTCTCATTCATGAAAGTCTGTAGAATCACAGACAACATGATAATGTCCTAAAGATTCAGGTAGACACTAGTGATGTTGCAAACCTAAAATTTTGCGTTCGCGAACGGCGGACGCGAACTTCCACAACTGTTCGCGAATGGGCGAACCGGGTGAACCGCCATAGACTTCAATAGGCAGGCGAATTTTAAAACCCACAGGGACTCTTTCTGGCCACAATAGTGCTGGAAAAGTTGTTTCAAGGGTAATAACACCTGGACTGTGGCATGCCAGAGGGGGATCCATGGCAAAACTCCCATGGAAAATTACATAGTTGATGCAGAGTCTGGTTTTAATCCATAAAGGGCATAAATCACCTAACATTGCTAAATTGTTTGGAACAACATGCTTTAAAACATCAGGTATGATGTTGTATCGATCAGGTAGTGTAAGGGTTACGCCCGCTTCACAGTGACAGACCAAACTCCCCGTTTAAAGGGACAGTCTACACCAGAATTTTTATTTTTTCAAAAGATAGATAATCCCTTTATTATTATTAGTGTGAAAGAAACTGACTGCTATTATTTAACACAGTCAAAAAAGTGTTGTTTTTTTTTTAAATCTACACTACTGTTACACCAGATATGAGGTGCACTGGGGTGACACTGTGCCCTGGCAGGCAGGCAGGCACTGAAACGCACACGTGTGAAGGAAACTGACTGCTATTATTTAACACAGTCAAAAAAGTGTTTTTTTTTTTTTAAATGTACACTACTGTTACACCAGATATGAGTTGCACTGGGGTGACACTGTGCCCTGGCAGGCAGGCACTTAAACGCACACGTGTGAAGGAAACTGACTGCTATTATTTAACACAGTCAAAAAAGTGTTTTTTTTTTTAAATCTACACTACTGTTACACCACATATGAGTTGCACTGGGGTGACACTGTGCCCTGGCAGGCAGGCAGGCACTTAAACGCACACGTGTGAAGGAAACTGACTGCTATTATTTAACACAGTCAAAAAAGTGTTGTTTTTTTTTTAAATCTACACTACTGTTACACCAGATATGAGATGCACTGGGGTGACACTGTGCCCTGGCAGGCAGGCAGGCAGGCACTGAAACGCACACGTGTGAAGGAAACTGATTGCTATTATTTAACACAGTCAAAAAAGTGTTGTTGTTTTTTTTAATCTACACTACTGTTACACCAGATATGAGTTGCACTGGGGTGACACTGTGCCCTGGCAGGCAGGCACTTAAACGCACACGTGTGAAGGAAACTGACTGCTATTATTTAACACAGTCAAACAAGTGTAGTTTTTTTTAAATCTACACTACTGTTGCACCAGATATGAGTGGTGGCACTGGGCAAGTGGGCACAGTATACGCTGTGAGCCTGACAAACACGCTGGCAGGCAGGCAATTAGATTACACAGGAAAAAAAAAAAAAAGCAGCCCTAAAAAGGGCTTTTTGGGGTGCTGTCCTTACAGCAGAGATCAGATGAGTCCTTCAGGACTGTAGTGGACACTGAATACACTAGCCTAGCTATTGATTTCCCTATTAAATCAGCAGCAGCTACACTGTCCCTCCTCTCACTAAGAATGCAGCTTCCAAATGAATCTAAAATGGATGCTGTCCAGGAGGTAGGAGGGTCTGGGAGGGTCTGCTGTTGATTGGCTGGAATGTGCCTGCTGACTGTGAGGTACAGGGTCAAAGTATTACTCAATGATGACGAATAGGGGGCGGATCGAACATCGCATATGTTCGCCCGCCGCGGTGAACGCGACCATGCTATGTTCGCTGGAACTATTCGCCGCCGAACAATTCGCGACATCACTAGTAGACACCAACACCCAGGAAGATGGAGTCACCTGAGTGGAAGGGGGTTGCAGTCACGTTCAATGGCAAAGGCTGAGAGAAAGGCATGTCTTTGGAGAAAATGTAATTGCTTTTGCAGTTGCAAAAGATAGGCAGTTGGTTTTACATCACCCACTGCAAGGTTAGGCAGGTGTAAGGTGTTGGCACTATACAAAGGAGGTAACCTACCAAACAACAGTTCATATGGTGAGAGCTTGAGGGCCCCCCTATGGTTTGTGTGAGTCCCAAACAGTGCTAGGGGCAAAGCATCTACCCCTTTTAGGCTTGTTTGAGAATTTTATTTAGCAATAGTCTGTTTTAGGGTCTGATTCATTCTTTCCACTTAACCAGAGCTTTCTGGATGCCAAGGGGTATGGAGATGCCAAGTAAAGCCTAAGGCTAATGTCAGTTGCTGAATAATATTACTTGTGAAATGTGTTCCTCTGTAAGATTCAATTACTCTGGGGAGGCCAAACCTGGGTATGAGTTTTTTTAGCATCCACTTGGCAACTTCTTGGGCTTTCACAGTTCTAGTGGGAAAGGCCTCGACCCATCCAGTAAGTTGGTCCACTATCACAAGTAAATGTCTAAAAACCGTGCAGGGAGGCATGTCAGAAAAGTCAATTTGTAAACGTTCAAAAGGTTGAAAAGCCCATGGGCATCTGTCTGGTGGGCCTTTAGGTTCCCCCCCTTGGATTGAATTGAGCACAAGTCACACACTTCAATACAACTCGTTTAGCAGCTTGATGGATACCGGGGGGCAAACCAGTGTCTGTTAAGGGTTTCAGCAAGTTGTGTGGTACCCCAGTGTGTTTGGTTATGTAGAAAGGAGAGCATAAGAGACAGGTGTGGTTGAGGCAGAGCAGGGCGTCCATCAGGTGTGGACCAGATGCCAAAAGAGTCACAGGTAAGACCAAGACTAGTCCAGAGGCGAAAAGTTTGTTCAGGAAGAGAAGTGTAAAGAGAAGACAATGTAGTGTTAAGAGGTTGAGGTTTGTGAGCGGGGGTGACTGAGAGAAGGATAAGTAGCAGGGAAGCTGCATGCTGAGCAATTCGATCAGCATAGCTATTACCAAGTGAAATGGGGTCCCGTAAGTGGGTGTGTGCTTTGCAATGCATGACAGAGATGGAAGTGCGTAAATGGATTGAGTCAAGGAGTGCAGAAACTTGTGGTGCATTGGCAATTTGGGTACCAGCAGAAGTTAGAAAACCCCTTAGATTCCATAATTGACCAGTGGCGTGTACAATCCCAAAGGCATATTTACTATCAGTGTAAATGTTTACTGACCTGTCCTTTGAGAGTTGAGAAGCACGTGTGAGTGCATGGAGCTCAGCTGATTTGGCACTGTAGTAAGATGGGAAGGGATTGGCCTCTATAACAGAATATGTTGTCACTACAGCATAGACGGATCAACGAGAACCGTTCACCATCCTCAAATTTCCATCACAGAACAGTGTCCAATCCGGGCTAGGTAGAGGTACATCCAAAAGGTCATCCCTTGGTTTGGAGGAAAAGAGAGATACCATCATTGGGCAGAGGTAAGAAAGTTGCTGGGTTAAGAGAAGTACAGTGGAAGCTAGTGATAATAGAAGGAACAAGGAGCAATGTCTCACACCTAGTGAGACGTTGGTTTGAGAAATGTTGCATATTTTTCTGATTGAGTAAGAGGTGTACTGCGTCTGATGCATAAATGTGTAAAGGATGTCCCTGTTCAAGCTCCTGTGCTTTCTCTACAAGGAGGGCTGTTGCAGCGACTGCCCATAAGCAGCTGGCAAGGCCCTGTGCAACAGGATCAAGGAGGGCGGCATAGTATGCAAAGGGCCGTTGACTATTACCAAGGAGATGTATAAGTTCACCAGAGGCAACGCCCCTATGCTCGTGCACATAGAGGTGAAAGGGTTTGCGGAAGTCAAGAAGGCCTAGAGCAGGAGCAGAGAGAAGACAGGTCTTTATGGAAGTACAGCATCTGTCAGTCTCTGTAATCCAGTCCAGGATGTCTGGTATGTCTTTCGTAGTCATGTGAATCAGGGGCTTAGAGAATTCCCTGTCACTGGGTATCCAGGAGTGGCAAAAAACAGCAATTCCAAGAAAACCCCTGAGCTGTCGCTTAGTACTGGGACGGGGACAGTCAATAATACCCTGTATTCTATCTTGTGAAAAACTGCGGTGTCTGCGGTAAGAATGTGTCTTAGGTATTAGACTTGCGGCCAGGCATACTGAATCTTTTAGGTGATACCATGTGGCCCTTGTGTGCAAGAGAGATGAGTAAGGCAATGATGTCAGTCTTACAGCTGTCGAGGTCAGGTGAGCAAAGGAGGATGTTGTCAACATAAAGAAGAAGTTGGGAGTGACAGGGTAAGGTAAGATCTTTTAGATCAAAGTGACAGGCAGAAAAAAAATAGCCGTGCTCTCCATATAGCCCTGTGGTAATTGACACCAGGCCATCTGAGAGGAGGTAAAAGCGAAGAGGTATTGACTGTCAGGGTGCACAGGTATAGAAAAAAAACAGAGCATAAGTCAATGACAGAATAGAATTTTGTGGTCGGAGGAATAGCAGTCAGTATTGTGTAAGGATTGGGCACCACATGATGGCGAGGTATCACAAAAGCATTAACTGCTCTTAGATCCTGCACAAACTGCCAGACGGTCTTTCCGTTTGCACTCAGTTGAGGTTTCTTAATTGGGAGAATGAGGGTATTGCAGGGTGAGAAGCAGGGTACGCGAGTACCCTGTTCCAAACAACTGTCAACGAGGGGCTTTAGTCCAGCAATAGCCTCTGCAGATAGAGGATATATTTGAACGCATGGGAAGGGGAGATATGTGCGGACACGGATGTAGACAGGCTCAGTGGATTTTAAGAATCCCACATCAGAGGCTGCAGTACCCCACAACCAAGGAGGGGTAGCGGCAGAGGTGTAACTAGAACCCACAGGGCCCAGGTGCAAGAATCTAAGAAGTGCCCCCCCCCACCCCCCAAGAAAGTGAATTTGATATATATATATTTTTTTATATATATAATTAAAACACAGAAAAAAATTTGAATCAGATTACATGTATGCAAAAGGAGGTACCCTGTACCCACAGTCTGTGAGATGGTCTGACCCCCTATTACTGTATATAGTGACACTGTTTAACCCACCAATACTGTATATAGTGACACAGTCTGTAATCTGCTGGTGAGATGGCTGGCCTGACCCTACCCGCCCCAGTACTTTTTACAGTGATCACAGTAGTCTGTGACATGGTCCAGCCCCCCGTACTGTATATAGTGGTACTTTATAGACTGACACTGTTTACCCCCTGCCCCCCCATGCTGTAGTAACAAGGTCTGTAATTTGCTGGTTCCACAAACATACACACATACATGCATAAATACACACACAGTCACATACATACATACACACACATAAACACCAATGGGTAAAACAGAATCACTAACCCCTATATTCAGAGACACTAGTGAAGCATCAGGTCACACTCACATGATATCAGTGCAGGCAGTGGCTGGTCAACGTTTTTTATTGTTAAAAAAATAAAAACTCTTTTTTTTTTTTTTGGAAGCTGGGCCCCCACCTTATGATGTGGGCATGCCCCAAGTTGACCAGGTTCTGGGGAATGACTCACTATTGGCTGAGATCCATCTGAGTCCCCATAGCAACCTTCACGCCTCAAACAATTATATTCCTGAATTGCCAGAACCTGAACAAAACAAGCGTGCTGTTTGCACACAATGCAGGCGAGGAAAGCTATTCTTAAAAACTGTCTGAGTAGGCAGGCCCCAACTTTGAATCAGCTAAAAAGAGAAATACACCTACAATTGCTCTATGAGCAAGCAGACACGGTAGGAGATATCCTGAGACATACGTATTGCTTTATGAGTAAGTGGGAGGTTTACTTGCTTACTCTAGGACAAACTCAACAGACACAAATACTATACCCTATGCGTAACACAGATTATCTCCTAAATGCCCAATTGTGGGGGGGGGGGGGGGGTGACAGCTTAACTTTGGGGAGCACACCCTTTCTTCAAGGTTGGGAACCTAATCTGTCCAAGGTAGGAGGAATAATGACACCACAGGGAGGAGAGCTGATGGATAGGACGGGAGGTTGGATGGTATAAAATGAAAATGCATTGATGAGGTTTAATGATTGGAAATATGCATTTCTCTGTATGACTCAGTATTATATGATCTACTTGTCTTCTGATGATATTCGATCTTCTCTTCGTTGAAGTGTATGTTGATGTATGTCCTTTGAATAAATAAAGAATAAAAAAAAATGGAATTAAGAAATGAATGAGCACAAGTGGTACGTATTTTTAGTTTTTTTTCTACAATTTCTCCAAGGATTCATATGATTTCTGCATTGTACAGCAGGGCTGGACTGGGACTAAAAAAAGGCTCAGACATTTTGGGGCAAAGAGGCCCACTCCCCCCCCCCCCTCTCCACTTCTTATTTAACAGTACACACACACACAACTCTCACACACACACACACACACACACCTCACACAAACACACAGACCTCACACACAGACCTCACACACACACACACACAGACCTCACACACATACACACACACAGATCTCACACACACACACAGACCTCACACACAAACCTCACACACAAACCTCACACACACACACAGACCTCACACACATACACACACAGACCTCACACACAGACCTTACACACACACACAGACCTCACACACACACAGACATCACACTGACAAACACACAGACCTCACACATACACAGACCTCACACACACACACATCACACTCACACACATAGACCTCACACACACAGACACACATACAGACATCACACACACAGACCACTCACAAACACACAGACCTCACACACACACACAGACCTCACACACACACACACACACACACACACACAGACTTCACACACACAAACACACACAGATATCACACACACACAGACATCACACACACATAGACCTCACACACACACACAGACCTCCCACACATACACACACACAGACATCACACACACACGGACCTCACACACAGACCTCACACACACAGATCTCACAGACATACACACACACAGACCTCACACACACACACAGACCTCACACACACATACACACACACACAGCCATCACACTGACAAACACACAGACCTCATACAGACATCACACTCACACACACAGACCTCACACACACACACACAGAGAGACATCACACACACACAGACCACTCACAAACACACAGACCACACACACACAGACCTCACACACACATACAGACCTCACACACACACACACACACACACAGACCTCACACACACACAGACCTCACACACACACACACAGACCTCACACACACACACAGACCTCACACACACATACACACACACACAGCAATCACACTGACAAACACACAGACCTCACACACACACACACACACACACAGACATCACACTCACACACACAGACCTCACACACACACACACACACACACACACAGACCTCACACACACACACAGACCACTCACAAACACACAGACCACACACACACAGACCTCACACACACATACAGACCTCACACACACATACACAGACCTAACACACACAAACACACACAGATATCACACACACAGACATCACACACACACACAGACCTCACACACACACACAGACCTCACACACACACACACACACAAACACAGACCTTTTACACACACACACACACACACACACACACACACACACACACACACACACACACAGACCTCACACACAGACACAGACCTCACACACACAGACTTCATACACAGACCTCTCACACACACACACAGACCTAACACACAGACCTCACACACACAGACCTCACACACACACCTCTCACACACACACACACCTCTCACACACACACACACCTCACACACACCTCTCACACACACACACACACACACACACACAGACATGACACAGATATCACACATAGACCTCGCTATCTCCAGGATGTAAATACAAACAACGTAACTGGATGAGTCTGCATGTAGTGCAGCCCAGTGCTGGGAGGTTTGTTTGTATTAGAAGCAATACATTTGGATGACAGGCAAAGCTGTGCATATAATACAGGGGGAGAGAGAGAGAGTTATGGCCACTTCACAGGCTGACACAGGGTACAGGGTGACCAGTCAAGAGAACCCACACACAGACCTCACACACACACACACACACACACACACAGACCTCACACACATACACACACACACACACACAGACCTCACACACAAACCTCACACACATACCTCACACACACACACACACAGACCTCACACACATACACACACAGACCTCACACACACACACAGACCTCACAAACACACAGACATCACACTGACAAACACACAGACCTCACACACACAGACCTCACACACACACACACACACACACATCACACTCACACACACAGACCTCACACACACATACAGACATCACACACACACAGACCACTCACAAACACACAGACCTCACACACACACACACACACAAACAGACACAGATATCACACACACACAGACATCACACACACACAGACCTCACACACACACGTGGACCTCACACACAGACCTCACACACACACAGATCTCCCAGACATACACACACACAGACCTCACACACACAGACCTCACACACACACACACACACAGCCATCACACTGACAAAGACACAGACCTCACACAGACCTCACACACACACAGACCACTCACAAACACACAGACCACACACACACAGACCTCACACACACATACAGACCTCACACACACAGACCTCACACACACAAACACACACAGATATCACACACACACAGACATCACACACACAAAGACCTCTCACACACACACAGACCTCAGACACACACACACACACACAGACCTTTAACACACACATACCTCCCTCACACACACACACACATACAGACCTCACACACAGACACATACCTCACACACACACACAGACTTCATACACAGACCTCTCTCACACACACACACACACACACACACACAGACCTCACACACACACACACACACACACACACACACACACATTTACACACCTCACACACACCTCTCACACACACACAGACATCACACACAGACCTCACACACACACACCTCACACACACACACACAGACCTCACACACATACCTCACACCTCACACGCACACAGACCTCGAGTACATTACTATCTCGCTGCTATCTCCAGGATGTAAATACAAACAGCATAACTGGATGAGTCTGCATGTAGTGCAGCCCAGTGCTGGGAGGTTTATGTGTATTAGAAGCAATACATTTGGATGACAGGCAAAGCTGTGCATATAATACAGGGGGAGAGAGAGTTATGGCCACTTCACAGGCCGACACAGGGTACAGGGTGACCAGTCAAGAGAACCAGGACCTGTCAGATAAAAAAAGGAGGTAACGTACAAGCAACAAAGCCTTAGCCAACAAAGGGAAGAGCACCTTCTCCAAAGTCAGAAAAGACTGCAAGACCTCCAGAGCATAAAAAAACAGGACCAGCAGCCACACATAGGAGCCCCTCTTAGTTATCTCAGCACCAAGGATAGCGACATGATAACCTCAAATTTATGTGTACAATGGGCAGTCAGACGGTGTACACCGTTTCTCCCCCCCAATATTAACACCCACCCACAACCATCAACACGCCAAATGGATATTGTGTGGTGTGGTGCATCCACATGACATGTAGGAGTCCATGGTGGCATACGTGTACCTAACTGGATCCCTATATATTGGCCACAGCCCGCCCCGCAGCAGAGGAGTACATGGTTGCCGGCCCTGGCCTACTAGGCTAGATAATTTTCCAAAGGTCCCCTCTCTCCCTGAGACCTACCTGACCACCAGTCCACCTGGTGTTGAGTCTGCTCGCAGCCTCCCTCATCGCTCACTAGCCTCGCTCAGCCTCACGGCCACTGAATCTGGATTCTTTCAGTTCCAGCCTCCAAGCACTGACACTAGTCAACAGCCTCTGATGTCCCTCACGTGGATGCGGCATGCCGGCCGGCATCATAAGTTTTGTGCAGCCGCATGCCGGGTGTGGCGTGTCATTCACAGTGCGTTCACCGCTCAGTCTCAGTCATTTTTGTAAATATTTTATTATATCTTTTCATGTGACAACGCTGAAGAAATGACACTTTGCTACAATGTAAAGTAGTGAGTGTACAGCCTGTATAATAGTGTAAATTTGCTGTCTCCTCAAAATAACTCAACACACAGCCATTAATGTCTAAACCATTGGCAACAAAAGTGAATACACCCCTCACGTTTGTGAGATACTGTAAATGTAACATTATATATGTATGAATACTTATACATTTAATAAAATAAATTGAGAAAAGAGAAACGCTCCAGGGGGAGAGCGAAGGTCCCTCCCCAGATACTAGTATCATGTTTTGTTCTACAAAAACTATAATGATATGAAGTAAGTATTTGAACTGTGTAATTAATGTGCTACTTTGGCTAATCAAATGTAAATCCTTGTTAGAGATGGCTGGCTCTAGTACAAGGCAAGATTTTAACCAAGTGAGATTTACTTCATCTGTTATTTGGATCAAATTATCGGTTTGGTTAGTTAATCCTGATACAAATTCAAGCCAATTACATATGTATTATTTATTGATGATTGGCTTATGCAAAAAGCATAAACTAACCACTAATACTAACAGGCAATTTAGGAAAAGCTATACAAACATTGCATTTAGGATTCCTAATCTTAAACAAATGTTTACAAATCATACAAAACTGTAGCTATATCTGTAAAAAACAGTTTAAACCAGTTAAAGGGACAGTATACACTCATTTTCATATAACTGCATGTAATAGACACTACTATAAAGAATACGATGCACAGATATTTTTATAAAAATCCAGTATAAAATGGTTTAAAAACGTACTTAGAAACTTTCAGTTTAGCTCTGTTGAAAGGGTAGTTGGAAAGCCCACTGCAAGTGGGAAATAAGACACTCCCCCCCTCCCCCTTCTTTTGCATATGAAAAGACCCTTTACACAAACAGGAGCAAGCTGGAGAACGTAGCTGACGGTATTCAAATAAAACTTTTGGGCTTGGTTAGGAGTCTGAAAATCAGAGCAATGATATTTAAAAATAAGCAAAATTATACATTTTTTAAAACAAACTAACTTTATGGGCTTTATAAATATACATTCATCTACAAAACATTTATGCAAAGAAAAAATGAGTGTATAATGGCCCATTAAACTTGATAAGTCTGGCATTTACTCAAGTGCAAATACCTCTCTTTTAATAGGATCATTTAGCAAATATTATTAAAATATAGTCTCTGAATAAGGGACATAGATGTGCCACAATCATATAAACAAATATGTAGCTCAGAGTAATAAACCAGGGGTCTTCAACCTTTTCAAGTGAGCATGCTTTAGAACTATTAACCAAGCCACAAAATATGAAACATTGTTTAGAATAGTAAGTGAAACAAACATACATGCACAGTCTATTACGGAATGTGTTGGCGCTTTACAAATAACCGATGATAATAATAATAATAATAATAATAATAAAGTCATACAATCCATGAAGTTTACATTACTTACCAACTACATTTTTTAATTAGAAACTGGTGTTATTGTTTGTATGCATGTTTAATTAAATAAGGAGAAAAGGCGAGTAAGGGAAAATAGTGTCTGTGTCAAAAAAGACACACTAAAAACATGGTGTGGTCAATTAGAAACTGGGTTATAGGATGAAAATAGGATGGAGGCTTTTCATTGACGATAATCCATCAATTTTTTATCCTACGAGAGAGAGGACCATTCTTAGAAGCTTTTCACCAAAGGGTAGAGGAGGACTTATTAAAATTGTCTAGATAGCACAATGCTGCCCCCCCAAATCTTACTCAAGAACAGAGGCTTGATATTGATACTTTGAGCAGAGAGATGATGTAGTTATTAGAGCAGCGGACAAGGGTGGCAGCATTGTCGTATTGGATAAATCAGCCTATATAGGTGAAGCAGAAAGACAGATAAATGATACTGATGTCTATCTCCCCCTCCCCAGAGACCCCATGAATATTTTTAAACTGCAGTTTTTGGATTTGCTGGATGATGGGTTGCAGGAGGACATTATTGATCAGGATACTTTTGATTATCTCTATGTAGACTCAATTGTCATTCCAATCTTCCATCACCTCCCCAAGGTTCATAAATCCTTGGAGGAGGTGAAGGGAAGGCCTATAATCTCTGGGATAGGCTCCTTGTTTGAGAGAATGTCAGGTTGGGTAGAGTCTCTTCTGCAGCCCATCGTCCAGTAATTACCATCATTCCTAAAGGATACCACACACTTATTAACCTGCTTACAACAGGTAATATGGAGCAGTAAATGCTCTTGGTTGGCAGTGGATGTGGTGGGATTATATTCTTGTATCCCTCACCATCTTGGTTTGGAAGCAGTCAAATTCTCACTGGATCTCTATAGCAATTATGACCCTAAATTGAAAATATATATTTTGAAAACCCTTGATTTCCTTTTGGGTCATAACTATTTCAAGTTTGGTGATTCTTTTTTTCTCCAAAGGCGTGGGACCGCCATGGGAGCAAAATTTGCCCCAGCCTATGCAAATCTTTTCATGGGCTGGTGGGAAAAGACCCACGTCTTTGAAGAACAAAATCCATACAGGCACCTTATACGATCATACAAAAGATATATAGACGATCTTCTTTTTGTATGGTCAGAAACAAAACAAGAAATGGAGGACTTTGTCACTCATCTAAATAATAATCATCTCAACTTACAGTTTACATTCACCTTTGATAAATCTACAATTCCCTATTTAGATCTGTATTTGATGGGTGACACTACTAACCTAAGAGTTACAACTACACTCTATAGAAAACCGATCACATCCAATACAATTCTTCATGCTAGGTCCTGTCACCCCAAGCATACAGGATTTGGGGTGGCTAAAGGACAATTTATAAGGCTTAAGAGGAATTGTTCATCAGAGGGTGACTTCTTGAATGAATCAGATGTGTTGAAAAAACAACTTTAAGAAAGAGGCTATTCCCATAAGGTGATCAATAGAGCCTTCCTAGAAGTCAGCAGACTAGACAGGGTAAATATGTTACAGCATGCAAGGAAACAAACTAACTCAAGGTTTGATAATCTCAAACCAAACTTTATTATCACTTATAGTCCCCAGTTTGGCGAAATCTGTGGCATTATCAACAAACATCTCCCAGTCTTAACAGGAGAAGATAGCCTTAAAAATCTTGCCATAGATGGCCTAAATTATATCTCCAAAAGGGTCGTACAATTGGTAGTATCGTAGCTCCTAGCATGCTGAGGAAAACGGCAGTGATAGGTAGTAGTTGGCTACAAATTAAAGGACACTTCAAGTGTCATTTCTCAAATTGCATAGCTTGCAGCCATGCAAAAGTTACAAA
Source organism: Bombina bombina (assembly GCF_027579735.1). Taxonomy (NCBI): domain Eukaryota; kingdom Metazoa; phylum Chordata; class Amphibia; order Anura; family Bombinatoridae; genus Bombina; species Bombina bombina. Next base: position 959,658,601 of record NC_069500.1, read on the forward strand.
CAGGTTCCAATCTAAAATTACACAGAGGGTTTTTCTCTCATCTAGCTGTACTAATTGTCGAACTAAATATGTAATTTACTTAGTTGAATGTATTGAATGCAATAAGCAATACGTAGGGTGTACCTCACGAGAGGCACGCTCACGTATCAGGGAACATCTCTACAATATTGATAAGGACATTGATGTGTCAGATTTGGTACATAATTTTATATTTGAGCACAATAAATCTGTTGCCAAGTTCAGGTGGCAGATTATTGAAAGCATATTCCATACCCCCAGAGGGGCAATGGAATGCACAGACTCTTGCACAGAGAAGCTTTTTGGATATTCACCCTGCAAACTAGACGCCCAAAGGGCTTTAATGCAGTTGGGGATATCATAAATCTTTGGCAACATAGATAAGTGCAACGTTATTAGAAGCCCCTATTTTGAGGATTAAAAATATAAGATTAAAAACATGGGATGTTCTCAGATATATATACATATTCTTTACTTATGATGTTGATCCATTAGAAATATATCTGTATTAGTCAAATTTACATACAGACTTCTAGAAACTATATGGATCCTATTGCACACATGTTTACATTGTTTGTGTTTTTTTTGTCATAGTCCAAATATTTAGGGAGATTTATGCAAACTAATAATCTTTTTAAGGGCTCCATGTACTAAGCCGTCAATTCATCCGTCATTGTAGACGCGGATAAACTCGCCGTTACTCGCCGCGGGCGAAATGGTGTCCGCTGTCGCTATGTACTAATAATCCCCCAATAAATAGACAAGTCTAGCCTGCCGCGAGCAGTGGCGGATTATTGATAAATTTGACGCCTCGCTCGCCGCGACTAAGCTGATGTACTTAACTTTCAGTTGAATTGTCTGGCCAATTATTAACACGTGACATGCAAGGTGTCACGAACATCATAGTAGTCGCGGGAATAGAATTTTGCTCCTATAAAAGTTCAACTTATCTAAACAACTTTATTATTGTTCAAAATTTTTGAAGAGTGATTACAGAGCGTTATTTTTGTAATATTTATTTACAATTTGGATATGGCTTCATCTGGATCTGATAATATATAAATATTAATATTAAAATAATTATAAAGATTGACAACTATACAATACAAATTTAAAATATAGATTACTCTTTAATTACAGTCGACAAATTGGGCGCAATTTATATACATGGAAATGAGAGACAAATTAGACGCCAGTTATGCTGTAAGTACAATGCTGATATTACTGCCTTTTATATATGTCTAGACTGGCGTCTAGATTGACTTTCCTATTGTTTTGTACCTTGCCCGCCACCTAAAAGGTGGCGAGGCAAAAATAACGAGGTGGGAGCGGAAATTGTAGCGAGCGGACAAATAGATTTTTTAGTACATTCGTTTTTGGCGAGTTGGTGGTCAAATGTGTCTAATTACAGTGAAAAATGGAGAGGTAGCGAGGTTTGGCGGATAAGTACGCTCGCAATTTTAAAGATGCGAGTTTGAACATAGTTGACAACTTTGTACATATCAGTTTGCGAGTTTTGACGCGAGATTTGTTGCGGGTAGCTCGCTGACTGCTTAGTACATGGAGCCCTAAATATGATTTACAAGTTTCCTTGCAACTGTACTAGTCAACAAATTACCTTCTATTTCCTATTTCTTAGTACTCAACAATGATCTCTGTATAGCCTTATTGTTCAGTTTGCATATATGTAACTTTTATAAATAACCACATTGTATGCTGTCTGTGTATTATGCCACAATTGGTTAATGAGATATGCAGTGAACGTCAGCTGTTCACTCTTGATATCCACTTATGTGGCTATTTAAGAGTGAAAACCGGATATCCTAAATGGTCTATGATTAAGGCTAGTAAACAGCCGAAACACGTAAGACCGACTGGCAGCTGATGGTCACAGCATATTCCTTTACTTTATTTTTTACCCCCCTATTCTAAGTGTGTTTTTTTCAATTTATCTAATAAACTCACCACTATTTTTTTACCGGAGCTCGCTGGATTTGTTCTTGGTTTTTTGATAATCCATCAATGGTTTAAATAAATAAATATATCAGTGGTTCTGAATCATTGCTGTTTGTTGCTCCAGAGTGACGAGAGTTAGGTGTTAAACCAAGATAGTGGTTCCTTGGCAAATAAGAGATGATGATCTAGTGCTTAAGGTTTTTATATAACAGTAAATAGGAGGAATTGCCTTCTGCTTAGCTTTCTTTTCACAAGTACAAATTAGATATAATTAGAAAAGTAATTAACTTTTGCTAGTATTCTTATCAAGTTTTTAATTTAGTATCATAAAAATCCACCCAAGTCAAAGGTTTCTCTAACCATGATGACATTGCAGCTGAAACACCCAATGATAAAGAAAAATAGCCTGATAAAGATAAGTAATGTATATGCATAAGACACAGGTGATGGTACCCCTGTTTGAGCATTAAACAGACAGAATGTCTGGAAAAACACCACTGATCCTAAAATCTCTCTAAACCTCACTCTAGAAAATAACAAATTAACACAGAAACAATCATCCAGGAGGACCCTGAAAAAAGCTTAGAATATGTCTTAGATTGAAAGCACATTTTTGCATATATATATATATTAAGTAATATAATTTCACATAATTTGCCTGCCTTAAAGTTCCCTTTTAAAAGATACAATCACACATTGCTTACATGTTATAGTTTTTGTGTAAGTATCCAAAATAAAAATTAAAAAATTATATTTCCCATTTTTCTTATGTGAATTTAACCAATTGGATGTGGGGATACCAGGTGCTCCATAAGTTTTTGTTGATATATGTTAGCTGGCCTAATATATTCAAACAATAGAAATTCGAATTACTGTTTTAACCTGAAAAAATGGAAATATTGCCATATACTCCTTTGTTGGGATGACTTGTGTGTAAGGACAGTCAAATGTGTACCTTACCTGTCTAAATGAACCATACACTCTTCCTGAATCAGCCAATTCTCCTGATAATATATGCCTCCCACAACTATTGGGAGGTGTTTTATCCACAAGCATTGCTAAGAGGTGCATAAAATTCAGTACATATTCATGAAATCTACATAGACAAAAATTGATATTGCAGTGGGTTGTACTGAAGAGCTCAATAACTTTAAACATGGCACTTTGTCACAAGTCACTTTGTTAAATTCCTACCCCAGTAGATCTGCCTTGGTTAACATTAAGTACTATTATTGTGAAGTAGAAGCTTCTAGGAGCAACAACAGTCAAGGCAAAAAGTGGTAGACAATGTAAACTCACAGAGCGGGTCTGCCAAGTGTTGAAGCATGTAGCATGTAATAATATCCTATCATCTGTTGCATCACTCACCACACAGTTTTAAACTTTCTCTATATACAACATCAGTACAAGTACTGTGCATTGGGAACTTTATGAAATGTGTTTCCATGGCTGAGCAACTCTACACAAACCTTCTATCAACATGCACAAAAACAATCATCTGCTGGATATGTGCAAAGCACACTGCTACTGGACTCTAGGGTGATGTTACATGCTTCCGTATATGACAGACTGATGGAAGAATCTGTTATGGCAGATGTCAGGAAAACAATACCTACAGGAATGCATAGTGCCTACTGTTTAGTGGAGGAGGGCTAATGGTCTGTGTCTGTTTTTCATGGTTTTGGTTAGTCCCCTTGGTTTCAGTAAAGGGTCATTTGAATATTTTTGCATACAAGTTGGTGCTTTCAACTTTGTTTCAACAATTTGCTGAAGACCCTTTTCTTTTCCAACTTCATTGTGTACAAGCAAGGTCCATGAAGATGTGGTTTGGCAAGATTGGTGGGGATTAGCCCTGATTTCAGCATTACTAAACACCTTTGTGATGAATTGCATCACAGATTGTTAGCCAGACCTTCTGATCCAATGTCAGTACCTTACTTCTAACATATTCCCACAGACACATTCCAACATTTTTTGGAAAGCCTTCCCAGAAGAGTTACAACTATTATAGCTGCAAAGGGGGGGGGGGGTGTATTTCATATTAATGCCCATTGTTTTATTGTTTTAGAATGGGATGTCCAACAAGCTCATATAAATGTGATGGTCAGGTCTCAACATACTTTTTGCCATACAGTGTATTTATATATTTAATATAGGTCTAAAGTTTATGAACTAGAAAGATTGTTTATATCATTTTTTTCTGATGCAAACCTTGTACTTTGTAGTCTTTAAAATTGTAATCTGTTTTATGAGAAACTTTCAAACCTGTATTACTTCTTACTTATTAATTAGGTCTAGAATCTGTGAATTTAAATCAGAGTGGTCCATGTTTGGGAAAAATGGTCCAACTGACTGCTCATTTCATGATCTGTATTGATTATTAATTTATTGTTTAGTTAACTATGGTCAGAAGAATCACCATATCTCCCCTAGCCTTGTTATAAATATAGCTCTCAAAACTCTTTTTTTTTTCTTCCATTTTAGCATAACCCAAAGAAGTATAGGTTTTTACATATTTATATGTCTTTGCTAAAACTGAATTTTAATAAGTGCCCTTTTACCTGCAGATTAGGTCTTGATAATTCTTAATCCATCCACATAAGACCCAATTTTAATAAAATAGATACAATTTATTCACTGATCAAAGCATAGTAGGGCTTAGTTTCCCTTGCTGTTGTAAACTGGGTAAACTGGTGGTACCAATAAGGTAACAATACAGTCTATGAAGATGTTTTATGTTACCACCAGTTTAAACAGTTTACAATAACAATGGAAACTAGGCCTAGGTGTTTAATAACACTGAGATTGAGTTTCGAACAACCACTATGTTTTCATAATTATTAGAGTTTTGCAGCACTGAGTAATTCATTTGTAACAAATATTCTGAAAAATAGTTTTTCAGAATATTTGTGTGCTGCACTATTCAGTATTCAGATTGTTTAACATATGTAAATGTTATCTTGCTGTAGGTGGCATAGTTTCACCTTTGGATACCTACCTATAGGGCTAGATTTATCAAAGCTGAGGCGTACAGGGGCACGTATACGCACCCCTGTACGCCTCAGCTCGCCTGTGGCGGGGCAAAATTACCCGCAGGTAATCAACATTGCACATGAGAGCAATTTTGCGCTTGCGTGCAATCTCGCCCCCTGCCCACTCACAGCCAATCACGCGAGGGGAAGGAGCTGTCAATCTCCTCGGTCGGACTCGACTGCGGAGATTGAATTTCACCACCTTAGAGGTGGCGAAAAGGTTAAGGAAGCGGCGGTCTGGTGACTGCTGCTTGATAAATTACAGCGAGCAAGTTCTTGTGAGAACTTGCAGCCGTAGGGCTTTGGTAAATCAAGCCCATAGTGTGCTGGGGATGTGCACTAATCCTCTCCCTCTTCATAGACTCCAGGGTCATACTAATAGGAATATTGGTGTGGTGGATCGCAGAGCCTGCACTAAAAAAACCCTCTCCTTGGAGTCTATGATGTAGAAAAATATTAGCGCAGCTCTCCAGCATGCTATAGGTAAGTATACACATAATTTAGAGAATAAAGAATATACTAATGAATTATATTTGTTATTCTTTAAATTAGTTAGTGCATTCATTTGGCTAGTCATTTCAGTAAAAGGAAATTAAAATCAGTGTTTTCAAAATGAATGCACAAGCCTAATAAGTATTTGCTAGAAAATAAAGCATTATCTGATAATCCTAATGTCCTTCTTAAATTCTAGTCTATCAATCTATCTTGGTAATACATATAAGTAGTGATGTCGCAAACTTAAAATTTTCCGTTCGCGAACGGCGGACTCGAACTTCCGCAACTGTTCGCGAACGGGCGAACCGCCATTGACTTCAATAGGCAGGCAAATTTTAAAACCCACAGGGACTCTTTCTGGCCACAATAGTGATGGAAAAGTTGTTTCAAGGGGACTAACACCTGGACTTTGGCACGCCGGAGGGGGATCCATGGCAAAACTCCCACAGAAAATTACATAGTTGATGCAGAGTCTGGTTTTAATCCATAAAGGGCATAAATCACCTAACATTCCTAAATTGTTTGGAATAACGTGCTTTAAAACATCAGGTATGATGTTGTATCGATCAGGTAGTGTAAGGGTTACGCCTGCTTCACAGTGACAGACCAAACTCCCCGTTTAACGCACCGCAAACAACCACAAACAGTCCATTTGCACAACCACGAGATAGATAGATTTGATAGATACATAGATACATAGATTAGATAGATAGATCAATAGATGCAATATACATTTGATAGATACGATAGATAGATAGATTTGATAGATAAATAGATAGATTTGATAGATATATAATTTCCCAGACAGAGAATTACAAGACGTGCAGTCTGAGACCCATGGTAAGGTTCCCAGAGGCAGTTGTGGCGCCAGGGGACATGTATATGGCATGGATTTTAGGAACCGGGAGATGGAAAAAGATGCTTGGTCGGTCTTCCTACTTCAAATTTGGGGCACTGCATGTGCAATCTACTGTGGCACCAGATATGAGTGGTGGCACTAGTTGGCAAGTGGGCCTGGCACACATGCTGGTAGGCAGGCAACTGCTATTAGATTACACTAGCAGACTGATGTTTAACAGTCAAAAAAGTTTTTTTTTTTAAAAATTTACACTACTGTTACAACAGATATGAGTGGTGGCACTAGTTAGCAAGTGGGCCTGGCACACACGCTGGCAGGTAGGCAACTGCAATTAGATTACACTAGCAGACTGATGTTTCACAGTCAAAAAAGTTTTTTTTTTTTAAATTTACACTACTGTTACAACAGATATGAGTGGTGGCACTAGTTGGCAAGTGGGCCTGGCACACACGCTGGCAGGCAGGCAACTGCAATTAGATTACACTAGCAGACTGATGTTTCACAGTCAAAAAAGTTTTTTTTTAAAAAATTACACTACTGTTACAACAGATATGAGTGGTGGCACTAGTTGGCAAGTGGGCCTGGCACACACGCTGGCAGGCAGGCAGCTGCAATTAGATTGCACTAGAAGACTGATGTTTCACAGTCAAAAAAGTTTTTTTTTTTAAAAATTACACTACTGTTACAACAGATATGAGTGGTGGCACTAGTTGGCAAGTGAGCCTGGCACACACGCTGGCAGGGTAGAAGGCAACTGCAATTAGATTACACTAGCAGACTGATGTTTCACAGTCAAAAAAGTTTTTTTTTTTAAATATTTACACTACTGTTATAACAAATATGATTGGTGGAACTAGTTGGCAAGTGGGCCTGGCACACACGCTGGGAGGAAGGCAACTGCAATTAGATTACACTAGCAGACTGATGTTTCACAGTCAAAAAAGTTTTTTTTTTAAATTTACACTACTGTTACAACAGATATGAGTGGTGGTACTGCAGGCAGGCAACTGCAATTAGATTACACTAGCAGACTGATGTTTCACAGTCAAAATTACACAGGCAAAAAAAAAAAAAAAAAGACTTATGTTCTAGCCCTAGTGTTCTAGCCCTAGTGGTGGCACTGGGCAAGTGGGCACAGTAACGCTGTGAGCCTGACACATTCGCTGGCAGGCAGGCAACTGCAATTAGATTACACAGGAAAAAAAGGCAGACATGTTCTAGCCCTAGAAAGGGCTTTTTGGGGTGCTGTCCTTACAGCAGAGATCAGATGAGTCCTTCAGGACTGTAGTGGACACTGAATACACTAGCCTAGCTATCAATTTCCCTATAAAATCAGCAGCAGCTACACTACCCTCCTCTCACTAAGAATGCAGGATCAGACTGAATCTAAAATGGCTGCTGTCCAGGAGCTGGGAGGGACTGGGAGGGAGTGTCTGCTGCTGATTGGCTGAAATGTGTCTGCAGACTGTGAGATACAGGGTCAAAGTTTACTCAATGATGACGAATAGGGGGCGGATCGAACATCGCATATGTTCGGACTGCCGCGGCAAACGCAAACAAGCTATGTTCGCCGGGAACTATTCGCCGGCGAACAATTCGCGACATCACTACATATAAGGCAAAAAATACAATTTGGATCATTGTCACACATTATCCTGCTTAGCCAGTTACCAACATATGAGTTGTCCCAGTATTGACTGGTCCTAACACTACAAGATCTTCCCTTGTAGGCTGGATCATTTCTGCATGGTTTAAATAGAATGAACCTCCCTAGATTTACATACAGCTCTTTGGACACTGGATTCATATTTAACCCTTTCGTGACAGGGTTAAAGTGCCTACATCGGAACAACTGTTCCGATGTAGACAAATTGAAACTACGCGATCGTGCATACGATCGCGAGATTTCAATTATTGGATCGCATCTGGGGGGCGTCCCTACAATCCTAGGAACGCCCTCCAGACCGCGATTAAATCCCTGAAGCACAGAAGGCTTCAGGACAGCCGTTAGTTATGACGTTCCATTCCGTCATAACGGCTTTAAAGCCCAGTCTAATTATGACGGAATGGAACGGCATAACGGCTTTAAAAGGTTAAAAATAAGAAGACTGGACATTTTCCATTGGTTTAAGCACCCACCAAGCTTATATTTGTCCTAGGAATTCTTTATAAACCCAGAGAGTCTCATTGTATTTGAAAAAAGAGACGCATGAAACATTTTGTCCACAAATACAGATTTCATGGCATTAGGACCAATCACTTTTTGGACACCATGTAAACTGCTACATGGCTAAGCTGAGTATTTTTTCTAACATTTGTATGATACTTTGTTTGGACATAAACCCCCCACAATGTTCTTTACTCTCTTGGTATCCTTTGTTAAAAACATTCCTAGGTATGTTCAGGAGCAGCATAGCACTACTGGGATCTATCTACTGATTGACTGCACTTTTACGCCTGTCATTATTGGCTCCACCGATGTTCAGTAGTGCATTGCTGAACCTTCAAGAAAAGATACCAAGAAAATGATTCAAATTTGATAATAGAAGTACAGTAAATTGGAAAATTGTTTGAAAAGGTATGCTCTATTGAATTATGAATAAAGATGTTTGAATGTTATGTCCCTTTAATCAAACTGTATAGTCAGGCTTCCCACAGTAATCCAAAATTCAAACTTTAATTAAATTATAATCATAAAAATTCATTTTAATCTATACTAAAGCAACACACAGACATTACAACTCTGTGTTTGTTTTGAATATATGCTATTCTTTTTTTTTCTTTTGCTACACTTTTCAATCGTTTTTCTAGATTTATAAAAAAACAAAGACTTTTTTTATTATTAAACTTAAACCACTTTTAAATAATCCCAACCTTATAAATAATTTCAGCAATTTTACAGACATATTTCACATAAAATATAAACTGGAAGCAATTAAAATCAGCATGTAATTAAAATGCTATTATGGCAAATGCAAGATCTTAATTGCATACTTATGTTAAAGTAGCAATATACCACCTAAGGGCAAAGTCATTTTTTATACTTGCTTCATCACGTTAATCATCCACCTGTATGTCTGACTGTTACCTGAGTGTTGTTTTTTTTTTTTTTTTTGCAAAGCAATTAAAAACATTATTAATAAAATTAAAGGGATACCATTTTTTAAAACTTATATAAAAGAGCACCATTTCAACATTGTGATCTTTTTCATGAAAAAAAATTAAGAAAAGCATTTAAATTTAATTTGAAACTATTACAGTTGGTATTTCCTGCTAACTATTGTTAGCCAAATATGCCTTAGCAGTAAATAATGAGCACTAACAAAACTACTTATCAGCCAATGATTCTTAGGGCCTGAAGTTCTAAAGCTTTATGGTCTGGCGAAATTGTCTAAGAAGTCTCATCAGGACTGAGAGGTCTCAAAAATAATTTTAGTTAGGCAAATTTTAGCTTGAGAGCTGTTTATATTGCTTTTAATATTTAAAACCTCCCTGCTCAAGTGAGATATTCTAAAATAATCTTCCAGCACTCCGAGATCCCTAGTAAAATTATCAAAAGGCAGATTTTGCGTTACTTCTCTAAGGGGCATTCCCTGCATTTCTGTATGTGAAGGAGAGTCAAGCCCAGAGCAATATATTACTGCATGACATGACAGTTCTGCTGCATTTACACTTTGTACTTTCTAGGGCTCCATTACATATGCAGCGTCGCCCGCAAAAGCTGCCAACGCCGATTTTGGTATTACATATACGGCGCCGCATATAAATGCGGCACGTATATTTCACCCATCGGCCGCTATTTTTACTCCCATAAGCTAACATAGAACTGCATCGCAAATCGGTATCACATATTCAGCGCAAGAACTTGTGAGGCGAAAATGGAGAAATTTTACTCATTTTCACCTTGCCACACATAGGCAGGCGCAGCAAATCATGTGCTCAAAAATGTAAACACCATAACTCCCTGAAAATAGTAACTAACACCTAACGCATGCACAATATCTATACCTGTCAACCTCAATCCCCCACTGCAATAACTAATAAAGTATATTAACCCCTAATCCAAAATCAAAACCGACATCGGAACTAATAATACAAATATTAACCCCTAAACCGACAACCTCCCACAACACAATATGCCTAATTAAACTATTAACCCCTAATCCGCAATTCACCCACATTGCGATCTACCTAATAAAAGTATTAACCCCTAATCCGCCATTAACCCACAACTCAATAAACCTATTAAACTATTAACTCGTAATCCGCAAAACCCACACAACGCAATAATGCTAATAAATCTATTAACCCCTAAACCTTCGAACCCCACAATGCAAATAACTAATCACTAAGCCCCCTAACCTAACACCTCCTAAATTAACCAATTACATAAATTAAAATAAAACTAAATTAAAATTAAAAAAAAAAAACTAACATTACTTTAAAAATAAAAAAACTAAGTTTAAATTAAGCTAAAATGACAGAAAATAAAAAAAACTAAAATGACAGAAAATAAAAAACAAAATTATCAAAAATAAAAAATGATACCTAATACCTATGAAAATAAATAAGCCCCCCAAAATAAAAACATCCCCCAATCTAATACTAAATCACCAATAGCCCTTAAAAGGGCCTTTTGTAGGGCAGTGCCCTAAATTAAACAGCTCTTTTCCTTAAAAAAATACTAAGTCTCCCCTCTAACAGTAAAACCGCCCACCCACCAAATCCCCTGAAATAAAAAAAAACTAACACTAAAAAAACGAAACTGCCCATTGCCCCTAAAGGAGCATTTGTATGGACATTGCCCTTAAAAGGTCATTCAGCTCTTTTATTGCCCTTAAAAGAGAATTCAGCTCTTTTAAAATTGCCCATAACCATAATTCTAAGAAATAATAAAAAAAAAAAAAAAAAGGCTAACTCTAACCCCCAGCTAGGTACTCACGGTTCCTGAAGTCCGGCGGTGAAGTCTTCTTCCAAGTGGCAACCTTTTTCAATCTTCATCCAGGACCACGGAACTGAAGACCGGCGACCGTGGAACTGAAGACCGGCGACCGCAGACCCATGAAGCCTGGAGGATCCTCTTCGTACGATCACCGCTGTACAGTGAATAGTAAATTCAAAGTACGCAATTAAAAATGGCGTCCCTTGAATTCCTATTGGTTGATTTGATTCTTCAAATTCAAATCAGCCAATAGGATGGGAATTACTGAAATCCTATTGGCTGTTCAAATCAGTGAGTATTTATCTGGGGGTTAGAATTAGGCTTTTTTTTTAAGATTAGGGTTTTGGGCACTTTTAAATGAACTGAATGCCCTTTTAAGGGCAGTAAAAGAACTAAATGGGCAATGAGTAGTTTAGGTTTTTTTAGTTTTAGTTTTTTTTATTTTGGGGAGTCTAAGTATTTTTTTAAGGAAAAGAGCTGTTCAACTTAGGGCTCTGCCCTACAAAAGGCCCTTTTGGGGGGTATTGGTAGTTTAGTATTAGATTAGGGGGTGTTTTTATTTTGGGGGGGCTTTTTTATCTTCATAGGGATTAGGTATAATTTTTTTTATTTTTGTTGAAAAAAAAAAAATTGATAATTTTAGCTTTTGTATTTTCTGTAATTTTAGCTTAATTTAAACTTAGTTTTTTTATTTTTTAAGTAATGTTAGGTTTTTTTATTTTAATTGTAATTCAGTTTTATTTTAATTTGTGTAATGGGTTAATTTAGGGGGTGTTATATATATATTGGTGGATATAGGATTTTTCACATGTCGGGTTTATTTTTGGGAGGCATGTTAAACTTTTAGGGAGATTTTTTTATTTTTTTATTTTCTTAGGCGCCAGCAGTTTCTAAAGTGCCGTAAGTCACTGGTTACTCCAGAAATTTTTATTTACACTCATTTCTGAACATCGCTAGTTTATCCGACTTAATGCACTTTATGAACTGCCGGCGGGGTTTATGTGATACCCCGATGTGCGAGGTAAAATTACGTGCGGTGCGGGCTTCAGTGCTTGCGCTCAAGCCTGTACCGTATATATGTAATCTCGCCCCTATTTTCTATTTCTTTACACTTCAAATTAAATTTATGACATTTAAATGTTGCACTTTCTATTTTGTATTTTATTTTGTGTACTGTAGTGTACTCATGATTGTGATTTTACAAATTGATTATAAAGCAGAATTTACAGAGGCAGAACTTACATAATTTTCTAAGAAAAGGAGAGGAACCTGTAAATCCCAAAGAGATGAGAGATGTCTTCCAAAGAAAATAATGAAGCTCTCTGGGAGACAACATTTCACATGGGAGAGAGAAGGTAACTGGAGAACCCCTGTGGCTGATATAAAGGTTCTGTTTGAATCAATTCCAAATTAAACAGAAATGTTTTCACTACAGTTTAACTTGCTTTTGTCTATATTCTAGTATACATTACTTTTCTGTTAGTTAAAATAAGTGTATTGTAAATTTTGAGCAAACTTCACCTGCATACAGCTGGCGAGACAAATCAGTGAGACCAGTTTGTTTAAAATGCTTAGAAAATGTCACAAGACTGGTGAGAGAGCTTCAGACATACCCTGTGAACTCTTCTGTTCAGCCCATGGATCTGCCCTGTGCCTCCAACTTTCTGAAAGTGTCAGTTTTAGTATGCAATGCAGCAAATTCAAGGTGCAAGATAATTTGTATATACAAACAGAAATATACAAAGTATGATCCTAATTTATTGAAGTAACAGAAATGTAACAAAACTCTTATATTACACAGTGCTGTATTGCACTGGGCTTGTCTCTCCTTCATATATAGAAATGAGAGAGATATCACAGTGCTGGAGAGTTCCATCCTTTTTCTTTTTAATATACAGTGAGCTCAGCCCCTGCAAAGTCTGAAATGCAATTTCTCTCCAACCTTTAAGAATGTTTTGAATATCACGGCCTCATTGTGAAGTATATATGAAAGGACCAAAGTATGCACTATATAGGTCTGGTTGTCTAACTTGTGTTTAATTTATTATTAAAAAAACCCCAAACATTTAGGGCTCGATTACAAGTGGTGCGCTAATTGTTGTGTGCAAATGATAAGAAAATGTGTTCGGTTGAGCACAATTGAATTTAACATGCATCGGGATAGCATAAAATCAAAGCTCTGGTTAACTGTTAATTATTTAAAAAATTGCATTAAAAAGCTATAAGGGCTCAAATATATGATGTCTCATATGTTAGAAAACATATATATTTATGCATTTATATGCAATATACATATTTAGTAAAGTGTTTAACTGTGTATTTACTGTAAATATTTCACAGTAGCAAGTCATAAAGTCCTCACAAACTCAGGAACCATCCTCTGAAGCAATGTATGGGATACTCTACTACTCCGTGTCTAGCCTTGTTTCATGGTTCCCCTTTGATTTACCTAAATTGTGTGTAACTGGCATGTCTCCATAGGTACAGTGGCCTGTGTGAGAAAAACTTCCTCAATGCGTTTCTTCTGTCGTTCACACCGACTTTCTCAAGAGGAAGATTATTTAAAAAAAGTTGGCCACAGGCCACAGTACCTAAACAGACGCGCGGGTTACACATGCTCGAGGTATAGCCAATATCAAAGTGGAACCGCAAAATGAGGCTAGACACTGAGGAGTAAATGTTGCTTCAGTGGATGGCTCCTGAGTTTATGAGGACTTTATGGCTTGTTATGTGCCTTTTATCTTGTTAATCGAGAAAGTGCATGTTATTTAGCACTTGCTGATATTTTAAATAAACCTATTTGAGTCGAAGATTGCACTTTTAGATCTTTTTAGATCAAAGTTTCAACAATACTGGGAACATCCTATGTGTTAAGAGGCTGCAACTCTGAACTTTATTGAAACACAACATAATAATTGAATCATTCATCAGATTAATATTAGTGACTGCATTACTCTGATACCCTCTTTGAGGAAGGAACTGTTACTATAGTTTTTATCTACTAGACTTTTTCACCTATTACTATGCAGTAATTATGTTAAGATCTTTCTTTACCTATAGAGAATTAACGCACCCTTAATTTAAAGGGACAGTTCACTCAAAAATGTTCTCCTCTTTAATTTTTTTCTCAATGATCCACTTTACCTGCTGGAGTGTATTAAATTGCTCACAAGTATTTTCTTTACCCTTATATTGGCATTTGAAATGGTAATTTTAGCCTGTTGTATCCCCACTTATTCTGCAAGTTTCTGGTCTTAGGTTCAAGCTATAGATAAGCTTTAGAAATACAGCAAGCAGAATAAATTACACTCCCAGTGGGGTATAGAAGAGATAAGGTAATAAAATGTTAATTTTCCATTGTTCTCTCCAAGTGTTGGTCTTTGGTTTACAGACAGATATAAGATAAATTATGAGATCATGTATGAAAACACATAATAAGGAGAATCTTTTATTGATCTGAATTTAATCTATAGCTCATACACTAAAAAAGCTATATGGATACACATACATACACACACACACACACACACACACATACACATACACACACTCACATATATATATATATATATATATATATATATATATATATATATATATATATATATATATATATATATATATATATATATATATATATATATATATATACATTATCTCACAAAAATGAGTACACCCCTCACATTTTTGTAAATATTTTATTATATATTATTATATATAAATATATATATATTTATTTATTTATTGATTTAATAAATACACATAGAGAGAAGCCCATTCTCAGGAACGAATAACCAGCTCAATAACTTTTTAGCTTGTTCTATGGGGATTTACCACCTGGGTGCAGCTTATTTTTAGCCCAGTAATGCTTTTCACAGAGAATAACTTTCCTGTAGTGTATCAGTCTGATCCCCCCTATTACGGTCAGTCCAGCTCCAAAATACCAGGTAATTCCTCTCTGTATAAGGAACATAGCAACCCCAGACTATCATTTTGGCTTTCATGGGGCTCATCAGTGAGGTGTAGCCATATTTCTTTAAGCACACTGAGCAAGGAGTCCACGTCTAGTTGCTCATTTTTCCCATAATATGCATGGAGAGAAGCTCACTCTCTTGTTCTATGTTAATTTACCATCTGAGTGCAACTTTTTAGCATAGAAATGCTTTTCACAAAGAAGAACTTTCCTGTAGTATATCAGTCTGATCCTAATATACAAAGTGCAACATAGGAGCGCCGTCTTCATAAGAAAAGTATGCATGTTCTATATAAAGTTACCCTTGCACATATAATACATTTCTATGCCACACTTAAGCCACTCTTCTTATGAAGACGGCGCTCCTACTTTGCACTTTGTATATTTATATTAGGAACGATTGTGTTGGGCTATCGTTCACCTCCAGTGAGCCTGTGCGGTCTTACAGCCTTACTCATTACCTGGCTAAAACACAATGAGGTGAACTTAAAAACAGTGGCTAGTCATCCTATTGGTAGTTGGGAACACTCCCATTAATTAATTAATCCTCCAATGGAAATTTGTTTACGTAGCTAAGAACACCTGAGACAGCACGGAAATGTGCACTGTTTTCAGCTCACAGTAAAACATATGGAATAGAATAGAAAGATAAACATAAACAGTTCCAGTGCATTATGTGTAACATCAATCTAATAAATATAAACAATTTAGGTTAACAAAACATGATAAATTGTTGATGTACTCAATTCAGACAAGAGAGAGTAGTAAAGAACCCCGGACCCAGCCGGAAACATTTGTGTTGCTGGGAAACCGCTTCATAGTTGCTGAAATAAAAAATACAAAATACAGATGGTATAAGCACAGGATGACTGTTGTTTGCAACCAGAGTATACAACTTATGTAAATATTAAACTTTAAACTATAGAGGCCAGACCCTAAGCATACTATACATACGCTATAGTTATGATAATAATACAATTAGCTCATAATAAAAATAGTAAGGTCAATAGTGTCTACAGATACAAAAGTGCTGTAATCATATGCATTCCTTAACAAACTGGACAACCGGTAGCCTTATTGTTATAACAGGGAGCCTTATTTACAATAGAAGAGTGAATCTAGAGGGCAAGCTAAAATAACAGGGACCCGGAGAGCTATACTGAAGTGTCCTGTGTTGTTAGGCTCCTACTCTCCTGGGGTAACATGGTATAGACATGGTGAACCGGGTGGGGGAGAGGAAGGGATAGGCCCTACCAAAAATTGATAAGGTCATATTCTGAATTCAGGCCCTCTGGAACTCTTGTCCTGAGTTTAAAAATCCAGAAGGCCTCCCTCTCTCCCATTGATTTTTGTCAGTATTTACCCCGGGGTGTGTTATCCCCTCTCACGGTTTTGTTTTGCTTGACAAACGTGTTGTTTTTCTTTTTTCTTCACTCTGAGCGCCATGGCGCTATGTTTGGCATTTGTAAATAAATGTTATGTGCATTGAACCGCAGCTCGTGCTCCTTTTTTTCACTCCTTGTTCTCATTTGACCGGCCCTTAGTGTAGCACAGCAGCCAGGTATTGCACCAATTCACCTGACCGCATTATCACGCCCATCACCTGGGACACAAACGGAAGGAGGAGCTACCCACCGCAGCCATCAGAGCTCACTCAGGCTTACCGCAGGAGCTGGATACCAATTGAATCAGACGTCCCATACACAGTAAGGAGGACGGATATATTACCGCAACGGACTGACGTTCAGGATCCAGCAGCACACAGGTATGAGGTGTGGACTCTTGGCATATATTTACTAGACATCTAGTGTGTTTGCATTTTATTCTTACATATGTGCATCTAGCGGTGGTATACGAACCTCACCGGTCTAAGTCTGAGGTAGGGAATACTCACTGGACCTGGTTATATAATCCTGTCAATTTTTAAACATTACATGCATTGTGATTCTGGGAGCTAGCTGACCAACACACTGCTCTCAAGTGGATTGACACACATCACCGCGGTTACCCTCTATCTAAGTGACTTTCCCTTGTTTTTCTGCTTTATCCTGTGCGGTCTTGTCACGAGGCGCAGAACACTATAATTCTCTATCAGTCTGATCCTGCCTATTGCTGTCAGTCCAGCACTGAAATACCAGACAATTCCTCAATCAACAAGGAACATGGCAACCCCAGATAATCGTTTTGGCCTTTTTTGGGACTCGTCAGTGAGGTGCAGCCATATTCCTCTAAGCGCACTGAGTAAGGAGTCCAAGTCTGGCTGCCCCTTTTTCCCTTAGGGAGACATAATACACCTAGAGAGAAGCACACTCTCAAGAATGAACTACTAGCTCAATAACTTGTTAGTCTTTTCTATGGCAATTTAACACCTGGGTGCAGCTTATTTTTAGCCCAGTAATGCTTTTCACAGAGAATAACTTTCCTGTAGTATATCAGTCTGATCCTGCCCATTACAGTTAATCCAGTGCAGAAATACCAGGCAATTCCTATCTGAACAATGAACATAGCAACCCCTGAGAGTGGGCTTCTCTCTATGTGTATATATATATATACTTATAACTTTCCTGTAGTATATCAGTCTGATCCTGCCGATTATAGTTAGTCCAGTGCAGAAATACCAGGCAATTCCTATCTGAAGAATGAACATAGCAACCCCTTAGAGTGGGCTTCTCTCTATGTATGTATATATATATATATATATATATATATATATATATATACACATACATACAGAGAGAAGCACACTCACAGGAACAAACCACCAGCTCAATACCATTGTTAGCCTGTTCTTTGGTGATTTATCACCTAGGTGCAGCTTCTTTTTAGCCCAGTAATGTTTTTCACAGAGTAGTATATCATTCTGATCCCGCCTATTACGGTCAGTCCAGAACCCCAAAATACCAGGCAATTCCTCTCTGAACAAGGAACACTGGAACCCCAGACAATCATTTTGGAATTCATTGGGCCTTGTCAGTGAGGTGTAACCATATTCCTCTAAGCACACTGAGCAAGGAGTACACGTCTGGTTGCCCCTTTTTCCCATAGGGAGACTAAATACACACAAAAAGAAGCACACTCACAGGAACGATGGACCAGCTCAATACCATTGTTAACCTGTTCTATGGTGAATTACCACCTGGATGCAGCTTCTTTTTTGCCCTGTAATGCTTTTCATAAAGTAGAAATTTCCTGTAGTATATCAGTCTGATCCCCCCTATTACGGTCTGTCCAGCGCCGAAATACAAGGCAATTCCTCTCTAAACAAGGAACACCGGATCCCAAGATAATCATTTTGGCCTTCATTGGGCCTGGTCAGTGATGTGTAGCCATATTCCTCTAAGCACGCTGAGCAAGGAGTCCACGTCTGGTTGCCCCTTTTTCCTATAGGTAGACTAAATACACACAGAGAGACGCCCACTCACAGGAATAAACAACCGGCTCAATACCATTGTTAGCCTGTTCTATGGTGATTTACCACATGGGTGTTTGTTTTTTTCCACTTTTCATTCTTCATTGACGTTTACGAGTCAATTCGTTAATGCGTTCACAATATTTGAATTTTCTACTTTTTGCACACGTTGGGTTAGTGGTTGTGCGAAAATGTTTTACTTTTAATTTGTAATACAAATTTAAAATCGTTTAAAATTGTGTGCTCTATCTTAATCAAGAAACTTTAGTTTTGACTTGAGTGTCCCTTTAAGGGATATGTATAGCAGTTATAAGATTTCATGACAAGCTTGTGATTTCAGGACATTATGGGTTAATTTTTTTCTGTGTCCTTTATTTTTATGTTTACTATTTACAACTATTTTAACACCTATCAGAACCCTATCTAAAAAAATCAAACTTTTGAGACAATTGAAATCTATAACCTACATCTGGTATAACCAAATACAAGGCAGAATTCAGTATTCTAACTAAAGTGATCTTTCTGGATCAAGCTGTCAAAATTTTGTGTCAATTAAACTCAACTTTGCATTAAATTCAAACAGAAGTGTCTTAATGTATTACTTCTTGAGACATTTCAAACGACAGACAGTTTATGTTTGGTATCAAAATGATGCTTATGGTTTTACATTGTGATTGATTATATGTGTATGCTTACTGTATTTACCTAAATAGAATTATAATGTATTCTATAATTTCAGCCAGGGTTGAAAGAAGGTTTGTGGCCTGCCATAAAAGGAGTGGTTCCATTCCTTATCCCCTCTCTGAAAGGGAAATGGCAAGAAACCCGACAACCAAAAATATATTTAATTTTGAATTTAGCTAAATTTCGCCTAGATTATGAGTTTTGCGCAATACTGGGTGCGTAAATTACACAAAATAGCGGTACCACACTTTCCATAGCACTGTCATTACAAGTTACTGAAAAGCCTCCTTGTTTTGTGCATTACGGTGTGTTAAGCTACAGCACAGAAGCCAAGGGCTGAGTTTACATGCTTGTGCACGCTTTCCACCATAGACATCAATGGGAGAAAGTGTTAGATAAAAACTAACACCTGCGATCGCGGAGTGGCAAATCCCCAAAACGCAACCCCATTGATGTCTAGGGGGAAAAAGTAAAGTTTAAAACTAACACCCTAACATAAACCCCTAGTCAAAACACCCCTAACCTGCTGTGCCCCAACATAGCTGACAATAAATAAAGTGATTAACCCATAATCCACCTTCCACAATGTCGCCAACACTAAATAAACGTATGAACCCCTAAACCGCCGCCCCCGACATCACCGACACTAAATAAAATGATTAACCCTTAGACCGCTGCCCCTGATATCGCAGACACTAACTAAACATATTAACCCCTAAACTGCTGCCCCCACATCAAAACTAATAAATAAACCTATTAACCCCTAATCTGCCACCCACCCACCCACATCGCTACTACTATAATAAACCAATTAACCCCTAATCTGCCGGCCCCCCACATCGCCAAAACTACAATAACGTATTGACCCCTAAACCGCCAGCCCCCCACATCGTAACTAATAAACTAAACCTTTTTAACCCCTAAACTGCTGGCCACCCACATTGCAAAACACTAAATTAAACTATTAACCCCTAAACCTAGCACCCCCCTAACTTTAAATTAAAAGTTACAATATAACTATCTTAAAATAAATAAAAACTTAATGTGAAATTAAAAAAAAACCATAACTATTCTAATAAAATAAAATAATTTACCAATTAAAAATACTAAATTACAAATTTAAATAAACCTAATACTACGAAAAAAAATAAAAAATCTAGCATTACAAAAAAAATGCTAAGATTACAAAAATAAAAAACAAAATTATCCAAAATAATAAAAATTACACCTCATCTAATAGCCCTATAAAAACAAAAAAGTCCGCCCTAAAATAAAAACAACCCTTGACCTAACAATAAACTACAATAGAAAAAACAAATTTCGATTCAGAGATACTACACTCAAACTCTTTGCTGATCCCAAATGTAGGTGACTTAACCTCAAGAAAATCACCTAGATTTAATATTGAAAAGAAGGGGGGTATTGGGATAGCGCTAAAAAAGCTCAAGAGTAAAGAATTTAAAAATTTACCTTGTTAACGGATATTGATAAAGGCCCCTGGCAGCTGAAATGTGTAGAGACTGCTTACTCTGAACCTCGTTCTCTGAATACCTCCAGCTGGTAAGGCGCATTCAAGATACCGGTTAGGGCAGGTACTTTGAGCTATATCCTATAGCAGGAGTAGACTCTATAGGTATAATTCCTGTCCCAGCACCCGGCATTCAAATTCACTATTATTCTGAACCAGTTGGGGAAGGTAATTAAGGAAATACAAATTGTCCGGTTCCGTAACAGATCAATGCTACGGTGTGATTACAGATGACACTCTAACCCGGAACTTCATCCAAGAACACGAAAACTCAGAAACAACTGTTTGGAAACAGCTCTGACCAGCCTGTCTGACAATCGGACACAAGGAACTTCGGAAGCGGTCACTTGAATAAGGTTATATAACAGCAAGAATAAACACTTTGACACTAGCTGAAGTTTTTCACTTCTGAAGGATTTACTGTGAATCCACTGCTACACCTGTAGACTGGTGTCCCATGTTCATATCCGCTACACTGATTGAAAGATTTGATTATACCTGTATGTTTGCACAAATTACAGATACATTGTATAATAAGACATAGAGTTACAAATTATAACACAGAGTTACAAAATTATATTGCAGAATAAGTTAAGAGATACATGTAGCTACACCGTAGAATGTATAGACCCAACTTATTTTGAATATCAGATGCCGGCATCATAGTTTTTATTTTATAGTTTTATTTATACTTTTATGTATATATCTTGATATAATTATATTTCATACTGTCTTTTAACATATTCAATGTGTAGAATAAATATGTTTTATTAATAATACGTTTTTCTGGGAGAACTTTTTCTGTTATTTACTAAATATACCCACTGGGTCCTAGTGCGTTTAAATTGAGACACTGTCTTAGCTATAAGTTAGCCATACCTTTTACATTAACAGTAGTATTTGCAGATCATATGGTGGTCCTTTAGGATCTATTTTTATTTACCTTAATGGTCGTGTTATATCTGACCAATAGGTCTAATCCCCATATTTCTCACATTAGAGAACACACCTAGGATTATACCATTGTTTCCACTTTTTTCGGCTAATATCCATTAACAAGGTACATCTTTAAATTCTTTACTCTTGAGCTTTTTTAGCGCTATCCCAATACCCCCCTTCTTTTCTAACAATAAACTACCAAAAGCCCTTAAAAGGGCCTTTTGTAGGGCATTGCCCAAAGTTAAACAGTTCTTTTACATTAAAAAATTACAAAGTCCCTCCTAAAAGTAAAATCCCCCACCCAACCAACCCCCCAAAATAAAAAACCTAAGTCTAAATAAATCCTAAACTACCCATTGCCCCTAAAGGGGCATTTGTATGGGCATTGCCCTTAAAAGGGCATTCAGCTCTTTTACTGCCCTTAAAGTGATGGTAAACTCAAGCTTATGAAGTTTAAAACTTTGGAAGTACTCCTCGGTATGTGCACAGTGATGCCTGAATTTTTTTTAAATAAAACTTTTTTCAATGAAAATATTACTTTTTAAAGCCTACTACAAATGTAGTTTTAGCTCCAATCTTACAGCTGCTTATAGTGAACCGTGAATCTTCCTGTCAGTAGCGATTCACTCTTCACTGCAGCAGTGAAAACGGCACTTATTATTTTTTCTTCTAAAATGAAGGGCTGAAGGCTGTGCTGAAGAGTCTCCCCATGAACCGCAGGAGAAAATAAAAAGTGTGGTTTTCACCGCTGCAGTGAACAGTGAATCGCTACTGACAGGAAGATTCACTGTTCACTATAAGCAGCTGTAAGATTGGAGCTAAAACTACATTTGTATAGTTGTAATTCTGGCGATTCTGCTTGAATTACCAGCATGGGAGCGTGCATACTGCATCTACTAGACTGACATAGGACGTATGGTGCAGTCCCTATTGGACGATGCAACTGTCTGTCAAATTGAGATTACAGACATTTTCAGACAGAGGCAGCCGGGGCACAGGTAATGGAGCAGCTTTAAAAAGTAATATTTTCATTGAAAAAAGTTTTATTTTAAAAAAAATCAGGCATCACTGTGCACATACCGAGGAGTACTTCCAAAGTTTTAAACTTCATAAGCTTGAGTTTACCATCACTTTAAAAGGGCATTCACCTCTTTTATTGCCCATCCCTAATTTAAAAAAAAAACACCCCCCAAAAAACAAACAAACAACCTAACAGTAACCCCAGTAAATCTACTCACGGTTCCTGAAATCCGGACACCCATCTTCATCCAGGCAGCAAGAAGTCTTCATCCAGGCGGTGACATCTTGATCCATCACGGGTGCATCTTCTTTCTTCATCTTGGTGTCACAGAGCTGTAAAGGTGCGGAGCTGTGGAGGCGCGGAGCATCGTCGCCAGCGGCGCGGACATCCAGTGTGGAGGATCCTCTTCATACGGTCACCGCCGTACACTGAGCTTGAATATAAGGTACCCATTGAAATATGGGGTACATTGCATTCATATTGGCTGACATTTTCAAATCAGTCAATAGGATGTGAGCTACTGAAATCCTATTGGCTGATTTGAACACATGCTAAGGAGTTAATATTCTAAATTAACCCCTTAGCCTGTGTTGCTTATGCATTGATGCATCAAGAAAAGTAAAAGTGTCAACTCAAGAGACAATAAGCAGTGCACTCTCCCCAGAGCAGATAAGGTCAATAAGAGGACACTAGTACAATTTAAGATATGCTTTTAAACATGTTATGACACTAGATGAGGGAAATATGACAACCGTGTCATATTTGGTACCAAACTAATTCTTATGATGCCCCTGGGAAGTTGCTTGTATAGGTGTACGTGCTGAATATGCCTATCAGAAGTTGTAAGGTGTTCTATGATTTCAGGCAAAGTCTCAGGACTTTATTGACTGTTGTAAAAGAGAGGGGTAGATATTTCCCTAGCCCCCTCTGCAAGATGGTTGGGTCAGGCAATTTGATATCATGGAATCAGGTATAAAATTTTGTGTTTTAACAATTCAAGTTGTTTATTCTTCATGGAAGGCTGTACGCTACAGAGTGAGTGACCATTTTTTTCCTTCCATCTCCCTGGCGCAGGCACCTAAGCTAGGAAAGTATAAAGTTTTCTGTTATTTCTACTTTTTATTTCAAAACTGTTTGCTTGTGTATAATTATATTTGTTAACATCTTTTTATTAATAATGCACTGTGCATAATTTTTTTGCATGATAAATCATTCAATTATTAAGTTTTTTGCCTTTGTCTAATATTTAAATTACGTTACTGAAAGAGACTGGTAGTATTAGTACTGTGATTTTAAGTAATTTTTTGCTAAATTGTATTCTGGAATTTAACTTGTTAGCTTGAGTTTTCCGTAAGATTTCCCAAATAATATAATCTTAAGTAATGGCAGCTTAGAGATAGTTTTAGTTTAGCTTGGGTAGCAGTAAAAGGGGAATTTGGGGGGGCGGAGCCAACCGTCGAAGAGTATGGCAGCACAATTCTGGAGCTCTGCAATAGAAATTTAAGAAAAACAACAAAAATGTTAAATAGGATATTCTAAAAGTCTCCTCTGGCGATAATCAAGCCTTTCAAATATATCCACAGAGATCAGAATGATTTGAGCGGCTGTAAGCACATCTGAAACCAACATCTTTATTCAAGGCCTACACTCCCTGTAACTAGGAGCTGAACCGCATGGATCTATAGCACACAAGTAACGCAGCTCATACAAACGCTCTGAAAGACTTTATCACTACCAATTACTGTGAGCCCATATACAGGAGAAATGGAGGCCGCACTGCACCTATCTATAAAAAGTTTATGTGACAAACTGGATTATCATTATACGCAGCTCTCACGCTGCTTCTCTGAATGTCATCGCACTTGCAGTCTCCAAGATGGCGACTTGGCCTCTGCCGTTTTGCCTCCTGAGTCCGCGGTATTAAGTGATACTGATGCAGACTGGTTCTCACAGCAAGAGGCTCTCCCTCAGGAAGAGTCTGAAGGTCCCGTTTCTGCGGAGGCGGGGGTGCAGGAGGATGAGGCTGTGGCTCACTTGCACATAGGACAGCGGAGACGTACGAGCGAGATCCGCCCGTCAACGGCAGTTTGGAGGCTCCAGTGTATGGATATGGACGCACCTATCTCTGAGCTACAGCAAACAGGTGATACCTACCCAGTTTACCTCCTTTCCGCTCACACCTCTGCCCCTGACGTATGGGATCCCTATATCCACTTGCAAGCTCATGGTGCCACAGCGAATTGGAGTCCAGCCCAGCACCTTTTAGATATTCTCTGCACTGTGTTGTCCCTTCAGTTGAACATCAGGCTCCTGCTTATGGAGGGTGACAATAGCGCCCAGCACTTACTATCATCGGCCGACTTATGGGAACTTTGGAATACTTACCCATTAGTGTGAGGGTCGCTGGTTTCGGGACCAGAACAAATCATACCAAAGGCAAGCTCAAGATCCCTAATGAATTGGAAGACCGGTGTCGGCTAGGTTAAATATAACCACTTTCGAGCTGATCACTAACTGACAGCTACAGTTGAAACTTGTCGTTCTCTATCCCAGGGACTTTGTCGCACATGAAAACTGTAAGGTTTGATAATGCAGACTGAACATGTACCTTTGAGATAATATATTTTAAGACAGGATTCTTAGTCATTATATTAAACACCTAACTAGCTGTTCCTTTCTGTATGTACCCCAAACTTTTTCTTATCTAGATGTGTTTAAAGGATTGTTTGAGAAAGATAGTTGGCCTATGGTCCTATGTTAATAGTGCTGTTTTTTTGTTTGCTTTTTTTTCTTACTGTTCATATGAACTAGTATTGGGACAGGTTATAAGTATTACTTAGGATGAGTTCACACTTCCTGTGCCACCAATATAATCATAGCCTACATACTGGAGTATTACAACTGTTCTACAATTACTTCATAGCTATAAGCAGAAGCGTATTTATATGTCAGTCTAGAGTTTCATTCTATCATAGGGTTAACTTCCCATATTCCATACTATGCTATGCTTGTTATACCCTTATTAGATTATATTTATCAAATGCTATACTATGTACATCAGTTTCTATTCTGCCACATATAATTATATCTTGAGCCACACCTCCTTGCTTTATTCCCAATACACCTAGAGAATTATAAACCATCACCTGCATTCACCTAAAGTTTCACATAATTATATGTGGCCTAACATCTTTAGGCTAGAGGTGGATACTTTGCTATTTCGTGTCAACTCTCTTTCAGACCGGAGACATAAACTGGACATGGGAGGGGTGAGTTAGCAAGAGATTTCCAGGTTATGCAGTGGTGGATAGTTTGGTCCATTCCAGGACTGTTGCCTTTAGAGCTTTTTATAACCTTAGCTCTCTATTTCATGTAGAACTCCCTATGCTAGTCAGAATGAGGACCCCTTATTTCTAAGTCAAAGGTTAATCTCTCTCACTGTTTTCCCCATTAATCCCTTCCTCCTAGCTTCCCATTATCTATAAACCTAGACATGGCTCTCTTCGCATCTGTACATTTTATTTTGGACCCACTGTGGGTAATACTACTCTGAATGGGGTCACTTGAGCACTACTGAGATATCCATATGGGAGCTATAACAGCCAGTATAGTACTCTCCTGACAATTAAAACTCCACAACATATTGCTATGGGTATACGCAGGTAGTATACCTGCTAACAGATGCTCTTATTCTAAATGTTAATCCTAAATATTGGTTATACACGTTATTGTATGCAGACTACTTGTATTGTTTATATATAGCTTTGTTAACACAGTCTCCTATTGCAATCGTACAATCCTGTTGTAGTTATCTCTGATACCTTTCATATAACTGTAAGCAGCCTATGTCCTATTACTCTCCATGCCACTATTGTGATCCTTGCCCCCCCAGGACTAGTTCACTGCTATTAAAATGACATCTCTTCATGGTAGCTAACCCAGGGGTACATCTCCCAGTTTTACATGAGTTCTGACCACACCACCCTGGACACTCATCCCCCATCCTGGAGCTCTCTACACCATAAAGCTAAATAGTCCTATAGTATGCACCTTCAGAACATTTTAACTGTCTCCGCCCTCCCATCTCCCCCCCCATTATGAGCGGCTCTGGCCCGCTGCTTTCCTCCCCCCCCCCCATATACTCAGGCCTACGGGAGGCCTGACAACAGCCAACTCCCTACCTCTCATTACTTCTACCTTATAGAATATCTCTTATATTGGGGTAGGGGCTACTAACTACTAGCTATCAGTATTAAAAATCGAGGTTTCATCCCTATATGTACCAGTCACACGTTTTATACACACAGTTCTATACTCTACACTCCAGATCACAAAAGCAGTACTATAATTCATGTCAACTGTTATTCATCTGTTTTTAATATAGCTATATCTTATGACAATGACTCTTACTCCTATATAAGCATGGCAATACTATGGATTAGAAATTGTAATAACAAATACTACATTGGTACACCACTGCTTCAACTCCAGGTTATTTCCCATATGTGATCTATATAAGTTTCTTCTTTTTGCCTTTGTTGTATGACTGGACATATTATTTGTTATGTTGTTTATACTTAATACCTCAATAAAAAATTATTTAAAAAAAAAAAAAAAAAAAAAAAGGGGAATTTGGGCATTTTTTTCTAAATCTATGACAGACTAGAGAGTGTGGTTAACCCTTGCACCCACTGAACTAAGTCACAGACTTGCCTGGAGTGGCTAGACTGCTACAGATTAGTAAAAGTAGAAAGGGTATGTTAACCCTTTATGTGCCAAACAAGTGACTGGCACAGGGATGGTTAACCCTGGTTATCACACTAAGCCTCTGCAGACTGCCCCCATATTTCTGTTCTTTTGACAGACTAGCATTTTAGCCAATCAGTGCCAACTCAAAAATAACTACACGGGAGTGAGTACAACGTTAATGCACTAAGATAAGAGGTGGTCTTCAAGGGCTTCGAAATTAGCATTTGAGCCTACCTAGGTTTCACTTTCAACTAAGAATACCAAGAGAACATTTAAATTGGAAAGTTAATATTGCATGTACTATATGAATCATGAACGTTTTATTTTGACTAGACTGTCCCTTTAACAATATTATACAGATGTAAAAAAAGGCAATATTGCTGATCTGTGATTGTGCACAGCTTCTGTCATAGGCTATGAGAATACCTGAGCTCCAAGATGGAGGTGCCCAGTACAAAGATGCAAAGCTTCAGTATCTTGCACCTTTAAGCTATTAAAACTGCAGATGTGATTTGAAAAGAGCTGCAGAAACTAGATGAAACACAATAACATAGTGAGTAGAAACCATTCTAGGGTAGTTGTGCTTGGCAGTTTAATGTCCCTTTAACCCTAAGGCATCTAAAATATTATCCATAAATCCTAGTAGATTGCAAATATTTACAATTAAATACAGGTTACAATTATATAAAGGTTTGTGATGCAGTCCGCTATATGAGTGCATTATTAGAAATTACATTACATTGTGGCACTATTGCCATGTGCAATAAGTGGATTTTAGTTTTGATGTACTTTCCATTAGTCATTCTAATTAATTAATTAACTAATTAATTAACTCTGTCATTCATATATTATATTTATTTTTCTAGCAAAAAAACTCAAATGTAAAACTAATATAAAATGCAGTGCAGGCAACTATAACTTGACTTCAAATGCTGGGAGCAATTTAAATGCATATGCATTTGTATTGAGATAATATATGTAAATGCAAAACTTGTGTGTTACATGGGGAAGATGTGTTTTCACAGTGATTATTACTCATGATAAAACCTGCATATTTTCAGCAATTCCTAAAACAATCCAAATAACAGGGCAATATAAAAATGACCTGAAGCCTAGCTAACGTGCAGGTGGGTGTATTTGATCTGAGACAGGTTAAATAGGAAGCTTTTGCAAAGCATTCCTAAAGCTATCATATTTTGGGAATTGTGTCATGTGGGGAATTGACTTTGATGTGTTTCTGGTATGTATTGTAAAATATTGCAAAGGAAGATGAACGTTATAACCACTGTGTGCTTTTCTTTCATCCCAAAATCCATTAGCCTCGGGAAAGGTGTAAGCCAGTCTTCTCAAAAAACTGAGGTCAGCTTTGGAAAATATTATACCGAGCATGACTAACAGCATCCTATTTCTTTGAGTGGATTGTTTGATGTGAATTTAAATCACAATAGTTATTTTCATTTTTAAGAAGACTTTTATTCCATCTGTAAGAAAATGGTAAGTGCATCATTTCAATACAGGTAGATCATTTATTGACTGTAAAATATATTTACATTTCCTTAATGGAAATTCATATTGAAGTAATAAAAAATGAGAAATGCATCTTAAAATTTGTTTCATAGTTGTAGCTCATTTTTAGACCAATTCTTCAAATGAGTGTTATAAAACATTTTTGTGTATGCAAATATTTAAACCACCTTCAATTTGCTCTACTCTGACAAAAAAAAAAGTAATTCATTTCTACTAACTGTAATTACTAGATATTGTTAGCATACAATAAATCACACAACCTGATTACTATAATTTATTGTGAACCAAGCAACATTTTAAAGTGTTACTGCAAGAGATAAAACTCTGCAATATCTAAGGATGAGGAATCATTATTTTTCTCCTCTGTTTGTCAGTATAAGATGCACAAAGAGATTTAAGAAAGCAATAAATGTGTTTCCAAAAATTGCTGCCAGGTTTGAGTTGGCATGAATTTCACAGCTTGCATCTGCATCAAATTTAAGAAGCTAAAATAATGCACTTTTCAGTTTTAACCCTGTGACATGGCTAAATGGAAAAAAAATACAGTTTTAATTCATCTTTCTGGATTTAAAACTACGAATGGAAACACAAACAATTAAAGTGTTTTGATTATCTCCAATTTAAGATATAAATTTCCTATTAAATATGTCCACCCTTAAAAAATTAAAGTACTAACGTTTTCATCTAAAAAGACAATTTAAAACCATAGGGACAGTGGTTTGCCAGCTAAATTACTGATATATTTAACAAAGCAAATAATGATACATGCAATTTTTTTATGCCAATTAGATAAAAAAGTATTTTGACCTCAGTGTAACCATTTTGCTATATTATCGATTTAATTCAATTACGCAGTAAATAACCAGTTTCAAAAATAGCATTTTTAATCAATAAGGAAAGATGACTATTATTTATGTTGTTATTTTGGTTATTATTATTTATAATAATAATAAACGTTAGTGATTAGTCTAGTTATTTTATCCTTTACGATCCTAACCCAATGCGTGCAATCAAATGGGACAAGCCCAGGTACCACGTCAAGGTCCTTTCCAAAAATCTGGGACCCTAAAACAGCAACACAATGCACGCTCTCAATCCAAACAAACTGGGTACAAGTAAAGGGTGCACAGGCTTATGTAATCACCCCAGAAGGGGACTGCACTCTTAGACCGAACCGGGTGAACATGACCCTGCAACAGCAACAGCCCTGGGTGCTCACTGGCACTCACAAGAAGCTGTGCTGTCCCCAGAGTCACAGGCAGTTTACCCCCAGACAGGTCTGGGTGCAAGAACCATAGGGGAAATTACAAAACAAATTAATACAACACACAGAGAAAGCCTGTTTTAGGGTCCCAGGTTTTTGAAAAGGACCTTGATGTGGTACCTGGGCTTGTCCCATTAGGTCAGATGTGGTAAATAACCTTTCCATTTTTGCTTTTAATTTTAGCTAAGAGCTTGCTAGTGAGTGCAGGGCTTTCTCTGTGTTATATATATATATATATATATATATATATATATATATATATATATATATATATATATATATATATATATATAAATCCTATAATATAAAAGGACAAGTGTGTTTGTCTGAAGCTGTTATGCGCAGTAGAGACAGCACAGGACAAACTCACCTGGCCTTAACATTCTACCTGATCTGCAGAGGCACGGTGGGTGGAAGTGGGTGTGGTCGTGCGTGAGTGGGGGCGTGGTAAGGCGTGACAGGGCCGGGTGCGGTCGCGAGATGGGGAAGAGCTAAGTAGAGGGTAAGAGAGAGAAAAATAGAGGGGAAAGAGGGAAGAGAGAGGGGAGAGAGAGAGCAAAAGAGAAGGGGAGAGAGAAAGTAAGAGGGGGAAAGAGAGAGATCAAAAGAGAGGGGAAGAGCAAGAGCAAAAGAAGAGGGGGGAGAGAGAGCAAAAGAGGGGGGAGAGGGGAGAGAGAGAGGGGGTAGAGAGATCAAAACAAAGGGATGGAGAGAAAGAGCAAAAGAGAGGGGAGAGAGACAGAGCAAAAGATAGAGGGGATAGAGAGTGCAAAAGAGAGGGGAAGAGATAGAGCAAAAGAAGAGAGGGGGAGAGAGAGGGGGGGGGAGAGAGAGCAAAAGAGGGGGGGAGAGAGAGAGGGGGGAGAGAGAGCAATAGAGAGGGGCAGAAAGAGCAAACGAGGGGGGAGAGGGGAGAGAGAGAGCAAAAGAAGAGAGGGGGAGA
Organism: Bombina bombina; assembly: GCF_027579735.1. Lineage (NCBI taxonomy): Eukaryota > Metazoa > Chordata > Amphibia > Anura > Bombinatoridae > Bombina > Bombina bombina. Next base: position 959,689,940 of record NC_069500.1, read on the forward strand.
GAGAGGGGGGGAGAGGGGGAGAGAGAGCAAAAGAGAGGGGAGAGAGATAGCGCAAAAGAGATGGGGGAGAGAGAGAGTGCAAAAGAGAGGGGGAGAGAGAGAGCGCAAAAGAGAGGGGAGAGAGAGAGCGCAAAAGAGAGGGGGAGAGAGAGCACAGAAGACCGGGGGAGAGAGAGAGAGCAAAAGAGAGGGAGGAGAGAGTGCAAAAGAGAGAGTGCAAAAGAGAGAGGGGAGAGAGAAAGCGCAAAAGAGAGGGGGAGAGAGAGCGCAAAAGAGAGGGGGGGAGAGAGAGAGAGCACAAAAGAGAGGGGGAGAGAGAGCAAAAATGAGAGGGGTAGAGATTGCAAAAGAGAGGGGGAGAGAGAGCACAAAAGAGAGGGGGGAGAGAGCAAAAGAGAGGGGGGTGAGAGAGCAAAAGAGAGGTGGTGCGAGAGAGCACAAAAGAGAGGGGTAGAGAGAGCAAAAGAGATGGGGGAGAGGGAACAAAAGAGAGGGGAATGAACAAAAGAGAGGGTAGAGAGCGCAAAAGAGAGGGGGGAGAGAGAGCGCAAAAGAGAGGGGAGAGAGTGCAAAAGAGAGGGGGAGAGAGAGAGCGCAAAAGAGAGGGGGAGAGAGAGCAAAAGAGAAGGGGGAGAGGGCTGTCCGCTTGTGTTGCAGAAAAGATATGCAAACCTAGCCAGCTAAAATGAATCAGTATAACTAGACCTGAGCTATCGAGCAGCTTTCATAGGAACAAGATCTCCCGGTCTATAAATCAGTCCAAATTGGAATGCATAGAAAGAATTGTTTGCAGAAAAATGCAAGTAAAGTGTGTGTTGTGTGATTATTTTATTATGTTTATAATGCTGTTCAGCAAATGTTTTTGTTTATGTAACTTAGTTTAATTATATATTATGTGTTGTGTGATTATTTTATTAGGTGTATAATGCCCTTTAGCATTTAAAGTCTTCATTTCAAAGCTTTAAAAATAATGTATTAGGTGTTACTTATGACAATTTTGAGAGGGGCCTGGAATCTAACTCCATCACTTCCCATTGATTTACATTATAAACTAAGCTTCAATTTACAATGGTTTCGATTTATATATATATATATAAATATTTAGACATGTATGTTTGTATATCTATTTTAAAGCCATTTGCAGCCTTTTTTTTCTAACACCTGAGACCTCATATCTTTGGGTCCTTGTAACATTGTTGTGCAAATTTTTTAAAAATATTTTTTAATTAGATAGTAATATTATAAGTGTAACTTTACTTTGTAATGTATTTTTGATGTGTTTTGTGACACTTTTTAGTATTGCAAAACAGTTAACCCTAGTGCTGAGGACACTAGATTTGTTTATGAAAAATAGTTGTTAGTTAAAATGTTTAATAAAAACATTTTAATTTGCCCAATGCATATAGAGCACTTCTATAATACAATGGATGGTTCAAGCTGTATTAGCTGGCTCATTGTGCTTAAATTACAAGATGCGTATAGGTTTTGTGCTCATGTGCAGTCTGATTTTATTTAACTCGTTTGAAAACCTGGTATTAACTTTAGAAATACATTTTGAAAAAACTCCAGTGCCTAAATATAATTTTTGTGGTTAATCAGCTTCCTTGTTTTGTATGTGTCTAGGGAGATTACATAAGACCTGTGCACCCTTGGGTGGTTTCCAGTTTATTTGATTAAGAGCTTAAATTGTTTGGCTGTATTAGGGACCCAGGATCAGAGAGACCTTGATGTGGTTCTTGGGCTTAACCCATTGGCCAGATGCGGTAACTAACTCTTCCATTGTTGCTTTTAATCTTATCTGTATGCTTGCAATTGAGTTCCAGACCTCCTATGTGTGTTGTGTTAATTTGTTTCTTAATTTTCCCTATGGTCTTTGTACCCAGACGTGTCTGAGGTTAATTACCCGAGTCTCTGGGGAATGTGCAGCAGCCTGTGAGTGCTATTGAGCACCCAGGGCTGTGCATTTGGCAGGGTCATTGGATGTGTATCCGGTCCGGTTTGAGAGTGCCATCCATTTCTGGGTTTTGTATGTGTCTAGGGAGATTTGATTGAGTTTGTTTGATTGAGAGCTTACATTGTTTGGCTGTAATAGGAACCCAGGATGGGATAGACCTTGACATGGTTCTTGGGCTTGACCCATTTGGCCAGATGCGGCAACTAACTCTTCCATTTTTGCTTTTAATCTTAGCTGTGTACTTGCAAGGTCTTTTTTTTGTCACTTTTTGAGGCTGGAATTACTTTGTTGCTATTTGGATAAGTGGACTTGGCAAGTTTGATATTCAGTGCCCCTGAAGCAAGGAAAGGTGTGCTGTTTTCCAATTTTGTTTGAAGCTACTTGCAAGGGAGTGCCAGACTCTATGTGTTGTGTTAATTTATTTTGTAATTTTCCCTGTTGGCTTTGCACCCAGACTTGTCTGGGGTTAACTGCCTTGCTCTCTGGGGAATGTGCAGCTGACTGTGATTGGGTATTAAGCACCCAGGGCTGTGCATTTTGCAGGGTCATATGATGTGTACCTGGTCCAGTTTGAGAGTGCACTCCGTTTTTGTGTTTTGTATGTATTCCTGTAGGTTGTCATGATGCATCTGATGGTAAAAGGCTCAAAAGACTTAGGTATAATTTGTTTATGACCATGTTAGTATTATATAGGTATATAAAGTCGAATCATCGCATCAGAAAAAATCCTTATCAATATACCAATGTCTAGATTACATGGAGCACAGTTATTAGGTGACAAATGATGCTGTACTTGGACTAGCACAATCAGCAATGCTCCATCTTATAGTAGTTGTTAAAATGTTTAATAAAATATTTTAATTTGCCCAATACATACAGAGCAAATTCTGTACATTCAATGGATAGTTCAATCCTGTAGTAGATGGTTCATTGTGCTTGAATTACAAGCTGCCCTATAGGTTTTGTGCTCATGCCCAGTATGGTTTTATTTAAAACTTTCAAAAACCTAGTATTAACTTTAGAAATAATTTTTTTTTAAAAAAACTCCAGCACCTGAAAGTAATTTTTGTGCTTGATCGGCTTTGTTCATTAGCGCTATCCAACATGAATAATTTTAGTGTGGCCCTTCATAGAAATCTATTACTTCAGAAAAGACTTTGGGGCCTAACTATCAAGCTCCGGATAGAGCTTGAGGCCCTGTGTTTCTGGCGAGCCTGCAGGCTCGCCAGAAACACCAGTTATGAAGCAGCGGTCTAAAGACCGCTGCTCCATAACCTGTCCGCCTGCTCTGAGCAGGCGGACAGACATCGCCGCAATTCAACCCGATCGAGTACGATCAGGTTGATTGACACCCCCTGCTGAAGGCTGATTGGCCGCGATTCTGCAGGGGGCGGCGTTGCACCAGCAGCTCTTGTGAGCTGCTGGTGCAATGCTGAATACGGAGAGCGTAGTGCGCTCCGTATTCAGCAAGGTCTGGCGGACCTGATCCGTACTGTCGGATCAGGTCCGCCAGACTTTGATAAATAGAGGCCTATGCATCTGTTCTGTCTGACATGAATACAATACTGCTAACGCAATAAATATTAAACACCCACTTGTAATAGCATCACAAAAATGCAAGCAATGTTTAGGTGTAATACATTGCCCACCTGCAGTGTTGACTTTCTATACTGCCTGCATTTTTGCACTACACTTAAAGTGATGGTAAAGTCATCTGTTGTGCAATACATAATCCTTTTTCTTTTACCATAACTAGCACATCGATGTGCTTATATAAATAAAAAACCATTTATTCACTCTGTAATGCCGATTTTATTTCCCTCTCCGTACAGTGTTTCAAACAGCCTCTCTATATTTTTTCACCGGTGCAGCTTTGATTGACACCGCTTTTAGCCAATCATCAGCTCACCATGCGCCCTATGTGAAATATGTACCGCACGCTCCCGACATCTACACTAAGTCTTTGCTACTTACTGCGCATGCGCACTTCTTACGCTAACTGCGCATTGCTATATGACACTATGCACCGATCGGCTAAAACCAGGAGCTGAGTATTCTCATATAGCAATGCGCAGTTAGCGTAAGCGGTGCGCATGCGCAGTAAGTAGCAAAGACTTAGTGTAAATGTCGGGAGCGTGCCGTACATATTTCACATAGGGCGCATGGTGAGCTGATGATTGGCTAAAAGCGTTGTCAATCAAAGCTGCACCGGTGAAAAAATTTAGGCCTAGATTTGGAGTTCGGCGGTAGCCGTCAAAACCAGCGTTAGAGGCTCCTAACGCTGGTTTTGGCCGCCCGCTGGTATTTGGAGTCAGTGATTAAAGGGTCTAACGCTCACTTTTCAGCCGCGACTTTTCCATACCGCAGATCCCCCTACGCCATTTGCGTAGCCTATCTTTTCAATGGGATCTTTCTAACGCCGGTATTTAGAGTCGTTTCTGCAGTGAGCGTTAGAGCTCTAACGACAAGATTCCAGCCGCCTGAAAATAGCAGGAGTTAAGAGCTTTCTGGCTAACGCCGGTTTATAAAGCTCTTAACTACTGTACCCTAAAGTACACTAACACCCATAAACTACCTATGTACCCCTAAACCGAGGTCCCCCCACACCGCCGCCACTCGATTAAAAATTTTAACCCCTAATCTGCCGACCGCCACCTACGTTATATTTATGTACCCCTAATCTGCTGCCCCTAACCACGCCGACCCCTATATTATATTTATTCACCCCTAACCTGCCCCCCACAACGTCGCCGCCAGCTACTTACAATAATTAACCCCTAATCTTCCGACCGCAAATCGCCGCCACCTACGTTATCCCTATGTACCCCTAATCTGCTGCCCCTAACATCGCCGACCCCTATATTATATTTATTAACCCCTAATCTGCCCCCCTCAACGTCGCCGACACCTGCCTACACTTATTAACCCCTAATCTGCCGAGCGGACCTGAGCGCTACTATAATAAAGTTATTAACCCCTAATCCGCCTCACTAACCCTATCATAAATAGTATTAACCCCTAATCTGCCCTCCCTAACATCGCCGACACCTACCTTCAATTATTAACCCCTAAACTTCCGATCGGAGCTCACCGCTATTCTAATAAATGGATTAACCCCTAAAGCTAAGTCTAACCCTAACACTAACACCCCCCTAAGTTAAATATAATTTTTATCTAACGAAATAAATTAACTCTTATTAAATAACTTATTCCTATTTAAAGCTAAATACTTACCTGTAAAATAAATCCTAATATAGCTACAATATAAATTATAATTATATTATAGCTATTTTAGGATTAATATTTATTTTACAGGCAACTTTGTAATTATTTTAACCAGGTACAATAGCTATCAATCAGCCAATCAGCCAATCAGATTGAGCTCGCATTCTATTGGCTGTTCCGATCAGCCAATAGAATGCGAGCTCAATCTGATTGGCTGATGGGATCGGCCAATCGGATTGAACTTGATTCTGATTGGCTGATTCCATCAGCCAATCAGAAAATTCCTACCTTAATTCCGATTGGCTGATAGAATCCTATCAGCCAATCGGAATTCGAGGGACGCCATCTTGGATGACGTCCCTTAAAGGAACCGTCATTAGTGTGGAGACATCGGAAGAAGAGGATGGATCCGCGTCGCCTGCTTCAAGATGGACCCGCTCCGCACCGGATGGAAGAAGATCGAAGATGCCGCTTGGAGAAGATGTTTGCCGGTCCGGATGTCCTCTTCTTGCCGGATAGGAGGAAGACTTTGGAGCACCGGATTATGGATCGCCAACCCCCGCTTGGGTTGGATGAAGATCTTGGAGCCAGGACGGATCGGTGATACCTGGATGGTGAAGACAAGGTAGGAAGATCTTCAGGGGCTTAGTGTTAGGTTTATTTAAGGGGGGTTTGGGTTAGATTAGGGGTATGTGGGTGGTGGGTTGTAATGTTGGGGGGGGGGGTATTGTATTTATTCTTTTACAGGCAAAAGAGCTGAAATTCTTGGGGCATGCCCCGCAAAGGGCCCTGTTCAGGGCTGGTAAGGTAAAAGAGCTTGTAACTTTTTTAATTTAGAATAGGGTAGGGAATTTTTTATTTTGGGGGGCTTTGTTATTTTATTAGGGGGCTTAGAGTAGGTATAATTAGTTTAAAATTGTTGTAATATTTTTCTTATGTTGGTAAATATTTTTTTATTTTCTGTAACTTAGTTCTTTTTTATTTTTTGTACTTTAGCTAGTTTATTTAATTGTATTTATTTGTAGCAATTGTGTTTAATTTATTTATTGATAGTGTAGTGTTAGGTTAATTGTAGGTAATTGTAGGTAGTTTATTTAATTATTTTATTGATAGTGTAGTGTTAGGTTTAATTATATCTTAGGTTAGGACTTATTTTACAGGTAATTTTGTTATTATTTTAACTAGGTAACTATTAAATAGTTCTTAACTATTTAATAGCTATTGTACCTGGTTAAAATAATTACAAAGTTGCCTGTAAAATAAATATTAATCCTAAAATAGCTATAATATAATTATAATTTATATTGTAGCTATATTAGGATTTATTTTACAGGTAAGTATTTAGCTTTAAATAGGAATAAGTTATTTAATAAGAGTTAATTTATTTCGTTAGATAAAAATTATATTTAACTTAGGGGGGTGTTAGTGTTAGGGTTAGACTTAGCTTTAGGGGTTAATCCATTTATTAGAATAGCGGTGAGCTCCGATCGGAAGTTTAGGGGTTAATAATTGAAGGTAGGTGTCGGCGATGTTAGGGAGGGCAGATTAGGGGTTAATACTATTTATGATAGGGTTAGTGAGGCGGATTAGGGGTTAATAACTTTATTATAGTAGCGCTCAGGTCCGCTCGGCAGATTAGGGGTTAATAAGTGTAGGCAGGTGTCGGCGACGTTGTGGGGGGCAGATTAGGGGTTAATAAATATAACATAGGGGTCGGCGATGTTAGGGCAGCAGATTAGGGGTACATAGGGATAATGTAGGTGGCAGCGTTTTACGGAGCGGCAGATTAGGGGTTAAAAGTGTAATGCAGGGGTCAGCGATAGCGTGGGCGGCAGATTAGGGGTTAATAAGTGTAAGGCTAGGGGTGTTTAGACTCGGGGTACATGTTAGAGTGTTAGGTGCAGACGTAGGAAGTGTTTCCCCATAGGAAACAATGGGGCTGCGTTAGGAGCTGAACGCTGCTTTTTTGCAGGTGTTAGGTTTTTTTTCAGCTCAAACAGCCCCATTGTTTCCTATGGGAGAATCGTGCACGAGCACGTTTTTGATGCCGGCCGCGTCCGTAAGCAGCTCTGGTATCGAGAGTTGCATTTGCGGTAAAAATGCTCTACGCTCCTTTTTTGGAGCCTAACGCAGCATTTGTTTGAACTCTCGATACCAGAGTTAAATTTATGGTGCGGCCAGAAAAAAACCCGCGGAGCGTTAACAGCCCTTTTACCGCCGAACTCTAAATCTAGGCCATAGAGAGGCTGTTTGAAACACTGTACGGAGAGGGAAATAAAATCGGCATTACAGCGTGAATAAATGGTTTTTTATTTCTATAAGCACATCGATGTGCTAGTTATGGTAAAAGAAAAAGGATTATGTATTGCACAACAGATGACTTTACCATCACTTTAAGGCCTAAGAATAATATCATTATTTCCAGGGAAATATCTGTCCATTATATAGCTCATTACATTTTATAAGATCTTTTTTTGTAAGATTAAATGATGATAATATTGAAATTGATGTAAATAATTCCATAAATATTACATTTTAACTTTTCAAAGGGACAATTAAACTTTCATAAGCCAGATAGCGCATGCAGTTTAAAGGGACAGTCTAGGCAAAATTAAACTTTCATGGTTCAGATAAGGAATGCAATTTTAATTGGTTCAGCCAATTGGATTGAACTTGAATCTGATTGGCTGATTCAATCAGCCAATCAGATTTTTCTACCTTAATTCTGATTGGCTGATAGAATCCTATCAGCCAATCGGAATTCAACGGACGCCATCTTGGATGACGTCATTTAAAGGTACCTCATTCCTCGTTCAGTCTTCGGGCTGGATGGATGCTCCGCGGCGGAGGAGCGAAGAAAGAAGATTGAAGATGCTGCTTTGCTTGAAGACATCGCCGGATGGAAGAAGACTTCACTGCCGCTTGATTGAAGACATCGCCCGGATGGAAGAAGACTTCACTGCCACTTGATTGAAGACATCGCCCGGATGGAAGAAGACTTCACTGCCGCTTGATTGAAGACATCGCCCGGATGGAAGAAGACTTCACTGCCACTTGATTGAAGACATCGCCCGGATAGAAGAAGACTTCACTGCCAATTGATTGAAGACATCGCCCGGATGGAAGAAGACTTCACTGCCGCTTGATTGAAGACATCGCCCGGATGGAAGAAGACTTTACTGCCGCTTGATTGGACATCGCCCGGATCGGATGAACAGTTCTGCCCGGCTGGGTGAAGACAAGGTAGGGAGATCTTCAGGGAGGTAGTGTTAAGTTTTTTTAAGGGGGGTTTGGGTGGGTTTAGAATAGGGGTATGTGGGTGGTGGGTTGTAATGTTGGGGGGTATTGAGTTTTTTTTACAGGCAAAAGAGCTGTTTTCTTTGGGGCATACCCTGCAAAAGGCCCTTTTAAGGGCTGGTAAGGTAAAAGAGCTGTGAACTTTTTTGATTTAGAATAGGGTAGGGAATTTTTTTTATTTTGGGGGGCTTTATTATTTTATTAGGGGGCTTAGAATAGGTGTAATTAGGTTAAAAAATCTTGTAATATTTTTTTTATTTTTTGTAATTTAGTGTTTGTTTTTTTGTAATTTAGTTTAGTTTATTTTATTGTATTTTAGTTTAGATATTTGTAGTTTATTTAATTTATTGATAGTGTAGGTGTATTTGTAACTTAGGTTAGGATTTATTTTACATGTAAATTGGTAATTATTTTAACTAGGTAGCTATTAAATAGGTATTAACTATTTAATAGCTATTGTACCTAGTTAAAATAAATACCAAGTTACCTGTAAAATAAATATAAACCCTAAAATAGCTACAATGTAATTATTAATTACATTGTAGCTATCTTAGGGTTTATTTTATAGGTAAGTATTTAGATTTAAATAGGAATATTTTAATTAATAATATTAATATTAATTAGATTTATTTTAATAAGAATTTAGTTAGGGATGTTAGAGTTAGATAGGGTTATTATACTTAATATATATATATATATATATATATATATATATATATATATATATATATATATATATATATATATATATATAATATAATAACGATATTAACTATATTAACCCTAATATAATTAGGGTTAATATAGGTAATATATATATAATATAATAACAATATTAACTATATTAACCCTAATATAATTAGGGTTAATATAGTTAATATATATAATATAATAACTATATCAACTATATTAACCCTAATATAATTAGGGTTAATATAGTTAATATAGCTGGCGCTGGTGTAGGGGCATTAAATTAGGGGTTAATATTTTTGAAATACATGGCGGCGGTGTAAGGGGCTCACTTTAGGGGGTAGGTAAGGTAGATGGCGGCGGGGTAGGGGCTCACTTTAGGGGGTAGGTAAGGTAGATGGCGGCAGGGTAGGAGCTCACTTTAGGGGGTAGGTAAGGTAGATGGCGGAGGGGTAGGAGCTCACTTTAGGGGGTTGGTAAGGTAGATTGCGGCTGGGTAGGGGCTCACTTTAGGGGGTAGGTAAGGTAGATGGCGGCGGTGTAAGGGGCTCACTTTAGGGGGTAGGTAAGGTAGATGGCGGCAGGGTAGAGGCTCACTTTAGGTGGTAGGTAAGGTAGATGGCGGCGGTGTAAGGGGCTCACAATAGGGGGTTATAGATTTAATATAGCTGGCGGCGGGGTCCGGGAGCGGAGGCTTAGGGGTTAATAACTTTATTAGGTGGCGGCGTGGTCCGGGAGCGGCGGTTTAGGGGTTAATACATTTTTTATTGTTAGGATAGTGAGGGGGGATAGCGGATAGAGGGTTAGACATGTCGGGCTATGTTTGGGAGGCGTGTTAGACAGTACGGGTAATTTTATAACTTTTAGTCAGGTTTTGTAGGCGCTGGCAGTTTCTAAAGTGCCGTAAGTCACTGGCGACTCCAGAAATTTGTGCTTACGCAGATTTCTGGACATCGCTGGTTTGTCAGACTTACGGCACTTTAGCCTCTGACGGCGCCGTATATAGGATAGCTCGAGTTGCGAGCTGAAACTACGGGCGGCGGGGGTTCCCTCGCTTGCGCCGCAAACTACGATCTTTATCGGATCGCGCTGCATTCTCTGGATTTAAGTTAAAATGAAAGTTTAATTCTGTGATGTTCCAGTGTGCTCAAACTTGAGAGTGCAGTAAATAAATATATAAATAAATATATATATATATATATATATATATATATATATATATATACTGTATATATATATATATATATACACACACTTGCCGGCCACTTTATTAGGTACACCTTGCTAGTGCCAGGTTGGACCCCCTTTTGCCTTTAGAACTGCCATAATTCTTCCTGGCATAGATTCAACAAGGTGTTGGAAACATTCCTCACACATTTTGGTCCATATTGACATGATAGCATCACGCACTTGCAGCAGATGTGTCGGCTGCACACCTATGATGCGAATCTCCCATTCCACCTTATCGGAAAGGTGCTCTATTGGATTAAGTTCTGGTGACTGTGGAGGCCATTGGAGTACAGTGAATTCATTGTCATGTTTAACATGGTGCATTATCCTGCTGAAAGTAGCCATCAGAAGATGGGTACACTGTAGTCATAAAGGGATGGACATGGTCAGCAACAATACTCAGGTAGGCCGTGGCATTTAAAAAAGGTTTAATTGGTACTAAGGGGCCCAAAGTGTGCCAAGAAAATATCCTACAGACCTTTACACCACCACCCACAGCCTGAACCGTTGATACAAGGCAGGATGGATTTATGCTTTCATATTGTTTACGCAAAATTCTGACCCTACCTTTTTAAGGTCACAGCTGAAATCGAGACTCATCAGACCAGGCAACATTTTTCCAATCTTCTATTGTCCAATTTTGTTAAGCCTGTGCAAATTGTAGCCTCAGTTTCCTGTTCTTAGCTGACAGGAGTAGCTAGGGTTGCCACTCGTCCCTTAAAATACAGAACACTTATAAATTATACATACTGCAGGGTGTGCAGGGAGGAATATAAATAGTGCTGTCCAGAAACACAATACATGTTCCTCCCTGCACACCCTGCAGCATGTGTAACTCATAAGTGTCCAGGAAAACATGGCTGAGGTGGCAACCCTAGGAGTAGCACCTGTTGTGGTCTTCTGCTGCTGTAGCCCATCTACTTCAAGGTTAGACATGTTGTCCATTCAGAGATGGTATTCTGCATACCTTGGTTGGTTATTTGAGTTACTGTTGCCTTTCTATCAGCTCAAGCCAGCCTGCTCATTCTCCTCTAACCTCTGACATCAACAAGGCATTTTCGTCCACGCAACATCCTCTCCCTGGATATTTTCTCTTTTTTGGACCATTCTCTGTAAACCCTAGAGATGGTTGTGAGTGAAAATCCCAGTAGATCAGCAGTTTTTGAAATACTCAAACCAGCCCGTCTGGCACCAACAACCATGCCACGTTCAAAGTCACTTAAATCCCCTTTCTTCCCCATTCTAATGCTCGATTTGAACTTCAGCAAGTCGTCTTCACCACATCTAGATACCTAAATGCATTGAGTTGCTGTCATGTGATCAGCTGATAAGCAATTTGTGTTACCAAGCAATTGAACAGGTATACCTAATAAAGTGGCCAGTTGATTGTGATTTTCTACATAACCACTAGGTTTATCAGTGTGTGAAAATGGAACATTAAGATGCAGTAAACAGTGATAATGAAACCACTCACTTTGCAGTAGTATCACTGAAAAGATTAAATTAAAGGAGATAGAACACTTGTGTGAGGATATTATCTGTTTGAAAATCCTGACACACACACATATTTTACCATGAATTTAATGTAATTCTAGATTTATAACTCAAAGTGTACTGTGTCCTATATACAAGAATGCAGATTGTGTATAAGAAATGTTACATGGTGTAAATAAAAATAATCAAATAAATAAAACACAAATAATAATGTAGGATAAAGTAGTAATAAGTTAAGGCTCTATTTAAACATATCTTTAGCAGTAGGCCAACTATTTACCCTAACAGAGTGGACATTTTTAGGGTATGCTGTTTTTCGGCTACCAGCATTTTTTTATTCTCATAAACGCTTCATATTTTATATTTGTTGTTTATTATTTTATTCTTAACAAATGACATTCTGGTGTAAAAGAATGTTATTTCATTACAACAATGTATTTAAAATATCTCTGTCTTTTTCTATGTGTTTAAATCATTTTGAAAAGGTTAAACATGTACCCATAGTTGCTCTCCTTGAATACCCCCTTTCAGCTCTAGATGAGGATGAGGCCAATGATTGAATGCTTGACTCTCAATTGCTATGACTATCTATTTTACTTTGAAGGTGTAAAACATATAATAATAGAGAGGTATTTGTTTAAAAATAAAATACTGTTCTCCAGCTGATTGCGTAGATTCACAAAAAAATCAACCTGCAGACCTTGCAGGATCTTCTTCGAGATTGAAGTGGAAGCTTTTTAACCTGGTACTACTACTCACTGTATTGTTTGTGCTGTTTACGTTAAAATGCAAGGAGGTTCTCTGGCAAAGCTCATCGTGCACATGACATGATGACATTGGAGTACCTGGCACCCATAAAATGATCTATCTAAGTAAATATAAATCTAATTCCAATGTTTTCAATCAATTTTAACGTGTATAAGCTTCCAGTCCTGTATACAATATGTCTTTCATGTATTTAGCAATAGTGGTTTGTACAGAGAGGGACACATATTTTTTTTTTATTTTTTTTTAATAACCTTTTATTGAGATTCTTGATATGCAAACAACAATAGAATAACATAACCAGTAATCTACATGTAAAGTTGACATTGACACATTGCAATGGGGCGTAGAAAAAACACAGTTTCATCTCGCTCGTCAACAAATGAAGGTTGTACAATACATAGTTCTAAGTAATGAGAATCTCTTTTTGTTACAAAGGGGTAATAGCATTTAACAGTAGCTAATGCAATGGTTACTTATGAACCAACTTATATAGGAAACAGAAGCTCTCTAAATATGATAACCACAGATATGATACAGCTATATTAAGGAGATAGTATTCAGCGGATAACCACTGCTTAGGGTTGTGGGGGGGGGGGCGGACTCTTACTCCTAAACTTTGTGACTCCTGGAGAAGCACTTCAAAAGGCAATCATTCGCATTATGTTATATGAAGCAAGCTGAATTGCAATATCCATGCCACAAGGGTAGAATAAGCTCAATGCAATGTGAAGCAGGCTATGTGGAATATAAGATTGTGGTGGTGCAACTTTTTTTAAACTAGGATGATGAACTTTGCAAAGTATTGGGAGTTTCAGGGAATTAGGGAACAGTACAAGAAACATAACAAACATAACAATGGCCAGTAGTAGTGTTACTCATATGTTTAACTTCTATGAAGCAAATGTACCACTTATTATAAGGATGATAGGCATCTGCGAATAATAATATAAGGACATTATAACAGTATACAAAATTTGTGAACTTGTGATCTAATTTAGTTATAAAATAGCAGAGATATAGTCTCTTTTAGTGTATTTACCCGGAATTGATGCTTCTCGATGTTGCTGGATCAACGATACGCTCCTAATCACTAACGGTATCATTTAAAAAGAGGGGGGAGGGAAGGGCGGAGTGCTGGGAGGAGGTTGGCCAGTAAATTGTAATATGTATTGTGCAAGTAACCACGCACTTTCAAGTAGGGTTGGTCATACGTGAGGTCTAAATTAAGTTAATAGATACCAATAAAGTTTGCTAGATAAAACATATTTATACAATGATAATAAAGAACCAAATAATGATAAGGTAGATATAACTGAGGCCTCATTTTTATGTTCATGAGAACCTCCTAATGACATTGAGGTTAAGTATGTAAATAATAAGGTGAAGTGTGTAGGTGTTGTCTAGGGGTAAATATTTAGTAAGCCAACATAATACAAATACAGCACAATTGAAAAGGGTTTATTCTGTATCCAGCATCGAATGCTTAATCTGCAAAACTGAACTTTATGGTATGTATGTTTAAGAAAAATGGAAGGTTGCCACAAGAGCATGGGCCCTAAACCCTGTGGCAAAAAGCTTAAATTTCTACCATTCAGCTCTGTATATTATATGGTTATCATTTTTATGAATCCATTACCCAGTAGGTCTAGAACAAGATAATATTCCTTCAGTGTTTCACATAGGTCTTCAACAATAGCACTAGATCACCCTCAACACATATGTTAACACAATAAATGTTAAATACTTAAAGGGACACTCAATAAAAATTAAACTTTCATTATTCAGATAGAGCATGCCATTTTAAACAACTTTCCAATTTACTTCCATTAACTAAATGTGCACAGTCTTTTTATATTTAAACTTTTTGAGTCACCAGCTCCTACTGAGCATGTGCAAGAATAAGTGCGTATGCATTAGTGAATGACTGATGGGGTTCACATGGTACGTGTATGCATTTGTGATTGGCTGATGGCTGTCACATGGTACAGGGGGAGTGGAAAAAGACATAACTTTTAAAATTGTCAGAAAAAAAATCTACTACTCATTTGAAGTTCAGACTTATTGCTATTGCATTGTATTGTTATCTTGCATTTGTTGATTATGCAAATCTACTGTGTTGACTGGTCCTTTAAAGAAAACCGACCATTACAGTTTTGACATAGGGTAAATTTGATTCTGATATAACGTATAATAGCGTTCTCACTATATAATAGTCTACTGTGTATGGTAACCTAAAGGCTGTAGAGCAGTAGTTTCTAAAATTGTATCGTACAGCATGGGATATAAACTACAGTAATCTAGGGGCCCTCATAGGATATTAGATGTGGAACAAGTGAGGAGATATTCAGCCTCAGCTAGTAGTGTACTCTTGGGTTTATGCAGGACTGGAACAACATAACTCCCCTAATTTCTAACCACATGGTACACAATGAGACAATAATATGGGTATCAGATAGATCAAGTTCTGACATAGAGAGGAGCAAATATGTCAAGGCATATATATAACATAGAAGAACATAGGTTAGTAATGCTAACAAGGAAATATAGAAGAGCCTCTTCACCATATGGCAGACAAATTTGCATAGACAACATATATATGGATCAGATACCTGAGAAAACAATAATATGGCTCACCTGTGAACTCTGTTAACTAATAATATTAAACTAGAGCTGAGTTTGATTCATTAATGTATTAGAGGCTTGGGGTTAAGTTCACACCACTTAAAAAATCATAATATCTCACACCTCAGACTAATGAATCATCCTCTATGATATCATCTATCTAAAAGTTAGGACGTAGAACATGCTATGTTTAACAATTGGTAAGATACTAGTGTCTTAGTAATGGAAATAAAATAAAATAGCTAACCAATATAGGGAACAGAGCCTGAAATTACATAGGTGCTGTTCTCCTGACAGTAAACAGTATTAAATTATTTCTATGTCTGAATATATGGTAGGTTAATGTAGACAAACCATAGTATCGAGTAAGTAATATCAAGTGTATACCAAACTAAGAACCCAAGAGGTGTGATGAATTTGTATAAGTTATAAGAGCCTGCAAAGCTGCAATATGAGCCTATCTGACATTAAAAGAAGAGTTAAGCACAATCTAACTAGTATTAAGCAATATGCGGTATGATACACTATAAACTAACAACATATATGACAAGTTCTGTCAAGTAACATATAACTAGACAGGAGAATTAATTAATTAAAGCTAAACAACAATAACTTGGTGGTAATATTGTCATTTACAGGGGGGTACAATGGTGAAAATTGAGTTCAAAGTATGAGAGGAGGCTTTAGATCTTTTGTGGCAAGTGACTAGTTAGTTACCCAATACCGTCTTTTTGAGGGACCTGAAGATTTGTGGGGAGTTTGATTCAAAGTATGTGGCCCTCTGGTTCTCGTGAGAATGACGCCCTAAATTTTTCAGCTCTGGCCCACATCTTTACACCAAGTAGCAGTCAATGACTAGGGCTGCACTATCTCCTGCAGGTATGCCAAACGTAGCAGCAGCACCTCCAGTATACTGAGTTCCATGTGAGAAAGTCTCCCCACAAACAGTCCGTGAAGGTTGCTGAAGACACAATTCCCACTCCTCCATTGTAACGGAGACAGGGTTGTCAAACCAGCTGTCGCTCAGCGGGGTCCCAGTATCTCTATGTGAGCTGGCGAAGGATCCAGTTGGTAGATCAGATGCATGGGTCTCCAGATTTTTAGAAGTAGGGTTGCTGGGATGATTTCTCCTTTCATAGTAGGTATCGTTGACAATGTCTTCTGCGTTTTGAGGTGCGTCTTCTCCCCATAGCTGTGTGTCTGGTGTATTGTGGCTAACATATTGCTCATAAGAAGAAGGATAACAACAGCAAGGAGGGTTGAGCGTAGCACCACCTACGCTCAACCCTCCTTGCTGCTGTTGTCCTACAACTGTTTTAACAGATAAAATAAAGATTGGATTTTATTCACAAACTGCCATCCTTCTTCTTTTGAAATACTTACTTCACCAGCGTGACAGTTCATGCATCGGCACTTGGTTCCAGTCTGTTCAGCCTGTTCCAGCTCCGTTACATGATCCCTCCTCTTAGACATAGACACGTCACCGGATGTCACTGGGTGCTACAGCCTCGGACTGGTGATTATTGGAAGGGTCCATTTGCATAGGGATGAGAAGCCTAATGGATACATGCACAGCGTTTGGCGGAGATGTGTTCCAGCCATCCGGGTCTCACCTAGCACGGTAACCCTTTAGTCTACCATATGTTAATTTTGGATGTATGCAATTTAAGCACATGATTGACTGTGTTAAAGAGGTTTAAGCCTTGGGTATAATTTGCATTAAGGAGTATTGGTTTTGTGGCTGAACTGTCTGAACTGGTTATTGACCTACAAGACGGACATTTAAGGGTCAACCAATGGATTGCCATCTCTCCCTTTTCCTATAACTTATTGCTCCGTCTTACATGCTGTCTGCATGTCCCGATGCAGTTCTATAGCTGCTCTCAGTTCCCTAATGAGAGCATGTTGATGGGTGTCCAGAGAGATTAGTAAGTTGTGGAGCATACATGAAATTTGCCTCTCCATAGTGCAACTGAAGGTGGCAGTGCACATACTCATTACCCTGGGATGCCAGAGGAGGGGAATTAGTTGTATCTGAGGTCTAGCATACCAAGCAGGAAATAAGTTAGTGTGGAGAGGATATATCCCTGGTAATAGTGATGGTGCATAGATGTTCCCTAAGATGGCGTCTTACTCCATGCTGAGATCATAGTAAACATAAAGATCTTTGTGCCATTGTGTTGTATATCTTCTTGATTCAGTGTCCCAGATAGATTACCCTGTATCCTAAGGCATAATTACGATGACACTAAGGTAGAAGATTATTTTGCTTGCTTAAAATAGTGAGTTATTCGATCAAATGTTAGAAGCTCTGGGAATACATGTCTTATTGCTTCCACTGCTGGCTTCGCCCCCCGAGAGGGACACATTTTATACAAAAATATATCAAGAAATTATCATTTGTAAAGAAAATTATGCAGAAAAATACAGTATGAAGTAGATGCTGAAAACCAAATACAACCCAAAATACAATGCATAAAAAAATGCAACATGTCACTGAGTACCATATATTACTGCATTTGTCTTAATATCAATCAATCTATGGAATTCTCTTTAATTATTAACAGAACTCTCAATGTAAATTTCCCTTTCTAAAATCCTGTAAAAGAATTGTATGATTATCTTTAAACAAAATCTTAAGTGGTAAGGATTCGATTATTTACCAAATCGACCGTAATTCCCATCCTTCCTGTCGTTTTCAGAGAAAGTCACACTTATAATAGCTAATTCCTTTGTCACTTTAATAGGGAAACTTCTCTGACTTGACTAGATTACAAGTGGAGCACTATTTAATGCTCCTGCTTCAGCGTTAACTGCACTAGAAGTAAGCTTTTTGCATGTGTCGGGTTGCACTCGTATTATGAGTTGAAATTAAAAAAATTTTCGGCGTGCTTTAACCCGACACATATAGAAAGCTGAACTTAGGAAATCATGTGCACAATAACCTATTACCCCATAGTAGTCAATAGAGCAAAAATAGTGGAAAAATATATATATATGATCCCATATTCCCAAGTTCACTAACCTTTCAATGGGCTAGATTACAAGTGAAGTGGCAAATTTGCTGTTTACAGGCGCATGTTAAATAACCAGCCATTACAAGTGACTGGTTAATGTTACCTCGAGCTTGTAGTAGCACTTTGCGCTAAAATTCATTAACCAGAGATCCAATCTATTATTAATGAAAAAAAGTCCCCCAATTTCCCCCAAAATAAAGTGTACAGTTCATTTATTAATAAAAAAATACAAGAACATCTTTTTTTTTAGAATTTAAAATAACTTCACAAAGCAGTTATAACGGGTTAAAGTGAGGGGATGTGGGGTGTTAGAAAAAAAAAACAACACTAAAAAGAGCCTTTACATAGCGGTCTAAGGGGACTGTGTTTTATACTGCAAATATATATCTATAAGCTTATATACATATATATTTATGTGTTAATATGAGTATATACACATATTAACATTTAAATATATATGTATGTATTCATATACATAAATATTTTAAATTTGATGCCCAAAGCTGCGCGATTTACCCCCTGCAGTGTGCTAGGTTCCATGCTGTTTCTGGGCTAGATTACAAGTGACTGCTAGAGTTAAGCTTTTTGTGCTAGTTGAGTTGCGTTCATATTACAAGTTCCCAAAATTTTTTTTTTGCAAAAGTGGTAACTAGAATATCACAAAAATCCTAACTTAAAGGGACATTAAACACTTTGAGATGGTAATATAAAATTATAAATTGTATATAATAAAACAACTCTGCAATATACTTTTATTATTTATTTTGTCCTCTTTGCCTGTAATTCCATTCTAAAATTGTGAGCTTTTCAGTTCCTGTTAGAAATGGAAGTGCAGAACACTGTTAAATCCAGCACAACCATTGGCTGCACACTCTAGTGACCTATTTATAACTGACCCTAATTGGCCACAGCAGAGAAGGTAACACAAGTTACAACATGGCAGCTCCCAGTGTTTTGTAGACACTAACGGCTAGATTTAGAGTTCTGCGGCCAAAGTGGTGCGTTAGCTACGCATGCTTTTTTCCCCCCGCACCTTTTAAATACCGCTGGTATTTAGAGTTCACAGAATGGCTGCGTTTTCAGTGCGTTAGGCTCCAAAAAGGGAGCGTAGAGCATAATTTAACGCCACTGCAACTCTAAATTCCAGCGGTGCTTACGGACGCGGCCAGCTTCAAAAACGTGCTCGTGCACGATTCCCCCATAGAAAACAATGGGGCCATTTGAGCTGAAAAAAAACCTAACACCTGCAAAAAAGCAGCGTTCAGCTCCTAACGCAGCCCCATTGTTTTCTATGGGGAAACACTTCCTACGTCTGCACCTAACACTCTAACATGTACCCCGAGTCTAAACACCCCTAACCTTACACTTATTAACCCCTATTCTGCCGCCCCCGCTATCGCTGACACCTGCATATTTTTTTTAACCCCTAATCTGCCGCTCCGTAAACCACCGCTACCTACATTATCCCTATGTACCCCTAATCTGCTGCCCCTAACACCGCCGACCCCTATATTATATTTATTAACCCCTAATCTGCCCCCCACAACGTCGCCTCCACCTACCTACAATAATTAACCCCTAATCTGTAGACCGAACCGCACCGCTACTATAATAAATGTATTAACCCCTAATCCGCCTCACTCCTGCCTCACTCCCGCCTCAATAACCCTATAATAAATAGTATTAACCCCTAATCTGCCCTCCCTAACATCGCCGACACCTAACTTCAAACATTAACCCCTAATCTGCCGACCGGAGCTCACCGCTATTCTAATAAATTTTTTAACCCCTAAAGCTAAGTCTAACCCTAACCCTAACACCCCCCTAAGTTAAGTATAATTTAAATCTAACGAAATAAATTAACTATTATTAAATAACTTATTCCTATTTAAAGCTAAATACTTACCTGTAAAATAAACCCTAATATAGCTACAATATAAATTATAATTATATTGTAGCTATTTTAGGATTAATATTTATTTTACAGGCAACTTTGTAATTATATTAACCAGGTACAATAGCTATTAAATAGTTAATAACTATTTAATAGTTACCTAGTTAAAATAATTACAAAATTACCTGTAAAATAAATCCTAACCTAAGTTACAATTAAACCTAACACTTCACTATCAATAAATTAATTAAATAAAATACCTACAATTATCTACAATTAAACCTAACACTACACTATCAATAAATTAATTAAATACAATACCTACAAATAACTACAATTAAATAAACTAACTAAAGTACAAAAAATAAAAAAGAACTAAGTTACAAAAAATAAAAAAATATTTACAAACATTAGAAAAATATTACAACAATTTTAAACTAATTAGACTTACTCTAAGCCCCCTAATAAAATAACAAAGACCCCCAAAATAAAAAAATGCCCTACCCTATTCTAAATTTAAAAAGTTCAAAGCTCTTTTACCTTACCAGCCCTTAAAAGGACCTTTTGTGGGGCATGCCCCAAATAATTCAGCTCTTTTGCCTGTAAAAAAAAACATACAATACCCCCCCCAACATTACAACCCACCACCCACATACCCCTAATCTAACCCAAACCCCCCTTAAATAAACCTAACACTAAGCCCCTGAAGATCTCCCTACCTTGTCTTCACCTCACCGGGTTCAGTGATCGGTCCAGAAGAGGGTCTGAAGTCTTGATCCAAGCGGCGGCTGAAGAACTCCATCATCGGGCTGAAGTCGGAAGTCCATCATCGGGATGAAGTCTTCTCTCAAGCAGCATCTTCAATCTTCTTTCTTCTGGAGCGGAGCGGAGCCATCTTCTTCCCAACCGACGCGGATCCATCCTCTTCAACCGACGCCTACTAGCCGAATGACGGTTCCTTTAAATGACGTCATCCAAGATGGCGTCCCTCGAATTCCGATTGGCTGATAGGATTCTATCAGCCAATCGGAATTAAGGTAGGAAAATTCTGATTGGCTGATGGAATCAGCCAATCAGAATCAAGTTCAATCCGATTGGCTGATCCAATCAGCCAATCAGATTGAGCTTGCATTCTATTGGCTGATCGGAACAGCCAATAGAATGCGAGCTCAATCTGATTGGCTGATTGGATCAGCCAATCGGATTGAACTTGATTCTGATTGGCTGATTCCATCAGCCAATCAGAATTTTCCTACCTTAATTCCGATTGGTTGATAGAATCCTATCAGCCAATCGGAATTCGAGGGACGCCATCTTGGATGACGTCATTTAAAGGAACCGTGATTCGGCTAGTAGGCGTCGGTTGAAGAGGATGGATCTGTGTCGGTTGGGAAGAAGATGGCTCCGCTCCGCTCCAGAAGAAAGAAGATTGAAGATGCCGCTTGATAGAAGACTTCATCCCGATAATGGACTTCCGACTTCAGCCTGATGATGGAGTTCTTCAGCCGCCGCTTGGATCAAGACTTCGGACCCTCTTCTGGACCGATCGCTGAACCCGGTGAGGTGAAGACAAGGTAGGGAGATCTTCAGGGGATTAGTGTTAGGTTTATTTAAGGGGGGTTTAGGTTAGATTAGGGGTATGTGGGTGGTGGGTTGTAATGTTGGGGGGGGTATTGCATGTTTTTTTTACAGGCAAAAGAGCTGAATTATTTGGGGCATGCCCCACAAAAGGTCCTTTTAAGGGCTGGTAAGGTAAAAGAGCTTTGAACTTTTTTAATTTAGAATAGGGTAGGGCATTTTTTTATTTTGGGGGTCTTTGTTATTTTATTAGGGGGCTTAGAGTAGGTGTAATTAGTTTAAAATTGTTGTAATATTTTTCTGTTTGTAAATATTTTTTTATTTTTTGTAACTTAGTTCTTTTTTATTTTTTGTACTTTAGTTAGTTTATTTAATTGTAGTTATTTGTAGGTATTGTATTTAATTAATTTATTGATAGTGTAGTGTTAGGTTTAATTGTAGATAATTGTAGGTATTTTATTTAATTAATTTATTGATAGTGTAGTGTTAGGTTTAATTGTAACTTAGGTTAGGATTTATTTTACAGGTAATTTTGTAATTATTTTAACTAGGTAACTATTAAATAGTTATTAGCTATTTAATAGCTATTGTACCTGGTTAATATAATTACAAAGTTGCCTGTAAAATAAATATTAATCCTAAAATAGCTACAATATAATTATAATTTATATTGTAGCTATATTAGGGTTTATTTTACAGGTAAGTATTTAGCTTTAAATAGGAATAAGTTATTTAATAATAGTTAATTTATTTTGTTAGATAAAAATTATATTTAACTTAGGGGGGTCTTAGGGTTAGGGTTAGAATTAGCTTTAGGGGTTAATACATTTATTAGAATAGCGGTGAGCTCCAGTAGGCAGATTAGGGGTTAATGTTTGAAGTTAGGTGTCGGCGATGTTAGGGAGGGCAGATTATGGGTTAATACTATTTATTATAGGGTTATTGAGGCGGGAGTGAGGCGGATTAGGGGTTAATAACTTTATTATAATAGCGGCGCGGTTCGGTTCGCAGATTAGGGGTTAATAAGTGTAGGCAGGTGGAGGCGATGTTGAGGGGGGCAGATTAGGGGTTAATAAATATAATATAAGGGTCGGCGGTGTTAGGGGCAGCAGATTAGGGGTTCATAGGGATAACGTAGGTGGCAGCAGCGTGCGGTCGCCAGATTAGGGGTTAAAATTTTTTAAAAGAGTGGCGGCGATGTGGGGGACCTCGGTTTTGGGGTACATAGGTAGTTTATGGGTGTTAGTGTACTTTAGAGCACAGTAGTTAAGAGCTTTATAAACCGGCGTTAGCCCAGAAAGCTCTTAACTACTGACTTTTTTCTGCGGCTGGAGTTTTGTCGTTAGATTTCTAACGCTCACTTCAGCCACGACTCTAAATACCAGCATTAGAAAGATCCCATTGAAAACATAGGATACGCAAATGGCGTAGGGGGATCTGCGGTATGGAAAAGTCGCGGCTGCAAAGTGAGCATTAGACCCTTTCCTGACTGACTCCAAATACCAGAGGGTGGTAAAAACCAGCGTTAGGAGCCTCTAACGCTGGTTTTCACGGCTACCGCCCAACTCTAAATCTAGCCGTAAAACTTTACACTTATTTTGTCACTTTTAAAACAACTAATGAAACTTTAAAAAATACATCTACATGTTAGTCATAGACTAATCTTTTCTTTGAATGCATCATTCAATCTAGCATGTATTTCGTGTTTAATGTCCCTTTAAGTTTATCGCATGCACGTGCATGTATTTCCCCATTGAATTTAGAGGAGAAAAAAGTAGAAAAAAATACTTGAGAGCGTGCAAACGCAATCGCATTTTCACATTTCCCATAGAAGTCAACGGAGAAAAAAAACACCCATCGTACAAACAACATAGCATATTTGCATTAGCAAATTTAAAATATCTATACTATAATCACGTTTGTAACACGTTCGTCGCCGCCGGCAGTTGCGCATGCATCCAAAGAGGAATGTTGGCTGCGCATGCAGCCAAAAGAATCCACCTGGATGCAGCGTAGACAAATGAAGCATTAAGAAAAAAAAACACGCATCCGCCCGCAAGAAATATTAATAAAAAAATGCGCAGCCACCCGCACAAAATAACAAAAAAACCTAACCGCCCGCACAAAATAATAAAAAAACCTAACTGCCCACACAAAGTATAACAAATTTTTTTTTAACCGCCCGCACTAAGTACAACAAAAAAAACCTAAGCGCGTGCAAGACATATTAACAAACACCTAAACCGCCAACCCCCACATCACAAAATAATAAAGTAATTAACCCCTAATCCGCAAATTAAACAACACAAATAACATAATTAACCTATTAACCCCTAAACCGTCAACCCCACATTGCAATAAACCTAATTAACCTATTAACCCCTAAACCACCAACCCCCCAGATCGCAATAAACCTAATTAACAATCATGTGGAGTAGTTGATACCTGGATTGGCTACCCGGCAGAGGTGGTATTGTGGTCTAAGCCTGGAAAGGGTTAAGGTGAACTGTTTTTTTTTTCTTTGTGGGAAATCTGTTTCAGAAAAGCTGTAAGCTGAGACCCCCTCCTTCCCCCTCCTTAGCCTGTTACAAGTATGAGATGAAGTGTTAACTGTATGTAGGAATGCAAAAAGCTCCTCCCCTACTGGAAGCTAAGACTTGTTTGCATTGGCTGTACTTGTTGTAAATTATAACCAGGGCGGTGTCTTTGACAAGACAAAGAAAGTTTAGTTTAAGTATGTAACAGAAAGACTTGTGGGTAGAATTGCCCTGGGACGTAAGGCATTAACATCATGATCAGCAGCTCTCCACATATCTAAAGGAATTTGATAATAAGTAAGATATTGTGTTTCTATTATTTTTATGTCCCCTATTCTTTTTAAAGAATTGTAACTTTGCAATTCTATGTTATTTTGAATGTCTTTATAATTTCGCACTGTGTAACCTGTATTGATATTTTTGTTATTAAACACATGTTTTTGTGTAATTTCCCAAAGATAGGACTCAGTGCCTAATTACAGAGACATACCGTGCAAAGAAGCAGTTATTTTCCCATTCCTCTTGTTTGTTCATTGCTACTCTCATTATGGAAGCATATAGGAAGATGCCGAAAGAGTCCCTGGAGCAGCTTTGTCAGGAGGGAGCCCAAACCCCCCACATCGCAATAAACCTAATTAACCTATTAACTCCTAAACCGCTAACCCCACACATTGCAATAAACTTTATTAACCTATTAACACCTAAACTGCCAACCCCCCATAACGCAAATAACTAACACCTAGATTACGAGTTTTGAGCTAAACAGGGTGTGAAACAAAAGCTAAAAAGTTGTGTTATTTCACTCTCCATAGTGCTGCCATTGCAAGTTACTGAAAATCCTCCTTGTGCATGCGATATGGTGGTGTTAAGCTCCATACTGCACAAAATCCAAGGGCTGATTTGACGTGCTCGTGCACGCTTTTCCCCATAGACATCAATGGGAAGAGAGTGTTAGAAAAAACCTAACACCTGAAGTGCGGAATAAAAACTCTCCATAATGCAGCCCCATTGATGTCTATGGGGAAAAATCTAAACACCCCTAATCCAATGCCCCAGACATCGCCAACACCTAAATAAAGTTATTAATCCGTAATCCACCGCTCCCCGATATCGCCAACATTAAAAAAAGTTATTAATCCCTAATACGCCACTACCCGACATCGCCGACACCTAAATAAATTTATTAACCCCTAATCCGCAGACGACATTGCTGACACTAATAAAAGCTATTAACTCCTAATCCGCAACTCCCCGATATCGCCGCCACTAAATAAAATGATTAACCCCTAAACCCCCGGCCTCCCATATCGCCGCTACTAAATAAACCTATTAACCCCTAAACCTCCGTCCCCTCACATCAATGCCACTAAATAAACCTATTAACCCCTAAGCCTCCAGCCCCCACATCACCGCCACTAAATAAACCTATTAACTCCTACAACGCCAGCCTCCCACATCGCAAAACACTAATGTAAACTAATAATCCCTAAACCTAACACCCACCCTGTTCAAATCACTCAATAGGATTTCAGTAGCTTTCATCCTATTGACTGTTTTGAACAGCCAATAGCATTTCAGAAGCTCTCATCCTATTGGCTGATTTGAATTTGAAGAATCAAATCAGCCGATAGGAATGCAAGGTATGCCATTTTGAAATGGCTACCTTGCATTCAACTTCAGTGTACGGCGGTGACTGTATGAAAAGGAATGCTCCGCGCAGGATGGGATCTACTTCCAGGATAGCTCCGCTCCGCACTGCTGGGATGAAGATAGAAGATGACCCCAAGATGGATGAAGGTGTCTCCGCCTGGATGAAGACTTCTCGCCTCCTTGATGAAGATGGATGTCCGGACTTCAGGAACCATGAGTAGATATTCTGGGATTAGTGTTAGTTTTTTATTCATTTTTTTTGGGATGGGCACTTGGAAAAGAACTGAAAAATAAAAATCCCACCCAAAAATATATTTTTAGGAGTGCGGAATGGATGTTGCGTTACAGGCTAAAATACTTGTGGTATAGCTATACTGACACGACTCATAAAATTGCGTTCCTGGCCATTACACTGGAATGGCCATTTTTTCAGCATTAAAAGCCATACCGCAAAACTTTTAATCTAGCCATAATTTAATTACTAAGCCCCCTAAACTAACACCTCCTAAATTAACCCCAATTACATAAAATAAAAAAATACTAAGTTACAATTAAAATAAAAAAATCTAAAATTACGGAAAAAAATAAACAAAATTATCAAAAATAAAAAAAATGAAACCTAATCTAATATCCCTATGAAAATTAAAAGCCACCCAAAATAAAAACACCCCTTAATCTAAACTAAACTACCTATAGCCCTTAAAATGGCCTTTTGTAGGGCATTGCCCTAAGTTAAACGGCTCCTTTACATAATAAAATACTATGCCCCCCCCTAACAGTAAAACAACCCCACCCACCCACTACCCCCCCAAATAAAAAACCTAACACTAAAAGAGCCTAAGCTAACCATTGACCCTAAAGGGGCATTTGTATGGGCATTGCCCCTAAAAGGGCAATCAGCTCTTTTGCCGCCCATTAAAATAAAAAAGCCCTAATCTAAAAAAACAAAACACACTAAACTACCAATAGCCCTTAAAAGGGCCTTTTTTAGGGCATTGCCCTAAGTTAAACAACTCTTTTACCTAAAAAAAATTACCAGTTACTGTGATATACCTTTAAGGTATATCACCTGTTTGGCCTCTAACCCTATAAAAGGCTTCCTGTTCCTGTATCTCATTGCCTGAATATTGAAGGACAAACACTGCTGTGCATCTGAGTTTCTTAATTGCTCTGATTGTTACTGCAGTATTTCAAACTTTCTACTACAAGTTTTGTTGCTATTTTTCTATTTGTTATTTTGCTAGCAGTTTCGCTACTATTCCTTTTTTGTGCATTATTGGGTAAACCTCTTCTCAGCCTTTTCTCAGGAAACTTCCAATTGTTCATTTACCGTTACGCTGACAGGAGTCAGCTGTTTGCAGAATCTCACAGCAAGGACACAGTGTTTGCAGGACCGGAAGTCAGTCACGCACATACCCGCTGCTGTGTAAACACTGAACACGCCGAGGAGGTCAGGTATCATAGCGGTTACCATTTCAAGCATATTACTTTTCTCATTACTTGTGTTTATACAAAACCTTATATCAACTGTTACTAATACAAATACCGGAACTCATACTAAGACTGTTTACCTAATCTTTCCTCATTGCCGGATTCCTCTCAATACCTGTGAGCTTCTGTGTGTGTATATATTGATCGGGTGTGTGTGTGTGAAGACAGAAAGACTCAATCAGATTATACTTCATCATTTGTGTAAAGACTTTTTACTGCTTCTATTACCAATTTAAACTAACATCTCCTTGCTAAGCTATTCATATCAGTGCCAGCCCACGCTGAGAGAACTATCTTAAAGCATAAAATCTGCTCTCTTTTATCTGAAACTACTTAACATCAAAACTAGCTCACTGTGTTGTTACTAAGAGTAATCAGTGACTCCTGAGTATCTTTCACAAAAGAGCAACAAAAACTTATTTTTGTAGCATTTATAACGTATTTGTTACATAATATTCAGGCCATATAAACATTAGTATCAGGTTATTAAACCATGGATCCTAATGAAATCAAAAAGGAATTTAATAATGTGTACCAGAAGTTAGATTTCTTAGCTCATGCATTAAATGAAGTTAAAGCTGAAAACACAGCTATCAAAACTTTGATAAAGGATTCATTAACCCCTAAGGAACCACAGCTTCCTGAGCCACACATACAAACACCTACACCCTTCTCAGGGAAAAGGTCAGAGTTCCGTGACTTTAAAAATGCATGCTTCCTTTTATTTTCTATGAAGCCACGTACCTATCCTACAGATAGAATCAGAGTCTGCACAACTATCTCTTATTTGATTGGTGAACCGCGGACTTGGGCTAATAGATTTTTTGAGAACAATGACCCAATATTAGATTCACTTCAAGAATTCTTTTCTGCTTTAGCTAGTTTATATGAGGACTCAAACAGTCAGCTAAATGCAGAGACAAAATTAAGAGCTCTCAAACAAGGGAAAAGAACAGTGGAAGAATACACAACTGACTTCCAAATGTGGGCTTCTGAATCTCTTTGGAATGAGATCAGCCTGAAAAATCAATTTAGGTTGGGACTCTCAGAGACTCTGAAGGACGAGCTATCTCCTTTGGAAATGCCTGAGACACTTGCATCATTAATTAAACTCAGTACTACACTTGATCGCAGATTAAGAGAAAGAAAGGCATACTATGATCCTACCCCCAGACGCATGACTCAAACTACCCAAGGTCACGATAGAAACCAATCCACACCCATGGAAATAGGTACTATCAAGGGACCATTATCTGCAGAGGAAAAGACCAGGAGGAGACTGGCGAATCTTTGCCTTTACTGTGCACACAAAGAGCACACAGTATCCTCATGTCCTCTATTGGCCAAACAAAAGAAGGGTAAGATTAAGACCACTATATTTGTGTGTAAAACCAAAACACCTACTCCAAACCAACTCACTTTATCCATTTCTTTACAGTGGGATCAAACACATACCCAGACTGATGCCTTAATAGATTCCGGAACATCTGGGATATATATAGATGCTGATTATGTATATAGAAATAAAATTCCTGTTGTGTGTAAAAAGCAACCAGTCTTTGTCAAATTAATTGATGGTTCTTTAATACAAAAAGGGCCTATAACCCATCACACCATTCCTTTACTTACCACAACACTAGATGGACATACAGAATATTTAGTCTATGATATAATTCCTATTGATAGACATGAAATAATTCTAGGGTACTCATGGTTGAATACACATAATCCAAACATAGATTGGTCGCATAATTCCATTCTCTTAAGTTCGGATTACTGTACTAAAACTTGTTTTCCACATTGTTCGATATCCAGCCTGGAGACTGGTTTACCATTGGCATATTCTGATTTGGTAGATGTGTTCGATCTCAAAGAAGCGGACAGTTTACCACCTCATAGGCCCTTTGACTGTCCAATAGATATAATTCCTGGTTCACAAATCCCATATGGGAAAATCTACCCATTATCTCAAACCGAACTCGAACACCTACGCACATATCTAGATGATAACCTCAAAAAAGGTTTTATTTCACATTCCACATCACCAGCAGCAGCTGGAATCTTTTTTGTAAAAAATAAGGACCACTCACTACGACCCATAATAGATTATAGAGGCCTCAACGCAATTACCATAAAAAATCGTTACCCACTACCCTTGATACCAGAATTGATAGAAAGATTGACAAATGCAACAATTTATACCAAACTAGACCTTAAAGGTGCTTATAACTTAATTCGCATCAAAAAAGGGGATGAATGGAAAACAGCCTTAAGGACACGCTATGGCTTATTCCAATACAACGTGATGCCATTTGGTTTAACTAACGCCCCAGCGACTTTTCAATATTTTATTAACGAAATATTTCACGATCTCATAGACATATGCGTCATCATCTATCTAGATGATATTCTGGTATATTCCAAATCCCTTAAAGAACATGAAAAACATGTAAGATGGGTCCTGACACGGCTACGAGAGCACCGACGGTTTGCAAAGATGGAAAAATGTAATTTCCATGTTCAACAAATAAAATTTCTTGGATATATCATTTCACCTAATACAATTCAAATGGACCCAGACAAGATCATTGCAATAACTAATTGGCCACAACCTAAAACCCTGAGAGCACTCCAGAGGTTTCTGGGATTCTCCAATTTTTACAGAAAATTTATAAATACATTTTCAGACATTGTGAAGCCACTCACATTACTTACCAGAAAGAACTGTAACTACAAATGGAATGACGAGGCTCAAAAAGCATTTCTTACTCTAAAAGATTTATTCACAGTAGCACCTGTGTTAACCCTGCCTGATTATACTTCACAGTTCATCCTAGAAGTAGATGCTTCTAATTATGGACTAGGAGCTGTCTTATCCCAGAAGGATAAAACTACTCAGGAATTACATCCAATAGAGTACTACTCCAGATCTTTACTCCCAGCTGAATTAAACTACAATGTGGGAGATAAAGAACTTCTAGCGATTAAAGCTGCTTTGGAGCATTGGAGGCACCTTCTGGAAGGTTCTCCAGAACCTTTCCTAATATACACTGACCATAAGAACTTAGAATACTTACGGAAAAACAAGACTCTCTCGGCCCGACAAGTTCGCTGGTCTTTATTCTTAGACCGTTTCAATTTTTTAATCACCTATCGACCTGGAAACAGTAATACTAAAGCTGATGCACTATCTCGAATACCGAATGTCAATTCGAGTCTGGATACCCTCAATCCGATTATTCCTCAAGAAAAATTCTTGGGATCCCTAACCTCTCTTGAAAGTGAGATACTATCTGAAACTCTTAAAGAGACAGAGTTATACTATCTGAAACTCTTAAAGAGACAGAGTTACCAAGTGACTGTGAGAAAGACGAAGCCACCGGACATTACCTTCACAACAAGAAAATCTATGTTCCCAAAACACTCAGAGATGTCATTTTACATCATCATCATGACAATGTATTAGCAGGACATAAAGGCATACAAAAGACGACAGAGCTAATTAAACGCTACTTCTGGTGGCCTCAAATGGAACTTTCTATTATCTCCTATATAAAAAAATGTGATATATGTGCAAGAAACAAAGTTATACACAAAAAACCAATTGGATATCTCTCACCACTACCAATACCGTCTATGCCATGGTCCACCATCTCCATGGATTTCATAGTAGATCTACCCTCATCTCAACACTTTACCACAATATTAGTAGTTGTTGACCACTTAACAAAGCTTGCACATTTCATCCCTCTCAAGAATCTACCCACTGCTATGACTACAGCTAGAGTATTTTTGAAACACATAGTACGCTTACATGGCATTCCCACTACCATCATTTCTGATCGGGGTACACAATTTACCTCAGCTCTCTGGAAATCACTTTGTAAACTCCTACAAATAGAGACTAGGTACTCAACTTCATTCCACCCTCAAACCAACGGGTTGACTGAACGCCTAAATCAGACTTTAGAGCAGTTCCTAAGATGTTACATAACCCACTTACAGGACGATTGGGTTGAATACCTACCTATGGCAGAATTCTCTTATAACAATTCGATATCAACATCCACAAAGATGACTCCATTCTTTGCTACTCACGGATATAATCCATCCACTATAGCCATTTCGCATGCCCTGGTCTCTTGTCCAAGTGTTACTGATTTCACCTCAACATTGAAAGACAGACTGGAGATACTCAAACTACATTTAAGTGAGGCTAAAGATCGTCAGAAAAAATATTATGATTATCATCATTCACCAACACCTCTCTACAAAATAGGTGACTTAGTGCTACTCTCTACCAAACATCTTAAGCTTCAGCTCCCCAGCAAGAAATTAGCTAATCAATATATCGGACCGTACCGTATTATTTCCATAGTGAATCCAAATGCTGTAAAGTTGAAATTACCCATTGATTGTAGGTTGCACCCTGTATTCCACGTCTCCCTACTGAAACCTTATGACTGCCTTCATCAATCATCTCCTCTCCCTCCTGTTTTGCTTCAGGATGGTCTGGAGTATGAGGTGGAGCGAATTCTTGACTCCAGGGTACGGAGACGTACTCTCCAGTATTTGGTTAAGTGGAAAGGTTATGGTATGGAGGAAAACTCCTGGGTTTCTCACTTGGACATTCATGCTCCTTCGCTTCGTTCTGCATTCCACAGACGTTACCCCAATAAACCTTCCTGATTTGACCTGGGGGGCCTTGAGGAGGGGGGTATGTGATATACCTTTAAGGTATATCACCTTTTTGGCCTCTAACCCTATAAAAGGCTTCCTGTTCCTGTATCTCATTGCCTGAATATTGAAGGACAAACACTGCTGTGCATCTGAGTTTCTTAATTGCTCTGATTGTTACTGCAGTATTTCAAACTTTCTACTACAAGTTTTGTTGCTATTTTTCTATTTGTTATTTTGCTAGCAGTTTCGCTACTATTCCTTTTTTGTGCATTATTGGGTAAACCTCTTCTCAGCCTTTTCTCAGGAAACTTCCAATTGTTCATTTACCGTTACGCTGACAGGAGTCAGCTGTTTGCAGAATCTCACAGCAAGGACACAGTGTTTGCAGGACCGGAAGTCAGTCACGCACATACCCGCTGCTGTGTAAACACTGAACACGCCGAGGAGGTCAGGTATCATAGCGGTTACCATTTCAAGCATATTACTTTTCTCATTACTTGTGTTTATACAAAACCTTATATCAACTGTTACTAATACAAATACCGGAACTCATACTAAGACTGTTTACCTAATCTTTCCTCATTGCCGGATTCCTCTCAATACCTGTGAGCTTCTGTGTGTGTATATATTGATCGGGTGTGTGTGTGTGAAGACAGAAAGACTCAATCAGATTATACTTCATCATTTGTGTAAAGACTTTTTACTGCTTCTATTACCAATTCAAACTAACATCTCCTTGCTAAGCTACTCATATCAGAGCCAGCCCACGCTGAGAGAACTATCTTAAAGCATAAAATCTGCTCTCTTTTATCTGAAACTACTTAACATCAAAACTAGCTCACTGTGTTGTTACTAAGAGTAATCAGTGACTCCTGAGTATCTTTCACAAAAGAGCAACAAAAACTTATTTTTGTAGCATTTATAACGTATTTGTTACAGTTACCCCCTAACACTAAAACCCTCCACCCAACCAACTCCCCAAAATAAAAAAAAATAAGTCTAAAAAAACCTAAGCTACCCATTGCCCCTAAAGGGGCATTTGTATGGGCATTGCTTTTACAAACAGCTCTTTTGAGCCCATAAAATACATAAAAAAATCCCTAATCTAAATAAAAAAACACTCCCCAAAAAACAAAAAACCTTAGTATAATCCAAAAATAGGTACTCACAGTTCCTGAAGTCCAGCACCGAAGGTCTTCTTCTAGGCGGTGAAGGTCTTCTTCCAGGAAGCAACATTCTTCTATCTTCATCTGGAGCAAAGGCGGTGCAGAGCGCAAAAGAGCTTTTTGTAAAAGAGCTGATTGCCCTTTTAAGGGCAATGCCCATACAAATGCCCCTTTAGGCGCAATGGGTAGCTTAGGTTTTTAAACTTAAGTTTTTTATTTTGGGAGGTTGGTTGGGTGGGGGGGGGGGTTACTCTTAGGGGTAATTGGTAATGTTTTAAGGTAAAAGAGCTGTTAGGGCAATGCCCTACAAAAGGCTCTTTTAAGGGCTATTGGTAGTTTAGTTTAGATTAGGGGGGTGTTTTTATTTGGGGGAGTATTTTTATAGGGGTATTAGATTAGGTTTACTTTTTTTATTTTTGATAGTTTTGTTTATTATTTTCAGTAATTTTCAATAGACTGCCCTCTGGGCAGGCTTATTGCATAGATTACAATAAATACTTAGTTAAAATCTTTATTAAATATGAATATTGTACATATATGTTTTACATCTTTTCATCTACTTAATAGGCAAAGGGCTCTAATGCATATACATCTCTATAAACAGTCCTGGCCAAAAGTTTTGAGAATGACACAAATATTAATTTTCACAAAGTCTGCTGCTTCGGTATTTTTAGATATTTTTGTCATATGTTACTATGGTATACTGAAGTATAATTACAAGCATTTCATAAATGTCAAAGGCTTTTTATTGAAAATTACATTAAGTGTATGCAAAGAGTCAATATTTGCAGTGTTGACCCTTCTTTTTCAAGACCTCTGCAATTCGCCCTGGCCTCCTGTCAATCAACTTCTGGGCCACATCCTGACTGATGGCAGTCCATTCTCTCATAATCAATGTTTGGAGATTGTCAGAATTTGTGGTGGGGGGTTTGTTCACCCGCCTCTTGAGGATTGACCACATTTTCTCAATGAGATTAAGGTCTGGGGAGTTTCCTGGCCACGGACCCAACATTTCGATGTTTTGTTCCCCAAGCCACTTAGTTATTACTTTTGCCTTATGGCAAGGTGCTCCATCATGATGGAAAAGGAATTGTTTGTCACCAAACTGTTCTTGGATGGTTGGGAGAAGTTGCTCTTGGAGGATGTTTTTGTACCATACTTTATTCATGGCTGTGTCCTTTGGTAAAATTGTTAGTGAGTCCACTACCTTGGCTGAGAAGCAACCCCACATATGTATGGTCTCAGGATTCTTTACTGTTGGCATGACACAGGACTGATGGTAGCGCTCACCTTTTCTTCTCCGGACAAGGTTCTTTCGGGATGCCCCTGAACAATCTCAAAGGGGATTCATCAGAGAAAATGACTTTACCTCAGTACTCAGAAGTCCAATTCCTGTACCTTTTGCAGAATATCTGTTTGTCCCTGATGTTTTTTCTGGAGAGAAGTGGCTTGATTCCTGCTTTTCTTGACATCAGGCCATCCTCCAAAAGTTTTTGCCTCACTGTGAGTGCAGATACACTCACACCTTCCTGCTGCCATTCCTGAGCAAGCTCTGCACTAGTGGTGCCCCTATCCCGCAGCTGAATCAACTTTAGGAGAAAGTCCTATCGCTTGTTGGAATTTCTTGGGCACTGTGAAGCTATCTTTACAACAATTGAACCTCTCTTATTGAAGTTCTTGAGGATCAGATTAATGGATGATTTAGGTGCAATCTTAGTAGCAGCAATATCTTCGCCTGTGAATCCCTTTTGGTGCAAAGCAATGATGACTGCATGGGCTTCCTTGTAGGTAACCATGGTTAACAGAGGAAGAACAATGATTTCAAGCACCACCCTCATTTTAAAGCTTCCAGTCTGTTATTCTAACTCAATCAGCATGACAGAGTGGTCTCCAGCCTTGTACTCGTCAACACTGACACCTGTGTTAACAAGAGAATCACTGACATGATGTCAGCTGGTCCTTTTGTGGCAGGGTTGTAATGCAGTGAAAATGATTTTTGGGGATTAGGTTAATTTTCATGGCAAAGAGGGACTTTGCAATTAATTGCAATCGATCTAATCACTCTTCATAACATTCTGGAGTATATGCAAATTACAATCATAAAACTGAGGCAGCAGACTTTTTTGAAAATTAATATTTGTGTCATTCTCAAAACTTTTGTTCAGGACTCTATGTGTATATATATATATATATGTATGTGTTTATATGTGTATATATGTCTGTCAATACAAATATACACATATAAATACATTAAAGGGACACTGGACCAAATTTTTTTCTTTGTGATTCAGATAGAACATGAAATTTTAAGCAACTTTCTAATTTACTCCTATTATCAAATTTTCTTTATTCTCTTGGTATCTTTATTTGAAATGCAAAAAGGTAAGTTTAGATGCCGGACCATTTATGGTGAACAACCTGGGTTGTCCTTGCTGATTGGTGGATAAATTCATCCACCAATCAAAAAGTGCTGTCCAGAGTTCTTAACCGAGACAAAAAGCTTAGATGCCTTCTTTTTCAAATAAAGATAGCAAGAGAACGAAGAAAAAATGATAATAGGAGTAAATTAGAACGTTGCTTAAAATTGCATGCTCTATCTGAATCACAAAAGAAGAAATGTGGGTTCAGTGTCCCTTTAATACATATGTACACATATATAAACATATATATATATATATATATATATATATATATATATATATATATATATATACTTTACATGCAAATACATATTTAGCAATGTATATGTATGTATCTCTATGTTAAAGTACTTTGGCGACTTTTTATTTCCAACACCAGAGATCTCATATCTATGAGCCCTTATAACTTTTTTGTGCAATATTTTTGTTTTAAATAATTTTATTAGACAGTGTTAAATGAGTGTGTGTCCTTTGTAACGTATTTTTTAACTGTTTTGTGCAAGTTTTTCATTTTGGAAAACAGTTAACCACAGCTCTGAGATCACGGTAAGGATTCAAACGTAATATCAGTGCAATAAAAAAGACAATATTGCTTGAGCAAAACAGTTTGCTCCTCACTTGTAATCTAGCCCTCTCACAGCATCCATTGGAGCTTATGGAATCGCATTCTTCAGAGCGCAAAGCTTCCAGAAAATTGGAGTGCATTATTTTTTTTTTAATAATTTTTACTAAATGGGATTTTTTAGGAGTGTAAATGTACTTTGCAATTGTCATGATACAATCATGTGGAGTAGTTGATACCTGGATTGGCTACTCAGCAGAGGTGGTATTGTGTTCTCAGCCTGGAAAAAGGTTAATGTGAATTGCCTTTGTCTGTGTGAAATCTGCTCAGAAAGCTGTAAGCTGAGACTTTCTTACCCCCCTCCTCCTTCCTTCCCCCCCCCTTCCTTCCCCCCTCCTCAGCCTAGTGCTGTTAAATGTAACTGTAAAGGAATGCAGAACGCTCCTCCCCTTGGAGACTGATAGTGGTAGCTAAGACTTGTTTTTATTGGCCAGACTCGTTGTAAATTATAACCCGGGCGTTGTCTTTGACAAGACAAAGAGAATCAGATTCAAGTATGCAAGAGACAGACTTTTTAGGCAGAACTGCCCTGGGGACTCAAGCGACCATAACATCTGGAATGGCAGCTCTCCACGTATCTAAAGGAACTTAGTATTAAGTAAGATATTGTGTGTAATTGGTTTTCATGTCCCATTTTCTTTTTAAAGAACTGTAGCTTTGCATTTGTATGTTTATTTTGAATGTCTATGTAGTTTTGCACTGTGTAACCTGTGTTGATATTTTTGTTATTAAACACATAGAAAATCTAATTCTGGTTTTGGGCTCTAATATTTGCATTCACACTCCTGTTGAGACAAGGTTAAAGGCACGTTACCTAAGTATTAAATAATGTGAGTTTTTAGGGGTTCCCCAGAACTCCCCTTTTATTAATAGTTTTGGTGGTGGCAGCAGGGAAATTGTTAGAGCAGTGTGGACCGGATTTTGTTAATGTGTTGTCTCTTTTAAAGGTCCTTTTGCAGAGTTGCAAGGATAAGGGAACCAGAGCTGTGTGCCATTAACCCCTTCATGCCCACACCCCTCTATTGTGACACTGAGAAGGCGTGATTCGTCACAAACTGGTGGCAGCGGTGGGATATTTAGAGTTTTTTAGTGCTATTAGTATAGTACTAAAAGAAATTACATGTTTTTGTGTAATTTCCCAAAGACAGAACTCAGTGCCTAATTATAGAGAAAGTGCAGAGTTGCAGTGCAAAGAAGCAGTTCTTTTTCCCTCCCTCTTGTTGTTTGTTGCTGTGCTCAGTATGGAAGAATATAGAAGAATGCCTGAATGGTCAATGGAGTTTCTTTGCAAGAAAAGAGGAATTAATATTCTTGGCAAATGGAAAGAACAGCTGATACTGAGATTGCTGGAGGCAGAGGGCCTCACAACAGAATTTGAAACAGTCACAAAAAGGGTTACTGTGGAAGCTGTAACTCAAGACCTGGTACCCAACACTGATGACCCTCCTGTAACCCAGGAGATGATCCCTATTGCTGTTACCCCTGTGAGCGAAAATGAGTCTAGGCTACAAACAGCACTCAAGTACTTGGGGGATGCTGATCCTAAACTGAGAATGGTATTGATCCTCAAGTTTCAAGAGGCAGCTGAGAGAAAGAGGTTGGCTGCAGAAAGAGAAAGAAAAGAAGAGAGAAAGAGAGAGAGAGAGAGGCTGCTGAGAGAAAAAGAGAGCACGAAATCACTATAAGGAATACCCAGCGGAGACATGTGCTAGAGGTTTTTGACTTTACCATAAACGAGGCACCTCTCCTGTACCCAGACTTTTTGCCATATATTTGCCAGACAGTGAGCCGTTGGCCAGAAGAGTGCTCCTGGAAATGGAACCTGATTCAGCAGCAGGGGCTACAGACAGCACTAACAACAAAGCCCCAGTAGCCAAGTGTTCCACTGTGCAAGCTGTATCACCTCCCTGGAGGGAGTGAATGTGCCAGCAACTGACAACTGATTCTACAGAAGTACCTTCCCCTGGAACATCTCCCATCAAGGGGCAGAAGTTGCATTGGGCAAGGGGGATACCCGCCCATGCATTTGGTGCCACGAGTTTGGGCACCTGAGTTTTGCCTGCCCCACCAAGGAGAAACCTCAACATGCAGTCCGGGGTGGGAATTCAGCAGGGAAACCTGCAGCAGCTTTGTTTGTGGGTGGGTCAGCAGGTAATCTGCAGAGTGTCACAGAGGGAGACTGTGTGACCGTGAGCCTTCAGGACACTGGGGCTGGATATCGCTTGGTGTGCCCTGAAGTGGCAGAGGATGTTATCCCAGGAGAGACTGTGGATAATGAAGAAATTTGCGGGGAGTGCCCTGCGGCATGTGTACCCCTGGATTGGGGTGTGGGAAAAGGTTTGCAGGAGGTGGGGATTTCTGCGGATATCCCTGTTGTTTTGCTGGGGGATGATGTGGGCCGGATGCTTTGTCAGTACGCCCCAGAAGACAACACCTGCAACCTGGAAGGGCCAGTAGAGGGCCCTGCACCAACTGAAGTACTGTGTGAAACTTTGGGGGAGCCAGAGGGGAGGCTGGGGATGGACACATTGCTAGCTGCACCAGAGCTGGATGTATCCCACCAAAGGATAAAGGATAATTCCCATGAACATGATTGCTGGGAGGGGGGGCTGATGGTTAATGTAGCTCTGCCTGTGTGTATACCAGTAATGTCTTGCTCTGACAAAGAGGGATGTAATGAAAATGTTTGTGACCATGTTACTTTTATTGAACCTGGGCACTGGGAGGGAGAGCCTAGGGAGGGATGTATTGAAAATGTTTGTAACAATGTTGCTGCTATTGAACCTGGGTGCTGGGAGGGAGAGCCTAGGGTTAGTGATGATTTACCTGAACCTGTACCAGTACTGTATTGTGCCAGTGAAAAGGGGTATACTGACATTGATTGTGACAATGGGATGCCTGATGCAGTGTGTGGGAATGTGAGAGAGCAGCAGGGCTGGGCTGTGCTAGAACGAGCATTGCATATGCAAGGAGGAGTGAATGGCATGGCTGGTGTAGGGGTCAGAGTACATCCTGCCCTGTTATAGAGCGTAAAACAAGATGGGACCTTGGGTGTTGCTGTGGACCTCCCCTACAGGAATGGCAGATGTGAAGAAGAGGGGGAGGGAGATGTAGCTGCAGTGACTAATTAACCTACTACTCCTACAGAGCATACTGGGGTAGGTGTGAACAGTGGAGTATCTGGCCTAAGCATAGCAAGAATTACTCTTAGTCCCCCAGTGAGTTACCCTGAGGGGCTGCTAGATCCCTTTATGAGTGAGAGCGAGTGTGTTATATCCTGCAAGGAAATGTCCTCCACGAGAGAAATTGTGTCAGCGGATACTAATTGTTACAAAGGGCAAATGAATGCTGAGAGTGCGCAGAAAGGGCAGATATGGTCTTATGAAAGAGGAAAGACTAGGATTTAGGTTGACATAAGGGATCAGCGTGGGCTGACCCCTATTTCCACAATTTTAAAAGAGGAGGTGTCATGATACAATCATGTGGAGTAGTTGATACCTGGATTGGCTACTCAGCAGAGGTGGTATTGTGTTCTCAACCTGGAAAAAGGTTAATGTGAATTGCCTGTGTCTGTGTGAAATCTGCTCAGAAAGCTGTAAGCTGAGACTTTCTTCCCCACTCCTCCTTCCTTTCCCCCCCCCCTTCCTTCCCCCCTCCTCAGCCTAGTGCTGTTAAATGTTACTGTAAAGGAATGCAGAACGCTCCTCCCCTTGGAGACTGATAGTGGTAGCTAAGACTTGTTTTTATTGGCCAGACTCGTTGTAAATTATAACCCGGGCGTTGTCTTTGACAAGACAAAGAGAATCAGATTCAAGTATGCAAGAGACAGACTTTTTAGGCAGAACTGCCCTGGGGACTCAAGCGACCATAACATCTGGAATGGCAGCTCTCCACGTATCTAAAGGAACTTAGTATTAAGTAAGATATTGTGTGTAATTGGTTTTCATGTCCCATTTTCTTTTTAAAGAACTGTAGCTTTGCATTTGTATGTTTATTTTGAATGTCTGTGTAGTTTTGCACTGTGTAACCTGTGTTGATATTTTTGTTATTAAACACATAGAAAATCTAATTCTGTCTTTGGGCTCTAATATTTGAATTCACACTCCTGTTGAGACAAGGTTAAAGGCACGTTACCTAAGTATTAAATAGTGTGAGTTTTTAGGGGTTCCCCAGAACTCCCCTTTAATTTAAAAGTTTTGGTGGTGGCAGCAGGGAAATTGTTAGAGCAGTGTGGACCGGATTTGGTTAATGTGGTGTCTCTTTTAAAGGTCCTTTTGCAGAGTTGCAAGGATAAGGGAACCACAGCTGTTTGCCATTAACCCCTTCATGCCCACACCCCTCTATTGTGATACTGAGAATTCATGATTCGTCACAGCAATGTTTTTTCGGTGTGTTTTGTGACACTTTTTTGTTTCGTAAAACTGTTAAGAGTTCTATGGTAATCATTCTAGTGTAACTCTTGATTGTGCTCAAGCAATCACATTTACTTTCAACTTGTAATACGAGCAGAAAACCCAACGCACTCCATCAGCAACCTCTGTGCTGGGTTCAGATTTTCCCTTACTGTGCTCTTCAGGTTTTTCACCATAATCTGATATTTAATAGTAAACATTCTTAAACTATGATGTGAAAATAAAGTGACTCTGCCTGCACATGCCAGCTTCAGCCCTTTGCAAGACCTAGGATAGGCATCCTGATTGGATGTTTAAAAGTCTGTCTACAATGTGATGTAGCTATTAACCCCTTAAGGACATGACCATTTTTCAATTTCCTTTCCTTAAGGACCAGGGCTATTTTTACATTTCTGCTGTGTTTGTGTTTAGCTGTAATTTTCCTCTTACTCATTTACTGTACCCACACATACCATATACCGTTTTTCTCACCATTAAATGGACTTTCTAAAGATACCATTATTTTTATCATATCTTATAAAATAAAATAAAAAACACACTTTTTCTAACTTTGACCACCAAAATCTGTTACACATCTACAACCACCAAAAAACACCCATGCTAAATAGTTTCTAAATTTTGTCCTGAGTTTAGAAATACCCTATGTTTACATGTTTGCTTTTTTTGCAAGTTATAAGGCAATAAGTACAGGTAGCACTTTGCTATTTGCAAACAATTTTTTTTCAAAATTAGCGATAGTTACATTGGAACACTGATATCTGTCAGAATCCCTGAATAACTCTTTACATGTATATATATTTTTTAGTAGACAACTCAAAGTATTGATCTAGGCCCATTTTGGTATATTTCATGCCACCATTTCACTGCCAAATGCGATCAAATTAAAAAAATATTTAATTTTTTCACAAACTTTTTCCCAAACTTTAGGTTTCTCACTGAAATTATTTATAAACAGCTTGTGCAATTATGGCACAAATGGTTGTAAATGCTTCTCTGGGATCCCCTTTGTTCAGAAATAGCAGACTTATATGGCTTTGGCATTGCTTTTTGGTAATTAGAAGGCCGCTTAATGCTGCTGCGCACCACACGTGTATTATGCCCAGCAGTGAAGGGGTTAATTAGGGAGCTTGTAGGGTTCATTTTAGCTTTAGTGTAGTATAGTAGACAACCAAAAGTATTGATCTAGGCCCATTTTGGTATATTCCATGCCATGATCAAATAAAATAAATCGTTAACTTTTTCACAATTTTAGATTTCTCACTGAAATTATTTACAAACAGTTAGTGCAATCATGGCACACATTGTTGTAAATGCTTCTCTGGAATCCATTTTGTTCAGAAATAGCAGACATATATGACTTTGGCATTGCTTTTTGGTAATTAGAAGGCCGCTAAATGCCGCTGCCCTCCACATGTGTATTGTGCCCAGCAGTGAATGGGTTAATTTGGGATCTTGTAGGGTTATTTTTAGCTTTAGCGTAGAGATCAGCCTCCCACCTGACACATTCCATCACCTGATCCCTTACAAACAGCTCTCTTCCCTCCCCCACCCAACAATTGTCCCCGCCATTTTAGGTACTGGCGGAAAGTCTGCCAGTACTAAAATAAACGGGTATTTTTAAAAAAAAAAAAAATTATTTTTATTCTGCCTTGTTGTATCCCCCCTTAGCCCCCAACCTCCCTGATCCCCCCCAAACAGCTCTCTAAGCCTCCCCCCTCGACCTATTGGCCTCCATCTTAGGTACTGGCAGCTGTCTGCCAGTACCCATTTTCCTAACAAATTTGCCCTTTTCTTTAATATAATATAAAATATAATCTATTTTATGCAGTGTAGCTTCTCCCCCCCCCCTTAATTCTGTCTGCCAGTACCCATTTTCCTAACAAATTTGCCCTTTTCTTAAATATAATATAAAATATAACCTATTTTATGCAGTGTAGCTTCCCCCCCCCCTTAATTCCCTACCCCCCTACCCCTCCCGGATCCCTTTTCAAAAAATGTTCCTACTCCGTTTCCCATACCCCTCTCCCTCCTTAGCTTATACATTCAATTTTGATGACAGCGTGCATGCACACAGACACGTGCACGCACGCTTCCGAGCCCCGTCCCCGCCTCCTCACAGGATCACGGATAGGATCCAGATGTCGCACCGGCGATGTGCCGTCCACCCGCCTCCCTGCTAAGGCTCCCACCCAATGATATGCTGTGTCACTTTTAAATAATTCGGCGTTTAGGTAACAGTTCCTTTTAATGGAAGAAGTATCACACCAGTTATAACACTTTTCACTAAAATTATATGAACTAAACAAAACTAAATTTGTTAGGTGATCCTTAATTGGATGTATTTTTGTTTTCTGTATTATATATTTACATACAGTAACTTTCCATATTTCCAAATGAAGAAAATATAAATTTAGAGGAAAAGCAAATTTCCTGATATATGTATTGCATCCGTAATGCCATATCATTTATACTGTAATTTACATACTATAAATACAATATAAACATATATTCTCAATAATTTGTTTTATATCTTGAATGACATTATATAAGGAGGTTCTTTAAATATTCACATAAAGGGTCTACTTCATCTCATTTATAAGAGTTTGTTTATTCCAAGTATACATGAAATAATTTTCTGTAAATATTCCAGAGATCAATTGAGTTTTAGATGGTGATTAACCTGGTGTCACTATGCTGAACCATGACATTATTTAGAATCAAATTAATAATTGGACTTTGTCATGCTTTTTAAAGCAAATCCTTGCAAAATGGTTCATTTCCACTGTGACCAACAATATTATTGTTTAGTAGAACACTTTTTAAAAACCTCCCTTGAGGTATAAAATGTTTAATTATGATAATATATCTGTATTGAAATATCTGTTGTTTTAAAAAGATTGAGATAGATTATGTTCTAGTTAAAAGATTATCACATAATTGATCTGTGAAAATCCATTTAGACTTTAAAAGAAAATTTTGTGAATAAATATTGATAAGCTTTTCTTCTGGAGTAGAATCTACTCCAATATTAGATGGAATTTTGCATATATAAACTGATATGAATCAAAATAGGCATTTGCTTATTGCTTTTAATTTTCCCGTTATTTTCCCTTTTTTATATTTATATTACATGTTATAATTTCCACAAATTTATGTGAATGTTGGTACCTTGTTAATTTTATAAAATCAATAAAATATCATTATTTTTTTTTGTGCATGAAAAATTATATACGAAGGAGACAAGATCCCCGAAAACGTTACATTAAAGTACTTTGTTTACTTATTTGAA
The DNA here is from genome assembly GCF_027579735.1 of Bombina bombina. Lineage (NCBI taxonomy): Eukaryota > Metazoa > Chordata > Amphibia > Anura > Bombinatoridae > Bombina > Bombina bombina. Next base: position 959,733,976 of record NC_069500.1, read on the forward strand.
AAGTCCTGTGAGTGCAATCTCTGTTTTGGCTATTATCTTGCATCATTGCACCCAGGCGGTTGACTGATGGTGGGTAGTGCTGGAGTTTCGGCATATATATATATATATATATATATATATATATATATATATATAATTTCTTTGTTGTTCCTGTGTAGAATGTTTATTGTTTTGATGCTACTGGGGCATGTCCCTGTCCACTAATAAAGTTCTAGGAGTTGGCCATATAAGCCAATAATTAATCTGTTCACAAACATGTACTTTATGTTATTTTCAACTTTAAAATTAACAGAACTCTGCTGTATTTTTTTCTCTTTAATTTGTAGAAATTTCAGTGTTGTTATCTAAAGCTGCAATGTTAGTTTCTAAAAACAAAAGAAGACATATAGGGGCCGATTTATTAAGGGCAGAATGTCCCCTGATGCCCCTATTTCTATGCAAGCCTTAAAGCTATGGAACACTGCTACATAACTGGTCCGCCACCTCTGAGGCTGCGGTCTGCAATCCGCTCAATCCTATACGATCAGGTTCATTTATACCCCCTGCTAGCGGCCAATTAGCCGCGAATCTGCAGGGGGCGACATTGCACAAGCAGTTCACCAGAACTGTTTGTGCAATGTTAACGATGTCTGTCGGACATGATACGCTACAGCCGATCATGTCGGACAGACATTGATTAATCGGCCCAATAACCTTGTCATTCAAATTCCTAAAAAATAAATATGTTAAGCTAGTGATTGGAGATTTTTACTTCTATCACCTAGATATCTGCTATACTTGAAATTCTATTTGATGGAGCTACACATTTTATATATATGTTTTTCATGTTTTATGGATCAAATTTTCTTTTTCAATACCATTCTTTTATTATCCTTTGTTTATAAATTAGTTTTTTTTAGTTCTCTCTGTTCAAACCTTAGACTGAAACATCTCATTTTAATAATATTTATTATGTGAAAACATATTCTATAATAGATTTGATAACAATGTCCTCAGATAAATGTATCATTTTTATTATTTTTAGATGCAACAACGGTTTGAAGTTGATTCAGTAAAACCAATGATTTTATTTTCAATGTAGTTGAATATAGAAGTTGCAGAAATACTTCTAAACAAACAGAAAAATATCAACTAATTCTTGTGTGGTCCTGCCTTTCTATCATTATGATTTATTTGTTTAATATTGTTATTAATCCATACATAAACAAATCATCAATTATTCTGTCACTTTATTTGACTTGACATTAAAATAACTTAATCACAGTTAGAGATTGAGTATCTAGCATCTATATTTTTTGCATCTAGCAGAGATGAATGGGAGGGCTTGATGAAATCATGAAAAATTGATTTATCGAACTTAACTTCTCCAGTGCTGAGGTAAAACATTATTGTCCATTGCTTTGTGTAGTCCTCTGGGTGCAGAACCTTAATGAGGTTCCCTGTCTATTATACTTTTTTTTTATCAAACCAGGTGACATATGATGCTGTCATCATGCAGTGTGTGATGTGGTTCAACAAAATAAAAAATAACCCAAAGTCAGAAGAACTTTTTATTGCCTTGGCTGTGAGGAATAGGGGCCGTATGAAGCCTTTATCTTAGACCCCAAAGCATTTAGAGAGGAACATTTACTATTTCAAATGAGGAATTATTTTCTCATCTAAGACAAATGCATTTGCAGTAAAAATGGCAAAAACATACATTATGTGGCCCCAGAGGGCTTTATGGTGAGGGGGCTCTAATGGAGTCTTTATATATCTTCTCTATCACCTGTAGGTATAAGTGATGCCTTGTTCAAAATAAGGGAACAATCCCCTCATTGAAATGAGCCACTTATAATCATAGTCATCTACCTAGAGGAGGTTCCTTTCTTTCAATGAAAGGGTGTCACACAACTCCAGGTGGCAAGTAATTGGTAATGAAAATCACCTTTCTACTAGATGACTTTTGTGATGGCTTAGGCTTCAAAAGACATCCTAGCATTTCTCAACTAAACATCATGGAACAAGTGGAACATATTTTGAAAGAGGTTGTATCAATTAATCACCATAGTAATGGAATCCCCTGATAGACCCATAACCATATGGTATATAATAATTTTGTTTCTAGGTGAGTAGCCTCTCTCTTCATTCCAAATTCATATAGAAAAATTATAAAACTAATTTGAATGATTAAATCCATCTGTTTCATAATTGCCTAATTTTTTTTCTTAATTTCAATAATTAAATGCAAAAATACATTGACATATTAAGTATTATATAAAACTGTTGGAATATAGTATACCTTTAAAAATGATACTAAAACAACTTTATTGGCTCTGTAGTCCAAATATAACTGTTTAGTTTGTATAAAAAAAAAAGACTGAAAGGTTGTGTAACATCTGCTAGATTATTCCGCAAATCAATGTTGACTGTTAAGTTAAATAGAACTTCATATTTTAAATATACATAGTTTTTATTAGATGTGTCAATATCTGTAATCAAAAATGCAAGTAATTCTCATCCCATTAGGGTTAATACAGTACTGTCTATCAGTGTAAGGTTTGCTATTTTTAAATAAAGTTTTGGATATCATAATCCAACTTCAGAATATAATAGCTGTCAAAAAATAATTTAAATAAACATGATTATATTGATAATTTGTAAGAACTAATCTGGTAAATATCTAAATAAATGTATATGGTTGCGCCCAATTTATGAACCTGTTGGATAAGAAGTATTGACAATTCAATTGTTTTAATACTAATAATATGCAAACTGGGAGAAACATATGTCCACAGATGTTTATTTTTTTAACATGGTACATAGTGAAGGCATTGTAACCTAGATAAAATGATACATTTTGAATATTTTTTCATCGGAAATCCAAATTGCTAAAGCAATATTATTTTACTTCAAAGGTCTAATATTTTCCAAAGGATTTATATACTCAAAATTATTAATGGGATATTCTTACTGAACAGGAAACCTAATTAAAAAATGGATTGGTTATCATCATATTCTTATCCTGTCAAGTATTTACAATTATTTTATAAAATCACTTAAAAAGTATTACATAAAGAAAAAATACTTAACAGGGTTATCTGTTATATTCTTTTTTGTATTGTACAGCACAGAAAACTAGTATAGTACATTTTTAACTGCACATAGCAAAGAGAACAAAGAAAATATTCATAGAAGGTCTCATTGTACATAAAATATAAGTTGAATAGGAGGATTCTTATATTTGATCAAATAATCCTCACATTGAGATCATTCTTTTTCACAGGTAGACTGTCAATCAAATTTTATTATTATAGAAATAAATGAACAAGTAAAATGTGCTTTGAAGTACTATAAAACCATCTCTCTACAATTTGCTCTATGTTTTCTCATTTAGTTCTACTCATTATGTAAAATGATTTTAAACATCTGTAATACTGGTATTAGTATCTTATGTTATTTATTTTTTTATGAAAAAGCTAAGGGAGGAAATCACTTGGCGTATCAGAGTCAAGTAATTTTAAAGGGACATTTACCACTAAATACATTTTATACGTATAGTAATGAAGATATTCCCTGATTCCCTCTAGTCATGGTGCATGGTGAAATCTAGCTTTTCTGCATTTCGGGGCTAATGTGTTTGCACATGTCTAGTAACTCTCTTTCAGATACCTGCAGGGAAACCTAGGTTCGGAAATGGTGATACCCATAGGGAGGTGCATGAGATTTATATAGTGTTTAATGTCCCTGATATACAGTATCTTTAATATTGGAGCCACATTGCATTTTTTTACTCGGAGGGTCAATAAATCTGTATGAATCATATATAGAAGTGAAAGTAACTTAAAGGGACAGTGCACAACAATTGTCATATAACTGCTTGTAATAGACACTAGTGTAAAGAAGAATGCATAGAGACTGATCTAAAAATCCAGCATAAAACCTTTTAAAAACTTACTTAGAAGCTACAAGTTTAGTCTTAAGACCACTGCTCCTTAACTGGTCCGTCTGCCCTGAGCGGCGGATAGCAATCAACACGATTGATAATGATCGGATTGATTGCCACCCCCTGCTAGCAGCCGATTGACCACAAATCTGCAGGGGGCGGCAAGAACTGCTTGTGCAATGATAAATGCCGACAGCGTATGCTGTCTGCATTCATCGATGTCTGTCGGACATGATCCACTGAGCAGATCATGTCGGACAGACCAATAATAAATCGGCCCCTATATGTATGATTCAAATTGTGTCACTTAGTCTGATGAAGGGGTGAGATCCCCAAAACGTCACAGATCTTTTGTGTGCCAATAAAGCACTTCTTTTTCACAAATCCAGAGAGTGCATGCTAATTATGGATTTGCTGATGTGCTTGCTTGCACCATGGTAGTCGACATATAGGTGAGTTGGGACTGTTTTATATATATATATATTATTATTATTATTATTATTATTATACTTTATTTATGAAGCCCAACATATTCCACAGTGCTGTCCATGGATACAATTCATTTAAATTAAACAATAATATAAAACTTGTAAGAGACATGACAACATTTACAAACACATACAGGAGGAATTGAGGGCCCTATTCCCATGGGAACTTACAATCTAGAAGGGTAGGAGGTTGAGAAACAGGATGTGGGGACTGCAAGATTGAGAAAAATTTTAATGCAGATTTAGATGAGGGAAATGTTGTTAGGTAAGAGAAATGAATTTATTATTGAGTTGGGTGGTAGGCTTCTCTGAACAGAAAAGTCTTCAGAGAGCAAGATTAGGGCAAAGCCTGATAGCACGAGGGAGAGTGTTTCAGAGGGTAGGTGATGCATGACAGAAGTCCTGCAGTCTTGCATGAGAAGAGATGATAGTCGCAGATGCTAGGAGCAGGTCATTGTTAGATCTTAGTGGGCGTGCTGGAGTATACTTGTTGATTAGGGAGGATAGGAAGAGGGGAGCGGCATTGGTGAGAGCTTTGTATGCAAGGGTGAGAATTTTGAATTTAATTCTGCTGTGAATAGGGAGCCAATGAAGAGAGTCACAGAGAGGTGCAGCAGATACAGAGCGACGGGAAAGGTGGATCAGCCTGGCAGAGGCATTTAGGATGAATTGAAGGGGGGAGAGGCAGGAAAGAGGAAGGCCAGTAAGTAGGTTATTGCAGTAGTCAAGTCAGGAAATAACAAGGGAGTGGATTATTTGCTTTGTGGTGTTAGCACACAGAAAAGGTCGAATCTTGTAAATATTGTGTAGATGGTTGTGGCAGGATAAAGAAAGTGATTGGGTATGGGGGACAAAGGATAGATATGAGTCAAGTGTAACTCTGAGGCAGCAGACTTGGGGCGATGGGGAAATGGTGAAGCCGTCAACATGGATAGAGAACTCGGTGTAGAGCTTGAGGGGGAGATCAGGAGGAGCTCAGTCTTGGACATGTTAATCTTTAGGTGGTGAGAGGCCATCCAGGAAGAAATACCAGATAAGCAGTTGCTGACATGAGAAAGGACAGAGGGAGAGAGAGAGGGGGGGGGGGTAAGGTAGATCTGGGTGTCATCAGCATAGAGGTGATATTTGAAGCCATAACTGTTGATAAGTTTACCCAGCGAAGAAGTATACATAGAGAAGAATAGATGACACAGAACAGATCCTTGAGGTATTATATACACACACACTATATGTATGTATGTATATATATATTAAAACGTTATATGCAAGGAAGAAAATAGAGAATACCTATACTCTCATAAAAAGATAGGGATTTTAGCACTCAATTATATTCTCAAGAAAGAGGTATAACACCAATTCAATTAAAAAATACATATTTTATTTAGCTATGTCCACACACGTCCAGACTCTGCAGGCAAACCGTCAAGAGACAGTGCCCTAGCCACAATAAAAACTCAGTTACATAATAGCAAGAAAACATGTGTATATAAATATATAGTAAATAACAAAATAAGATTAAAAAGCATGGCCAGCTTACAACCAATATGTGGAGACTTGAGTGCAGAAATTTTAACAAACGCTAAATGCAACACCTCTTCCAGAGGGTAGTCCTGTATTCTGCCAGGAATCTGCTACCTTCGAATAAAATGAGGATCTATGCAAGTGCGTTACTACAGAAATACTTTTAATAAGAGAAAAAATGGCAACACCTCTCCCAGAGGGTGACCCAGAAAAGGTCACTGGAAACTGTCACTTTGGAAAAAAACCTGATGATCTATGCCAGAGAATAGAGGAGCATATCAACAAACATATGTATATATGTGCAAAAGTGTAAACAGGAATGCTAATTGGATGAAGAACACCAATACTAGAGGATAGCACCACCCATACGGTGGTTCCGGCTATCATAGATAATAATTAGAATCTATGTTCATCCATAGCAAACACATGGTGAAGGAACATAATCATATTCACACAAAGTATATAGAGCGGTTAGAATAAAGGCATAATGGTATACAATGCCATTGATAGAAACATTAAAAAATGCTGTAACAATCACTGAGTTCACATAGAGCAAGATGATGTACTGATGTAGTTACAGAGTCCAGCAAAAGATCAGCACTTTAACGTGAATATGGTACATATATTTTTTGCACCACCATCTCAGTGTAGCCTTATGGCAGTCAGCATAGTAACAAAGAAAAACGCAATATTTTACTGAAGTGCACGATTACCATTGGAATCCTCTGGTCTAGGAATCACGAGCAAAACATGTTCCTCTTTTGAGCTACACATTTGTAATCCACATGTATTGAAATGCCGGTCCAGGCACACAAAGATGACATCACACGCCGAAGGCCGTTTCACCCCCCATGTGACCAAGCATCATAGGGGCTTCCTCAGGGCGTACTTCTTTGCACACAATGTACCAATTTTTAACTGCGCACATTAATCGGAAAGCTGAATATTTTAATGCAGATTTTTAAAGAAACAGTACCTAAGTTGTGCACAAACTGACATTCAACCATTTACATTGAATTACAAAATATTTCATATTTATATTATGTTTAATTATAGTGACCTTTGTGATAGGAGGTAAGATGGATTGATTTAACTATACTTTTATCAAACTTAATATTGGAGAGGAGAGTGCCAGTACACAGCGCTTCCAAACAACACATAATAATTACAATTACAAAAAAATTCTAGTTTTTCATTCAGCCCTTTTGGTGATAGGGTTTTAAGGTGGTATATCCAAGCTGCCTCTTTTCTAAGAAGCAAATTGTCAATGTCTCCATCTCTACCATATAGAGAACATTTCTCAATCTACAAAAGCAGCTAAGAAATAGTTGCAAAAAAGAATACACTTAAAGATCTCAGATCCAACATACAACGAGTAAATGTTTATAGGGGTATACGTCAACAAAATAAATAAAAAAATTAAACTTTATTAGAAATATTTAAAAATTGGTACATTAAAAACAACCATAGACAATTGGGCTGAATCGTAGAATCATTCCTGGATACAGTCACACCAGGAATTAGATAAAGTGAAATTACTTAGGTCAGTATAAAAATAGGGTGACCTCTAGTGGCCTTGAATAAGTGGTCCTCACTGGATTAATGCAATCGACTTAAAGTATAATTAATGCTTGGAGGCAAAATAATATAAAGTAGGCTAGTGCTTGGTGCAAACTAACAGTGCTTTAATGGTGCAGCACTCAAATTATTGACCATTGAACAATATCGTAGGAGTTGCTAAGTCAGTTGTGTAGTCACGAAGGTTTGGCGTATTCATATAAAATTATAACCCCAATAATTAATATTATGATTGCTCTTAGGGCTGAAAGGTGAAAAATTCTTTAAGTACTTAAATTAAGAGGTATATTATATTATATTATATTATATTATACCCTTGTGTTAATCATAGTAAAGTTAATTGCCTTCCAAAGTTGTATATAAAGAACAGCCCTTGTTTCTTGCATGCAGGTGAGCTAATCAATATGCCATGCCTTTAAGTTCTCAGGAAGTTGTCTTAAATATAAAAGAAATTACAGTGGGTGTTACAATTATTACTAAGGAGCAATCTAGTCGATGCTTGCTAGTGCGGGGTCATACCCCATATAAGGTACCTAAGAAATCTGAGGATTCAATATATGATAGCTCAGATATAATGTTGCAGCCCTAATCGTACTCTAGATTATTAAAAACGAAGGGTCCCACACGCCCTTTCTCCTGATATGTTTCGCCGGTTTCTCTGGCTTTTTTACTGGAGCAATTTCTGCGTAACCTTAGAAATTGTCCTATAGGAATACCTTTAATTAATGAATGTGGATGGTGACTTGATGCTAACAACAATGTATTTGTAGTCATTTCTTTACGATAAATTTCAGTACTTGTCTTGTGCCTTCCTTTTTAATTTTTATATCTGAAAAAGATAATTCAGTAGTGTTGAAGTCATAAGTTAGAAAGATATTCAAGTTATTCACATTATGTTTGTCAACAAACTGCTTCAAAGAATCAGGGGATCCCTTCCAAAGAATATATATATCGTCCACATATTGACGCCATAGTGAGACTGAGGATGTAATCCTATTAGAAGCTCCCATAATCCCAAATGTAAGCAGACATAAGAAGGTGCACATGTGGCACCCATGGCAGTTCCTCTAACTGTAGAATTTATTGTTGAATTTAAAAATAAAAAAGTTCTATAACAAAATATGTATGTTTTTCATATGAATTGCCACTAGTCTCTAAAAAATGTTGTGCAGCTAGAAGTCCTAGGTGGGGAGGAATAGAAGAATAAAATGCCTCAACATCAAGGGATACTAGAATGGTATCCTCCTCTATCTCTAGACCATCCAATTGGCGTAGCAAATCAATAGTGTCTTGAACAAAGGTGGGCAGTGAGGATACAAAAAAAATTATCAACATAATTACTGATATGTTCAGTAATGCTGCCTATCCCCGAGATAATGGGGTGGCCTGGGGGTTCTCTTAGATTATGCAACTTGAGAATACAATAAAAAACTGAAATTTTGGGAAACTTAACATAAAGATACTCAAATTCCTTCTTACTTATAATTCCATTTTTTCTCGCTCTGTTTAATATATGAAGCAACTCACCCTGTATTTTAGCGATGGGATTTTGAGGGAGTAACTGATATTGATCTTTATTTTGTAATTGTCTCTTAGCTTCCAAGACATATTTTGATTCATTCATTATAACCAAGTTTCCGCCCTTATCGACTTGCTTGATAATGATGCCTGGAGTATTTATATATATATATATATATATATATATATATATATATATATATATATATATATATATATATATATATATATATATATATATATATATATATATATATATACATACATACAGGTATACAACCCAGCACTTTGTCATATATCATATCATATAATACCAGTTTGTGTTTCTTAGTGGGTGAGTGCAAAATAACACACCCTAAATCATTGATCATACTCCACTTGTAATTTAGCCCCTAGTGTTCCCATTGATGGTGTCTCTACAGAAACACACCATACATACAAACAGCTATAATCTCTATTTTAGCACCTTTTTATAAATTGATTTTGATGTCTTTTTATTTTCTTTATTATAGCTATGCTTTTGTTTTTTATTTAAACAACCCATAAATGTAATTTTACTTCTAATATTTCAGCACACTGGAAGTTTTAAAGAAGGGAATTTCTTCAACAAAAGTACACAACAAGACACTAAACAACGTTTGAAGAATATAATATGGTATATTCCTATTCAAAATATCTATTAACACATACTGTATTATCAAAAGTAATGTGATTTCTCCTAAAAGGTTTTGAATAAAATAATCTTGTTTACTGCAATATATTTGCACATATGGGTAAGGTAGTTGCATGAAAAATATAAAGCTTTTCCTTGATCCATCTTACTCGACTACATAATCAAAGTATGATCACCAACAGCTTGCTCGGATAAATCTAGCCCAGTATGCTTAATATGCTTATTTTACTTTATTGTTATCATTATTAGAAGTCAACTGTTGCTCTGAATATACAAAATTGCTCATTTTCAATATCACAGTTTTAAAAATAGGAGTGTTAGTTATGCCTTTCACTAAAAAATATAAAAAGAAAGGAAACTAGTTGGAAAAGCAATTTGAGATAATGCAAAGCTAATTCTAAATCCAGCAGGAATGCAGCCAATATCACTGAACACAGCTGTGCGCCAACATTTCCCTGTTCCGTTCATGCAATACATGCTGGTTTAACTTAATGTGGAGTGAATATATATAAGTACTAAAAATATAATTATTCACAAAATACTAAAGTAGAATTTATTTATTCATTTCCATATGAAATATATATGGGAAAAACTTTAATTTAGAGATATGAAGTTAACATATTAAAACATTTTTCCTTGAGCCAACAGCTGATGTTGGCCATCTGGAAGAGCACATTCTTTCTTTCTTTCTTTCTTTCTTTCTTTCTTTCTTTCTTTCTTTCTTTCTTTCTTTCTTTCTTTCTTTCTTTCTTTCTTTCTTTCTTTCTTTCTTTCTTTCTTTCTTTCTTTCTTTCTTTCTTTCTTTCTTTCTTTCTTTCTTTCTTTCTTTCTTTCTTTCTTTCTTTCTTTCTTTCTTTCTTTCTTTCTTTCTCAGTATTACTGTTCAATAAGGCTAATAGTGACCTTCCTCCACTGTAATAAAGGATGACTGTGTCCATAACAATAAACCATGATGGCTAATCTGTCTCCCATATGCAATTATCTATAACCACTCCAAATTTCTACTGCAATTCCAATCTTTAAAGGGACACTCAATCAAAATTAAACTTTCATTATTCAGATAGAGCATGCTATTTTAAACAACTTTCCAATTTACTTCCATTAACAAAATGTGCAAGAATTCATAGACTATACGTATATGCATTTGTGATTGGCTGATGGCTGTCACATGGTACAGGGGGAGGGGAAAAAGACATAACTTTTAAAATTGTCAGAAAAAAATCTACTACTCATTTGAAGTTCAGACTAAGTGCTTTCGCATTGTCTTGTTATCTTGCATTTGTTGATTATGCAAATCTACAGTGTTGACTGGTCCTTTAAAGTATTCTACAACATCTCTATAAACATTTACACATCCCCAACACTATCCACCCATCATACAGCCACCTAACATTTATTTACTCCTACATTATGATCCATGCAACTCTCCATTATTAATATTATTATCATTATTATTGTTATCATTTATTTGTATAACGTCACAAAATTCAGACGGAGGGCTGAGTTTGAAGGGTGTGAAGGAAAGATGTTTTTTCTAATTGTGTCAATTTTATTTTTGCAGTGATCAGCAATAATCTGAGCAGTGAGTTTAGTAGTGGGTGAAAGGTGCAGGCAGACGTAGAAGGGAATTAAAGGTTGAGAACAGCCTTCTGGGGTTGGATGTGTGAGTTGACACAAGGGGAAGATTTATTAATGGTCGAGCAGGCATGCAGTCCATCAACATCGCTGAAGAGAGCTGGTCTGTTTGGTTTGCCACAGTTGTCATTGAGTGAATGATACATGGCGAACAGTGGAGGGTGCAGCTTTTTCAAGTTTTGATTTTAGTGCAAAATTATAGCATAAGGCCACAAGATCTGGGCAAGAAATGGATAAAATGTTGGAGAGTAAAGGTTTTTGTTGAGCTGAAAAGTCTGTGAGATCCAAGTCTTTTAAATTAATTTAAAGGCACAGTTTTTTGGGGGGCTTGTGAGGATGCTGCAGAGTAAGAGAGAAAGTTAGTAGATGGTGGTCAGAGAGAGAGAAATGGGAAGTTGGAAACTGTACAGAGATTGCAATTTAAAACAACACTCCAATATACTTCCATTATCAAAATGTACACATTATTTTTATATGCACTCTTTCTGAGGCTCCAGCACCTACTGATAGGGTGTCAATATTGCCGTTTTAAAATGAGACACATATGAAAAATACATATCTCAGGGTTCTTATAATGGAACATTATTCAATACATTTCTTTAAACAGCCCTGACATATGTATTTTTCATAAGTGTTCTGTTCTAAAGCGGCAATATGGCCACCCTACCTACTGAGCATGTACAAAAGTGCACAGCATATAAGTATAATCATTTTGTGATTGGCTGATGGCTGTCAAGTGCTGGAAAATTGGATACATTTTGAAATTTGCCATAAAATAATTTACTGCACATTTTAAATTTAAAGTAAGTTCTATTGTATTTTCTTGCTATTGTGCATTTGCTATTCAATTTATTTTGTGATCCTTTAAACTTTAGCCTTTTCTAACCAGCAAACTTTTGATTCTTCTTCCTTTCTGTGGTCTAAGCCTACTTTAGCATGTACTTTTATTAATCTATTTTTCCCATAAATCTAAGCAGGTACTGGTTGGGCTCAATGTCAAATTTTCCCACTTTCACGGTCATGTCTTTGTGCCTCAAATGTGGAGATAACAACAGGATTGCTGCTATATTGTCATTCTTTTTTCATTAGCAACAAGAATAGGATCTAAGTCTACTTATGTGTATCCGTTTAAATGTATTAAGAATTCTATGTTAAAATTAATTTTTTTAAATGCTTTCATTTTTAATAGATTAATATATTTGACTGAAATGTGGCAATTTTGGTTGTCATTGGAATATCTCAGATTTTGAAACTTTTAGCAAGACTGCAACCATAACTGATACATTAATATTCATGGAATTTGGCAAGGAAGTACTTTTTAGGGGTTAGAGTATTCTTAGCTTGAAAAATCCAATATTAAAGCGGCATAAAAATAAGAAAAGAAAATACTTTGTGTTAGAGCATTTTATTATTGTACTATTTCTTGCATATAACTATGTGTTTATTTCTTCTAATTTGCCTAAATACATAATTAAAGTCAGATCCAGTACAGCAATGCAATACTGGAACACATCTGGCGAGCCAATGACAAGAGGCATATGCATATAACCTCCAATTACTAGCTAGCTCCTAGCAGTACTGCTCCTGAGCCTACCTTTGTATAATATTAAGTGAACAAATTCAATTTATGAACAGATATACATTGAAATATCTTAACATTGTATGTTCTATTCGAAGCATTTATTCTGTTATTCATGTATGTTTATGCAGGGAAAACAACTTTGCGATATAGTTTCAGTATTTATTTGACCTCTTTTCGTGTAACTTAGCTCTGAAAATTGTCTCTTTTCTAATTTTCAGAACTGAAAGCACAAACATCAAGGCTAACCCTGTTACATATATTTCCCTGGCCTTAGCAGATAAGAATAGCAAAACAATATACGTTATACTGAAAATAGTACCATGATTAGCCTTGTCAGCTGAGGAGGAAGACCAGATTGACTCTTCCACATGTCCTTTTAAATGGACAGTTAAGTCAAAATTAAACAATGATTCAGACAGAGAAGGCAAATTTTAAGTATAAGGCACTACTTAATGCTTTTTTAGTACGAAAAAGAAACAGACTGATATCCCTTTAAAAAACTTTCCAATTTACTTGGATAGTTTTCTTGGTATCCTTTGTTGAAAAGCATACCCAGGTAATTAATGCACTACTGGGAGCTAGATGATGATTAGTGACTGCACATACATGCCTCCTAGTAGTGCATTTCTGCTCCTTCAACAAAGGATTCCAAGAAAAATAAGTATTTGAACATTTTATAATAGAAGTAAATTGGATAGTTGTTTAACTTTATCTGCTCTATCTGAATCATGAAAGATAAATCCAGACATAGACCTAGATTTGGAGTTTGGCGTTAGCCGTGAAAACCAGCATTAGAGGCTCCTAACGCTGGTTTTAGGCTACCGCCGGTATTTGGAGTCACTCAAAATAGGGTCTAACGCTCACTTTTTATCCGCGACTTTTCCATACCGCAGATCCCCTTACGTCAATTGCGTATCCTATCTTTTCAATGGGATCTTTCTAACTCCGGTATTTAGAGTCGTTTCTGAAGTGAGCGTTAGACATCTAACGACAAAACTCCAGCCGCAGGAAAAAAGTGAGTAGTTAAGAGCTTTCTGGGCTAACGCCGGTTCATAAAGCTCTTAACTACTGTGCTCTAAAGTACACTAACACCCATAAACTACCTATGTACCTCTAAACCGAGGTCCCCCCACATCGCCGACACTCAAATAATTTTTTTAACCCCTAATCTGCCGACCGCCACCTACGTTATACTTATGTACCCCTAATCTGCTGCCCCTAACACCGCCGACCCCTGTATTATATTTATTAACTCCTAATCTGCCCCCCACAACGTCGCCGCCAGCTACCTACAATAATTAACCCCTAATCTGCCGACCGCAAAGCGCCGCCACCTACATTATAGCTATGTACCCCTAATCTGCTGCCCCTAACACAGCCGACCCCTATATTATATTTATTAACCCCTAATCTGCCCCCCTCAACGTCGCCTCCACCTGCCTACACTTATTAACCCCTAATCTGCCGAGCGGACAGCACCGCTACTATAATAAAGTTATTAACCCCTAATCCGCCTCACTAACCCTATAATAAATAGTATTAACCCCTAATCTGCCCTTCCTAACATCGCCGACACCTAACTTCAATTATTAACCCCTAATCTGCCGACCGGAGCTCACCGCTATTCTAATAAATGTATTAACCCCTAAAGCTAAGTCTAACCCTAACACTAACACCCCCCTAAATTAAATATAATTTAAATCTAACGAAATTAATTAACTCTTATTAAATAAATTATTCCTATTTAAAGCTAAATACTTACCTGTAAAATAAACCCTAATATAGCTACAATATAAATTATAATTATATTGTAGCTATTTTAGGATTAATATTTATTTTACAGGCAACTTTGTAATTATTTTAACCAGGTACAATAGCTATTAAATAGTTAAGAACTATTTAATAGTTACCTAGTTAAAATAATAACAAAATTACCTGTAAAATAAATCCTAACCTAAGTTACAATTAAACCTAACACTACACTATCATTAAATTAATTAAATAAAATACCTACAATTACCTACAATTAACCTAACACTACACTATCAATAAATTAATTAAATACAATTCCTACAAATAAATACAATTAAATAAACTAGCTAAAGTACAAAAAATAAAAAAGAACTAAGTTACAAAAAATACAAAAATATTTACAAACATAAGAAAAATATTACAACAATTTTAAACTAATTACACCTACTCTAAGCACCCTAATAAAATAACAAAGACCCCCAAAATAAAAAATGCCCTACCCTATTCTAAATTACTACATTTCAAAGCTCTTTTACCTTACCAGCCCTGAACAGGGCCCTTTTCGGGGCATGCCCCAAGAAATTCAGCTCTTTTGCCTGCAAAAAAAAACATACAATACCCCCCCCAACATTACAACCCACCACCCACATACCCCTAATCTAACCCAAACCCCCCTTAAATAAACCTAACACTAAGCCCCTGAAGATCTTCCTACCTTGTCTTCACCCTACCAGGTTCACCGATCCGTCCTGAAGAGCTCCTCCGATGTCCTAATCCAAGCCCAAGCGGGGGGCTGAAGAGGTCCATGATCCGGCTGAAGTCTTCATCCAAGCGGGAGCTGAAGAGGTCCATGATCCGGCTGAAGTCTTCATCCAAGCGGGAGCTGAAGAGGTCCATGATCCGGATGAAGTCTTCTATCAACGGCATCTTCAATCTTCTTTCTTCCGGATCCATCTTGCAGACCTCCGACGCGGAACATCCTCTTCTCCCGACGCCTACTAGCCGAATGAAGGTTCCTTTAAGGGACGTCATCCAAGATGGCGTCCCTCGAATTCCGATTGGCTGATAGGATTCTATCAGCCAATCGGAATTAAGGTAGGAATATTCTGATTGGCTGATGGAATCAGCCAATCAGAATCAAGTTCAATCTGATTGGCTGATTCGATCAGCCAATCAGATTGAGCTTGCATTCTACTGGCTGTTCCGATCAGCCAATAGAATGCGAGCTCAATCTGATTGGCTGATTGGATCAGCCAATCGGATTGATCTTGATTCTGATTGGCTGATTCCATCAGCCAATCAGAATATTCCTACCTTAATTCCGATTGGCTGATAGAATCCTATCAGCCAATCGGAATTCGAGGGACGCCATCTTGGATGACGTCCCTTAAAGGAACCGTCATTCGGCTAGTAGGCGTCGGGAGAAGAGGATGTTCCGCGTCGGAGGTCTGCAAGATGGATCCGGAAGAAAGAAGATTGAAGATGCCGTTGATAGAAGACTTCATCCGGATCATGGACCTCTTCAGCTCCCGCTTGGATGAAGACTTCAGCCGGATCATGGACCTCTTCAGCTCCCGCTTGGATGAAGACTTCAGCCGGATCATGGACCTCTTCAGCCCCCCGCTTGGGCTTGGATTAGGACATCGGAGGAGCTCTTCAGGACGGATCGGTGAACCTGGTAGGGTGAAGACAAGGTAAGAAGATCTTCAGGGACTTAGTGTTAGGTTTATTTAAGGGGGGTTTGGGTTAGATTAGGGGTATGTGGGTGGTGGGTTGTAATGTTGGGGGGGTATTGTATGTTTTTTTTTGCAGGCAAAAGAGCTGAATTTCTTGGGGCATGCCCCGAAAAGGGCCCTGTTCAGGGCTGGTAAGGTAAAAGAGCTTTGAAATGTAGTAATTTAGAATAGGGTAGGGCATTTTTTATTTTGGGGGTCTTTGTTATTTTATTAGGGGGCTTAGAGTAGGTGTAATTAGTTTAAAATTGTTGTAATATTTTTCTTATGTTTGTAAATATTTTTGTATTTTTTGTAACTTAGTTCTTTTTTATTTTTTGTACTTTAGCTAGTTTATTTAATTGTATTTATTTGTAGGAATTGTATTTAATTAATTTATTGATAGTGTAGTGTTAGGTTAATTGTAGGTAATTGTAGGTATTTTATTTAATTAATTTAATGATAGTGTAGTGTTAGGTTTAATTGTAACTTAGGTTAGGATTTATTTTACAGGTAATTTTGTTATTATTTTAACTAGGTAACTATTAAATAGTTCTTAACTATTTAATAGCTATTGTACCTGGTTAAAATAAATACAAAGTTACCTGTAAAATAAATATAAATCCTAAAATAGCTAT
Organism: Bombina bombina; assembly: GCF_027579735.1. NCBI lineage: Eukaryota > Metazoa > Chordata > Amphibia > Anura > Bombinatoridae > Bombina > Bombina bombina. The sequence continues at coordinate 959,750,998 of NC_069500.1, forward strand.
AATATAATTATAAATTATATTGTAGCTATATTAGGATTTATTTTACAGGTAAGTATTTATCTTTAAATAGGAATAATTTATTTAATAAGAGTTAATTAATTTCGTTAGATGTAAATTATATTTAATTTAGGGGGGTGTTAGTGTTAGGGTTAGACTTAGCTTTAGGGGTTAATACATTTATTAGAATAGCGGTGAGCTCCGGTCAGCAGATTAGGGGTTAATAATTGAAGTTAGGTGTCGGCGATGTTAGGGAGAGCAGATTAGGGGTTAATACTATTTATTATAGGGTTAGTGAGGCGGATTAGGGGTTAATAACTTTATTATAGTAGCGCTCAGGTCCGGTCGGCAGATTAGGGGTTAATAAGTGTAGGCAGGTGGAGGCGACGTTGTGGGGGCAGATAAGGGGTTAATAAATATAATATAGGGGTCGGCGATGTTAGGGCAGCAGATTAGGGGTACATAGGGATAATGTAAGTAGCGTCGGTTTACGGAGCGGCAGATTAGGGGTTAAAAATAATATACAGGGGTCAGCGATAGCGGGGGCGGCATATTAGGGGTTAATAAGTGTAAGATTAGGGTTGTTTAGACTCGGGGTACATGTTAGAGTGTTAGGTGCAGACGTAGGAAGTGTTTCCCCATAGCAAACAATGGGGCTGCGTTAGGAGCTGAACGCTGCTTTTTTGCAGGTGTTAGGTTTTTTTTCAGCTCAAACAGCCCCATTGTTTCCTATGGGAGAATCGTGCACGAGCACGTTTTTGAGGCTGGCCGCTTGCGTAAGCAACTCTGGTATCGAGAGTTGAAGCTGCGTTAAAAATGCTCTACGCTCCTTTTTTGGAGCCTAACGCAGCCTTTATGTGGACTCTCAATACCAGAGTTATTTTTATGGTGCGGCCAGAAAAAAGCCGGCGTTAGTTTTTCGGGTTGTTACCGACAAAACTCCAAATCTAGCCGATACAAAGCTTTCATTTTTTTTTTGACCAATGCTTTGAGAGTCTTTGTTTAAAAAGGGATCCATCAAGCGATTGTGCAGCTATCACTTTCACTAGTAAATATCATCTTACCTTTGGTATTTATTTTGAAATGATAAACATATATAGACTTAAACTGAATTTACAAGTTTTGATATTGAATAGTTAATTTGATTTTACTATTTGCAGTAGTCACATTTATATTTAACATCTGGCTTATATAGTCTCAACAACTAAGCTTATTTACGCTAAACTGAAGCAAATTTTTAAAAATGTATCTTGTAGGTTCTGTTTAAATCCTGAAAGTTCAATTTTAACTCCCATGTCCATTTAAACTCTGATCTTATTGCAAATATTTTTTATCTATCATCTATCTATCTATCTATCTATCTATCTATCTATCTATCTCTCAGTCTGTCTGTCTATCTATCTTTTATCTATCATCTATCATCTATTTATCTATCCATCTTTCTCTATGTCTGTCTGTCTGTAACATTTTCTAAGAAAGAGTAATTTATTACTGTCCCACATGTTTTTATTCTGATTTGTCCAAGCATAACAATTTATACAGAATCTTTTTCTAAAATTCATCTTTGGAAACTAAGTTTTATCTAGCCATGCATAAAATATATTTTAGAGACTCAAACATATCTTTTTAGAAAGTCATGCCAACACACATCACTAGTTTCTTCTATTTCCATCCCCCGCTAAAGTGCTGGGCCCCATATGGTCATTCTTTACCGTGAAACACTGTGACAGATGAGCCTGGGCTTTGCTGTCCCCCAGTAGGCATGCTTGACCCATCCTTCTGTAAAACAAAAGATTTTTAACATTTGCGAAATATGTCCTTTAGGTACAGCGGTGTCAACTAAATCCATAATAACTCACAACACAAAACATTTTTCTTACATTTTATCCATAGATGTGTATTGTGAACTTTGATGAGTTATGCCAGATTTAGATATGTTTACAACAGAATGAATGTACTTTATTTATGATGACTTCATACCTAAGACTTTCTAAATGTGTTTATGTTTGTATATTTCTGAAACATACTATTTCATTGCTTTCATGTTAAATCTATTACTCCCTTCAAATTAAGATCTTGATTGTCTTGCAACTTTGCTTTGTGGTCTCTATAAACATGGCCTTTCTGTGTTTTATGATTTACAGTTATCTCATGATTTAATTTACTTCTGTTGCATATTCAGAATTGTATTTAAACCTTGGTACAATTTTTTGTCAGCTCCAGTCCTCAATTAAAGGGACAACCTGCTCCAGAATTTGTATTGTTTAAAAATATATATAATCTCTTTATTACCCATCCACCATTTTTGCATGTCCACCACAGTTATATTAATATATTTTATAAACTTTTTGTATCTAATCATCTGCAGACTACCCACTTATTTTCGTTATTTTGACAGACTTGCATTTTAGCCAATTAGTGCTAACTCATAAACAACTCCACGGGAATGATCATAATAATATCTATATGGCACACATGAATTACTGCTGTGTAGCTGTGAAAAACTGTCAAAATGCCCTGAGATAAGAGGTGGCCATCAAGGGCTTGGAAATTAGCATATGAGTCTACCTAGGTTCAGCTTTCAATAAAGAATACCACGAGGACACAGCAAATGTGATGATAAAAGTCAATAGAAAAGTTATTTAGAATTCCATGCCCTATCTGGATCATGAAAGTTTATTTGTTTACTAGAATATCCCTTTAACTCTTATAGCCTTTATTTAAAAGTTTTCTTTACCAAAGGACATGTGATATGATAATTATCAAACTACTTTAGAAGTAATGTGGTCATCATCAGACACCATCAGGATTGTAAAGTCATCAGCTAAGGTAAACAATTCTGAGTGATGACTTCAGAATGATTAGCAGATTACCTTACTGATTACTTCACAAGCATAAACAGCCAGTGAATGCCTTTAAACACATCTCACTTTAATATTTTAACCTGTGTGTATACTTCAGGATGGCTTCTGATAATAACTGCTCTGGAGTCATTGATTACTTCAGAATGACTCCAGGAAGATCATCCTTTTTGACTAATGAAGCTGTCATGGATACAGGAGACTTATCATGCACAAGAAACCCAGCAGGTACAGTTGGTGAGGTTAGCATAATATACCTGGTAAGTGCAGCTGTTACAGCAGGGTTCAGTTAAGTGCTAACAGTACACACGGAAAGTACAAGTTTGTTGCAACACAGGATACAGGTTGAGCTGAAATAAGATGATCTGCTCAATAGCTCAGCCCAGAGTGATGGGCTGAGTGTATTTAGAAAGCTACTCCCACAAACACATGTAAAAGACATTAAAATAAAGAATTACACTCATATATACACATTTTTAATAAGAAAAGATAACATATTGCTAAAAATGTTTTCAAAGGGTAAAAAAAAAAAAATATATATATATATATATATAAATCCTCAAAGAGGAAGGCACTCACCGGATTTAACAAAGGGAATCCTTTATTTCTTTAACATAGCGTAACGTTTCGGGGTGTTACCCCCGTTTTCAAACATGCAACCAGACCCAACAACATAACAACTCCTTAAATACCCTCTTACCCCAATTACCCTGTGCAGGTGTTGCTCAGCACGACACACGCATCATCACGCTGCACCCGTATCCTAGCAACCACTAATAAACATATGTGACAACCGTGTGAAAAAACAATATTACTGACAACTTTATCTGGCACAGAACTAGCACTGTCAATTATGTGACCTACTAGATCCTTCATCGAATCACTTCATATTATATATTGAATAACAATGTCTTATCTGGACGTAACAGGCTTAACCGGCTTAACCAAAATCCTCCACGCCATTTAGACAGTTAAATGGAAAGCGTCATGACATGTTACACCTATATTATAACCGCTCACATTAAAGCCTAACTATCTCTTGACATCCTGCAAAATAAAGATATATACATCAATATTGTCTTGTGCCTAATATGAACATAGATATACACAGGCATAAAAAGCTCACTTAAAGTGATAGAACGCCAAGGGTAAAAATTACCTTATACTACCACTCAGCTAACAACATCAAATAAATTAAACATACTTAAGGCTTAAACATAGAAACAAGCAAAAAAGGAGGAATAAAAAGGGTTAAAGAAAGAAAAAAGAAAAACAAATACCAAAAAAAGAACAAAAGAGAACAAAAGTAAATAAAATAACAAAATTAAATAAAAATGCAATCTGAACAAACCATAAAATTGAGAGCATCATGTCCTGTTAAACCATCAATACAACAGAATCTAACCGCTCACTTTAAATTCTAGCCACTTGATATTCTATGGATAGATATTATCTCTAGCCTAATTTAAACAAACATAAACAGGCATTAAACGCTCACTTGCAGGGATAGAACGCCCATGACTACCCCTCAGCCACCAACAAAAATTAGACAAACTTAGAACCAGATAGATAAAAAAGAATAAAGTGAAAAAGAAAAAAGAAGAAAGAAAAAAGCAGAGGAAAAACAAATATAAAAAAATGACAAACAAAGAAAAAAAGCAACAAATGCAAATATACACAAAAATAAAATAAATAAATAAAACATATAATAAACAAAACAAACACAAAACTGCTGTAGTCATAGTAGAGGACTAGGATTATAAAGTTATAAGAAACTGTGCCACTCAAGTTTAGTGTTTAGTCCTTTGGGAGAAATAGTTTCCACCTCATAAGTCCATCTCGTCTCCCTTTGAAGGAGCAGCCTATTCCTGTCACCTCCTCTTTTCATCTCAGGTATATGATCTATAATCATGTAGCGTAAATCTGCCACATTATGCCTTTGCTCATAGAAGTGTCTGGCCACTGGTTGGTTCGACTCGCCATTCTTTAGGGCCTGTCTAATGGCGCTCCTGTGGTTAGCCATCCTTGTCCTCAGGTTGCCACAGGTCTTACCAACATAGAATAGGCTGCACGGACAGTATAAAAGGTAAACAATATAAGGAGTCGTACATGTTACCCTGTGTTTAAGAAAGTATCTCTTATTATACCTTGGATGACTGCAGTATTTGCCTGTAGACATCCCATTACATGTAGTGCACCCACTGCACTTATAGCACCCTGGTTTCAACGACTGCCTATTGATCCAGTTCTTAGCATAGCAGTGTGTGGGGTCTGTCATCTGTAAACTATCTTTAAGGGATTTCCCTTTCTTGTACCCTGTGAAATAAATGTGATAACAAAAATCATAAAAGGAAAACCAAATAAAGTTCTGAATCAAGGATATGTCTGTGTCCTCTGGATGAGTTTTTCAGCTTGTTAGCATTCCTCAGTGAGATCCCATAAAAAAGGAAACAGAAAATTGCAACATAGTGTGAATCTGTAATGGCACTTTGAGGAAGTAGTTGTTTTGTAACAAATGACTACTCACATTTGTTGGAGCTTTCCACTAAGCTCAAGGATATGCGCACTCCCACTTTATACTGATGGGAAAACAGTACACTAGGCAAAACTTGGATACAAATTTATTTTTTATTTTTTTTTCTGTTCACACTGATTTTTCTGCAGCAAACCAGCTATATTTGGATATTCCTTTAGCACAGAGTTTTGTTTATAGGTGTATCAAAGCTAAGCACACCTTGTTAATTAATTAGCAGTTCACACCATTCACATAGTTTTTAACCATTTACCCATACTCACAGACTCCACATATAGAACACATTATATATATATTATATTTTTGTCAATTTGGGAGATTTTTTCACTATGTCTTTGTTTCAAAGTAGACGCACCCTAGCATCAGGTGCTGATGATTTTTTTAATGATTCTGAACACACAGATGACTCACTAGCAAACCTCTTAAAGGAAGTTGAAAAATATATGATTAAAGAAACCAAATATCACCTTGAGATAGTAACCTTAGAAAAATATTTGAAAGAACAAATTACCCCTAGAGGATTACGAATTCTAAAAAATCCCACATTTGGTCAGGATAACCTTATGTTTATGACCAAGTGGAATCATATTTTAGAAGAATGCACAAGAAAACTTATGAATCTTATTATTAGTGAAAAGAAAAAATTATTGCATGAGGCAAATATAGAAATTAACATGCTGGAACAAAAAATAACTCCCCATATGGAGAGCAAACAATATGGGGAACTTTCACAAAAAGTGGCAGAAAATTTAGATTGTTTAAAAAAAGAGATCAAAGACACTAAGAGAAAGAAATACTTTAGAGACTATGAGGATTATAAAGAAAGGAAAGAAAGAAATTATAGAGCTAAAAATAGAAGAACACATATTCAAAATACTAGTAATTCCAACAAGGAGCGTTTACAATATAAAGATCAAGACTTTAGATACACACATAGAAATAATTATTATGGCAATACATCAAATCAACGCCAACATAATTCTTTAGCACATAGAGAAAGAGAGAGCTACTATAATAAAAGAAAGGAAGATATTTCCTACGCAGATCACAGATATCCACAGAAAAATTATGATATGACTTATAATAAAAATATGAATTATAGGAACAATCAGGATAGATCTGAACAGTGGGAAAGAGAAGAAAATAATTGGCAACAACCTAGAAATCCTTTTAAAAATCATAAAGAACAATATCCAAAAGAAACCACCACCCATAATATATTTGGAGCTTTAGCAAGATATAACTCAGAAGAGGAGGAGGTTTTTATAGAGGCTGGAAAAAGAAAATACACAAGAACGGATTCAGATCTGTTCAACAAAAGACGCAAAAACATGGACAGAACGGATTACTAAGTAATAAACACAATAATAAACAAATAAATAAAAAAGATAATGGTATTTTCAATCTGTCGAGTACCACACTATCAGAAGCCCAAACCTCTGTCTTAAACAAAGGGCTAAATTTTGCTCCCAGTTACAGAATGAATAAATTTGAAGCCTTTATAGGAATTCAGAAGTTTATTAGAAATCAATGCATAAAAAAGTTTTTTACTAACAATCCCATAATCAGTAACAGTTCTATAGAAATAAATAAATATAAACATATAGAGGTACATAAAAAGTCCTCCTTTAATCCCACACAGTGCAAATCAGCACCTATGGAGACATTCTTAGAACTAGTACATAGGGATATAAAATATGAAAATTAATTATGGTTCCAATCTCACTAAACTAGAACAAACAGCCTTGGCAGATTTAAAAATGAATGATAAGATAGTCGTAAAGCCCACGGACAAGGGCGGAGGGACAGTTATCATGGATAAAACTAAATACAATGAGGAATGTCTTAGACAACCTAAAAACACTGAGGTATATATCGAACTTGATAGTAATCCAATAATAAAATTTAAAAAAAGACTTGAACTTCACTTGGAAAAAGGCTTAAAACCAGGCATTGTGAATAAAAAAGAATATCAATATATCTACAACCAATTTCCAAAAACTCCCACTTTTTATATACTGCCGAAAATACACAAGGATCCATCTAAGCCCCCGGGTAGACCCATAGTGTCAGGGGTTAATTCCCTCACAAGCAACTTATCGGCATATATAGACCAATTTTTACAGACTTATGTCGTAAAGACAAAATCATATTTGAAAGATACCTTAAGTATCCTTAACCATTTAGAAAAACTCGAGTGGAATCCAAATTGGTGGTTGGTGACTAGTGATGTCACGTCACTTTATACCATAATAGACAAAAATCTTGGCATAGCTTCAGTAAAAAACATCCTAGAAAAAGATGACTCTTTGGATAAAAAACAACTTGAGTTTATATTAGACAGCATAGCTATAATTCTAGAAACCAACTACTTTTGGTTCAACCACCAATACTATTTGCAAGTAGGAGGCAGAGCGATGGGCACCAGATTTGCGCCCAGCTATGCCAATTTATATATGGCCAATTGGGAAAATCAATATATTTACAACTCTATCTGGGCGCAATATCTGGTGTCTTATCATCGCTACATAGATGACCTTTTCTTCATATGGTCAGGAAGTGAGAACCAATTACTTGAATTCATGGAATATTTGAAAACAAATGAGCTCAAAGTAGCTCTAACTTGGAATTATAGTCAACCCAAGGTAGAATTTTTAGACCTTGAAATATACATTGAGAATGAAATGTTGAAGTCGAAAAACTTTTTTAAAAGCATAGACGTAAACAATTACATAAGCCTCGAAAGTTGTCATCAAAAAAATTGGCTTAAAAATGTCCCCAAAGGTCAATTCGTTCGACTGAGACGTAATTGTAAAAAACAAGATATGTATAAGGTTCAATCTCAAATCCTAAAAAAACGTTTTTTAGAGAAAAATTATCCAGCTAATTTTCTAGATGAAAAAATAGAAGAAGTAACCAACATGGACAGGTCAGATTTATTAAAATATAAAATCAAAAATAAGAAATTCACTGATGATAAACTAGCAAATAGACTTATCTTCCAACATAGCACGCAGAGTGGAGAACTTAGGAACATCATACAAAAACACTGGGGAATTCTCACAAGAGATGCAGCATTAAATGAATTTTTAGGCGATGGACCTAACATAATTTTTAGAAAGGTTCACAATCTTAAGTTTCAACTATCCCAATGTATTAAAGAAGTAGACAACAACAAAGTAAAAAATTGGTTGCTACCATCTGAAATGGGTTTTAGAAAGTGTCAATTCTGCAATGCTTGCAAATTTATGAAAAAAACTCAAAAATTCTGTAAAAAATTTTTTTCTGGAGATAACAAAAGGGAGTACAGTATAGATCAATTTATTACTTGCAATAGCAAAAACGTAATTTACATGTTACGATGCTCATGCAATTTAATCTATATAGGGCGTACCTCTAGACTTCTAAAAATTAGGATGAATGAGCATATTTACAATATTGAAAAGGGTTATGCTAATCATACAGTATTGTCTCACTTTGATAAAAAGCACAATAGAAATGTAAAGGATTTGGAATTTCTGGGCATTAGGAAATTAGAACAGAATTGGAAGGGAGTAGACACACAGAATAGATTGGGACAATTGGAAATGAAGTCTTAATAAAGATTTTGAAATCCATCACTTTTTGTGAAAGTTATTTATAAGTACAGCTACGAAGGCTATAAAATCTATATATGTCTTTTTTCATTTTTTTTTTTTTTTATTTTTTAATAATTTTTTTTTTTTTTTTTTAATTTTAATAAAAAAAAAAAAAAAATTTAATTTGTCTTAATAATTTTTTTTTTAATTTTTCTTAAATTTTTTTTTTTTTTAATTAATTTTTTTAATTTTAATAATTTTTTTTTTTTTAAATTTTTCTTAATTTTTTTTTTTTTTTAATTAATTTTTTTAATTTTTTTAATTTTTAATTTTAATAAATTTTTTTTTTTTTAATTTTTCTTAATTTTTTTTTTTGTTGTCCACACTTATATTATCAGTGCTAAATAGTTTTAGAATGTTTCACGAACTTATTTTCAATATATGGAACCCCAAATATAAAATTAAACACATAGTTAGAAACAGTAACCTCAACATCCTATCATAACTTTTCAGTGCAAACACACAAAAGTACAATATATGTTTTTAAACATGTTACATGCTAACAAATAAAATCTATTTTTAAAAACATTGCGACACAACTAGGTTTATGATAAGGCTAGTAGTTTAATTATGGTCCGTAGGACATATAGTCAGTAACATCACCAAAAAAAAAAAAAAAAAAAATATATAACTAATACCTTCACATTAAGGGGTTAAAGAAAACAAATACCTACATATGTCATCAGTATAGACACTAATTGCAGGCACAATGTGATTATGCTTTTTGAAGTTTTGCATATATGTATAATGCTATAACATTATAATGCATAATTTACCAATTCTGGTTATCCATCTTAACATCTATGCATATATCAACAAAATGTATAAAACTGAAAGAAGTTGAAAAACATACTAGTTGTTTAATCAAATTACCTAAATGCCAACTTCCAAAATGGAGGATGTAACCACAAACCTGGCAGAAACTCATCAATGGATTGTTTAAAAGGACTCTTGGACATGCACACTAACATTCCTTGACAAAGCATACCAGCGAAACGTACGTCGGAACTGAACTGTTCTATATTGAGTTTTATTGCGTCTCTACACTAGCCAGGACACCTGGGGGCTTAGCGCTATTGTCTTGCTACTAAAAAGGTTTTGGTTTCAGCGGTCACACTCCTGCTGATCCATTTACCTCTTTGCAAGTTTGGCGATTTGAAGCATTTGTTACAGCATATCTGCTTTTGTACCCTTACATTGTGGTGTTATCAAGGCTTATGTGACGCTTTTATATATTTTAAAATAAATTTGTATCCAAGTTTTGCCTAGTGTACTGTTTTCCCATCAGTATAAAGTGGGAGTGCGCATATCCTTGAGCTTAGTGGAAAGCTCCAACAAATGTGAGTAGTCATTTGTTACAAAATAACTACTTCCTCAAAGTGCCATTACAGATTCACACTATGTTGCAATTTTCTGTTTCCTTTTTTATGGGATCTCACTGAGGAATGCTAACAAGCTGAAAAACTCATCCAGAGGACACAGACATATCCTTGATTCAGAACTTTATTTGGTTTTCCTTTTATGATTTTTGTTATCACATTTATTTCACATTTTTTTCTTTGTGATATTCGGTATATTTATTGTAATTCTTTCTTGTACCCTATTCGTGGGGCCGCCATGTCTTTAAACGGGAGTGTCTCATCACTTTGCAGAATCTCCCAATTCCTACTCATAATGCCATTGAATTCATTTTTATCGGCTGTAAAGGTGGTAGTAAAAGTTAGCCTTCTCTCTGGGTTCTTTTCTTCTTTCTTCTTGTTATGTGAATGAATCAATTCAATCTGCTCATTTAGAGCTTTCCTTTTGTAGCCAAGTTCCATCTCTCTCAGTTGTGTTTTAGAGTTATCCTCTTGTGCATTGTTTCTTTTTACCCGCATAAATTGCGACTTTGGGAGTGCTTTTTTGAGTGCCGGTGGATGGCAGCCTGAGGCTTCAAGTAGCGAGTTTCTGTCAGTGAGTTTTATAAACAAAGTAGTTTGTAGAGTATGATTCTCTTTGTAGATCTTCAAATCCAAGAATTCAATAGCATCCTTGCTCCAATTCATCTTAATTTTTTTTAATTTTGTTTAATATATTTTTATTGAGGTTATAAACATATAAACATGAGCAAGGTTACAACGCAATTATAGATATAATAATATAGCTATACAATTGCCAGACTCTCTGTAAAGTCCATAATATACACAGAAATATTAAAGGGCCACTGTAAGTAAATATTTTCTATGCCTGTTACTAACTACCCAAATACGCTTTTTATCAATAGCATTTCATTAACATATCTCTACCGTATATCAGAAATCTTGTCTGTAAATGTAATTGTTTTCCAAACCCACTCCGTGGGTATCCTTTTCTCTGTACCAATCCGTTTACAATACCTAGGTTTCAAAATGGCGCTTTAAACACAAAGTTATTGGTTTAAGTATTTTGAACACTCAGTGCTGAAAATAGTGGGCAGGATAACGTGACATCATCGGCGAATAAAAGATATAACTTTTAGAACGTTATGAAACTTTGTTTTGGAAAAAATATAGGTCAGTAGGTTTTAACATAAAGTAATCCTTTAACATGTATAGTATTAGTTACAAATTAAATATAGAAATGGTGAAAAATGTCAGCTTTACACCTTCAGTACCATATAGCATAAAGATAAATATAATGGGGTCGATCCGATAAAAATCCAATATTTGCACTGGTTTGGTATCCTATATACGGCGTAACCTAGAAGTTACGCCCGTATATTTCGCCTGTAGTTTTTTGGGCTATAGGCAGGTATACCAAACCTTACTCCATTTTCACCTCGCCACAAAAAGCAGCCGTAAGAAGCCTTACGCTGACTATTGGAGCCCCGTAACTCCCTAAACTAGCTAGAAAATAAACCTAACACCTAACGCATGCGCAATGTCTATCTACCTGTCAACCGCGATCCCCCCCCCCGAAATCCCTAATAAAGTTATTAACCCCTAAACCGCCGCTCCCGGACCCCGCCACCATCTACATAAACTAACCCCCTACTGTGAGCCCCTAAAACTGCTGCCATCTACCTTATCTATCCCCTAATGTGAACTCCTTACACCGCTGTCATCTACCTTATCTATCCCCTAATCTGACCCCTTACACCGCCGCCACCTATATAAAAATTATTAACCCCTAATCTAATCCCCCTATACCGCCGCCAGCTATATTAATATTATTAACCCCTAATGTAAGCCCCTTACACCGCCGCCATCTCTATTAAAATGATTAACCCCTAATTTAATCTACCTACCCCGCCGCCAGCTATGTTATCTATATTAACCCTAAGTATATTATAGTTAATATAGGTATTACATTATATATATTAACTATATTAACCCTAATTATATTAGGGTTAATATAGTTAATATAGTTACTATAGTATTTATATTAACTATATTAACTCTATCTAACCCTAACACCCCTAACTAAATTTATATTAAATTAATCTAATTCATTTATAAACTAAAATATTCCTATTTAAATCTAAATACTTACCTATAAAATAAACCCTAAGATAGCTACAATATAATTAACAATTACATTGTAGCTATGTTAGGGTTAATATTTATTTTACAGGTAAATTGTTAATTATTTTAACTTGGTATAATAGCTATTAAATAGTTATTAACTATTTAATATCTACCTAGTTAAAATAATTACCCAATTACCTGTAAAATAAATCCTAACCTAAGTTACAAATACACCTACACTATCAATAAATTAAATAATCTACAAACATCTATCTAAAAATACAATTAAATTAACTAAACTAAATTACAAAAAAAAACAAACACTAAATTACAAAAAATAAAAAAAAGATTACAAGATTTTTAAGCTAATTACACCTATTCTAAGCCCCCTAATAAAATAATAAAGCCCTCCAAAATAAAAAAAATTCCCTGCCCTATTCTAAATTAAAAAAATTTCAAAGCTCTTTACCTTACCAGCCCTTAAAAGGGCCTTTGTTAGGGCATGCCCCAAAGAATTCAGCTCTTTTGCATTTAAAAACATATACAATACCCCCCCCCCCATTACAACCCACCACCCACATACCCCTATTCTAAAACCACCCAAACCCCCCTTAAAAAAGCCTAACACTACCCCCTGAAGATCTCCCTACCTTGTCTTCACCACACTGGGCCGAACTCCTCATCCGATCCGGGCGATGTCTTGCTCCAAGCGGCAAAGAAGAATTCTTCCTCCGGCGATGTCTTCCTCCAAGCGGCAAAGAAGAATTCTTCCTCCGGCGACGTCTTCCTCCAAGCGGCAGCAAAGTCTTCATCCTTCCGGCAGCATCTTCAATCTTCTTTCTTCGCTCCGCCGCCGTGGAGCATCCATCCCGGCCGACGACTGAACGACGAATGAGGTACCTTTAAATGACGTCATCCAAGATGGCGTCCGCCGAATTCCCATTGGCTGATTCTATCAGCCAATCGGAATTAAGTTAGAAAAATCAGCCAATCAGATTCAAGTTCAATCCGATTGGCTGATCCAATCAGCCAATCAGATTGAGCTCGCATTCTATTGGCTGATCGGAACAACCAATAGAATGCGAGCTCAATCTGATTGGCTGATTGGATCAGCCAATCGGATTGAACTTGAATCTGATTGGCTGATTCAATCAGCCAATCAGATTTTTCTAACTTAATTCCAATTGGCTGATAGAATCCAATCAGCCAATCGGAATTCGGCGGACGCCATCTTGGATGACGTAATTTAAAGGTACCTCATTCGTCGTTCAGTCGTCGGCCGGGATGGATGCTCCGCGGCGGCGGAGCGAAGAAAGAAGATTGAAGATGCCGCCGGAAGGATGAAGACTTTGCTGCCGCTTGGAGGAAGACGTCGCCGGAGGAAGAATTCTTCTTTGCCGCTTGGAGGAAGACATCGCCGGAGGAAGAATTCTTCTTTGCCGCTTGGAGCAAGACATCGCCCGGATCTGATGAGGAGTTCGGCCCGGTGTGGTGAAGACAAGGTAGGGAGATCTTCAGGGGGGTAGTGTTAGGCTTTTTTAAGGGGGGTTTGGGTGGTTTTAGAATAGGGGTATGTGGGTGGTGGGTTGTAATGGGGGGGGTATTGTATATGTTTTTAAATGCAAAAGAGCTGAATTCTTTGGGGCATGCCCCACAAAAGGCCCTTTTAAGGGCTGGTAAGGTAAAGAGCTTTGAAATTTTTTTAATTTAGAATAGGGCAGGGAATTTTTTTTATTTTGGGGGGCTTTATTATTTTATTAGGGGGCTTAGAATAGGTGTAATTAGCTTAAAAATCTTGTAATCTTTTTTTTATTTTTTGTAATTTAGTGTTTGTTTTTTTTGTAATTTAGTTTAGTTAATTTAATTGTATTTTTAGATAGATGTTTGTAGTTTATTTAATTTATTGATAGTGTAGGTGTATTTGTAACTTAGGTTAGGATTTATTTTACAGGTAATTGGGTAATTATTTTAACTAGGTAGATATTAAATAGTTAATAACTATTTAATAGCTATTATACCTAGTTAAAATAATTAACAATTTACCTGTAAAATAAATATTAACCCTAACATAGCTACAATGTAATTATTAATTATATTGTAGCTATCTTAGGGTTTATTTTATAGGTAAGTATTTAGATTTAAATAGGAATATTTTAGTTTATAATATGAATTAGATTAATTTAATAAGAATTTAGTTAGGGGTGTTAGGGTTAGATAGAGTTAATATAGTTAATATAAATACTATAGTAACTATATTAACTATATTAACCCTAATATAATTAGGGTTAATATAGTTAATATATATAATGTAATACCTATATTAACTATAATATACTTAGGGTTAATATAGATAACATATCTGGCGGTGGGGTAGGTAGATTAAATTAGGGGTTAATCATTTTAATAGAGATGGCGGTGGTGTAAGGGGCTTACATTAGGGGTTAATAATTTTAATAGAGATGGCAGCGGTGTTAGGGGCTTACTTAAGGGGGTTATAGATTTAATATAGCTGGCGGCGGGGTACGGGAGCGGCGGTTTAGGGGTTAATAACTTTATTAGGTTGCGGCGGGGTACGGGAGCGGCGGTTTAGGGGTTAATAACTTTTTTTATTGTTAGGCTAGTGAGGGGGGATAGCGGATAGAGGGTTAGACGTGTCGGGCTATGTTTAGGAGGCATGTTAGACAGTGCAGATGATTTAGACTTTAGTCAGGTTTTATTGGCGCCGGCAGTTTCTAACGTGGCGCAAGTCACTGGCGACTCCAAAAATCTGTACTTACGCAGATTTCTGGACATCGCTGGTTTGTGAGACTTGCGCCACTTTAGCAAGTGACGGCGCCGCATATTGGATGGCTCGAGTTGCGAGCTGAAACTGCGGGCGACGCGGGTTCCCTCGCTTGCGCCGCAAACTGAGATCTATATCGGATCGCGCCCCACGTCTCCAGGTATAAGTGCGACTAGTTGAGAAATATTATCCTATATGAATACTAACCAACCTCCTTTTTATAGATAGAATAGACTATTTCCCAATGTAGAAACTGGTCACTCTTGGACCAAAAAGAATAGAGATACAAGAGCTTGGGAATGGTATGATCAAAAACACTGGATTAGGAAATATACTGTATGTAGCAAACACTAATAGTCTGTCATATGATCAACATGAAACAATAAATGTTGTAATAACATTGGAACACAAAATCAACATACATGCAAAATCAGAGTGAATTTCCATAGGACATATTTTCCTCTGCTTACAAAGTAAGCGTAAAGGTGTAGAGAATTAGGGTAAGGGTATAACTATATGCCTTGAAAATTGGGATTTCTGAAAAATAAAGATATTAGGAGAGGACATATAGGGGGAAGGGAGGGATGCTCAGTACCAATGTTGAAGATGACAGGGGGAAGGAAGAGGGGAAATGAGGAAGAGAGGATGGGGGGGTGAAGTCAATAGAGACAATTGTTAGAGTGGGAAGAGCCCAGAATAAATATAGAATTGGACCAAGGACTATGTGAGAAGTTATAAATTTACAACCCCATGCTTTACTCCGTTGGGCATATTGCCCCTCTAGTGTTATGGCACCACTAAATTAATATGGGTACGGGATATACATGATATCTCCCCTCGGGGTTACTGTCACCACTGGTCGAAGACGGAGAAGGGATGTTGGATATGACCCACTCTAGTTCCTAGAGTGGGAAAGGGTGAGGGGAGATACTTTGCTCATCTTTCCTGCATTATTGAGGTCTCCAGTAAGATTTAGTATAGAAAAAGGACAATGTATGTAACACCTCCAGATGTAATTGCATAAGTTTGGTCAGGCTCATGAGAACGCACAATTTAAAACAGACTGAGTCTGAACATGAAAGTTTGCATGAAAGCACAGATTTTCCCCCCCTTATTAGTTATATCTTCAACTTACTCCATATGGGGCCACTCCTAAAGCGGTGGGAGGGCGAAGTATGGATTGGTAGCTGAACAATTGGTTACAATTGAGAGTATAGTAGACTACCGGTTTGGCTTGAATTAAGTAATATTGAGATAGGGGCGTTTATTGATATCAAAGTGCATATCTGGTTGTATGTTAGGTATGGGATTAACAAGCAGATAAAGCAAATATCCCGAGATATAGACAACCTGAAAATATATTGTGTTACTACACCTGTTTCCATACTGATAGATTTAGCTTAGCATGACCTCTGTTAGCAAAAGGGGCCCTATACCCAGCAGTTGGGCATCTAATCTGCCAGCAGAGATCTATAATTTAAGAAGATGAAATATAGTGAATTCCATGAGTTTTAGGCTTTGTTATATATACGTTAGTAAAACACAGATAATGCCCAGCTATTTGGGTTGCACAGATAGGTAGGTACAATTACTGCGGTGACCTATTAGGGGCAAAAAGGATGCACTAGCAAACATTACCTCACACTCCTCTACATCTCTTTAACTAGGGCCTTATAGGTAAGGTGGTGGTCACTCTCAATGTAATTATCAGAGGCAAGAGAAGCAATCTTGATTTAAACACATTCAATAAACGTTTTGACTTGCACTTATCATAGCAGGGGTAGTAAAAGGAACCTGCATAAACAGCAAGCACTGCCACTTTCAACTATGTTAAAGTTTTGAAGGTTAATACATATAATCTCAGACAAGAATAGAGGTATCACAGTATAGACACATTCTCCTCGCCCCATTTTAGTATTGATGGTACATGTGAAGGACAGAAGTAAAAAACATACATATGTACAAAATTATGGGTGAATAGGCATAGTTAGACATATTCAGCTTCATAAGTCAAAGAATAAGGTCTAAACAGGGCTGGGTGTAAACGGTGAACCGTCATAAGGGTATATACCAGCATTGCATTACTCTAAATATATACTATCCCCATCATAGCAAAATAGGTACATTTATCAAATACTCCATAGCTTTACAATATTCCAATATAACTAACTGTATTAAAGGCTAGATACTAAGGTGGCGGGAGAATTAGTAGGTCTGTGTTTTTCTCGGCAAACCTTGAAATAAAAACCAACTAATTTAATTAGAGGGGTGGAGGTAAGCATATACACATATCCCTAAAGGAAGAAGTCAGGCCAGTGACCATCATATAAATCAGGGTCAATAATACTTAAAGTAAAATTTACTCACTTATAACTAAATAAACGCATATATAATAGGCATAATGTAACCTTTGAATTGGTGCATAAAGACACAGCATAGCATATAATACTAAATATAAACCAGCTGCAGAAGCCAAATGAAATGTAACTGTAACATTCTGTGGAGAGAACCACAGTAAGAGAAAGTTCAATGAAGCAGCGGTATAAAATTTCTCAGGCGAGTCGAAATCATCCGACACCTGATCGCCAGGCTTGGTATTGTCTCATGTCTACTCTTCTGATCGTAGGACTCCCGCCTTGGAGCAGGACAGTTCTGCAGTATCTAGCATAGTGGGTGAGGTTAATCGGCATCGTCGGAAAGTTATTAGGTCCCACTTCCTGGTTGTCTGAGAGAGAATCATTGCCGTGTAAAGTACTACCAAACCGCTTCTGTGGCATATTTTTCTTTCTGGGTCTATCAGCCAAATCGTTTGGGTTATTTATGAGGGCAAGGCTAGTGAGTGACTGGGAGTCCCAAGCTGTATTCCATACATCACTATCTATCCGGCCGCTGTCCATAGCCAGTTTGACCCTGAGATCACTGTGGTGTCTATGTGCATTAATCCACTGCGTCAGATATAGGTCTCGCATCTCTCTTTCCTTCTTTTCATTAGGAGGGATAAGTGCCTGTCGCTGGGGTTCCGGAGAGTAACAATCCCTTTCAAATCCAAACTCAGGGGCTATTTGAGTATAGTTGGTAGTATGGTCTGTCACTGATGAGATAAGTGCAGACTGCAAAGACTCAATAAAGGCGGCTTGGAAGACATAAAACAGCTTACCGACCTCCAATACGATAAAGTCAACTGACTCCATTGCATTCAGTACGATCACCGCGTATGTCTCTGCAAGAGTCACTATCCCTTTTCTGTGCCTCTTAAGGTGTTATTCCACAGTATATGGCTATCGGGTCTAAGTCCAAATTAGCTTCTGCGTGAGAAAGTCTACATGCAGAAGAAAAGATGGCCGCTCCTAGGTTGTCTGAGTCTTAAACGGCCCGTAGAACAGTAACTATCTTCTCCTTTTAGCTCTCATCCAAGGTTCCAGTTATGCCTGTCAATTCAGTAAGAGCCAAGTGCGTCTTCTATGCAAGTTTAAGCTGGGCTGAACGGTCAAATGAATAAAATTGTAGGCTATTTCAGCGGAGCTGAAGTAAAGTGTGACCATTCAGTTTCCAGGCTTGCTCTGCCCCCCAATTGATCTTAAATTTTAATGATTGGTGAGTTTGATTTAAAACTTCAAACCACTCCTGAATTGCCTTAGGGTTCCCTCTCCATACCATGAGGAGGGCATTAATATATCTTCTATATACCACTACGTTCTGATCCTTAAAGATATGCTCATTGTTGTTTTCAAATTCATCCATAAATAGATTTGCATATGATGGGGCCACCTTCGACCCCATCGCTGTGTCTGTGAGCTGCAAATAGTATGTTCTCTCAAAATGGAAGAAATTCATCTTAAAGCAACATTCCAGGAGGTTGATAATTAATTCTAATGGTGGTCCCATGTATGGGTATCTACGTAGATGTCTCAAAATAGCTTCAATTCCTTCTTCATGTGGAATAACTGTGTACAAGCTCGTAACATCCAGGGTTACGAGCAAGTCTCGATCCTCCACTGATCCCATATCTCTAAGTAATGTAATGACATCTCCTGAATCTCTTAGATAACGTTCCATATGTTGCACCATAGGTTGCAGGATGCTGTCCACATATCTTCGTGCCGTGCTGAGCAATACCTGCACAGGGTGATTGGGGTAAGAGGGTATTTAAGGAGCTGTTATGTTGTTGGGTCTGGTTGCATGTTTGAAAACGGGGGTAACACCCCGAAACGTTACACTATGTTAAAGGAATAAAGGATTCCCTTTGTCAAATCCGGTGAGTGCCTTCCTCTTTTTGGATTTATGGAAATTGTTTCTTATGTGCACCCCGGTACTATTAGGATTCTGTGAGTGCTAGGCCATACTATATAACTGTATTACTCCCACTGCTTAAAGCACCCGGCCTATTGTATTATAATATCTCTGATATACCTATACCTTATTATTACTGACACATCGGCACTATGTCCCAACATGAGATAACTCCTGATAATACAAGTCAGGAAATGGAATTGATTGATGATATAATTCCAGGTGCAAGAACATTTCAGTTTTCTGATGACGATGCAGCTGACATATTATTTGAGTCACTGGGCACAGGACCACAGGAGAAACCAGCAGCCCATATCCTATTACATTTAATCAAGCTGAATAAGAAGGATAAAGATCTAGAATTGCATTGGAAGTACCTGTCTGAGTATTATAGTAAGCGATATATACTTAAAGGATTCAGAGTAAGGAATGTACCTACTATTGGTAAGAACAACCCACTTTTTTGCGAGAAGTGGTGTAATATTTTAAATAAGTGTTCTTTGGACCTTATTTTGCTGGTGGTGCAAGAAGTAAGGAGGCTGTTAGCTCTGAGTAAATTGAACTTGATAAATATAAAGAAGAGAATATACCCACAGTAATTGAAAAGGGTGAAATTGACTGGGAGAATAAAATCAAAATCCAGCTGGACCAGTATCAAAAAGAACTGGTGGATTTTAAGAATATGAAATATGAGGCAGTGCGGGAAGATTACCGCAAGAGAAGAGTTTATAAATGGCTGTTGAAACCAGAGGAAAGACAGAGATGGAGAGAGTATCGCCCAAGGCGCTATAGGGCTAGGAGACCCCAGAACTTGACGACTGTAGACTCATCAGGATCGGGCACAGATTCAGATAACACACATGGTGGACAGAACTTTAACCCTATACATGAAGAAAGAGGGGTGTTTACCCGGTCAAAAAACGGGGGAGGCGCCCACACCCTAGAAGAAGCAAGTATAAGGGTAAGGGGCAGGCCACCGCGCCAGAGGAGAAGGTGAAGGAGGATAACTAGGTCATCAATATCAGCAGCAGGATATTGATAGCAGAGGAGAATAAACTGCTGCAGAAAGGGTTCTCATATGTACCTACAGGCCTTACTGATAAATTTGATCTACATATAGATATACTACGCTTTCAAAGATTACTTAAACTCCATGAGTTATTTGGATTTAACAGTGGGGACTACAGCCAATTCAAAAAGAAGAGCACATTTGATCCCAATAGTCACAACAGTACCATTATGACCTTCACGAGAAAACTAGAAAAAGAACTTATGGATTCAGCACATAATCAGAAACAATATGTTAGATTTAACCTCACAAGACGAGAGAGGGAGGCACTGAAGAGTCTTGCTAAAGATGAATCCATAGCCATAAGAAGAGCTGATAAGGGAGGTGCAGTTGTGATAATGGATTATGTATTCTATCAGAAGGAGATACTCCAGCAACTGGGCAAGACTGACACCTACCGGATATTGCCTGGTAACCCAACTCTACAATTTAAGAATCGGATTGATGGTCTATTGACTGAGGCATTGGATATGGGATGGATAGACAGGCAGACACTGGATTACTTGATAATGGACCACCCGAAAGTGCCAGTCTTCTATACACTACCTAAAGTCCATAAACACCTTACAGAACCACCAGGATGACCGATAGTGGCGGCTACTGATTACCTTCTACAACCCCTGGCAGAGTATGTAGACAGCATCCTGCAACCTATGGTGCAACATATGGAAAGTTATCTAAGAGATTCAGGAGATGTCATTACATTACTTAGAGATATGGGATCAGTGGAGGATCGAGACTTGCTCGTAACCCTGGATGTTACGAGCTTTTTCACAGTTATTCCACATGAAGAAGGAATTGAAGCTATTTCGAGATCTACATCTACGTAGATACCATACGTGGAACCACCAATAGAATTCATCATCAACCTCCTGGAATGTTGCCTTAAGATGAATTTCTTCCGTTCTGAGAGAACATACTATTTGCAGCTCACAGACACAGCGAAATGTGACACAGTCGAATGTGGCCCCATCATATGCAAATCTATTTATGAATGAATTTGAAAACAACAATGAGCATATCTTTAAGGATCAGAACGTAGTGGTATATAGAAGATATATCGATGACCTCCTCATGGTATGGAGAGTAGTGATGTCTCGAATTGTTCGCCGGCGAATAGTTCCCGGCTAACATAGCTTGTTCGCAGCGGCAGGCGAACATATGCGATGTTCGATCCGCCCTCTATTCGTCATCATTGAGTAAACTTTGACCCTGTATCTCACATTCTGCAGACACATTATAGCCAATCAGCAGCAGACACTCCCTCCCAGACCCTCCCAGCTCCTGGGCAGCAGCCATTTTAGATTCATTCTGATCCTGCATTTTAGTGAGAGGAGGGACAGTGTAGCTGCTGCTGATTTTTTAGGGAAATTTATAGCTAGGCTAGTGTATTCAGTGTCCACTACAGTCCTGAAGGACTCATCTAATCTCTGCTGTTTGGACAGCACCCCAAAAATCCCTTTTTAGGGCTAGAACATCAGTCTTTTTTTTTTTTCGCCTGTGTAATTTTGACTGTGAAACATCAGTCTGCTAGTGTAATCTAATTGCATTTGCCTGCCTGCAGTGCCACCACTCATATCTGTTGTAATAGTAGTGTAAATTAAAAAAAAAAAAAAACTTTTTTGACTGTGAAACATCAGTCTGCTAGTGTAATCTAATAGCAGTTGCCTGCCTGCCAGCGTGTGTGCCAGGCCCACTTGCCAACTAGTGCCACCACTCATATCTGTTGTAACAGTAGTGTAAATATTTAAAAAAAAACTTTTTTGACTGTGAAGCATCAGTCTGCTAGTGTAATCTAATTGCAGTTGCCTGCCTGCCAGTGTGTGTGCCAGGCCCACTTGCCAACTAGTGCCACCACTCATATCTGTTGTAACAGTAGTGTAAATATTTTAAAAAAACTTTTTTGACTGTGAAACATCAGTCTGCTAGTGTAATATAATTGCAGTTGCCTGCCTGCCAGCGTGTGTGCCAGGCCCACTTGCCAACTAATGCCACCACTCATATCTGTTGTAACAGTAGTGTAAATATTTAAAAAAAAAACTTTTTTGACTGTGAAACATCAGTCTGCTAGTGTAATCTAATTGAAGTTGCCTGCCAGCGTGTGTGCCAGGCCCACTTGCCAACTAGTGCCACCACTCATATTTGTTGTAACAGTAGTGTAAATATTAAAAAAAAAACTTTTTTGACTGTGAAACATCAGTCTGCTAGTGTAATCTAATTGCAGTTGCCTGTCTGCCAGTGTGTGTGCCAGGCCCACTTGCCAACTTCCAAACAATTTAGGAATGTTAGGTGATTTATTCCCTTTATGGCTTAAAACCAGCCTCTGCATCAACTATGTAATTTTCCATGGGAGTTTTGCCATGGATCCCCCTCCGGCATGCCACAGTCCAGGTGTTAGTCCCCTTGAAACAACTTTTCCATCACTATTGTGGCTAGAAAGAGTCCCTGTTGGTTTTAAAGTTTGCCTGCCTATTGAAGTCAATGGCGGTTCGCCCGGTTCACGAACAGTTGCGGAAGTTCGAGTCCGCCGTTCGCGAACCGAAATTTTTAGGTTCACGACATCACTAATGGAGAGGGGACCCTAAGGCACTTCAGGAGTGGTTTGAAGTTTTAAATCAAACTCACCAATCATTAAAATTTAAGATGAATTGGAGCGAGGATGCTATTTAATTATTGGATTTGAAGATCTACAAAGAGAATAATACTCTACAAACTACTTTGTTTAAAAAACCCACTGACAGAAACTCGCTACTTGAAGCCTCAAGCTGCCATCCACCGGCACTAAAGAAAGCACTCCCAAAGTTGCAATTTATGTGGGTAAAAAGAAACAATACACAAGAGGATAACGCTAAAACACAACTGAGAGAGATGCAACAAAGTTTCATTGAATGTGGCTACAAAAAGAAAGCTCTAAATGAGCAGATTGAATTGATTGAGTGGTAGTATAAGGTAATTTTTACCCTTGGCATTCTATCACTTTAAGTGAGCTTTTTATGCCTGTGTATATCTATGTTCATATTAGGCACGAGACAATATTGATGTATATATCTTTATTTTGCAGGATGTCAAGAGATAATTAGGCTTTCATCTGAGCAGTTAGACTCCGTTGTAATATAGGTGTAACATGTCATGACGCTTTCCATTTAACTGTCTAAATGGCGTGGAGTATTTCGGTTAAGCTGGTTAAGCCTGTTACGTCCAGATAAGACATTGTTATTCAATATATAATATGAAGTGATTCAATGAAGGATCTAGTAGGTCACATAATTGACAGTGCTAGTTCTGTGCCAGATGAAGTTGTCAGTAATATTGTTTTTTCACACGGTTGTCACATATGTTTATTAGTGGTTGCTAGGATACGGGCGCAGCGTAATGATGTGGGTGCCGTGCTGAGCAACACCTGCACAGGGTGATTGGGGTAAAAGGGTATTTAAGGAGCTGTTATGTTGTTGGGTCTGGTTGCATGTTTGAAAACGGGGGTAACACCCTTAAACGTTACACTATGTTAAAGGAATAAAGGATTCCCTTTGTCAAATCTGGTGAGTGCCTTCCTCTTTTTGGATTTATGGAAATTGTTTCTGATGTGCACCCCGGTACTATTAGGATTCTGTGAGTGCTAGGCCATACTACAGTATATAAATATATATATATATATATATATATATATATATATATATATATATATATAATTCTTTACTCTTATTCTTGGGAACTGCAAAGGTGAGAATGATGTTAGTGCGGAGTTAGATGAGGGCAAGTATTAGGCAAGTAGAATTAATTAAATCCCATATACATACCTGCCCAGCGATAGACTCCAAAAGCTTTTCAGTGTGCAGCAGGGTGTTGTCAGTCCGTGCTAAGGTGTAGCTATACTATCTATCATTTGACTTCCCATAAATACTTGTGTACCGCTGTGTATATATATATATATATATATATATATATATATATATATATATATATATATATATATATATATATACTGTATATATATATATATATATAAATATATATATATATATATATATGTTTTGGATTCTTAGGCGCCCCTGAAACAAGGACCGGTCCTCTGTATTAGTATATATTTTAATATATATCTGTTTTTAGTTGTGGGTGTTTCTTATCACTGTATATCTTTACTGCAGTAGCTATTTGAGGGCATATGCATCCTGTTATGGTATCTTGCATACTGCTCCTAACGCTACCTCTTCACTGGAATCTGTTTTTGATTACTAAATAAATATTTATATTTATATTTTTTGTGAAAATCTAAAAGAGTGCTGATTTCCCTGGCTTTTGACATTGGGGCTTGTTATATTCCCTTTGTGGCATCTATCTCTTTGCTGTAAATTATTAGATATCTTTTTTCAGGATTTGCCAATTTATCACCTTAATAATAGTATAAATAATTCTTCTTTTTGTGAAAATAATTTTTTTCAGTGGCTGACTCTCCACAAAAAACATATATATATATAATTCTTTATTTATATAACGATAAAAGTACAATGATACCAATTTTTTAAGACACAGGACAAAATGTATCAAACAAATAGAAGGAGAATTAAGGGAACTTACAATCTAGAAGGGTAGGAGGATGAGAAACAGGAGGTGAGGACTGCAAAGGTGAGAATGATTTTAGTGCGGAGTCAGATGAAGGCAACTATTAGGCAAGTGGAATGAATCTGTTACTGAGTTGGGTGATAGGATTCCCTGAACAAGGGGAAAGTCAGACAGTGTGAGGAAGTGCATTCTAGAGATTTGGTGCCACACAAGAGAAATTCTGCAGTCTAGCATAGGAGGTAGTGATGGTGGATCTTAGAGAGCAGGCTGGACTATATTTGTTGATTAGTGAGGATAGGTAGGGGGGCAGCATTGGTGGGGGCTTTGTAGGTCAAGATGAGAATTTTTTATTTAATTCTGCTGTGAATGGGGAGCCAGCGAAGGGACTCGCAGAGAGGTGCAGCAGATACAGTGAGTCGGTAGGTGGATTAGCCTAGCAGAGGCATTTAGGATGGATTGAAGGGGGAGAAGGTTATTGCAGTAGTCAAGTTGGGAAATTACCAGGGTTTGGATTAGATGCTTAGTAGTGTCAGCGCTCAGAAATAGATGAATCTTGGAGCTATATTGCTTAGGAGATTACGGCAGGTTTCTAACTTTTCTATCAGTGTTGGTGGCACCATCATCTCCCAATCACCACAAGTCCACTGCTTCAAAGTTACACTTGACTCTAATCTGTCCTTCATACCCCACATCCAATTGCTCTCTTCATCCTGCTGCAATCTCCTAAGCAATATATCTCCAAAATGAATCTATTTCTGAGCGCTGACACTACTAAGCATCTAATTCACACCCTGGTAATTTCCCAACTTGACTACTGCAATAACCTTCTACCCCATCAATTCAAATTACAATAGAATCACTGGAGCATCTTCAGTGCAGGCTCACATATGCAATACTGCAACTGATAGTTAAGAAGCAGCAGTCATCAGAGAGCTGCTTCCTAACCTATTTGCCCTAGGTTCTGCTTGTGCAATGTTAAATGTGTGCAGCATATTAATGCCTGCTCACTGAGATACAGCACGGACAGGTTCACAAGAATCATTTCTGTTCAAAGTTTGATAAATGTTGTCCAGTTAGTGGGAGCATGACTAGAGAAGTGATGCATAGGTAAGGGCATTGAGAGAAAAACTAGGGGCAGGGTGTCAGGAGTGTGAAAGAGAGATGTAAAATAGAGAAAACAGGCTAGCACATAAAAGGGGGGAATCACATAAATTGCCTCCAAAGAAAAATAAATAAATATGAGGATTCTGAAAGTATTCAGTGGCAATGTAAGGATTTTACTACTTCTTATAAGCTACCTGACATACATAAGAAAAACAGATGCATATGTACATACATATATACTGTACATACAGAAATACAAATCCACATCCACACACTTATATATACATATATACCAGTAATAAATGTTTAAATGAGCCATCCCGGCCCCTAATGCACAAGTGACTAAACAGGTGATACATAGAAGGACTGTGATAGCAATGCATACTAATGTGGCGCTCGCACAGCCCAAAAACGAAGTTTTACAACACCCTTATAAAAGAATTATATCATATTCATGTTAGAATAAAGCAAACACAGAAATAAAGACTTACATAGTGAAATAGGCACAGGCATATAACACGATCACTGCAGACCCATCGTCCTGGCACCAGTAAACAACGCTGTGACAAGGAACGGAACCAGCTGGTCACATGGGAGACAATGAGCCAATCACCAGTATTGTATACCCTTGTCATGGTGATTGGTCGCAACAGGCCAAGCAGGACATCCATACCGTGACTAGTATACCTGGGGCTAGGCAAATCACTGGGTTGTAACGGGGACACCACACTAAAGTCGCAATCCAGGAGATCCCCAAAGCACCACCACACACCACATACGAACAGCATCATGGAAACCCGGAAGTCACGGTTGTTTTTAGGTATAGTCGTACCATTCTCCTTACTCAATTTGTGTGTTCTCACCTTTATTAGTATGTATGTTGGCGAGTGTTTTCTAGTGTAAGTGTGATCTACGCTATGTATGTCCATCTTCTGTGATTTGACTTTCTGCGAGGGGTCCCCATAGCAACTGTACACATCTCCAGTGATTGGTTGTTACTATCACGTGACTCACCCGTGACTTCCGGGTTTCCGTGATGCTGTTCGTATATGGTGTGTGGTAGTGCTTTGGGGATCTCCTGGATTGCGGCTTGAGTGCGGTGGCCCCGTTACATCCCAGTGATTTGCCTAGTCCCGGGTATACTAGTCACGGTATGGACGTCCTGCTTGGCCTGTTGCGACCAATCACCATGACAACGGTATACAATACTGGTGATTGGCTCATTGTCTCCCATGTGACCAGCTGGTTCCGTTCCTTGTCACGGCATTGTTTACTGGTGCCAGGATGATGGGTCTGCAGTGATCGTGTTATATGCCTGTGCCTATCTCACTATGTAAGTCTTTATTTCTGTGTTTGCTTTATTCTAACATGAATATGATAAAATTCTTTTATAAGGGTGTTGTATAACTTTGTTTTTGGGCTGTGTGAGCTCCACATTAGTATGCATTGCTATCACAGTCCTTCTATGTATCACCTGTTTAGTCACTTGTGCATTAGGGGCTGGGATGCTCATTTAAACATTTATTACTGGTAATAGCACTATGATGTTTACATTGTGACTCATAGGTCACCATAGCAACTTGTTTGGCATTTTTTTTGCTCTAATTAGGGGGAGGGGTTTTGTTTGTTTAAAGTGTATATATTCACTGTTTTTTTTATTCACTTGCTGTCTGAGGAAGGGGATACATTATCCTCGAAACGTCACATATTTGATAAATAAAATTTAACACTAAAAAGTCCAGTGAGTGCAAGTTCTTTCATTTCTTCATATAGTGTTTCACTAGCACCCTGGCAGTTGCATTAAAGTGAGGGCGCACATCTTTGCTATGAATATTACCACTGTTGTTGCACCCACAAGGAAAGAGACCTCTCCTTAATTAGACTCTATCTCACTCACTCTTATCACTAGCACCACGCCTGGACTGTGGTAGCTTGCAATGGATACTGATGTGGAGAATATACAGACCCTCACCTTCACGGAGGATGATGCAGCCAGAATTTTGTTTAATCCTGTGGAGGAGACTACTGGAGGCAATACGGCACAAGCCATATATTTGGCATTGTTGAAATTAAAAAAGAAAGAGGCAGACCTGAGACTCCATTGGGTCTATCTGTCAGAATATTATAGAAGGCTTATGATTCCAAGGGGCTTCAGAATACGCAATCAACCTACTATCGGGCGTAATAACCCAGAGATTTGTAAGCGCTGGTGCGCAATACTCAACAAGTGTTCCTTAGATCTCATTCTTTTGGTCACCGAGGAAGTGAGGAACCAACTCGATAGAGTTAAAGTGGAGATCCAGGAATGGGAAAGGGATAAGATGTCCACAATGGTTGAAGATTCCTCTGAACAATGGCTTGACAAGTTAGCCTCTCTGATTAAGGAATATAAAGATACCCTGGTGCAATTTAAAAACAGAAAATTGCAAACAGTAAGTGAGGACCACAAAGAAAAAATGGTACACAGATGGCTTAGCGGTGGTGATAATAGAAGACCATTCCCCCAGTGACGCAGGAGACAAAGATTCCATACCAAAGAGTCTTGCCAAACAGTCGATAGTAGCTCCGGATCTGATACAGAGACATCACATGGCCCAAGTGGAGCTACTGGTGGCCAACCCTCTGGACATCAGGTTTTTCAGGGGGTCACCACCAGAGCCAGCCAGCGAAGACGAGGAGGAGGCCCCATATACACAGGGGAGGCTGGAGAGAGAAAGCCGCCACTACCATCCAGGTAACAACTACTGCCAGTCCCGTCGAGGATCTGGTAGTAAATATCAGCGATCAAGTTTTATCTGTAGCAGAGAGAAGAGTGCTGAATAGAGGCTTAAGCTTCGTTCCATCCAGTAAGGGTGACGAATTTAACAACTTCATTGATTGCCAAAAATTTCAAAGGTCGCTGAGACTAAAAGAATTTTCAAGGATCACTCTGCAGATGAAGACAAACAAAAGTTTAAGATAAAGAGCTTGTTTGATCCTCCAAGCAACAATGCCAGTATTAAAACATTTATGAGATTGATTGCTCAGGATCTGAGAGGTTATGAGTCTAACCCTTATCATACCAACTTGTCCATACAAGAAAAGAGGCAATCTCAACACTTTCCAGAGACCCGGACATTGTAATACGCACCGCAGATAAGGGCGGTGCGGTGGTCGTATTAAACTATAAATATTATAGCGAGGAGATCAATCAGCAACTCAGCGACACTGAAACCTACCAAGCACTGAACAGGGATCCTACGAAGAGTTTTCAACTGTCAATTGACCAGACTGTTCAGGAGGGAATTAATGAATGTTGGATTGATGACGAAACAGCCAAGTTTCTGAAGATTGAATATCCAGTTTGCCCGATCCTGTACACACTTCCCAAAATTCATAAAAACTTGGAAAGGCCTCCTGGTAGACCAATCGTCTCTGATCGCAGTTCCATCACCTCTAGGCTAGCAATATTTGTCGACCACTTCTTACAACCACTTGTGAAGAACATGAAGTCCTATCTAAGGGATTCTACAGAGCTCATTGAGGAACTAAAAACCATCACGATTGAAGAGCCATACATCCTGGCTACTGCTGACATCAACAGTTTGTACACTATTATCCCACATGAAGCAGGGAAACAGCATGTGTCTGAAGCCCTAGACAAATATCCCTATGTGGGTCCACCCAGAGACTTCCTTATAAAACTCCTGGATTTGAGTCTATGGTTGAACTATTTCAGGTTTGAGGGTAGGTACTACCAACAGATCTCTGGTACAAGCATGGGATCGAATGTGGCCCCCTCACTAGCCAAAATCTACGTGGAGGATTATGAACTATCCGTGATGGGGATATACCAGAAACCTGAGGTATTATTCTACAGATAATACATAGACGATTTGTTGATCATTTGGAGAGGTAAAGGAGCTGAATTGGAAACATGGTTTGCGGATCTAAAGTCCCTTGTGAATCCAGTAAAATTCAAGCTAAAGCACGACCCTTCCAGTATCAAGTTTCTGGACCTCAATATCTTCAAAATGGAGAATGGCCAATTAGGAATATCATTATTTAGAAAGCCTACTGACAGAAATTCGATTCTGCATGTTACCAGTAACCATCCAACAGCACTACTAAAGGCAATTCCAAAAGCCCAACTAAGCCGCGCTATCAGGAACAATAGCTATATGACCAGAAGGGACCAACAGCTGAGTGAAATGCAACAATGTTTCATACAAAGAGGATACAATCCCCATCTGATTCATCAGAGCAGGTATACAGCAGAGAATAAGACTGTGGTGGCGAATACACCTATGAGCAAGGATGAGCAAAGAATGACCTTCACGACTATTTACAGTCCTTCAACAAGATCACTGGGAAAGTAATTGAGAAAACATTGGCACATTGTACAAGGTGACCCTTCACTCCCATTCAATCTTTGGCAACACCCTAGAGTGGGGTTTAAATGTGATAAAAGTCTGAAAGATCTTCTTATGCTGGCTGATCCCATCCACTGTTACACACCCTCGACATGGCTGTCACAAAGAAAGAAACCGGGGTGCTATAGGTGTTTGGGTTGCACTACCTGTAACTCTATGATTCCAGGGGTGACCTTTGGCCACCCTTACCGTAATCAGTGCTACAAGATTAGGCATGTTCTTACCTGCACTACCACACATGTGGTGTATCTATTGAACTGCAGCTGTGGTCGGTTTTATGTGGGTAAAACCACTGATGATGCTAGAACGCGCCTAGCCAACCACAGATCATCCATCAGGACATCTCTCAAAAAGGGATCCAGCGATCAGCCCGTTGCCAGGCACTTTGTGGAAAAGGGACACGACCTGAGATTTACACTAATCGACCATGTACCCCCCCCCCCCTTAGACGAGGAGGTGATAGGGAAAAACTTCTCCTACAGATTGAGGCTAAGTGGATTTTTCGGCTGAACA
The DNA here is from genome assembly GCF_027579735.1 of Bombina bombina. Taxonomy (NCBI): domain Eukaryota; kingdom Metazoa; phylum Chordata; class Amphibia; order Anura; family Bombinatoridae; genus Bombina; species Bombina bombina. The sequence continues at coordinate 959,782,242 of NC_069500.1, forward strand.
CTTTGCAACCTCATGGACTGAACACTATGTTTGACTGGCACTATTTTTTGTAGGCATTGCCTACTTTTTGACAGTCATTGCCAGTCCTGTGCCAATACTATGGATACTGTTGGGTCTAACCATGAGAGTCTGTGATTCATTCTATATCTGTTTGAGGTTGCTTGAAGTCACCTATGTGTACACTATTCTCTGCTGGTGGCTGGTTTTATTTGCTATCCCTTTGTGCATATGTACCTATGGACGATCCCTACCACTATCCTCTTAACCTGTCCACTCTGTGTGGAAATTAGTTTTTAATGGGTGGCGTATGTGTCTGTGGTTCAGTGTTGACACTTATGAGCCAGTAAGGGTATTAATGTGTATGACTGCGTTGGGTCTTTTTCTTTGCATGTAGGCCCTTATGGCCACAATAATGTGCCTGCTGGGCACTATGTAACAAGCTAATACTATTCTTCCTGATCTTGGATGCGATCGATGGACATATGCATACCTTGTATATGATTGACAGTTATATGTTCACCCCCCCTGTTTTTAGGTATAGTCGTACCATTCTACTTACTCAATTTGTGTGTTCTCACCTTTATTAGTATGTATGTTGGCGAGTGTGTTCTAGTGTAAGTGTGATCGATGCTATGTATGTCCATCTTCTGTGATTTGACTTTCTGCGAGGGGTCCCCATAGCAACTGTACACATCTCCAGTGATTGGTTGTTACTATCACGTGACTCACCCGTGACTTCCGGGTTTCCGTGATGCTGTTCGTATGTGGTGTGTAGTTGTGCTTTGGGGATCTCCTGGATTGCGGCTTGAGTGCGGTGTCCCCGTTACAACCCAGTGATTTGCCTAGTCCCGGGTATACTAATCACGGTATGGACGTCCTGCTTGGCCTGTTGCGACCAATCACCATGACAACGGTATACAATACTGGTGATTGGCTCATTGTCTCCCATGTGACCAGCTGGTTACGTTCCTTGTCATGGCATTGTTTACTGGTGCCAGGATGATGGGTCTGCAGTGATCGTGTTATATGCCTGTGCCTATTTCACTATGTAAGTCTTTATTTCTGTGTTTGCTTTATTCTAACATGAATATCATATAATTAGTTTATAAGGGTGTTGTATAACTTCGTTTTTGGGCTGTGTGAGCTCCACATTAGTATGCATTGCTATCACAGTCCTTCTATGTATCACCAGTTTAGTCACTTGTGCATTAGGGGCCGGGATGGCTCATTTAAACATTTATTACTGGTAATAGCACTATGATGTTTACATTGTGACTCATAGGTCACCATAGCAACTTGTTTGGCGTTTTTTTGCTCTAATTATGGGGAGGGGTTTTGTTTGTTTAAAGTGTATATATTCACTGTTTTATTTATTCACTTGCTGTCTGAGGAAGGGGATACATTATCCTCGAAACGTCACATATTTGATAAGTAAAATTTAACACTAAAAAGTCTAGTGAGTGCAAGTTCTTTCATTTCTTTATATTAGCACATTCGTGATTTCTGCACCACTACATACCCTAAGATACCCATTTTGTATTCAATCCCCAAAATCCATAAAACATTAGACCACCCACCGAGCCGTCCTATTGTGTCAGCTAGGGAGTCACTTACCCAGCCTGTAGCACAATATGTGGATGTACTTTTACAGCCAGTGGTGAAGGAAACACGGTCTTATGTTATGGATACGAATGATTTCATTCGTAAAATACGGACTGTTGACATCCAGCCAGACGACTTGCTCGTCACTCTGGATGTCAACAGTCTGTATACCATTATACCTCATCTTGATGGACTCAAAGCCATACAAGAACATCTCACGGGTAACCCCCTCTATGAGGGTCCCCCAGTAGAATTCTTCATGTCCCTTATTGAATTCTGTCTGTTTAAAAACTATTTTCGGTTTGAAAATAGATTTTACTTGCAAACTGCTGGCACAGCCATGGGTTCCTCCATGGCCCCCTCGTACGCCAACATCTACATGTCACAATTTGAAAACATGTATCTGTGGAACACGCTGAATGTATCCATCATTTGTTATTACAGATACATAGATGACATTTTCTTGGTGTGGCGAGGGGGCCTGGAGGAACTCCACAAATGGTTTGATGTGTTTAACAACACTACCAATAACGTCAAGTTTAAGATGACAGTGGATGCCCAATCCATTCACTTCTTGGACTTGACAGTTTTCAAGGACTCTAACAATTTAGGAACCACATTATATCATAAACCCACTGACCGCAACTCTATACTAAGGGCAGATAGTTGCCATCCCCCAGCCCTACTAAAAGGCATAGTAAAATCACAATGCATAAGAACAATGCGCAACAATTCTAATGCTGAAACTGGGGTCTCCCAATTGAAAGGAGTGGGCGAGAGGTTCCAGAACAGGGGCTACAAGATCCCGGTAATACAGGACGCTATGGAATCCGTTTCAACGCTAACACAGACGGAATTGATTATACCCAAACCCAAAAGGGACACTAGTGACAAGCTCATTATGTCCACCACTTTCACTCCAGCGACAAAGAATATTGGCCAGATTCTCCGATAGCACTGGCCAATTATGTCTTCAGACCCAAAACTCACATTTACTCATAATTTACGACCTATGGTTGGGTTCAAGAGGGGAACTAATCTCAAGGATCTTTTGGTGAAAACGGATCCCAAGCAGTGTTACTCGACCGGGAACAAAAGGAATATAAAGGGTTCCTATCGCTGTTTGGGCTGCACAACTTGTAATGGCCTAGTGGGCACCAAAGTCTTCCATCACCCTCACACAAACCGAACATTTTTCTATCCGGCATTCCATAACGTGTACCACTACTCACGTTATATATCTATTGTTTTGTCCATGTTCCTGTTTCTACATAGGGAAGACTTCTGGCACACTTTGTGAGCGTATGGCCAACCATCGCCACGCCATAAGGACAGCACTTAAAAATGGTGATTCCGAGCAGCCAGTAGCACGACATTGCGCTAATAAGGGACACTCAGTGTCTTCCATTCGCTACATTCTAATCGACCACATACCCCCATTGGATCGGGGGGGGGGGGGGCGACCAGAACAAGCAACTCCTGAAACGAGAGGCCCAGTGGATGTTCAGACTGGGCACAATACAACCAGGTGTCTTGAACACCATGCCGGACTTTAAGAGCATTATGTGATCAACAACTGGGGTGCTACATACTTGGGGTATGTCAGGTGGACATTGTGGCTCCGTTTGGGCACACATTCCATTTTCCCCTAGTCGTAGAGGAAGGTGTTGTGCGCCTAACGGCATGGACGAGGGGGGACACTTGTCTCCATCTTCTCCGTGGAAGCCTGGTCCGCCTTGAGCCATTACCCATGGTCTTAACACGCACCACCAGTCCTAAAAACGGACATAAAAATTACCATAGCCACTTGGAGAAATCTCCGAGGTGGATAATACCCATATGAGCTACATGTCCTTATGATTATTACTATTATGCCTTCTTCCCGTTGATACCGGTTGTTTTGCAATCATGTTTGAGGCTAGAATTTCATTATAAGGTTTCCTTCCTTATATAATCTCTTTTCATAGTCATTCGCATCCATATTTGGGCTGATGTAAGCTATAACCCTTTAATGGCCAAATTTAATTCATATGAATATGGTGCCCCAGCGTTATAGCAGTCATAGTCATTCGCATCCATATTTGGGCTGATGTAAGCTATAACCCTTTAATGGCCAAATTTAATTCATATGAATATGGTGCCCCAGTGTTATAGCAGTCTAATAGCACAGCCCTACAATATTATATATACTCCTTTCACCACATATTGCTCCCACTCGATATATCTATTTGTTTGCATATTCATTGTAGCAACACACTTGCCAAATGTCATTTCGTTTAAGCACACTATATGTCATATTGGCGATACATTGTAACTTACTGTACCCATATTTGCAGCATTATATTTGCTTCTCACTTACAAATTGCCATTCCAATCACATGTACTGACATAAGGTCCAATTATTATTTCAATGATTATTTTTACATTTACGGCATGACCGTATTCAGCTTGAATGTACGCTGTTTCTGACAGTAAGAAAATTGTTGTCCCATTCAGCTGGTATATTGTTGTAAATTTCACACAGGTAATGACACTTGTTACAGAAGCATTAGTTATTTTGTTGTGAAGAGCTTATTTCCCAGCAGCAATGCCTGAACCAGCAAGCCAGCGCCTAAGAAGGGCTCCAAGAAAACCGTAACAAGTATCATTTCATAAAGAGTTAACTCTTTTTTTTCCAGCTTTTAGAAACTATTGTCTAATCACCTCTGGAGCCAGACTGCTAATTGATAAGATGAACTTGTAAACTTGTTATCTTAAGTACTGTAATCCTATTGTGGCCTGTCAAAGGACAGTGCTCTCTATCTAAATGTGTGATGGGGGATTTTGTGCTTCCCCCCCTCTCCCCCTGGGACTGCCTGTGTGCATGTAACCTTAATAAAAAGCAGGCTGGGCATCCCAGTCCTGAGTCCTTGTTTGACCCTCAATCGCAGCGTTGACTCGTTTTTGTGGGCAGAAGGGTATCCAAGCTGTACTGCAGCTAAGGGAGATTATTCTATATTTGCGAGACTCATATAGAATACTATGGAAAGCAGTTTCTCCCCTCTTTAGCAATAGGGATCCAGGCTACTAAGCGGTCCATCTCTCAGCGAGACTAAGGGTAACCGTAACAACACTTTTGGGTAATCTGGATTGTATATGATTACCATGGTTACTGTCTCCGTGCCGACCGGATGTAGTAACATTTGCCAATAGGTATTAATCACAATTTCCAGGCACTTATGATAATGCTGCACATGTTTTACGAAGTCTTCTACACTAGTTTGTCACTTAAATACGTTTAAACTTGCAGATTGCACAATTTCATTATTATATTTACGTTTGTTTATGGAATCCGTAAACCGGAAGTGAGATAATGTAACTTCCGGTTTCGGATAGCACTGTGGAACGCAAGATGCGTTCCAAGCTCGAAAAATTGGCGCACTTTTTTGGAGAGACACTAAGGTTGATGTGATTTAATTTGTATGTAACACTATAAATGAGTTGAAATTTGTTTGTTTTGTATGCTGATGAAGGGGTTGTGAACCCCGAAAACGTTCCATTAAATTGTTTTTTGTGAAAAAGTCCTGAGAGTGCATTCTATTGTTTTCTATTTGATGGTATATCATTGCACCCAGGCGAGTTGGCTATTGGTGGGCTGAACTGGAAATTGTCTACTACTATATATATATATATATATATATATATATATATATATATATATATATATATATATATATATACATACACACACATATCTTTTAACCTTTCCCAGTCCAACACGTTCATATATCATATCCCTTTAAAACACGCTTTAAACATTTGTTTGAATGAAAAACATATATATATATGTGTGTGTGAAATTGTATTTAAATCTATTTTACACGTATTTGGTTACATTTTTATTGTAACCCTAACACTTTACTTCAGGTCTCCATTCACACTAACTTTTTTAGAGATGTTATGTGTTGTGCTCGAGCGCAACACATAACTCCCACTTGTAATATAAGTGATGTTTAGTGCAGACACACTATCCATTGAAAGTATAGGGCGTGCTGGAAATTTTTTTTTGTGATAACATTTTCTGGTAATTATATTTTTCCATGGACTTGTAATAACAGACTGTGCACTATTTTTAGCGAGGTCCACGATATTCATAGCATACCCTGTACTATAAATAGTGCTCCACTTTTTTTTATCAGGGCCATAATGAGAATATAATATTAATAAAGGGATTGATAAAACATTCCAAAGCCCTACTGTACTTTCAAAAAGGCAGGCTTATGTCAGCAAATTAACGGCTAGATTTAGAGTTTTGTCGGTAACAACCCGCGTAGCTAACGCTGTTTTTTTTTCCCCCGCACCTTTTAAATACCGCTGGTATTTAGAGTTCACAGAATGGCTGCGTTAGGCTCCAAAAAAAGAGCGTACAGCATAATTTACTGCCACTGCAACTCTCAATACTAGCGGTGCTTACGGACGTGGCCAGCTTAAAAAACGTGCTCGTGCACGATTCCCCCATAGGAAACAATGGGGCAGTTTGAGCTGAAAAAAAAACTAACACCTGCAAAAAAGCAGCGTTCAGCTCCTAACGCAGCCCCATTGTTTCCTATGGGGAAACACTTCCTAAGTCTGCACCTAACACTCTAACATGAACCCCGAGTCTAAACACCCCTAACCTTACACTTATTAACCCCTAATCTGCCGCCCCCGCTATCGCTGACACCTGCATATTTTTTTAACCCCTAATCTGTCGCTCCGTACTCCGCCGCAACCTACATTATACCTATGTACCCCTAATCTGCTGCCCCTAACACCGCCGACCCCTATATTATATTTATTAACCCCTAATCTGCCCCCCCCAACGTCGCCGCCAGCTACCTACAATAATTAACCCCTAATCTGCCGACCGGACCTCACCGCTACTATAGTAAATGTATTAACCCCTAATCCGCCTCCCTCCCGCCTCAAAAACCCTATAATAAATAGTATTAACCCCTAATCTGCCCTCCCTAACATCGCCGACACCTAACTTCAATTATTAACCCCTAATCTGCCGACCGGACCTCGCCGCTACTCTAATAAATGTATTAACCCCTAAAGCTAACTCTAACCCTAACCCTAACACCCCCCTAAGTTAAATATAATTTAAATCTAACAAAATAAATTAACTCATTAAATAAATGATTCCTATTTAAAGCTAAATACTTACCTGTAAAATAAACCCTAATATAGCTACAATATAAATAATAATTATATTGGAGCTATTTTAGGATTAATATTTATTTTACAGGCAACTTTGTATTTATTTTAACCAGGTACAATAGCTATTAAATAGTTCATAACTATTTAATAGCTATCTAGTTAAAATAATTACAAAATTACCTGTAAAATAAATCCTAACCTAAGTTACAATTAAACCTAACACTACACTATCAATAAATAAATTAAATACAAATCCCTACAAATAAATACAATTAAATAAACTAACTAAAGTACAAAAAATAAAAAAAGAACTAAGTTACAAAGAATAAAAAAATAATTTACAAACATTATAAAAATATTACAACAATTTTAAGCTAATTACACCTACTCTAAGCCCTCCTATTCTAAAATTAAAATTGAAAAGCTTTTTTACCTTACCAGCCCTTAAAAGGGCCTTTTGCGGGGCATGCCTCAAAGAATTCTGCTCTTTTGCCTGTAAAAAAAAACATACATTACCCCCCCAACATTACAAGCCACCACCCACATACCCCTAATCTAACCCAAACCCCCCTTAAATAAACCTAAACCTAAGCCCCTGAAGTTCTCCCTACCTTGTCTTCACCACGCCGGGTATCACCGATCCGTCTAGGCTCCGAAGTCTTCATCCAAGCCCAAGCGGGGCTGAAGATGTCCATGATCGGGCTGAAGTCTTGGCCCAAGCGGGGGCTGAAGAGGTCCATGATCCGGCTGAAGTCTTGATCCAAGCGGGAGCTGAATAGGTCCATGATCCAGCTGAAGTGTTCTATCAAGCGGCATCTTCAATCTTCTTTCTTCCGGATCCATCTTCATCCCGCCGACGCGGAACATCCATCCTGGCCGACGACTTCCCGACGAATGACGGTTCCTTTAAGGGACGTCATCCAAGATGGCGTCCCTCGAATTCCGATTGGCTGATAGGATTCTATCAGCCAATCGGAATTAAGGTAGGAAAATTCTGATTGGCTGATGGAATCAGCCAATCAGATTGAGCTTGCATTCTATTGGCTGTTCCGATCAGCCAATAGAATACGAGCTCAATCTGATTGGCTGATTGGATCAGCCAATCGGATTGAACGTTAATCTGATTGGCTGATTCCATCAGCCAATCAGAATTTTCCTACCTTAATTCCGATTGGCTGATAGAATCCTATCAGCCAATCGGAATTCGAGGGACGCCATCTTGGATGACATCATTTAAAGGAACCGTCATTCAGCGAGTAGGCGTCGGTAGAAGAGGATGGATCCACGTCGGCTGGAAGAAGATGGCTCCGGAAGAAAGAAGATTGAAGATGCCGCTTGATAGAAGACTTCAGCCCGATGATGGACTTCTTCAGCCGGATGATGGATGTCTTCAGCCCCCGCTTGGGCTTGGATGAAGATTTCGGAGCCTCCTCTGGACCAATCGGTGATACCCGGCGTGGTGAAGATAAGGTAGGATGATCTTTAGGGGCTTAGTGTTAGGTTTATTTAAGGGGGGTTTGGGTTAGATTAGGGGTATGTGGGTGGTGGGTTGTAATGTTGGGGGGGTATTGTATGGGTTTTTTTTCAGGCAAAAGAGCTGTTTTCTTTGGGGCATGCCCCGCAAAAGGCCCTTTTAAGGGCTGGTAAGGTAAAAGAGCTTTTCTATTTGTATTTTAGAATAGGGTAGGGCATTTTTTTATTTTGGGGGGCTTTGTTATTTTATTAGGGGGCTTAGAGTAGGTGTAATTAGCTTAAAATTTTTGTAATATTTTTCCAATGTTTGTAAATTATTTTATTATTTCTTTGTAACTTAGTTATGTAATTAATTTATTGATAGTGTAGTGTTAGGTTTAATTGTAGATAATTGTAGGTATTTTATTTAATTAATTTATTGATAGTGTAGTGTTAGGTTTAATTGTAACTTAGGTTAGGATTTATTTTAAAGGTAATTTTGTAATTATTTTAACTAGGTAGCTATTAAATAGTTATTAACTATTTAATAGCTATTGTACCTGGTTAAAATAAATACAAAGTTGCCTGTAAAATAAATATTAATCCTAAAATAGCTACAATATAATTATAATTTATATTGTAGCTATATTAGGGTTTATTTTACAGGTAAGTATTTAGCTTTAATTAGGATTAATTTATTTAATAAGAGTTAATTTATTTTGTTGGATAAAAATTATATTTAACTTAGGGGGTGTTAGTGTTAGGGTTAGACTTAGCTTTAGGGGTTAATACATTTAATAGAGTAGCGGTGAGGTCTGGTCGGCAGATTAGGGGTTAATACTTGAAGTTAGGTGTCGGTGATGTTAGGGAGGGCAGATTAGGGGTTAATACTATTTATTATAGGGTTAGTGAGGCAGATTAGGGGTTAATAACTTTATTATAGTAGCGGTGAGGTCCGGTCGGCAGATTAGGGGTTAATAATTGTAGGTAGGTAGCAGCGACGTTGGGGGCGGCAGATTAGGGGTTAATAAATATAATATAGGGGTCGGCGGTGTTAGGGGCAGCAGATTAGGTGTACATAAGTATAACGTAGGTGGTGGCGGTGTGCGGTCAGCAGATTAGGGGTTAAAAAAATGTAATAGAGTGGCGGCGATGTGGGGGGGCCTCGGTTTAGGGGTACATAGGTAGATTATGGGTGTTAGTGTACTTTAGAGCACAGTAGTTAAGAGCTTTATGAACCGGCGTTAGCCCAGAAAGCTCTTAACTCCTGGCTTTTCTCTGCGGCTGGAGTTTTGTCGTTAGATTTCTAACGCTCACTTCAGCCAAGACTCTAAATACCGGCATTAGAAAGATCCCATTGAAAAGATAGGATACGCAAATGGCATAGGGGATCTGCGGTATGGAAAAGTCGCAGCTGGAAAGTGAGCGTTAGACCCTTACCTACACGACTCTAAATACCAGCGGTAGCCCAAAACCAGCGTTAGGCTCCTAACGCTGGTTTTGACGGCTAACGCCAAACTCTAAATCTAGCCGTAAGTATGATATATAGATGTAAACATTAAAATAAAAATGAGTTTCAATGATTGGAACATATGATGAGAAACTACCTATCAAAAATATTGATTGTTGGTAAACCCCAAAATGTGTACCATCAAGCTCCTGCTACGTCAGTTCACTGATTTGCTTTCTGTTTAACACTCTTCTTCACAGGTACTCAAATCTAGATGCTATTTTAAGCATAGAAACATAGAAACATAGATATTGACGGCAGATAAGAGCCATAGGCCCAGCAAGTCTGCCCGACCTTACCTAACAGTATAAACTTATCTAGTTCGTAGGATAGCCCTATGCTTGTCCCATGCATTTTTAAAGTCCCCCACAGTGTTTGTTGCTACTACCTCTTGAGGAAGTTTATTCCATAAATCAATCACTCTTTCTGTAAAGAAGTGCTTCCTCAAATTACTCCTGAATCTACTACCCTTTAGCTTGAGCTCATGACCCCTTGTTCTTGAATTTTCCATTTTATGTAAAATACCCACAGCCTCAGTTTTACTAAACCCTTTAATGTACTTGAAAGTTGCTATCATATCACCTCTTTCCCTTCTCTCCTCTAAGCTATACATATTTAGGTCATTGAGCCTATCCTGGTAAGTTTTATTTTTTAGACCATGTACCATTTTGGTAGCCCTCCTTTGCACAGATTCAAGTTTGTTAATATCCTTCTGAAGATATGGCCTCCAGAACTGCACACAATACTCAAGATGAGGCCTAACTAATGATCTATAAAGTGGCATAAGAACCTTACTATTTCTGCTGCAAATACCTCTACCAATACATTTAAGCATTCTGCTAGCCTTACTTGCTGCATTACTACATTGTTTACTAAGTTTTAAATCATCTGAAATAATAATTCCCAAGTTCCCTAAATGCATTATTTTACACTTTGCTGTGTTAAACTTTAGATCCCAGTCGTTTGTCCAATCCTCCAATTGTTGTATATCACTTCTCATTTTGTCTACCCCCCCTGGAACATCCACTCTGTTGCAAATTTTTGTATCATCTGCAAAGAGACATACTTTCCCCTGTAGCCCTTTGCTGATATTGCAGATAAATATGTTAAACAAAACAGGCCCCAGAACTGACCCCTGAGGAACACCACTAGTAACAGCCCCCTCTGCTGAATGAACTCCATTTACTAAGACACTTTGTTTTCTGTCCTTAAGCCAGCATTCCACCCAGTTCACAATTTTTGAATCTAGACCAAGGAGATATAGTTTGTGAATAAGTTTATTGTGTGGGACGGTGTCAAATGCTTTGCTGAAATCTAGATATGCTACATCAACTGCTCCTCCCTTGTCTAATACTTTTGTTACATAATCAAAGAAGTCAATTAGATTAGTCTGACATGATCTCCCTGAAGTAAAACCATGCTGATTTTGGTCCTCTAAATTGTTTGTCTTTATGTAAGTCATAATTCTTTCTTTTAAGAGGCTTTCCATTAATTTCCCTACCACTGAAGTTAAACTAACTGGCCTGTAGTTGCCAGATTCTTCTCTACTGCCCTTTTTATGAAGAGGTATTACATTTGCTATTCTCCAATCATCTGGGACAGCTCCTGTTAATAGTGACTGATTAAACAGATCAGTTAATGGGACAGTTAGCACTGATCGAAGTTCTTTTAAAACCCTTGGATGAATATTATCAGGACCCACTGCCTTTGTAACATTTATTTTTGATAATGCTAACAAAACCTCATCCTCTGTAAAAAGATTACTGTTAAGCTTGTTTCTATTTTGCGTAGCATCCCTTAATGTAGACATTGTATCTTCACAATCTTTAGTGAAAACAGAACAGAAGTAATCATTGAGACAGTCTGCAATCTGCTTATCTCCTTCTATTATTCTACCATCAACTGATTTCAATTTTACTATTCCTACCTTAATTTTTCTTCTTTCACTGATATATCTAAAGAATGTTTTGTCCCCATGTTTTACTGACTGTGCTATCTTCTCTTCTGCATGAGCTTTAACCTTCCTAATTAACTGCTTAGTCTTTTTTTGTTGGAGTCTCCATATTTTCATATCATCATCTGCTTGTGTGTGTCTGTAATTTTTATAAGCTATCTTTTTTGTCTTTACAGCATGTGCTACTTCTTTGGAAAACCATGTATTCTGTACCCCATCCAAGCAGTGAGTCACCAAGAAAACATCAATCAGCTTTTCTGTTACAATTTTTGAAAGGTTATCTACTTAATTTGACTATGCAGTACCAGTAATATCACAACAAAAAACAATGCAATAATATGGCAGCAGGATTTAATGCATCGCCTATGACTAAAATAACGTACAAAGGGCCCAAACATTATCTAAATGTGCACTTAAGCCATATACTACATATATCACCCCCTAATTAGAATCATGCTAAAAAAGAGATGATTGTCGATAATAATAATAATAATAAAATGTTAATCAATTTATCTATTTTAACAGAAACATTTAGAAACCAAAATTATATTTTAAACACATTTTATCCCTTATGATTAGGTTGTTTAGGAGAATTGTTCGGCACATGTTGGAATGTGTGAACATAAGTGGATTGGAAAAACTTAACTATTTTCATGTATACTTGTACGTAATATGTAAGATAGGAAGTACTAATTATATTCTAGTGCATGTCCTGAAAGACTAATGTGCTGTGATAATGATGGTTAAGTCTTAATGATGACTCCATATCTTTTTAAGTTAATTACTATTAACATTCAGTTAACTGTCATTAACATTTTTTTTTTTTATAATGGATTGTGATCAAGTTTGTAGAATCCATGTATATTAATGCATTGCTTCATGTGTTTTTTCTGCCCATGGTAAAGTTGGTGTATATAAATGTTTTAGTAAGAATAAATATATACGTAAGATATGCAATACTCATTGTAACCAAGGCAAATTATCTTGCAATAATGGTAACTGTGTTGTTATGCTGGAATGTACTCTCCAAGAACCACATAGATACATAGATTTTTTAGGGCAGATAAGAGCCATAGGCCTAGCAAGTGTGCCCAATTTTCTTTCTAAATATATAAACCTATCTAGTTCGTAGGACTATCTTATGCTTATCCCATGCATTCTTAAAGTCCCCCACAATGTAAGACATTACCACCTCTTGTGGAAGTTTATTCCATGAATCAATAACCCTTTCTATAAAGAAGTGCTTCCGCAAATTACTCCTGCATATACTTCCCTTCACCTTGAGGTCATTACCCCATGCACTACAGGCTCATTGTATATGGGTTTAATTTACGAAGCTGTAGAAACAGCTTTGGGGCCCTTGCAGACAGTGCAGGCTTGTGTGAGCAGACCTAAAATGCTAGTTATGTAGCAGCGCTATTAAGACAGCAGTTACTTTGCCACTTTCTTGGGTGGCAAAGTTAAATCATCCAGATTAGGTGACCATGATGATTGACAAGCCCTCCTCTTATGCAATTGGTTTCTTGAGATCGGATGAAACAATTGCACAGGAATTGCTTCTGCAATGGAAAATGGGGAATATGGATCCTGCCCACTTGCCTTGATGCCGATTGGAGAGGTTCCTGGCTCCACTATACAAGCTTTGTATATATCAGGCAAATATTATAGCATAGCTTTTGTTGTAACATTATGTAAATGATGTGTAAGCAAAGGTAAAAATATCTGGTCAATATTACATTTTTTTATTATACACTATAGCTAAATAGCATCATTTGTTTACATTTACATTTTATGGCACTTAATTTGCAAACAAACTTTTAAGAGTTTGTAATATATTGCAAATATAACAAATTTATAAATGTCCCAGGCAGTATGAATTATTATTATTTATAGTCATATGATGTAATATGGCAGCACATTTATAAAAATGCTATAGAATGAAATACACATTTTAATATTGTAAGTTTATTGGTGCTTATATGTGGTATAAATATCAATCTTACTGTGAGAAAGTTAAAGGGCCACTAAACCCAAAATCTTTCTTTCATGATTCAGATAGAGAATAGAAATTTAAACAACATTACAATTTACTTCCATTATTTATTTTGCTTCATTTTTTAAATATCCTTAGTTGAAGAAAAAGCAATGCACATGGTGAGCCAATCACACGAGGCTTCTATGTGCAGCAACCAATCAGCAGCTAGTGAGCATATCTAGATATGCTTTTAATCAAAGAATATCAAGAGAATAAAACAAATTAGATAATATAAGTAAATTAGAAATATGTTTAAAATTGCATTCTCTTTCTAAATCATAAAAGAAAAAATGTGGGTGGCATGTCCCTTTAATTACTTAATGTTATATTCCAAATGGCATTCTGTGTTAAAGGGGCATTAAAGTCAAACAAAATTAAAAAAATAAATAAATTATATTTTACTTCAGTTATAAACATTTTTTGTTTGATTTTGTTTGTTGAAGATTAAACCTAGGTAGTCTCAGGAGCAGCAATACACTACTGGGAATTACTGGGAACTAGCTGAACACACCTGGGAGCTAATGACAAAAGGCATGTGTGTAGCCACATGTTCTGTCTAAAGTTCTAAACCATAAAGCTTTCATTTTAACTTTACTATCCATTTAATATTTAATGACCTTGCAAAAACATATGCATTAAAGACAGTCTATTTATATTACATTTTATTTAAAAAAACATCTGAAAAAGTAAAAAATAAAAGATCATTCATTTTGTATGATACAAACATTCTCAAAAATGTCCTTGGGCATGATTTATTAAAGGGACACTGAACCCAAAATGTTTCTTTCGTGGTTCAGATAAAGCATGTAATTTTAAGAAACTTTCTAATTTACTCCTATTATCAATTTTTCTTCGTTCTCTTGCTATCTTTATTTGAAAAAGAAGGCATCTAAGCTTTTTCTTGGTTCAGAACTATGGATAGCTCTTTTTTATTGGTGGATGAATTTATCCTCCAATCAGCAAGGACAACCCAGGTTGTTCACCAGAAATAGGCCGGCATCTAAACTTACATTCTTGCATCTCAAATAAAGATACCAAGAGAATAAAGAAAATTTGATAATAGGAGTAAATTAGAAAGTTACTTAAAAATTCATGCTCTATCTAAACCACAAAAGGAAAAATTTGGGTTCAGTGTCCCTTTAAGGCTACTTTGGAGCCCTTGCTGTGCAGGCTTATCATGCAAGTCTGCTTACAACAGAATAAGATGCAATGGTTGTTTGGGTTGATTGACAGGTTATGCTAGGGTAAGGGGCAGCTCTGCACAAGGATTTCCTTGTGCAATAATAAATGTGGGCAGAGTACAAACAGATTCCACTGCTCACTTTCAATGAAAATGGAAAGACAGGTTCCCTAGGTGGGAACATTGTCTGACTTTTCAAAAATGTATGACTTGTAATCTAGCCCATAGTGTTTCTGTTATGTACTTACATATGTTAGTATAACAAAATGTTTGTTTACTACGTTTAAATACATGACATTAGTTGTACTTACTTGATTGCAATCTAGAAAACATCTTTTCAATAAAGCTATATGGTAACAAATTACTGTATATGAAAAGAAAAAGAAAGAAAAAAGAATGTTCTGCTAGACTTACAAATTTAAGTCTTAAAATTTGAAGCACATTGTTTCAGTTATGAGTTATTAAGATGTTAAAAAAATGATGTTTTAAAGTGGCCATATGAGGACAAAGCTACAGGGAGAATTACTGTACCATGAAATCTGATGTGGAGATAGATCTCATAAACAGTTTTTGTAGCTTTGTAGCTTTTTTTTTTTTTAAGAATATAAGATCTGATGATATAAAGCTTTAAAGTATCAAAATATTGTTCACACATTTAACTGGCAAACATTTATTCCAATTCCAAGAGTTTTGCCAATGAATGATTAATATTAAATGTGGTAGTTATTGTAATCACTTAATTAGATTAGTTGATTTGATTTCACTTTTTATGCTTTAATAAGATTTTAAGTTTTTAAGTTTTTCATCCATAGAGATCTACTAACTGCACTTTGGTAAATAAATCAAGCTAAAATAGCTTAAATTACTCCTAAAAGTAAATTTATTTACACTGAAGAAAGCCTAAAGCATTTTAATCTTAGTAATAATATACCGTATTTTAAAATACGGAATATAGAAATTTGAGAATGAAAAAACCTAAATGAAAAGAATACAAATGTTTTTTTCTTGTGCAAGGTTTAATTATGTACACAACTTTGCAACACATTTCACAGGGGCTTGTCTATTTTTCTATCGGATGTCTTATAAAATAGAAAATTACTAAAGAGATTGACAAGTGCCCAGCAAGAATGAGATAGAGACCCTGGATGCTGTACTGAACACTCTGTAACATAGCTTATCTGGCTGGAAGAAGACAACATTTCAACCTTGACATATACTCTTTGATCTCTGTTTTTTAAAATAAAAATAACTGCCAAGTTAACTGACAGACGTATAAATATGGATTAGCCAACCAAAATGCATCAAATATTTTCATTTTGACTCTGCTACTACTGATATCTTTTTAGCAAACATGTAAAAATTTTTATTTTTACTGTGTGAGTGCCATCTATTTTTTATGGCTGGAGATTAAATACCCTTTCCCCCTAATTTTAGTGTGTGACCTCTTTACAATGATCTATATAAACAATGGATATATTTTATAGTTATAGTCATAGAGGCAACTGGCAGCTGGTTGTGTCATACAGCTGTTCTCTCTGTGCAAGCACCCATTGCTGACTGGAACATATATTACTGGGCAGTGTGCCCTGGTAATATAGTGATGCCCCTTGGCACTATAAAAATAGCATGTGACTGGTGGCAACAGGTTTTACTTACCTGCATGTCCCACATTTTCACCAGGGGAGTAACAACAGGGGTTTAAGAGGTCTCATTTGAGACTGAGCCCACATCTCTAAGGGGCCCATCAAGTCCTGCAAACAGTAGTGACATAGTTACAGGAGAGGAGCTTGATGAGGCCTGGGCTCCAGCTGCATCATATCTGATCCCTATGTTCTTCCCCCAAGAAAGAGGGCTCACAGTTTAAGTGCATGTATTTGACTTAACAATAGTTGGTGGCAGGGATTCCAGGATGGTAATCACAGTGTTGTTGTACAAAAAAAACTGCCACCATATTTGTACAGGAAGGTTGTGCAAGTGCATATTCTCTGGCACAGATTAATCATAATCGAAGGATGAATTATAGTCACAGAGAAGTAGCAGCTATGTGGCTGCCAGTTCAGCTTCTACAGACTGCAAACAACCAGAAAGGACAATGGGGGTCCTGTTACACTTTTTCTTAATTTGGTATAGATCTCTTCCTACTCTATCATCCAAAGGACTCTGACTGCTCAGTCAAGTAATTATTATATTGCCTAGGCCTTATCCTGAAAACAGAGCTCCCAACCATAGCACATATTGTAGGATTTTCATGGTCTTTGAGCTCTACTCAGTTGCTTCCAGACAATAAAAAATATGAATATTACATAAATAGCACTTTAATCTGTTAAGAAGAGATAAACAAGCATGTTAACAGACAAACACAATGGGCCCCATGTAATACAGTGCAGACAAAGTTTTAAATTTCAGAACCCATACGCAAGGTTTTGAGGCATACAGCCATTGGACCCTGTATGTCTGCTGCTTGTATATGTACCGTTACAAGCAAATGTGTAGTGCCGCTCCCTTCTCTGTGACATTGGTTGAAGCACCTGTCAATCACTTGAGTAAGTATGTTCATGGTGATTTCCCTCCTCCAAACCAGAGATGGTGGAGATTTAAGAAGCAGTGGTCTGATAACTCATGCATCTTACGTTGTGGTAAGCAGGCTCGCATATGTGAACCTGCACCACAAGGGCTCTAAAGCTGCTTATGCTGCTTAGCACATGGAGCCCAATATATTTAATTTGCCAGTTTCTATAGTGAAATTATTGCACCTATCTTTGAATACAATCTGCTTAGCTCAGGATAAGGAATAGAGTACATTATGAAGCAGCCACCTTACACTGAACTGTGAGTTCTCAACAAAAATGTCTTAAAGAGCTTTTAGGAGTCATGATGAGTTGACTTTTCTGATTTTCCATTTTTTACAGTTCAAATGAAAACAGAATTTTAGCTGGTGATGTCACACTGAACCATTTTGTTGATAGCAAGGTGTAAACTAATGCCGCTATTGACTTTGTATATTATGGGCCAGATTACAAGTAGAGTGGTATTTAATGCTCCCGCTCAAGCACTAACTCTGCTAGAAGTAAGGTTTTTGCGCGAGTTGGGCAGCGCTCTTATAACAAGTTGAAAGTAAAACGTTTTACTTAATGCGCTAACTCGATGCGTGTAAAAAAGCAGAACTTAGAATATTTTGCGCGTGACAACGCATTCCCCCATTGAAATCAATGGAGCAAGAAAAGTGGAAAACACCCTACTCGCGTGCAAATCTGATTGCATATTATCATGTGTGCTAACCCGACATGAAAATATGAATATTTTCCATTACAATGTTCTTCACATAAAAGAATATACTCTATTTCTTTATAAATGCATATTTTAATATATATATATATATATATATATATATATATATATATATATATATATATATATATATATATATATATATATATATATATATATATATATATATATATATATATAATGGTATTTTAATACAATATACACTGTGTGGCCAATTTATTAGGTACAGCTACCTAGTAGCATGTTGAGCCTCCTTTTGCCCTTAAACCAGCCTGAATTTGTCTAGGCATGGATTCAACAAGATGTTGAAAACATGGTGGAGGTATTGTGTATAATGCAGACATGAGTGTGTCATGCAACTTCTGGAGATTTGACAGAGGTATAGGTCTGCAGCACATAGTCCTTTCAAGCTCATCCCAAAGATATTTAATAGAATTTAGATCTAGGGACTGAGCGGGCCACTGCAGCAAAGAAGTCATTGTTATGATCCAGGAACCATCACATAGTTATGCGGGCTTTGTGCATTATCCTGCTGAGAGTAACCGACTGCCGGAGGATAAACTGTCCACAAGGACAGATGCACTTGGTCAGCAACAGTGTTTCTGTACGCTATGGCATTCAGACATTACATTCCCCACACCTTAACCCCTTAATGACCAGACCATTTTTCAATTTTCTTACCCTTAATGACAATGGCTATTTTTACATTTCTGCAGTGTTTGTGTTTAGCTGTAATTTTCCTCTTACTCATTTACTGTACCCACACATATTATATACCGTTTTTCTCGCCATTAAATGGACTTTCTAAAGATACCATTATTTTCATCATATCTTATAATTTACTATAAAAAAAATTATAAAATATGAGGAAAAAATGGAAAAAAACACACTTTTTTTAACTTTGACCCCCAAAATCTGTTACACATCTACGACCACCAAAAAACACCCATGCTAAATAGTTTCTAAATTTTGTCCTGAGTAAAGAAATACCCAATGTTTACATGATCTTTGCTTTTTTTGCAAGTTATAGGGCAATAAATACAAGTAGCACTTTGCTATTTCCAAACCACTTTTTTTCAAAATTAGCGCTAGTTACATTGGAACACTGATATCTGTCCGGAATCTCTGAATATCCCTTGACATGTATATATTTTTTTTTAGAAGACAACCCAAAGTATTGATTTATGCCCATTTTGGTATATTTCATGCCACCATTTCACTGCCAAATGCGAGCAAATAAAAAAAAATTGTTCACTTTTTCACAAATTTTGTCACAAACTTTTTTTTCTCACTGAAATTATTTACAAACAGTTTGTGCAATTATGGCACAAATGGTTGTAAATGCTTCTCTGGGATCCTCTTTGTTCAGAAATAGCAGACATATATGGCTTTGGCATTGCTTTTTGGTAATTAGAAGGCCACTAAATGCCGCTGTGCACCACACGTGTATTATGCCCAGCAGTGAAGGGGTTAATTAGGGAGCTTGTAGAGACCTTGAAGGGTTAATTTTAGCTTTAGTGTAGTGTAGTAGACGACCCAAAGTATTGACCTAGGCCCATTTTGGTACATTTCATGCCACCATTTCACCGCCAAATGCGAGCAAATAAAAAAAAAAAGTAAAATTTTTCACAATTTTAAGTTTCTCACTGAAATTATTTACAAACAGCTTGTGCAATTATGTCACAAATGGTTGTAAATGCTTCTCTGGGATCTCCTTTGTTCAGAAATAGCAGACATATATGGCTTTGGCGTTGCTTTTTGGCAATTAGGAGGCCACTAAATGCTGCTGCGCACCACACTTGTATTATGCCCAGCAGTTAAGGGGTTAATTAGGTAGCTTGTAGAGAGCTTGCAGGGTTAATTTTAGCTTTAGTGTAGCTATCAGCCTCCCACCTGACACATCCCACCCCCTGATCCCTCCCAAACAGCTCTCTTCCCTCCCCCACCCCACAATTGTTCCCGCCATCTTAAGTACTGGCAGAAAGTCTGCCAGTACTAAAATAAAAGGTGTTTTTTTTTTTTTTTAAATTATTTATCTGTGATGGACCCCTGCCTTAGCCCCCAACCTCCCTGATCCCCCCCAAACAGCTCTCTAACCCTCCCAACCTACCTATTTGCCACCATCTTGGGTACTGGCAGCTGTCTGCCAGTACCCAGTTTTCCCCAAAAAAGTAAGGTTGGTTTTTTTTTGTTTTTTTTTTCTTAAACATCGGTTTTCTGTAGTGTAGCTTCCCCCCACCTAACCCCATCCCCCTACCCTAGCAGATCCTATTTTTTTTTTTTTTTTTTTAAAAACGTTTTCTGCCCCCCTCTCTCTTTGATGATCATTGGTGGTAGTGGTTGCTGCGCGCGCGCGCGCACACACACATGCACGCGCGAGCGCCCGCAGGCCCCCCCTTTGCACGCTCCCAGCATCCGGCGTGCACAAAGCACTTGAAGGAACCGGATGCCGGGGAGCGATGGGCCGATCACCCGCCTCCCTTGTAAGCTCCCACCCACCAACGGCACCATCGCTACCGGTGCAGAGAGGGCCACAGAGTGGCTCTCTCTGCATCGGATGCTTTTTAAAAGGTATTGCAGGATGCCTCAATATCGAGGCATCACTGCAATACCCTGAGAGCTGCTGGAAGCGATTGCGATCGCTTCCAGCACTCTCTTAGACAACTGACGTACCAGGTACGTCCATTGTCACTAACTGAAAGTTTTTGCAGGACGTACCTGGTACGTCAGTTGTCATTAAGGGGTTAATGCTAATCCCACCACCAGTCAAAGTTTTCATCAGACATGACGGGTCCATGGATTCATACTGTTTTTGCCAAATTCTGAGCCTGTCATCAACATTCCAAACAAGGAACTTCAACTCGTCAGACCAAGCATCCTTTTTTCCACAGAAGGTGTGTTCTTTTGTTCTTCTCTGATACAACGATACCCTACTTGACCACCGGCTGTTATAGCCCATCCACGACAAGGTGCACCTAGTGGTGCGTTGCGATATGTTTTTCTCCACACCAAGGTTAAATTCTGATTCACAAAATTGTGGCCTGTCTGTTTGCTTGCACAAGTCTAGCCATCCTCCTCTGACCTCTCTCATCAACGAGCATTTTTCTTCCACAGGACTGCCGCTGACTGGATGGTTTTTGTTCATTGCACCATTCTCAATATACACGTGAAACTGTGGTACGTGAAACATTCAGGAGTTCTGCTGTTTCAGATACACTTCATCCAGCACATCTTGCACTTACTATCATGCCACATTCAAATTCAAAGTTCATTAGATCACTGCTCTTCCCCGTTCTCGCTGTGGTTTGTATGCTTAACTGATAGTAGTAAGGTTGTTCTGCTGTATTTTTACCAAAACTGTGGCCACATGACATGCAACATATTGCGACAAACCATATGTGTGCACAGTAGTGCTGTACTTAATAAAGCAGCCACACAGTGTATATCTATACCTATATATATATATATATATATATATATATATATATATATATATATATATATATATATATATATATATATATATATATATATATATATATATAAAGCAATGTCCAAAAGGAATGCACTCACCAATCCAGAATGTGTAGTACCGAGGTGATGTGTAGAAAATAGCACACTTTTTTGCACTTTAGCTCCCAGTGAACAAGGTGCCAGTGGGTGCCGAAACGTTTGGGGATATTCATGTTTTAACTTTGTATCAATAAAAGGACTTTTTACTCCAATGAAAATTCGGTGAGTGCAGTGTTCTGTTCTGGATTAATGGATTTCAACTATATACAGTATATATATATATATATATATATATATATATACTGTATATATATATATATATATATAATATTTACAGTAAATACACAGGCTAACACCAAATAAATATGCTTTCAAATGTTTTCATCTACTTAACGGCAAAAGGATTTAATGCACACACACACATATATATATATATATATATATATATATGTGCTTGTGTGTGTACATATGTATTTATGTGTTTATATGTGTATATATGTCTGTAAATACATACATACATACACATATAAATACATCTGTTTCTATACTGTATGTATATATATATATATATATATATATATACTCACCGAACACTTTATTAGGTACACCTTGCTAGTACGGGGTTGGACCCCCTTTTGCTTTCAGAACTGCCTTAATTGTTTGTGGCATAGATTCAACAAGGTGTTGGAAACATTCCTCAGAGGTTTTGGTCTATATTTACACGATAGCATCACGCACTTGCTGCAGATTTTTTGGCTGCACATCCATGATGCAAATCACCCATTCCACCACATCCCAAAGGTGCTCTAATGTATTGAAATCTGGTGACGTTGAAGTTAATTGAAGTACAGTGAACTCATTGTCATGTTTTAGAAACCAGTTTGAGATTATTTGCCTTGTGACATGGTGCATTAACCTGCTGGAAGTAGCCATCAGAAGATGGGTACACTGTAGTCATAAAGGGATGGACATGGTCAGCAACAATACTTAGATAGGTTGTGGCATTTAAACAATACTGAAATGGTACTAAGGGGCCCAGAGTGTGCCAAGAAAATAGCCCCCACATCATTACACCACCACCACCAGCCTGAACCGTTGATACAAGGCAGGATGGATCCATGCTTTCATGTTGTTTATGCCAAATTCTGACCCTATCATCTGAATGTTGCAGCTGAAATTAAGACTCATAAGACCAGGTAACATTTTTCCAATCTTCTATTGTCCAATTTTGCTGAGCCTTTGCGAATTGTAGCCTCAGTTTCCTGTTGTTAGCTGAAAGGAGTGGCACCCTCTGTGGTCTTCTGCTGCTGTAGCCTATCTGCTTTAAGGTTCAATGTGTTGTGCATTCAGAGATGGTATTCTGCATACCTTGGTTGTAACAAGTGGTTATTTGAGTTACTGTTGCCTTTCTATCATCTCAAACCAGTCTGCCCGTTCTCCTCTGATCTCTGACATCAACAAGGCATTTTCGTCCACACAACTGCCACTCACTGGATATTGTCTCATTTTCAGACCATTCTCTGTAAACCCTAGAGATAATTGTGCATCAAAATCCCAGTAGATCAGCAGTTTTTGAAATACCTAGACCAGCCGTCTGGCACCAACAACCATGCCACGTTCAAATTCACTTAAATTCAATTTCTTCCCCATTCTGATGCTCGGTTTGAACTTCAGCAAGTCGTCTTCACCACGTCTAGATGTCTAAATGCATTGAGTTGCTTCCATGTGATTGGCTGATTAGCAATTTGTGTTATCAAGCAATTGAATAGGTGTACCTAATAAAGTGGCCGGTGAGTGTATATACTGTATATAAATATATACATATACATCTTTAGACATGTATCTCAAGCTAAAGCCCTTTGTCTGCCTTTTTTTTCCTAATACCTGGGACATCATATCTTTAAATCCTTATAATTTTTTTGTGCAATATTATTTTAATAATTTTTATTAGATGGTGTTATTATGAGTGTAACTATTATTTGTAATGTATTTTTATGTGTTTTGGGACAATTGTTTGTTTCGCAAAACAGTTAACCAGAGCTCTGAGGACGCTTTAATCTTTCTAGTGTAAATTGCGATTGTGCTCAAGTGGTAGCATTTACTTTCAACTTGTAATTTGAGTGGTAAGCCCGACGTGCAAATACCCGTGACAAATCCATTTTCCCTGGCACATAACGCTTAACACGCCACTCGTAATATGGCCCTCTGTAATTAGCTTTACCTTTATGGGATTGCACTAAGCAATCAAATCAAGTAAAATAGCAGTGTAGGCATGCTTTTTGTGACTCATCTGCATATATAAATATATAAAATTAATTTTAATATGGAATGAGATTTATAAGATATTATCAAGCATCTTTAAAATGTTATTTGCTTTTTAAAGGGATAGAAAGGCCTAGCCTGAAATGTACATAGGTGCATTTAAATAGAATACTTTTTGCAATATACTTGTAAAAGATATTAGTTTCTTAGCAGCATACGCAAATATGGTGTGAGGACCTGTGCACTAGTATTCAAACACCACAGCTTCTCAGAGAGCCAGGAGGGGTTTGTATGATACATATTAAGTCTTCACAAGTACAATACACAAGACCACCAGCTCTCTACGCTTGAATACTGGTCCACGGGTCCTCACAGCATTTTTAAATAGATTAAATATTCCTATTTATATCTGTATATATGTATACCTATATATATATATATATATATATATATATATATATATATTTATATATATATATATATATATATATATATATATATATATATATATATATATATATATATATATATATATATATATATATATATATATATATATATTGGTATAGGTGTATATTGTACCAAAATACCATCAGATATATGTAGACATATACATTTATGAATAAATAGAACATATTCTGCTATGTGAAGAACATATAAATATTCATATTTTCATGTCAGGTTAGTGCACCTGAGAATATGTGATCGGGTTTGCTCAAGGGTAGGGTGTTAGTTTTTTCCCCCACTATTTTTGTTCCATCGACTTCTATGGAGGAATACGTTAACGTATAACATGTAGCGTGATAATGTAAGTTCGGGCAATAACTTTTTACTTTCAACTTCTAATACCAGTGCAACCTGACACACACAAAAAAGCTTACTGCTAGCACAGTTATGTTCACGTGGGAGCATTAAATACTGCTCCACTTATTATCTGGCCCTTAGATGGGTGCATCTAACTGGTTTCCCTTGTTGCTTGTTAGAGCATGGCAGTGTGAGCCATTTTGTACGCTGACTTTCTATGGGGCATTTTTTTGCGTCTGAGCCTGATTGTTCACCAATGTCAGTTGCTACTTATTGGTAGTGTGCTCCTATGAAAATACTGTTATACTCTGCTACATGAGCTACTTTGTCCCTGTGTAGCTGCTCAGCCAAGATTTTAGTACCAGGACTTTGAGGAAGGTCATGATGAGTTCTTTAAAAAATTAAGAATATAAGATGCATCTATGTATTATATATGTTGCTCAAAAGTGTGTTTTATATGCAAACAAATTGCAGTTGCTCCAAAGCTGCATTTGCAACTTGATAAATGGAGCCCAATGTGTTGAATATAAATTACTTTGTTTAAGCATAGACCATTACAAAAATTAATGTTATATTCATTGTTTTGTTTTGTTTGTCAATATTAATATAAATACATTTAAACTAGGTTGAAAAACTGGGTATTTTCTGCAAAATAAGAATATTATACATGAAGAGTCTGATTTAGACATATTTTTACAGTTTTTTGCTGGTTGATTTCATTCATTTAATTAATAATACAATATCAGTAACATACCTAACTAGATTTTATAAGAAGACTGTTCAATTGAAAAGCTCTTCAATGAGTCATTTAATATGAACTAATGAAAAAACAGGTATTAAATGCATTAGTAGCTAGACCTGGGATTTCATTGTAAAACAGATACAAATTCATAAAACGCATAAATAAGGCTACTAAATACAATGAAGAAAATAAAATGGATTTTATATTTTAATACAGTGGTATTAGCATTATTTTATTACTGTGGCTTTGAAAACAAAGATAAGCGGGTTAGGTAGCTTTCTGGTTACCATGAAAAATACTATTAAACTACTCATATATCATGTTATAAAGTCTATTATACAATCCACTAATTTGTTAAACTAAAATAATTTGAACTAATTTGGAAATAAAGAGTTGTTTAGTTTGGATTATCTTACATTTATTAATACAGCAATAATAAAAGCAGATATTTTGTCCTGAGATCTACTTCAAAATGCATGATGGTTTTTATGGCTGAAGCCCTGAATAGTTGATTTGAACTATATGTTTTGCAGTTCAGTTAATTAGATTTGTAGAATTTATGTTAGAATGTCTCAGATGCTTAAACTCATTCAAAAATGTTTAAGATTTACTATAGGATACAACCACTTTGAGTTTGTCTGCCTTATTATTTATTAGAAAAAAATATGTTTTTCCAATAGCAGTTATTACATAACAGAACTAAGCCAGGTTTCTTAGCCAGAGATATGGCCAGCTAGAAGATTTCTTCTCAGGGAGGAACTCTCAAAAGTCTTTGGAAGCTGATGCCTTGATCTACGCTTGGCATCATCCTCTGAAACAGATATTTTTCGAATTATATTAATTACTTAGGGTTAGATTACAAGTGGAGTGCTAATTTATCACTCGCCTTCAAACAGGTGAGAGATAAATAATCAGCCATTACAAGTGGCTGGTTATTGCTACCGTGAGCTTGTGGTTAATAATATAAATGTGCCCCAAATGCCCCCAAAATACTGTCTAGTGTATTTTACAAAAAAATTTAGCTTTTTTATTTTTTACTAAAATAACTGCACCAGGCAGTTTTTGGGGGCTAAAGTTGGCGGGTATGGGGTGAATGGGAACTGTGTGTTCCCAGTAAATATATATTTATATGCTTATATACAAATATATTTATGTTTTAATATGTGTATATACACACATTAACATAAATATATATGTATATAAGCATATAAATTTACAATTTTCTGCCATCACTGCATATTTTACCACATTCGCTGCGCTTTGGGTATGTGATGTTATAAAGGCATCAGAATGAAGCTATGGACGCACGCTCTCATGAGTGCAATACTTCCCAGCAATGCTGTCAACTTGTAATACCAGCGCACATTAGCGTGCGCTGGTATTACACAGTGGAGCGCAAATATTGCTTTATATATTTAGCACTTCACTTGTAATCTTGCCCTTAGTGTGTTAGTGGCAAGATGGAATTCTTCTGAATTAATCCTCACTTCTGAAATCTAGGTTGGAGATGTTGTTCCTTTTGGAAGTGGAGGGCCCTCTAGTGGGCCTGTAGCAAAATTAAGGGGCAAGGGACTTGAAGTCTGGATGGTTCTAGGTTAAACAATGTTGCAATTGTGGGGGCGGGGGTTTCTACTCACCTTTAAAGGTTCTTGTTGCAGTAGATCCGGCCTCTTTGTTCCAGTGCACAGACTTCAAGAAGAACTTTTGTTGCTGCAGCAAGATGAGGCGAGCAAAGAGAACACCTGTTCCTCCAAGGAGATATGCTGAAGTGGTGAAGGAGGTCCCAGGGATGAGAGGCCCTGCAAGAGCAAGAGAAGAATCAGGTTCTGAGGGAGTTATACCTCCCACCCCCAGGGCTCAGCCAGTTAGTGGGAAAGCGGCCGGAGCTAGGCCAGGGGCTAGGAGAGGCCTTGGGATACAGGGTGGGGTGGCGAGGCAAGGGGCTCAGCAGGGAATGGGAGCTCAAGAAATGAATGCCCCAGGTTCGCTAGGGGTCCCCTCTGGGATGACAGAAATGGAAGGGCCGTCGGGTAGTGGGGCGGTTGAAAGGCCCTCAACAAGCGGCGGGCAGCGAGTGCAGTGGCCTGCAGTGGACTCTGCGGTCGCTCAAATGCCCCCGGTAATTCAGGATGGCGCAGCGGTACCCCACGTGGCGAGGCCGGATACGGCGGTTGAGGCTTGGCTGGCCACATGTCAGCATTTACGCGGCTTACCTATGGAGGCCTTGGCTTCCGTTGCCTCCTTGGCCCAGTCCCTAGCGGCGTGCATAGCCCCTGGTGTGGCTGGGGCGAGCGGTGACGGCGAAGTCCCGGGTGGCAGTGGTGCAGCCTGCAGGCCTCAGATGGCTACTAGGCCGCATTGTGCGTCCCCGGCTGGCTCCGCCTCCTTGTTCACATCACACGCGTCCTCCCCATGTGACTCATCGAGCGGGGAGGAGCGCGGGCGTCCAAGGAGGAGACGCAGGGTGCGCAGCAGGAGCGGATCCTCTTCCGGAGAGGCCCCCAGTAAGTTGGGGAGACTCCAGGTGGAGGATGCGGCCCCTGATGGGAGGGGGGACAGGCGGTCTGGCGGAAAGGCAGCATTTAAGACCCCAGGAGGGGGTAGAAGCAGACTGTCCGGTGTTGAAGCACATGCAAGGGGAGAGAAAGTTGCAGTGGTGAGGTCTTCTGAGGGAATGAATGCAGGGGATATGCCTGACACTGGAACGTTGCATGAGCAGGCCAGACAGGGTATAATGCGTGACAGGCTGGATGCAGCGGCTATGCATGAGACCGGAAGGTCTGCAGAACAGGGCAGACAAGGAGTGTTGGGTGACATGCCGAATGCAGTGATTATGCAGGAGACAGGAAGGTGTAATGCTCAGGGCAGACAGGGTACATTTGAGGTCAGGCCCGGAGCTGAAAGGGGGGTTGCTGGTCACTATCAGGAGACTTTGGTGGCGGCTATTGCACAAACAGGGTGTGTGAATGAAGAAGTGATAAGGAAGGCTGTTGCTGCTGCGCTTGGGATGTCTGTTGGGGTTGATAGTAGGGGGAATAGGTGCATGGGGGGGAGGCTGGGGGCCCCTCGGGGGCCTCATCCTACGCACAGAGTACTCCCCATGTTCCTTTATTTCCCCAGGGTAGCAGTGATTTGACAGCAGCGCAGATGGATTCCTCGGCTGGACAAGCCTCTTCTGGATCTCAGATTGTCCCTCCAGTGGCTGCAGCGGCAGCTGCACAAAGCGGAACGGGAGCAGCCCCTCCTTTGGCCCCGAGCGGTGAGTACTTACTTGGCACTTCCACACACACTGAACACATGGTACCCTCTAGTGCCTGGTTTCTCAACAGCCGGGCCGTGGCCCAGTACCGGGCCGTGATAGCCCTGCTGGTGGGCCCCGACCTATCATGCACCCATTGCACACTCTTACCCCACTGCACACCAGGGGCAGACTGAGACCAATCAAAGCCCCAGGAACACTGTCTCACACTGACCAAAATGTATTCAATTTTATGCAAATAAACATGGTAGCCTCCCTAACCTGCCCCCAACAGGCCCCTCAACCTCCAGAGCCAGGTCCCCCAACATTAAGGTTCAGAGAAAGGGCACCCAACCTCCAGGGCCAGACCCCACACTCTATGGCCCTCACAGCGACAGACCCCCGCCAGGGCCCCCACTAAACCCACACTTATATGCTTAGTTACTGATAGGGCAACTGAAAACTCCAGCTTAAGGAATGCACCAGGATCCGTGGAGATGCCATTTGTGGGCCCTCCTACTTGCTGGTAGCTCAGCCCAGGTCCTATTTGCCTGGCTGACCAGCCCGCCCCTGCTGCTCACTTATATATATATATATATATATATATATATAAATATATATATATATATATATATATATATATATATATATATATATATATATAACTACCGGGCCCTGGACATGTCTAGCTAAAATTTACCGGGCCTTGAACTCACTTTGGTTGAGAACCACTGCTCTAGTGAGTCAGGTTCAGATAGTGATGGGGACCTAGGGTTAGTGGGTAAGGGCCAGAAGGAGATGTTTAAAATGATTAAAGTAGCAGCGCAGTTGAAGAACCAGGCAGCGCAAGCGTCGGGTTCGGCGTTGGTCCCGTTTGTCCCCGGGGTGGGTGCGGTTTTGCAGCCCCCCTTGGGGGTGCCAGTGACAAGGAGAGTGGCCTCGCAGGGTGATACTTACCCGTGCTTGGTTCACTCCCTTTATGGGCATCTCAAGGCGAAAGTGGTAAAAAGGATTCAAGATGGTCGCTACGTGAACATCTTTGAACTTTCACCTGAGGCTTGTCGCGCTAAAGAGCGGGCAGCGGATGGCACGGGCCCTAAGAAGGTCCAAAGGCCGGAAACATACAAAGAATGGCAGAGGTGCTTCAGAGTCCTTGCAACCTGCTATTTGGATAAGTGGCAGACGCAAGGGCATAACCTCTTTAAATATGAAGACACTATCGATGATGTCCATGCCAGATTCAGGGAAGGGGTGTGGCGCGAATATGACATGGCCTTTCATAGGAAGATGGTAGGGAACCCTATGCTCCACTTTGGGACGCAGGATTTATACCTGTGGTCCAAATTGGGGTTGGAAGGTCAAGCGGGCCAGACACCAGGCCCGCGGACTGGTCCTGCTCGGCCTGGCACCCCGCGTCCGAAGAGACGCGGACGGGAATGCTGGAAGTTTCAGGACAAGCAGTGTGACAGGGGGGCAAGTTGCTCCTTTCGTCACATCTGCAAGTTCTGCAGCGGCCCACACCCAGGTGTTGATTGCAAGAAGAGAGAGGCTGGCGGAGACAAGCAGTTCCAAAAAGGGGCCCCTGGGAACAAGGGCCCCAACGCCTCTTAGGCTTGAGACCATGGCCGTGTGGCTGGCACAGTACCCAGACAGGGGAGTAGCCGAACTCCTCCGCCGGGGTTTGGCGGAGGGGTTTAGGATACCTGTGTCGGGCCGGGTGGTGGGTTCCTCATTGCATAGGAATCTGAAATCAGCCTATGAGTTTCCTGGTGTGGTTAGGGAAAAGTTAGCTAAAGAATTGTCCTTGGGGAGAGTTGCGGGCCCGTTCAGGGCTAAGCCTCTTCCGGACCTGGTGGTGTCTCCGTTGGGGGTTGTCCCAAAAAAGGATTCAGGCAAGTTTCGGCTTATCCACCACTTGTCTTACCCCAAAGGGGCATCTGTGAATGATGCCATTGACTCCGAGCTTAGTTCGGTGCACTACCAGTCTTTTGACGAGGCATTGGCACTGGTCAGAGACAGGGGACATGCGGCTTTGATGTCTAAGCTGGACATTGAGTCAGCGTTTAGGCTTCTCCCTTTGCACCCATCGGCCTTTAGGCTGATGGGCATGAAATTTGAAGGGGAATTTTATGTTGATCGTTGCTTGCCCATGGGTTGCTCGTTGTCATGTGCCCTATTTGAAAGTTTCAGTACGTTTCTTCACTGGGTTATACGGAAGGCGTCGGGTGGTGGGGCCGTGTCCCACTACTTGGATGACTTTCTTCTGGTAGGGCGTGCGGACACATCGGAATGTAGGGTCCTAATGGATGTTATGCATGACATGATGGGCAGTTTTGGTGTCCCTTTGGCGTCAGATAAGACGCAGGGGCCGTGCACTTGTCTCACATTTCTAGGTATAGAAATTGATACGGTGGTTGAGGTATGCCGGCTGCCAGGCGACAAAGTGGTGCGCTTGTTGGGGGCCGTAGAGGCTGTAAAAAGGGCAACTTGGGTGTCCAAAAAAGATCTGCAATCCTTACTTGGAATGCTGAATTTTGCCGGTAGGGCTATTCCCATGGGCAGAGTTTTCAACAGACGATTGGAAGAACAATTAAGGGGGCCACGCGACGGGGCGCGGCGTTTTAAAGTGTCACAAGCCATGAGGGATGACTTAGAGGTCTGGGAAGAATTTTTGAGTCAGTTTAATGGCGTCTGTATTTGGCAGGAAGAGCCCAAGTCAAATCAGGCGTTGCATCTGTTTACAGACGCAGCTGGCAGCCACGGCTACGGGGCTTACTTGAATGGGTCGTGGAGCGCCGCTCCTTGGCCTAGGGAGTGGGTTACAGCTGGCCTTAACAGGAATCTGACGCTGTTGGAGCTGTTTCCTATTGTGGTAGCAATTGAACTGTGGGGTCCAATGCTGGCCAACAAATCGGTAGTCTTTTGGTCTGATAACATGAGCGTTGTATACACCATCAACAGGCTATCAGCTTCTTCCCCGAGGGTAGTCATCTACCTTCGGCACTTGGTGTTGCGCTGCTTGCAGCTTAACATTTGCTTTGTGGCCCGTCACGTCCCAGGCGTCCATAATGTGGTTGCGGATGCATTGTCTAGGTTTAATTGGGAATTATTTAGGCAGGTTGCCCCTCAGGCAGAGCAGAATGGCTTGACATGCCCTCCTTTTCTTTGGCAGATGGCAGAGGCTGGGAAACTATTATCCCTTTGATTCGGGCTTCAGTGGCGCCTAAGACATGGACAACCTATGTGAGTCACTGGAGGGTGTGGGAACGTTTTGCTGTTAATCAAGGGTTTGAGGTGCACAAGGCATCACAGGTACAGGTCCTAGAGTGGTTGGCGAGCTTGCGGAAGGAGGGAACCTCTAGATTGGCTGCTCAAAGTAGGTTGGCAGCCATGGCGTTCTTTAATAGAACGTTTGGTATTCCAGATTTTTCGGGGTCATTCCTTGTTAGGCAGGTACTGAAGGGATGGGGTCACGTCGACCCTTGCCCTCCTGACCACAGGGAGCCCATCACGCCTTCTCGTCTGCAGGCGTTGATGGGATGCTTGGGGGAGGTATGCTCCTCTGAGTTCGAAGTTTTGTTGTTCCGCACGGCATTTGCATTGGCGTTTGCGGGGGCACTTAGGATTGGGGAGTTAGTGGCGTCGTCGTGCTCTGGGTGCGCTGGCAGTATTCTGTGGAAAAATGTACGGCCGGCTGAGAATGGCCTTATGTTGCTCATTCCTAGGTCGAAAACGGACCAAGCAGGAAAAGGAGCATGGTTATGCTTGGGCAGGTCAGCGGTGGAGGATTGTTGCCCAGTGTGGAACTTCGAGAAGTTTTGCGCAGTGCGCCCGGCAGGTCCTCTGCAGCTACTCGTACATGAGGATGGGTCATCCTTATCTGCCTTCCAGTTCTGCAGGGTTCTGGCGAGAGCAGCGAAGGTGGCTGGGTTGGATCCTGCTAATATAGGGTCTCACTCATTTAGAATCGGGGCTGCGACGTCGGCTGCTGCGTGCGGGTCTTCAGGCACGGAAATTCAGCGACTGGGGAGCTGGAAGTCGGGCAGGTATAAGTTGTATATTCGGCCGGTGAGCAAAAAACAGGAGGACAGGTCAATCAATGCTAGTCAGAAGGGCCTCCGGGGAGTGGGAGGGGTGAGAAGGGGGCTCTCTCTGGCTTCTTAGGTCTGAAGGGGGGGCAATCTGTATGAGTGTTGCTCAGCATTTATGTCATGTCCTTTCAGGCAGGAATACCCCTTCATCACGCGTGTGGATAGTGGGCCACTCATTTATTCATTGGGCGGCCATCAGGGCATTGAGGTTACCAGAAGGGCAGCAGCTGGGAATTCCATGGTCAAGGGCCAATGTACGTTGGTTGGGTCGCAGGGGATTGGCTTGGGATGATTTGCCAGCACTCCTCCAGGATGCTCACAGGAGGTGGGGGAAGCCTCAGATTGTAATTTTGCACGTGGGAGGCAATGACTTGGGTGCTGTCCCAGTGTTGGATTTGATCAGAAAGATGGTGTCTGATATACGATGGGTGTATGCTTGGCTCCAAGGTGTGCAAGTAGGGTGGTCCACCGTGGTTGCACGGCTGCGCTGGAGACATATTGTGACACAAAGGGCGGCATATAATGTCAAGAAAAAAGTCAACCGCAAAGTAGGGAGAGCGGTCACGGCATTGGGCGGCTTTGTAATTCGGCATGACTCAATTACAGCCGACAAGAAGGATTTATACCGTCCAGACGGTGTTCACCTGGTGGATGCTGGGATGGACATTTTTCTGGCAGACATTAGAAGGAGTTTGCTATCAGTTTTATAAAGTTTCTCAGTAAGTTTTGTTCTATGGACAGTGTTACATGTTAATTTAAGTTATTGAGTTAATGCTGGTTGTGTTATGTGTGGTGGCGGCAAGAGGGCAGGGAGCTGTTCTCTTGTGGCGGTCGGCTCGGTCCCCCGAAGCGGGTAGAGAGAGATTTGAGTGACACCCTTGGATGGGGGAGGGATGCCTGCCGGGTGCCGGCCTGGGGGGTCCTCCCCCTTACTAATCTTTGGTTGAAGATCTCTACAGTTCTGCAACTATCTCTCTCTGCCATTTTGGGCGCAAGCAACCCGTGCTGCGCTGCAGTCCCCCGATTGGGGGGTCCGGGCCGGCTGTCAGTAGGGGTTAGGATAAGGATTAGATGCCGCCACCAATTTTTGCTGAACTTGTTACAAGTTCTAAAATTGAAAGTTGCCTGATGCGGCATTTAGCCGTGATAAAGGTTAGGTTAATAAATGCGACCGTGACCGGTCTTTTCCCACATACATATGTGTTGTGTATTTATTTTGGGTGAGTCTAGATTAATTTAAGACGGAATAGGAGGTTTGCCCCTTATGGAAGTGGAGGGCCCTCTAGTGGGCCTGTAGCAAAATTAAGGGGCAAGGGACTTGAAGTCTGGATGGTTCTAGGTTAAACAATGTTGCAATTGTGGGGGCGGGGGTTTCTACTCACCTTTAAAGGTTCTTGTTGCAGTAGATCCGGCCTCTTTGTTCCAGTGCACAGACTTCAAGAAGAACTTTCCCACCCGCCCAGCCCGGAAAGAGGAGATGCGGCATATTAGCGTAATGTGAGGGCTTAGTCAGATGCGGCATTTAGCCGTGATAAAGGTTAGGTTAATAAATGCGACCGTGACCGGTCTTTTCCTACATACATATGTGTTGTGTATTTATTTTGGGTGAGTCTAGATTAATTTAATTCGGAATAGGAGGTTTGCCCCTTATGAGCCTTTAAGATAAGTCTCACTATGAAATTTGGTGTTTAGGACAATTATTTTTTTCTGGCAATTATTTTAGTCAGAAAGGTCTCAGAGTTTGATAGACAAATTCTGCATAAAGGGACACTCAAGTCAAAATAAACTTTTAGGATTCAGATAGAGCATACAGTTTTAAGACACTTTCCAATGTATTGCCATTATCAAATTTTGCACAGTCTTTATATATACACACTTTCTGGGTAAAAAGATCCTACTGAGCATGTGCACATGCTCACAGGGTATTCTTATACTAGTCTGTGATTGGCTGATGTCTTTCTCATGGTACGAGGGGACGGAAAATGGAAGAAAAAATAAATTTGTCATAAAAAATCTACTTATTATAGCTTATTTGAAATTCAGAGTAGGTGTTATTGCATAATCTTTTTATAATACCCTTGTTAATTATGCAATTCTACTGCATTTAGTGGCCCTTTAATCATTCATAAGGATAAGGTAACACTTAAAGGGACACTGAACCCATTTTTTTTTCTTTCATGATTCAGATAGAGCATGACATTTTTTGTTTTTGTTTTAAAGTTTTTTTATTATTCAGCATATAAATTTCCAACAATTTGATAGCGCCATGCAAGGCCAAAAAATAAACATCAGCATAAATTCTTCCAGCTTAATTAACATAAAAGTACAACTTAAAATGTTCATAAATAAACTAACAATTATTAACAGGGTGGTACTACCAAAATACATAGGTAAAGACCAATATTGGTATGGTCAATTTATTCGGCCTATTAAGTCACCCAAGTTACGCAATCAATAATCATAACTACAATTTTATCCTGCTGAATTCTTTTTATCCCCTCTAGTACCCTCAATTTGCGAACACATATCCATTTATCAAACCGCTTTTTAATTTTTGGGCCTATCCCCGCACCCCCCCCCCCCCTCCTGAAAAAAAAAAAAAGGGAAAAAATGTATCCTCTTCCTCTCTCCTCTCCTTCCTTTCTTAGGTAAATGAACCCTGAGGAAAAAAAATCGCAGGGGCGTCTACCACACCCCCAGCAGAACTAATTCTGAATTTCTAAAGGGAAAAATCATGTATTCTATTTCGGCTATTGAGAAAATTTTAATGAATAAAGACCATTTTGTAAAGAACTTTTTATGTCCTTATCATCATTCATATTAGTATCCATCTGTTCTAATATACAATGTTTTTTTAAGCAGTTTCTGACCTCATTAACCGAAGGAATTGCTGACAATTTCCATTTTTTAAAAATTAAATATCTAGCTGCTATAATTGTCATGTTGATAAATTTATGTTGCGGATGTGGCTTCTCTCTATCCTTCCTTAGAAATATCATATAGCTCAGGGATAGATCCAGAGGGTTGATCTTGACAGTATTTTTTAACCAATATTCCACTTTCCTCCAGAATTGACCTATTCTAGGACAGCTCCATATCATGTGTACCAGGTCGGCACCTTGCTTTTAGCATTTTGGGCATTTGTTAAATTCTGTATTCCCACATTTAAGACCTTTCTCTGGAGTAAAATATGCTTTGTATAGAAGTTTAACCTGTGTTTCCCTCCAAGTGGAAGAAAGAGTGGTCTGAGCTATTCTTGTGAAAGAGCCTTGTACCAAGTGTACGTCAATATTGCTTTCTGAAGTTAAATTATTCCAGTCTGCTGAGAGTTTCTCCAGATTTGGTGTGCCCCCTAGGGAGACAAGGAGGTGGTAACATGGAGAGATAGACATCAGTCCATTTCCCACCATTGCTAGCCACCCCTCCAATCCCCCCCACGACCAAGGGCAGTTTGTATCCCTCATAAGTTCTGCTACATAATGTCTGGTTTGCAGTTAAGCAAAGAATTCCTTGTTTGGGAGGTCAAATTCATTCCTAAGTGATTCATAGGTTTTTACACCATAGTTCTCTCTATCAATGAACTGAATGACCCTTTCTAGTCCTACGTTATGCCATCTTTGAAATACTGCTGATTCTATTCCCGCCTGGAATTTAGGGTTACCTAGGAGTGGCACATACTTTGATACATTACAGTCCAGAGAAAGAATCTTGCCCATTTTCCACCAGCTCTGAATAGGAATGTAAATAGTTTTAAATGACTTCAGACCCTGAGGTATTAGTTTCGGTTTACAATGTGTTAGAGCTACCGGTAAAAATGGGTAACACATATTAATCTCTAATTCATTATTTGTAACATAATCTTTGGTAAAAAACCAGTCTGCCACTATACGTGCTAAAAAAGCATAGTTATACATCCGCACATCCGGAAGTGCCAACCCCCCTTGACTCCGTGGTAATTGTAATTTAGAGAGAGCAATTCTAGGCTTTCTGTTCTGCCATATGAATCTTCACAATAATCCATTCAGCAGCTGAATGTGTTTCAGTTTTAGTAATATGGGAACATTCTGCAAAATATATAACAATTTCGGAAGTAAGACCATTTTGAACAGCGCTGTCCTACCTGATATAGATAGTGGAAGACTTTGCCAATTTGATAAACTTTGTTTAATCTCTGCGAGTATTGGGGGAACATTTAGCTCATATAGCTTCTCTATCTTAGATGGTATTAGAACATCCAGGTATTTAAATGCATCCGAGACTAACTTAAACGGTGTATCCAAAGGAGAGTTTTTATTTTTCTTTAACCAAAGAAGTTCTGATTTTGAAGTGTTGACTTTGTAGCCTGAAAAGGATCCAAATTGTTTGATGATTGATAACAACTTTGGCAGATTATCTTTAATATTTGATAAATAGAGAAGGATATCATCTGCATATAATGCGATTTTAAGCTCCTTTTTTCTAACCTTTATACCTTCTAACTGATATCTCACCATAATTGCAAGGGGTTCAATTGACATATCAAAGAGCAGGGGAGATAGGGGAAATCCCTGTCATGTTCCCCTCTCCAGAATAATCTCTGGGGAAAGCGTACCATTCACCAAAAGTTTGGTAAAAGGTTTGTTATAAAGATTTGTTGCAAATTAGCAAAAGTTACCTTTAAAACCAAATTTATTTAGAGTCTCGGCTATGTGATCATAATGTACCGAATCAAATGCTTTTTCTTCATCAATTGAAATAACTGCGTGGTCCAAGATGTCCTGTCCCTCCCCGCCCCTCGCGCTCTCCTGTGAAAAATAGTCTACCATCAGCAAGATCTCTCTTATCTTTGCTGACGAGTTCCGTCCGTGAAGGAATCCTGCTTGGTCCCTATGTATAATAGTGGGTAGGATCAGTTGTAGCCTATATGCTAGAATAGAAGTTAGAATCTTGTAATCTATATTCAGAAGAGCGATGGGTCTATACGATTCTTTCATGCTAGGATCTTTTCCCTGTTTAGGAATTAATACTGTATTTGATGCCGAAAAGGAGGGGGGATTGGAAGCCCGTCAATATAAATTGCATTATATAATCTACAGAGAGTTGCGACTATTGATGGTACAAGAATTTTGTAGAACTCGTTAGGCAGTGAGTCGGGACTGGGCACCTTGTCAAGTGCAAGTTTATTTATGACTCTCTCAATTTCAGGTTTACCGATAGGGGCATTTATAGTCTCTATCTCCTCTGCCCTAAGAATTGGAAATGTCAGTTGTCTCCAAAAATTTGCCGATTGGATCTTATCTGACTCCTTCAAAGAATATATCTCTTGATAATAAGCTGAAAATAGCTCTACAATCCTAGGAGAAAAGTTTTTTTTTAGTGGCACTACCTGTATAGTTTAGAAGCCTACACCTTCCTTTTGTTATTAGCTTCGTAGCTATATATAGGGGTGAGTGGTGCTGTGTATTAAATTTACAGAACCAAAATATGATGGGTTAAGAGCCCATCTTAGAATACACTATTAGCACTCTTTGTAGGCATGTAAAGTATAGGGTAACTGTGTTCAAAGTAGACTCCAAATGGTTAGAGAGGTCTCATTGAAATTAATAAAACATAACTTTTATTATATACACATAAAATCTGAGTTAAAATATAGGGATGTGCAAATTAAAAACAAAAAACTCTAGGTAGGGTGATGAGATGAGTAATTTCTGTCTCAATTGTGGAATTAAGTAGCAAATTATAGACGTATGCTAGGTATACCGATACCTGGGTGTTCAGTATTCAGTTTTCTGAATACATATAAGTTCACGATCAAACAGATAATTCTAAGTTTCAACTGCTAGAGGTTAATTAATAGTTCTCTAATAAAGGCAATAATATACCTATATGTGGTTACACTATTATAGCAGTGTCTAATGACACATGGGTTTAGAGAATCAGCACTATGAATTGCGTATTGATTTGGTGCTAAATTGATAATTATTTATTAGACCCGGTACCAAAACTTACAAAATACAATAGCAAATTTACCAGTCAGTGTGTTTGGTGCATACTTAGATATCTTGACATCAAATATTTATGAGTAATATCTCATAGGGTTAATGACAGTTTGGAATTTGCATACTTAAATATCTTATCATCCGATATTATCTCATGAGGTTAATGACAGTTTGGAATATATATCTAATTTATCAACCAAATTAATTTGTAGTTTCCAAAATGTTTTGTATGTGTTATAGTTGGAATCACCTTTCACTCCACAGCAAGCACAGTGTTTTTGCAAGTCTGCTATTCAGCTATTATTGTAACAACTCTTATAGGATTGGTCACTGAAGGGGAACAGAAGCTAAAAAACAATAGCTATTAGGCTTTGATCTATAGTCTTGTGGTTAAGTTGTATTTCCAAATGAACTCGTGACTGAAAAAAGTTGTATAGTGACACCCTGTAAGGTCTGTCTGGAATAGTACAGCTACAGTCAGTTGATTTGTTACACATTAACCACCAGTGGCTACATCGAGGTTCACCTCAAGCAACGTAAGAGGGGCTACTTATGCCTTAATTATTCAAAGTATCCACATGTATTGGGACACCTAAGTTATTATAATTGCATAGCCAGCTTAATAAATAGGTACGATCATAAGCGTGGTATACCTATAGTGAGTCAGTGACACTAGGTAAAAACTAGTAACAAGTTATTATCAATTGTGGTGCCAAACGCTAGCACATTGTTTGTACCGGTACTTAAATTCAAACTGCTCTGTAGGTAATACCTATTAGATTATAGTATCCAGTTGAATATGAGCAATTTAGGGTTTGTGTGCTAAAACATAGCTTGGACCAGGACAGTGTATTAATGTTACTAGTATGCTAGTAAGCTCTAGTATCTGACACTGACTCAGTGGCTAGCCGTTACCCCAACTGTCCGTGTAGTTGTACATTACCACATAGCCGATAGTATTGAGACTGCTTATATTAATAAATAACCGCTTGCCTAATAGTTCCGGTTCTGAACCGAAGTGTTTAAGTATAAAGGTGAATATAACAACACATGTCCTTACGAAGAGTTTAAGCCCTAACAAACACAGGTGCTCCCTGACTCCTCACCAATTCCCTAACATGTTTCGCCGTTCTCACAGCTTTCTCAAAGGGGGGTGTGTGCGCGCGTCGCGCTAGCATTGGCAATTTAAGTGCAGAGAAGGCTCATACTCCTCCCACATAAGTGACGTCACTCTGACATCTGTAGTGAATGAGTCAAATATAGGTGGAGACAATGCTCTCGTCCGATACCATAACTCCAAAAGAGGTGGATTAAATTAACATATAACGTTAACGTACGACTGCTGATTTATTCACATTATAGCTTTTACATGAA
The DNA here is from genome assembly GCF_027579735.1 of Bombina bombina. NCBI lineage: Eukaryota > Metazoa > Chordata > Amphibia > Anura > Bombinatoridae > Bombina > Bombina bombina. Next base: position 959,822,446 of record NC_069500.1, read on the forward strand.
CAACCTAATACTATTATGTTTGCTTGTATTGTGCACGAGATATAATTCACTGTGTGAAGTACTAGTGTATATGTTTGATTACATTGTGTCACCAAGGGAATTGTCGATGTGTGTTATAGTGCATATTGACACCCTAAAAAAAGGTGAAATTTGCTCGAAAAACAGAATATGCATTATTAGTATATAGAAATGATATATTACCTCAGATTTTATGTGTATATAATAAAAGTTATGTTTTATTAATTTCAATGAGACCTCTCTAACCATTTGGAGTCTACTTTGAACACAGTTACCCTATACTTTACATGCCTACAAAGAGTGCTAATAGTGTATTCTAAGATGGGCTCTTAACCCATCATATTTTAGGTCTACAATCCTATCTGAGCCTATTATTATTTTCCCCTCCTGTTGTATTGATTCGATCACCCCTGATCCTTTGGCTCCTTTTACTAGTTTAGCCAAAAGCTTACCTGATTTGTTTCCAAATCTATAACATTTTGCTTGTACTTTTAATTCTAATTGTGTGGCCTGATATGCTAAGTAGGTATCTCTTTCATTTTTGGCCTTTATATATTTTAACCAATTCACCTTTGTTTTTGTTGAGAGATACTGATTATAGGCGTTAATCAGTGAATTGATCACTTCTTTCTCTCTTGTTTTAATTTTTTTCTTAATGTTGGATGTATAAGATATTATTTCACCCCTTAGGACAGCTTTTGCAGCTTCCCAGAATATCATGGGGTGCCTTCAATAGTCCACGTTATGATCCGCATATTCTTTAAATTTTGAATTAAGCCACTTTTTAAACTTTAAATCTTTTGATAGATAAATAGGGAAGAAAAACCGAGCTTGTTTGAATCTTCTATCTGATTCCAGAATCCGAAGACTAATGGGAGCATGGTCAGAAAGGGCAATAGGTAAAATATCCATCTTTACTTTTGCATTGAAAAGCTTATCATCCATAAGGAATAGGTCAATTCTGGAGAACGATTTGTGGGCCCTAGATAGACATGTAAAATTTCTTGCATCAGGGTTTTGCAATCTCCATATATCTTTTACTGCCAGAGTCTGTGTATTTTTTTTGATAATCTTAGTTTCCAGTTTATCCCTTTTATTTTTCAGTTGCTTGGAGCCTAACCTCATTCTGTCTAGCGGAAATTGTGGAGCCATATTAAAATCGCCTCCACAGATCAAAAACCCCTCCTGAAAGAGCAGAATCTTGGTCAGTAAAGAGTCCCAAAACATTGGGTCTATGACATTGGGTGCATAGATGTTGCACAGTGTATAAATGGTTTTTTCCACCTTGATTTTTAACAAGATATATCTTCCCTCTGGATCTACCCCCACCCCAAGAGTCTCTAACCCTTTGGATATTATTTTCCCAATAGTATGGCAACACCTATTTTCCTATTTAAACTTGGGATGGCATATACCTCTTTTACCCAAGATTTCTTTAATTTCATAGCCTCTTCAAGTTTCAAGTGCGTTTCCTGAAGGAATGCAATGTCAGAATTTATCTTCCTTAATTGGTTTAAGATTGCTTTCCTTTTAATAGGGAATGTGAGGCCCCCAATATTCCAAGACACAAATTTAACACCCTCTAACCTTGCCATGTTCTTGGTTTATAAGGGGGTAGGCAAAACACGACAGAGCAAGGAGGAGAGAGTGAAAAAAAAATAAAAAAAAATAAAAAAAAAGGGGGGGGGAAGAAGGACGGAGGGAGGGAGGGCGGCAGGAGCCAGACCCTTGGTCCATTATTTGTTCTAAAGCGGCTATCACCCATAACCCTGTCTGCGGGAGTTCCCCCAGGGCCCCCCATAACCCCTTGATATCCCTTGTACCTTTTGTCATGTATCAGATCGTGGTTTCTAAAGTGATGACCCTAAAGCTACTACACTTCCTGTCACCTACTGTCCTGTTCCCCTAACTCTTCTGCGAATTTTTCCGCTTCTTTAGCGGATTAAAAAAAATGAACTTCCCCATTAATTGTAATCTTAAGTTTAGCCGGATAAATTATTGTGGCATGATGTCCCCATTTAATAAGTATTGTGCAAATAGGCGATAATTCTTAGTTTACAGGTGGCAGCCTGTTACTTTCATTTAAACTTATTTCATTTAGAAGTGTTATTGCTCTTCAACAATTTGTGAGCTATCCTCCTCAGCTAACTTCTTTATCCAGGGAAGTTAAGTACATATTTTTACCCTTCAAGTAATTTACTCTTCAAAGAATAATGTTTTACTCTTGTAAAGTTTAGTAACCTGTCACAATGGGTTGTGTCTTTTTTATCAGAGGATAGTGTGAGACTGCAAGCTTTCCCCTAAATTACATTTGTCTCTTGTTTTACATATGTGCCCTAATACCATACAGAAAAAATAGAGAAAACATTTAAACAATAATTTTCCTGTAGGTGTTACCAAAACTTAAATTATAATCACATTATGCCGTAAACACGTGATTTACTGATATTTCCAGCACTGTATGATTAAGCAAAAAAAAAACAAAAAAAAAACTTGTGTCTCCCAAGACATAAATAGGACAACTTATTTTATATATACTTAAACCCCTAAATTCATCCCCTCCACCTTGCTAAGGAGAGATAATATGTACCCCCCTCTTTCTTATGGATTCAGCAGGTTTTTAATAAGGCGTCTATTTCTTGCATAGCCATATTCATTGCTGAGATAGTGTAACCTTTTTCCCATCAAAAAGAAAAACAAATTAAAAGGAAGGGGAAGAAAAAAAAACTCCATGGAAGAAGATACAATGTTAAAAAGTCATATGCAGTTAAAGTTTGACAGTTTTGTATCCGTTTAGGCTTTTAAATTGAGAGGTTTATATGTTTTCCCCTTTTGTTTTTCTCTGCTTCTTGTTTTGGCTTTTCACCTCCTTATTCCTTATTCTCCTTTTTTTCTGCAATAGGGCAGTAGTCTTTACAGGTTTCCCCAACCAGTTAACTTATGTCCCGGCTACCTTATTTTAAGCCCTGCTGTGGTTTAAAGATCGTCCCCTCTTCTGGAGCTTAAGAAACGAACTAACCCCAGTGGATTTCGCCACGGTACTCACCCCCTCACCTGCGGCAGATCCGTAGCTCAACCAGTCTCCTCACTTAGCCTGCAGTAGGCCGGTCTCCTCTCTCGCAGCACCAGTGGGAGAGGAGAACACCGGCCAGCACTCTACCGCAGATAACCTTGCAGCAGCTGCAAGTCAGACAGACTCCTCCAGCCTCTCAATCAGGCCCAGGGCTTACCTCCTCCCGCGCAGCACCGGTGGGGGAGGAGGGAAGCGGAGCCGCGTCCACACACAGGTCCGTCAGGAGACACAGAGAAAAGGTCAGAGGTCCTTCCAGAACACATTGGTATGTGTGCTGCTCTTCTTGCTGTTTTACAGGTGAGGGGGCGGTTAACAGCAGGTGTTGATTTTGCAAGGGAGAGAAAAGAGAAAAAGGTAGACTTTTCAGGCTTAGTTCAGCAGCTTTTTAGGGAAAAAAAGGCAAATCCCCTCTCTGTCCGCTTGAGGGGAGGGGAAAAAATAAAAAAAAGAGAAAGATAAGGCAATCTTTTAAACCAATATATCTGCTTGGTTGATTTTAGCTGAAAATCTTCCCAGAGTAGGGGATATTTATCACAGTGGGATGATGTTCCACTGTATCTGGTCCGGTAGCGATGAGTCTTGCTATCCGTTAGCTACCCCAATATTCAGGGCTTTGGCGCGAAGGTATCCACCAGCAGCTTCAAGGACTGGAGTGTACCTGCTTAGCCACCTGTGCTAAGCTCCTCCTCCGGAACCAGGAGCTAGAGCATGACATTTTAAGCAACTTTCTAATTTACTCCTATTATCAATTTTTCTTTGTTCTCTTGCTATCTTTATTTTAAAAGCAGGAATTTAAATCTTAGCAGCCAGCCCATTTTAGGTTCAGCACCATGGATAACGCTTGCTTATTAGAGGCTTTTATTTCCCCACCAATAAGAAAGCATAACCCAGGTTCTCAACAAAAAATGGGCCGGCTCCTATACATCACATTCCTGCTTTTTAAATAAAGATAGCAAGAGAACAAATAAAAATTGATAATATGAGTAAATTAGAAAGGATTACTTTCTGTTATAATTTTTAAGCCAAACAACTAACATATTAAAGTTAATAAACATTAATTAAAACCTACTGACCTATATTTTCTCCAAAACAAAGTTTCATAACGTTCTAAAAGTTATATCTTTTATTCGCCGATGATGTCACGTTATCCTGCCCACTATTTTCAGCACTGTGTGTTCAAAATACTTAAACCAATGAAATTGTGTTTAAAGTGCCATTTTGAAACCTAGGTATTGTAAACGGATTGCTACAGAGCAAAGGATACTCACAGAGTGGGTTTGGAAAACAATTAAATTTGCAGACAAGATTTCTGATATACAGTAGAGATATATTAATGAAGTGCTATTGATAAAAAGCGTATTTGGGGTAGTTAGTAACAGGCATAGAAAATATTTACTTACAGTGGCCTTTTAAAATTATATGCTCTATCTGAAACATGAATGGAAAAATTTGGGTTTAGTGTCCCTTTAAATCAATTTCATAAAGCATTGTTATCTCCTAATTTCATTTAAAGAGGGAGATTTTTTTTATTTATTGTTTTTTTTTATTTAATTGTTATTTCTTTGTCTTGTTATTATGCATTTGTTGATTATGCAATTATATAGTATTTATTCCTTTAAAAAACATTCTCTGAGGAAGCGCATGTGAGCATGCGCGAAACATGTCAGATAGAATAAAGCTGCAATACCTGTCTACCACCTGCTGAATAAACACTGCTGACATTGGCTACAAGTCCGAAATCGTTGTCTCTTTTTTTCAGTTTAAAAAACTTTATCCTAGATACTAATTACTAATTTACTACAATGTCCCTTTAAGACTGTGCATTGATATTAGGGATTCTTTTTTTGACCAATGACAAAAACAAGGGACTCCATATCTCCATATTATTATTATAATTTATGTGTAAGCATTACATTATTTAAATTAATTTGATTAAAATAAACATTTGTATGCAGTAAAATATAAGACCAACGCAAACCGATATAAAAATATTAGTTTCCTTAAATGTTAAATGATTATTTCCCTCTTACAAACCTAAAATGTGCATCTCCTATTAATATACCTGACATTAAATTAATTTGAACAGTACAATGTTTTCTACACAGTATATATTACTTGTTATAACTTCTGTTGTTTAAAATGTACTGCACTATAATTTTGTTTTCAGTGTTCTGTTCATTGCATTGTCAATTGTCATAATTCATCTTGTTTGCCTATAAAAAATCAGGCAGAAATGTTCTGTTTAATGTGTATTATAGAATTTTTGTTTGTTTGTTTATTTGCTTGTCTGTTTTTTTCTGAAAGGTCACACACAAGGACATAAAAAGAGAATACCTTTACAGATTATTTGGTTTGACCACGGGGATTCGGAGCAGGCAATAACTGTTTGGCAAGAAAAATCCAATGCACTAATGATCGAGCATAATTTAATTCTATGCTAATTGGAGCAGTAATAGATATTTCATTTGAACATATTGGCACCTTCAATTATATTTCAGGAGAGTACCATAAAGAAGCAGATGTATTAGTGGATTAAAGACCTAAAGACAAATGTAATTACAACAGATATTTTATACAAGAAACAGAATTGGACAAATAATGATATTTAAAGAACATTAATTGGTTACAAATGTTAAAGGGACAGTGCACTGTGACATTTTCAACCCTTTCATGCTTTCCCAATCAGACATTTTACTTGCTGGAGTATATTAAATCTATTGCAAAAAGCTAATTTTCCTTTATTTTGTTATTTGAAATAGCTGCATTTGACTGTTGTACTGAAATGTGAATACTGCTGTATTTTCTGTAGAATAGCTATGTGAATAGGAGATAGCAGCTTAAAGGGACACTGAACCCATTTTTTTTTATTTTGTGATTCAGATTTTTAAGCAACTTTCTAATTTACTCCTATTATAATTTTTTCTTCGTTCTCTTGCTATCTTTATTTGAAAAAAGAAGGCATCTAAGCTATTTTATGGTTCAGTACTCTGAACAGCACTTTTTATTGGTGGATGAATTTATCCACCAATCAGCAAGAACAACCCAGGTTGCCGGCATCTAAACTTACATTTTTGCATTTCAAATAAAGATACCAAGAGAATGAAGAAAATTTGATAATAGGAGTAAATTAGAAAGTTGCTTAAAATTCCATGCACTTTCTGAATCACAAAAGAAAAAATTTGGTTTCAGTGTCACTTTAAATAATTAACCAAGTGAAGGGTTGGAAAGAGAAATAATTATTGTATTTGTAAAATTGGTTTTGCTCATTGATCCCCCAAGCCACAATTAGCATTTAATTTTTTTTAACTATTAAGCTTCATGTATATATAGAGAGTTAACATGAGCAGACATCCTCTTGTCCAGACACACCAATTTAAATTGTATGTCCTTGAGAACAATAGGTGATTGTTTCAATGAGCAAAAAAACAACTATTTAAAATACAAAAATAAAAACGAACATAAAATTTACCATACATTTAATACTCTGCAGCAGGTATAGCAAGTCATTTGGAACACTTTTTTACAGTACAATGATTCTGTTAGGGACTGCACAGTTATTTTATTGCTCTAGCCAAACCCTCACTACAGTATAGAGCAGTGCAGTAAATCTAAAAATACATATTCTGTTGAGCCTTTTTTGAAGAATTATTTTAATTAAAACTAACAATAGTTTGTTCTGCAGCAAAAATCAGATGTCAACAATTTTATTGTCTCTCTATTATACATTGTTTTACAGTAAGAGACAAAACAACATGTTAAAAAGTCAGTTGTGCATAAGCCTTAGGGGGAAACATTTTTGAATGCCAAGATAGCATTGGATGCTTTAAAAAAGAAAAAGATTTAAGATGAGTCCAGGATCAAAAACTTAGGTCACAGAAATTCTAGAGTAAAAAAAAAAAGTGTGGGGAAAAAAAAATATTTTGTCCTATTTCTGTAGCAAATAAGAAAAGATGACTGTGGTTTTTAGATGCACATCTGACACATACTTATAGAGATGCTGAATTACAATGAAGCTTATATATGTCATACGCTACAGTAAACCGGATCATTTATCAGCATGTGAATAGCAGAATGGGCAGTCAACATGACTGAAATGTTTGAAGCTTTATTTCTGTGAATGTATGCAGTATTGAGCTATTGTAGCAAAAGAATACTATTTTGCCTATGTATTTTTTTTTATTTCACCTTATTTTTTTTTACTTTGTATTTCAATATATACTATTATATGCCTATGGAACACATTTATTATCAAAGTGATGATCACATATAAATCAACTAAATTAACTAAATTGGAATAGGAATAGGGAAAATGAGGTAAACAAAACATTTACAAAATGTACGTTTAAAAAAAAAGAAAAATTCCAATAAGCAAACCTTCACCTTGAACAAACAGTAAAGCTTTTTTTTTTCTTTGTTACATCTAAAAGAATATGCTATTATTATTAATTTTATATACATATACATACACTGTCCTGGATAAAGCACACTACATATACATATAAATATATAAGTGGAGTGCTATTTAACACTCCGCTAACCCAATATCTGAGGGTTGTGCATAGATAAATATTTATACCTATATATATATATATATATATATATTCTAGTTTTAGGATCCAAGCACTCACTTTAAGTTGAATTGCCTGGGTGCACTCTATGGTAGATAGGCAGAAACTTTCATGAAGAGAAGAGGCACACACAGGACTTAATTAACACAAAATGTATTAATATTTCATTAATTCAGTCAGTCAACGTTTCGGTCCTCACAGGGACCTTTATCAAGACTGTTCTCCGTAAAAGGATGTGTATAGTTCTCAGCGGTGTGTGCCTCTTCTCTTCATGAAAGTTTATATATATATATACATATATAAATACAATTATATATAGTAACATAGTAACATATAGTAACATAGTGGATGAAGTTGAAAAAAGACAGAAGTCCATCAAGTTCAACCTATACAAATCTTAATATACTTACAATGAAAGCTCCAGTTGAGTTTGTTTGAGTTGAGTTTTAATACATGCTAGTATCTTATTAGCCTTATAAGCCGCTGCCCTGCATTGTGCACCCATCTTTAGCTTGTTATCTCTAAGTATTCCGAAATCCATTTCCTCCTCTGTTTTGCTCAGTATAGTCCCATTTAAATAATAAGTTGTCTGCTTATTTTTACTTTCAAAATATAGAACCTTGCATTTTCAAGTAATAAATCTAATTTTCCATTCTTATAATTTTTGTAGCTCCCTTTGTAAAGTAAGTTCATCTTGCCCTGGACCTAATGACCTCATATAACTTTGTATCATCTGCAACAATATAGATGTTGCTATTTAGGCGTCGATTTATCAAAGGCTTTGCAAGGCTTTCAACCTACTACAGCTGCAGGTTCTCACAAGGGAATCTTTCGTCACCTCTAAAGTAATGAAATTCAGTCTCCGAGGTCTAGTCTGACCTGGGAGATTGACAGCTCCTGCCCTCGTGTGATTGGCTGAGCGCGGGCAGGGGGCGGGATTGCACGCGAGCACAAAATAGCGCTCGTGTGCAATGCTGAATTCCACCAGGGGAATTCAGCCTGCCAGAGGCGAGCTGCGGCGGACAGGGGCACATATGTGAGACCCTGTCCGGCTCAGTTTGATAAATTGCCCCCTTAATCCTTACTGCAATAAAAAATGTAAAAAGAACAGGGCCCAGTACTGATCACTGAGGGACTGCACTAATTACCTTTGTCAAATCTGAGTATGATCCATTTACTATTACTATTACTGTCTTTTATCCAGTTATTTATCCATGAGCTAAATTTTCAGCTATTTCCAGTCCCTAAATTTTGTAAATTAATCTTGCATGTGGCACTGTATAAAATGCCTTTGCAAAATCCAAGTATATCACATCATCTGATTCCCCTGTATCTATATTTTTCATTACTTCTTAGTAGAATCTATTTATATTAGTTTGACATGATCTTTTTCCCATAAAACCATGCTGATTTTAACTCAGAATCTTGTTTACACAAATATACACATCAATTTAATTGCCTATAATTCCTTCAAGTATCTTCCCTACTATTGATGTCTGGTCTATAGCATCCTGGATCAGCCCTGCTTCCATTTTTTTAAAAAGTGGCACCACATCAGCTTTGCGCCAGTCTTGAGGTACTATGCCTGAGTCTTGAATAATTAAGAGAAGATGTTTGGCTATAACAGTGCTAAGTTCCTGTAAAACCCTAGGGTGTAGTCTATATGGGTCTGGAGTTTTATTTACTTTAACATTATCCAATTTTTCCTGATATATTCTAGAGACAACCTAGTTATTGTAAGGGCTTATATGTTCTAGTATGTTTCAAAGTATCTCCCTTTGGTTCCTCTCTTGTGTATACTAAAGAAAAGAACTGGTGCTTTCTCACTGTCACTGTTAATCATGCTACCCTTCACTCATTTTAATGCACCTATATTTTCCTTCTTAGACTTTTTGCTATTAATGCACTTAAATAAACTTTTTAGGGTTTGACTTAAAATCTTTTGCAATTAATCTTTCATTTTTAGTTTTGGCTAATGTGATTGCTTTTTTTTTTGCATGCTTTGTTACATTCCTTATATATTTGGTATGTTGAATCTTTTTTTTTTTAATAATTTAAATGACCTATTTTTTTCCTAATTTCTCTTAATACATTTTTATTTTGCCACATTGGATTGGATTTATTTATTTTACTTTTCTAACCATTGTTGATATGTGTTGATATGTATGTTTATTTAACAAAGTTTTAAATGTTATCCATTTAGCCTCTGTATTTTTTTTAGTGAAAACTTTGTCCCAATTTATGTTATTTAATGATTTCTTAAAATTAAAAGTCTTAGTTGAACCCTGCTTATGGAAAGTGATTTCAAATGTGACCATGTTATGATCACTGTTGCCCATATGTTCTTTGACTTCTTTGTTTGATATTATATTAGTATTGTTTGATAGCACTACATTTAATATAGCTTTATTCCTAGTTGGCTCTTCTTTTAATTATCCTTAAGAGCATTTAAATATCTATCTTCCTTAGCTGTATTACTAGTTTTAATGGCCCAGTCAGGGTAGCTAAATCAAATAAATAATTACAGCACTGTTATTATTAGCAGCCTTTCCTATTTGCATTAGTAGATGATTTTCCTCCGTCACTAATGTTGGGGGGCTTTTAGCATGTTCTTAGTAATATTTTTTTAGTTTTTTCCCCCTCACTCTGTATTTCAACCCACATGTCTCTATATTATCACCTGTATTAGCATAAATATCTTTCCTTATTGTAGGTTTTATTTCAGGTTTAATATACATGCAAATCCCTCCACTCCTTTTTATTACTCCCGCCCCTCCTAAATAAAATATAAACCTCTAAGTTAACTGCAAATTCATGTGACTCATCCCACCAGGTTTCAGTTATGCTGATAATATCATAGCCCTCTTCTGCAACTAAGAGCTCCAGATACCCCATTTTACCCATCATGCTTCTTGCATTTGTTGTCATACATTTACTTTTCATGTGCTTTCTGCTGCTACTTGGTGCGCTTCCCTCCAAACTATCTAATCTGACATTTCCTAAGTGTCATCCCTTCCTTAAAATATTCTAGGTGTGATATTCACAGACTGATCTGTCTGTTCTATTATGTTTGGACTAACCTTCTCCCCTTTGCCTAGTTTAAAAGATTCTCTAAGCAAGCTACCATCCTCTCCCCAAAACACCTGCACAAATGTCATTCAGGTGCAATCCATCCTTACTGTACAAATTGTACCCTAGTAAAAAGTCAGACCAGTGCTCTAAAAAGTCAAACTCCTTATTTTACACCATGTTTTAACTATATATATCAGAATATCTTTTTATAAATACTTAGAACATATTCTGCTTTGTGCAGAATATTGGGATGTGAAATATTTACAGGAAATCAGGGAATACACAGTGTAACACTTTATTAAATTTGATTATTGCATATATATGCTTTAACATGTTTATATCTACTTGCATTTTAGCCAATTAGTGCTAACTCTTAAAAAACTCTATGGGAGTGAGCAAAATGTTATCTATATGACACTTATGAACTTGTCCATTATTGGTAGATATGACCTGTTCAGAGAGTGTAGTCTGTGAGGATTGGCTACTAGTCATTAACTAGAAGTATAGCAGGAAGTGTAAGGTTTTGGTTACCTATTAAAACGGTCTGCCCAATCACAAACTATTGTTAAAATGAGAACTTGCCCATGATTGGTAGATATGACCTGTTCAGAGAGTGTAGTCTGTGAGGATTGGCTACTACTCATTCACTATAGAAGTATAGCAGGAAATATAAGGTTTTGGTTACCTATTAAAACGTTCTGCCCAATCACAAACAATTGTTAAAATGAGAACTCGTCCATGATTGGTAGATACAGCCTGTTCAGAGAGTGTAGTCTGTGAGGATTGGCTACTAGTCATTAACTATAGAAGTATAGCAGGAAGTATAAGTTGTTTGTATGTAGAATACATGTAATTGATCAATGATTATTTAGAGAGATATCATGGAAGATCTGAATCCTGCATTATGTACATTATTAAGGTAAAAAACAAATCCTTTTTGTTTTATAAATAGTTTTATAAAATGGAGTTAAAATCATAACAAACAATTATGGTACATGAAAAGGAAGGGAGCTTAAAACAAATTTAAAATGAATGATGACTGTTTAAAATGAGACAATTTTATTGAAATACAGAACACTCAGTTAATATAGGACACCAAACTGATAGGTACAATTTAATAAAAACAACAATATAGAAAAAATGGGGAATGTAGCTGTGTTAACAGAGAAATTCATTATGGTGGAGATGGATATGGTTGCTAACTAACTAACTAACAGGATGATGATGATGTATTTGAATATTCTAAACACAATGCTTTTTGTATAAGAATAATATGTTTGGTTTGTTTGGATTAATGCATAACATGTGTCTTATTGACACGCCCATTGTGGGTGTTGTTCTTTAATAAAATGTGTATTGGTAGCATAAAGGTTTAAATAGCAGGATAGAGGTAAGGTCTATACATGCCTGAGGAAACGGCCTTTCAGTGCCGAGAAACAGCATTATATTCTTTTAGTTTTTAATTTCAATTTTTGTTTTCAGTTTTTTAATAAAAATGTTTTTTACTATAACACAAGTATAGTGGTTTCTACCTTACCTCTCATTTCCCAATATTGGGCTGTTTGTGCATTTATCCTGTTTTTGGACCATATAGTTGGTAACACCTGAAGTGGGTGAGCTGATATGCCCTAAACTGAAATTATCAGTCTGCATCTACCAGCACATAGGTGTGCTATTGGACATTGTGAGTACCTATTTGGCATAATTATCTCCATTGTTCCATTTATTTGGTTGATCTTCACACGTGGTTTCCTTTGTTGTCTTGACTCTCCATTACAGACACACCTGGCGGGGATATCCTGGAGTGGGTGTACTGACACACCATATTATGTCAGTCTGCTTCTATTAGCACATTGGGGTGCTTATTTTAAATGTGAGTACCAATTTGGCTCGAGTGCATAAGCTTTGGCTTTTTTGATTTGGTGATTCTACACATGAGGCGCCACTCTCTTTCTTCTATTTTACACACATGAACTATCAGTGTCTAACTGTCAAAAACTGTCAAAATGCACTAAGATAAGAGGCAGCTTAGAAATTAGCATTCAAGCCTACCTAGGTTTCACTTTCCACAAAGAATAACAATAGAGCAAAGCAAATTTGATGATAAAAGTAAATTGGAAAGTTGTTTCAAATTGAATTCCCTATTGGAATCATGAAAGTTTAATTTTGACTAGACTGTCCCTTTAATCCCAGAGAAATGTTTTGTGTTGTTTTTTGAAGCGCTGAAGGCACCTCAAAAATCTTCTCTGCTATATTATTTGTGTATTGGCTTTTGACTGGCTATAGTAATAAATGGCTGAAGTGTAAAATGCTGGAGGAAGTTGGAATATCAGTCCTTTAACAAAACCAGTGTAGTACTTTTCTATAGGGTAAGTACATAAAAATATATTTACTGGAAAAAAAAACTGTTTAGTAATTTGTATTGCACTTGTCTTTTTCTTTGTAATGCCTTTTTAGATAATATTGTGTGAAACAGAGCAATGCAAATTAATATTGTTTTTTGCAAAGATAAAACACACACAGGTTTTGTTTTGAGTAACAATAATTTGAATGCATATGGTTCCATTTATTAAACTGTGGATGCAGCTTTGGAAACTCAGAGGTGCAGGCTCACATGAGCAGACCTGCTATTCAAGTTCAGATTGACAAGCCCTGCTCTCAGACAATTGGTTGCCAAAGAGCAGGGGGAGCAGTTGGGTGGAAAGGTTCTTGGCTGGGAACATTGTCCTCCATAGTATGATAATTGTAATCCATAGAGTTAAGTAGAAACTACTCTCTGGGCTAAGGACACCAGCAATGTGCAGTATTTACACAAACCTTGTACCTGTGTATTCAAAAACATAAGAAAGCCCCCCATTCATTTTCACATCTTTAATGTTGAAATACAATTGTATTTTAAATTTGACTGATTTTACAATCTTTTAAACTTATAGAAATGTGCTTTACTTGTAAGATGTATTCCCAATGACTTTTAAAGCATAAAGAAATGGCTGCATACATTTTCAATAGAATGGTTTTAAAACCCCTTTACTGCATGTTTGCAAATAGCATATGTAACTTGGTAGGTTATTGCAATCCTATGTTCCTAGTATAATCGATCTCAATTATGACCTTCATAGATGTAATAAAAAGTCACTTTAGATAATGCTTTAGTAGAAATGGAAATCTATATTGTTATGGTGAGTGGCTTAATGATTTTATGTCTCATATATAAAATGTAAATATGGCAGCGTTTTATACACAGCACATTTCCATTTTTTGAGTATATAGAAAAAAGAAGTACAGGGTCCTTAATTATTCTTAGTAAAGCTAGTGGATAATTTTAAATATCTTGGAGAATATCTTATTTTTGTTCACTGATAATAGTCTAAAATACTATTTATCAGCTGAGTAATATATGCTAAAATTAGCTTGTGCTGTTATTTTATACTGTTTTCAGATCACAAGTCATCTCAATGCATATGTTAACTGACATTTTTAGCACTTGTAAGTTGACTTTGCTTTACTTATATCTCATCCAAATGACCGGCATTCAGAAGATCCTTAAATTATGAATTTTCATGGAAAAACGCTACATTTCTATTAAGAAATATTTACATTATTGGAAATGTACTAATACTTTAATGTCTGAATTAATCTATTTCGACAATTCTGTGCACATTAAGTTCATATTTCTTTACTGAACAAATTAACTTCTTGGTTTGTTGTAAAAGCAATAATATAAGATAAACAAATAAATACATAAACATTTACTTCGTCTATAAAACACCATACTTGAACACTTGAATACTCAGTCACAGAATTATTTTTTATGGGTTGAAGGATGTGGAGATTGTGAATGTCACAACCATGTCTCTTAACTTTATATGACAACATACAACCATTGGCAAACAGGGTAATTCCTATATTGAGAAAGATTTTATGTTTAATACATTTCAGACATACTCAAAAGAGTATCAGAGTCACTCCCATAATAATAAATGAATACATGTATTACAAAAATAATACATTCTGTGATTCTGACCAGCTATATAATATATGAAGAGATTTTGACCTTCTAATAATGTATTTGCTTCTTTTCATCAAACTCAACTGTCTGCAAAAAAGAAAATCAACCTTCATACAAGGCAAGAATCTAACAGCAGAAAATGAGACAAGTGACGATAGGGTGATAAAGTCTGGTTACAAAGTTTGAAGGTTACAAAAACAAAACTTAAATCTGTAACAAAGGGTACAACATGGTTAACATACAACAAAGGTTTATCATTGATAACATTTCTCTATTTGCCTTTTATTTTCTAACATCAGAGTCAACTATCTGCATTATTTAGCCCAATATGTAGGACGCAAAGATGACTCTTACAAAACACATTTACTGATTTATTCAAAGCCAGGTGGGGGGCAAAATGTTTCACTCAGGACCACAGAATAGATAGAGACAGGCAGCAGGGCTAACAAATGTTGAGCATGGAGTTAGCTACCTCTGTGAAGAGGTAGAAAATTGTTTGGTGCAACAAAATATTATGTTCCAAGCCTTATCATTTACCATAATACTATTTCCCAGTTCTGATTGAAAAAATAGAGAAAATGATCAACTAAAGTGTAAATCCCCATTTATACTAAAGATACCACAACTTTTAAAACTATGGGGAGGCAAAAAGTGATCTTAAAATCCTCCACTAAGCACAAAATGTAGAGAAAATAACTCATTGTGTAGTTCATTAACAAATCTAGGCAAGTCAGGATTGCTTTTCTCTTAAATGAAGGTTGAGTGGCAAAAATCACGAAAACAGCTGTCCTGGGATGGTTCTGAATCACTGTGCTAACCCTAGCTAAGCTTAAAAGCTTTGTATACAGCTATGCTATGGCATAAAGGGAAGTCTGCCTAAAAGCAGACTGAAGTAAAAAAGTAAAAAAGTGAGTCATGGTGAACCTCATTTGCATATCTTACCCAGAATCCTTTTTTTACTCCCTAGCTTTAAAGGGACACTAAACCCCAAAAAATATTTCATGATTCAAGCAGAGAATACAATTTTAAACAACATTCCAATTTACTTCTATTATCTAATTTGCTTCATTCTTTAGATATCCTTTGTTAAAGAAATAGCAATGCACATGGGTGAGCCAATCACATGAGGCATCTATGTGCAGCAACCAATCAGCAGCTACAGAGCCTATCTAGATATGCTTTTCAGCAAAGGATATCAAGATAATGAAGCAAATTATATAATAGAAGTAACGTAGAAAGTTGTTTAAAATTGCATGCTCTTTCTAAATCATGAAAGAAAAAAATTGCGTTTCATGTTCCTTTAACCCCTTGAGTGCTATTGACGGCTCTGAGCCATTGCAAATTGTCCCAGTCAGGTGCTGACGACGGCTCAGAGCCATCACTAGCACTCATCCACCTTGAGGGCAATCTGGGGGCTCCCACCCCAACGATCTGGCCTAAATAGTGATAGGCATAGCCGGGGCTTCACGATTTGCGTGGTGACGTCAAGCGCAATGACGTGATGATGTCACTGCGCAACTTTATCTAAAATTAACAATGGACAATATAGGGAAATGGGGGCATACTGATTAGAAGCCTGTATCTCAGGCATCTAAGCAGCTACATACCCCCAAAACCCAATGTTGGAAAGGTAATCACCTAACCTTTCCAATGGTATAAGTCTTGGGGATCTAGAAAAAAAAGTAAAAGTAAAAAAAAAAAAAGCTCAAATCCAGGTTAGCACCCAGGTGGGAAATGGCTTAGCAGCCAAAGGGTTAAATTCAGGTTGTGGAACACAACTGCTGAGATTGTTTTTAAATAACATATATATTTATGCATATATACAGTTTTTGTAAGCAGAGATTTAGAGAAAGGAATATATAGTTGTAAATGCCTTCTATATAAACCTTCACTGAGTTAATATACAGACAGTACATCAAAAGGTGAAATAAGGCAAAAACAACTTAACATGTTATGCACAAAACAAATAAGAATATATATACACCAAACTGATTCAGATAGAGCATGCCATTTTAAACAACTTCCTAATTTACTTCTATTATCTAATTTGCTTCATTCTATTGATATTCTTTGCTGAAAAGCATATATAGATAGGCTCAGTAGCTGCTGATTGGTCGCTGCACATAGATGCCTCGTCTGATTGGCTCACCAATGTCTATTTCTATTTACTCAACAAACGATATCTAAAGAATGAAGCAAATTAGATAATAGAAGTAAATGAGAATGTTGTTTAGAAAGAAATACTTTTTTGGGGTTCAATGTCCCTTTAAGTATTGACAGAGTAGGATTAATGCCCCAAGTGGTGAACAGTAATATTACAGGATTGAGTAACACAGAGATTGCTGGGAGACAGGTGATTACTGTTTTAGCAGCTGCACAGCACAGAGGTTGTAAAGCTTGTATGACAGTATAGCAATTGTAGGATATGATTACAAACAGTCAGCAAGTAATGCCTTTAGTAGAACTTCTGTAAATAGTTACAAGTGGTTTAAGTAAGTGCACACATTGAGCGCATACAGGAGATGGACAGCTCAAAAGCTGTGAGCAGAGGCAAATGAGAGAGAGACAATCCAGTGTAAACAAGTAATGATATTACCTTGAGAGTTTGCACAAACACTTTAGAGATTAAGTAGTATTTGCACAGAGATACTTCCAGCATGTGAGTGGCATCCGAAGCAAGAGAAGAGGAATCACAGTGACAGAGACTCAGAGAGATCCAGAAGGTGTGTCAGAGAGCTAGTCAATAACCAAGCAATGAGGAATGATGCAGCTGCTATTTATTGATAGAAGAGAGGGTATGCAAAAGGTAAGATGAATCCAGGTTAAAGGGGCAGAATAATAGTGGACGTTAAAGGAGCAGAGGAAAATATAACAGTATCCCCCACTAAGGAGGCCCTCTGGGCTTACTAGGATGACTCAAATAAAACTTCTTTAACAAACAAGGAGCATTGAGATCTGAAGCAGCAATCCAAGAGTCATTGTCTTGCTCATAACCCTTCCATATAACAAGGTATTGGAGTTGACAATGGTGAATTCTGGAATCGAGTATCTGTGCTACTTTAAATTGTTCCTGTCCATCCATAAGTAAGAGGTGGTGGAGGAAATACACAATCTGGGAAAAGATTTTCTTTGAATGGCTTAATCAGTGAGACATGAAAGGTAGAATATATATGATAAGTTGGTGACAGTTGGAGTTTAACTGCATTAACATGAATGATCTTTATAATCTTGAAAGGTCCAATGTATAGAGAACTTAATTTATTTGAGGGTGTATTCAATTTTACGTTTTTTGTGGATAGCCATATTTGATCCCCAATTTTGTAGTTAGGTGGAACAAGTTTGCGTAAGTCATAGTACAGTTTATGCTGGAGCTGGTCTGCTTTGATATTAGAACGTAGAATATTTAAGCCATCCTGAATAGTAGTCAGTGTATCAGTAACAGCTGAACAGTTGGAGGAGGAGGGAGAAAGAAATTGGAAAGTTTGAGGAAATCCATAGTTGGCATAGAATGGGGTTCTTTTAGTGGTCAAACTAATGGTGCTGTTGAAGGCGAATTCTGCGAGTGGTAAAAGGTTTAACCATAGGTATCCTGTAGATTATTCATGAAACAGCGAAGATATTTCTCCCAACCACTGGTTTGTTCTTTCCGATAAACCATTGGTTTGTGGGTGATAAGCACTGCTGAATTTCATTTTGACAGAAAGTGTTTTGCCCAATTCTCTCCAGAAATTGGAAATAAAGTTTACTCCTCTATCAGTGGTGAGACTGGTAGGTAGGCCATGTAGTCTGACATTGTTGTTTATAAACAACTCAGCTGTCTTTGGGGCAGATGGAGTCCCTTTTGTAGGGATGAAGTGTGCCATCTTGCGGCTAGACTTAGAGTTGGGCGGTAGCCGTCAAAACCAGCGTTAGAGGCTCCTAACGCTGGTTTTTACCGCCCTCTGGTATTTGGAGTCAGTCAGGAAAGGGTCTAACGCTCACTTGGCAGCCGCAACTTTTCCATACCGCAGATCCCCCTACGCCATTTGCGTATCCTATCTTTTCAATGGGATCTTTCTAACGCCGGTATTTAGAGTCGTGGCTGAAGTGAGCGTTAGAAATCTAACGACAAAACTCCAGCCGCAAAAAAAAGTCAGTAGTTAAGAGCTTTCTGGGCTAACGCCAGTTTATAAAGCTCTTAACTACTGTGCTCTAAAGTACACTAACACCCATAAACTACCTATGTGCCCCTAAACCGAGGTCCCCCCACATCACCGCCACTCTATTACATTTTTTTAACCCCTAATCTGCCGCTCCGTACACCGCCGCCAGCTACGTTATCCCTATGTACCCCTAATCTGCTGCCCCTAACATCGCCGACCACTGTTATATTTATTAACCCCTAATCTGCCACCCCCGCTATCGCTGACACCTGCATATTATTATTAACCCCTAATCTGCCGCTCCGTACACCACCGCCAGCTACATTATACCTATGTACCCCTAATCTGCTGCCCCTAACACCGCCGACCCCTATATTATATTTATTAACCCCTAATCTGCCCCCCACAACGTCGCCTCCACCTACCTACAATAATTAACCCCTAATCTGCCGACCGGATCTCACCGCTACTATAATAAATGTATTAACCCCTAAAGCTAAGTCTAACTCTAACCCTAACACCCCTCTAACTTAAATATAATTTAAATCTAACAAAATAAATTAACTCTTATTAAATAAATTATTCCTATTTAAAGCTAAATACTTACCTGTAAAATAAACCCTAATATAGCTACAATATAAATTATAATTATATTGTAGCTATTTTAGGATTAATATTTATTTTACAGGCAACTTTGTAATTATATTAACCAGGTACAATAGCTATTAAATAGTTAATAACTATTTAATAGTTACCTAGTTAAAATAATTACAAAATTACCTGTAAAATAAATCCTAACCTAAGTTACAATTAAACCTAACACTACACTATCAATAAATAAATTAACTAAAATACCTACAATTATCTACAATTAAACCTAAAACTACACTATCAATAAATTAATTAAATACAATACCTACAAATAAATACAATGAAATAAACTAACTAAAGTATAAAAAAGAACTAAGTTACAAAAAATAAAAAAATATTTACAAACATTAGAAAAATATTACAACAATTTTAAACTAATTACACCTACTCTAAGCCCCCTAATAAAATAACAAAGCCCCGCAAAATAAAAAAAATGCCCTACCCTATTCTAAATTAAAAAAGTTCAAAGCTCTTTTACCTTACCAGCCCTGAAAAGGGCCCTTTGCGGGGCAGGCCCCAAGGAGTTCAGCTCTTTTGCCTGTAAAAAAAACATACAATACCCCCCCAACATTACAACCCACCACCCACATACCCCTAATCTAACCCAAACCCCCCTTAAATAAACCTAACACTAAGCCCCTGAAGATCTCCCTACCTTGTCTTCACCTCACCGGGTTCAGCGATCGGTCCAGAAGAGGGTCCGAAGTCTTGATCCAAGCGGCGGCTGAAGAACTCCATCATCAGGATGAAGTCTTCTATCAAACGGCATCTTCAATCTTCTTTCTTCCAGAATGGAGCAGAGCCATCTTCTTCCCAGCCGACGCGGATCCATCCTCTTCAACCGCCGCTTACTCGCCAAATGACGGTTCCTTTAAATGACGTCATCCAAGATGGCCTCCCCTCGAATTCCGATTTGCTGATAGGATTCTATCAGCCAATCGGAATTAAGGTAGGAATATTCTGATTGGCTGATGGAATCAGCCAATCAGATTCAAGTTCAATCCGATTGGCTGATCCAATCAGCCAATCGGATTGAGCTCGCATTCTATTGGCTGTTCCGATCAGCCAATAGAATGCGAGCTCAATCTGATTGGCTGATTGGATCAGCCAATCGGATTGAACTTGAATCTGATTGGCTGATTCCATCAGCCAATCAGAATATTCCTACCTTAATTCCGATTGGCTGATAGAATCCTATCAGCCAATCGGAATTCGAGGGACGCCATCTTGGATGATGTCATTTAAAGGAACCGTCATTCGGTGAGTAGGCGGCGGTTGAAGAGGATGGATCCGCGTCGGCTGGGAAGAAGATGGCTCCGCTCCGCTCCGGAAGAAAGAAGATTGAAGATGCCGCTTGATAGAAGACTTCATCCCGATGATGGACTTCCGACTTCAGCCCGATGATGGAGTTGTTCAGCCGCCGCTTGAATCAAGACTTCAGACCCTCTTCTGGACCGATCGCTGAACCCGGGAGGTGAAGACAAGGTAGGGAGATCTTCAGGGGCTTAGTGTTAGGTTTATTTAAGCGGGGGTTTGGGTTAGATTAGGGGTATGTGGGTGGTGGGTTGTAATGTTTGGGGGGGTATTGTATGTTTTTTTTTACAGGCAAAAGAGCTGAATTATTTGGGGCATGCCCCGCAAAGGGCCCTTTTCAGGGCTGGTAAGGTAAAAGAGCTTTGAACTTTTTTTAATTTAGAATAGGGTAGGGCATTTTTTTATTTTGGGGGGCTTTGTTATTTTATTAGGGGGCTTAGAGTAGGTGTAATTAGTTTAAAATTGTTGTAATATTTTTCTGTTTGTAAATATTTTTTTATTTTTTGTA
Source organism: Bombina bombina (assembly GCF_027579735.1). Lineage (NCBI taxonomy): Eukaryota > Metazoa > Chordata > Amphibia > Anura > Bombinatoridae > Bombina > Bombina bombina. The sequence goes on from NC_069500.1 coordinate 959,843,801, forward strand.
ACTTAGTTCTTTTTTATTTTTTGTACTTTAGTTAGTTTATTTCATTGTATTTATTTGTAGGTATTGTATTTAATTAATTTATTGATAGTGTAGTGTTAGGTTTAATTGTAGATAATTGTAGGTATTTTAGTTAATTTATTTATTGATAGTGTAGTGTTAGGTTTAATTGTAACTTAGGTTAGGATTTATTTTACAGGTAATTTTGTAATTATTTTAACTAGGTAACTATTAAATAGTTATTAACTATTTAATAGCTATTGTACCTGGTTAATATAATTACAAAGTTGCCTGTAAAATAAATATTAATCCTAAAATAGCTACAATATAATTATAATTTATATTGTAGCTATATTAGGGTTTATTTTACAGGTAAGTATTTAGATTTAAATAGGAATAATTTATTTAATAAGAGTTAATTTATTTCGTTAGATTTAAATTATATTTAAGTTAGGGGGGTGTTAGGGTTAGAGTTAGACTTAGCTTTAGGGGTTAATACATTTATTATAGTAGCGGTGAGATCCGGTCGGCAGATTAGGGGTTAATTATTGTACGTAGGTGGAGGCGACATTGTGGGCTGCAGATTAGGTGTTAATAAATATAGGGGTCGGCGGTTTTAGGGGCAGCAGATTAGGGGTACATAGGTATAATGTAGATGGCGGCGGTGTACGGAGCGGCAGATTAGGGGTTAATAATAATATGCAGGGGTCAGCGATAGTGGGGGCGGCAGATTAGGGGTTAATAAATATAACATAGTGGTCGGCGATGTTAGGGGCAGCAGATTAGGGGTACATAGGGATAACGTAGCTGGCGGCGGTATACGGAGCGGCAGATTAGGGGTTAATAATAATATGCAGGGGTCAGCGATAGCGGGGGCAGCAGATTAGGGGTTAATAAGTGTAAGGTTAGGGGTGTTTAGACTCAGGGTACATGTTAGAGTGTTAGGTGCAGACGTAGGAAGTGTTTCCCCATAGAAAACAATGGGGCTGCGTTAGGAGCTGAACGCTGCTTTTTTGCAGGTGTTAGGTTTTTTTTCAACTCAAATGGCCCCATTGTTTTCTATGGGGGAATCGTGCACGAGCGAGCACGTTTTTGAAGCTGGCCGCGTCCGTAAGCAACGCTGGTATTTAGAGTTGCAGTGGCGGTAAATATGCTCTACGCTCCCTTTTTTGGAGCCTAACGCAGCCATTCTGTGAACTCTAAATACCAGTGGTATTTAAAAGGTGCGGGGGAAAAAAAGCATGCGTAGCTAATGCACCCCTTTGGCCGCAGAACTCTAAATCTAGCCGTTGGTTAGTTGATAGACAACCACCAAGATGGTATCATGTTGCTTTGAAGGAGAGAGTTTAACTATAAAATCCATAGAAATGAATTGCCAGGGTTTTTCCATAAGGAGGTCTTCTCTCTGATTTGCAGCAAACACAAGTGGTACAAGTGGTGACAAAATCTATGGTAGACTGTTGCATCTTAGGCCATCAAAAATGTTGTTGTAGTAGTTCTAGGGTCTTCTGTATACCCGGGTGACCCATCATAGGAGTGTTATGAACAAGTTTTAAAACAAAGGTTCGTAAAGAAGTGGGAATATATAATTTCTCTTCTTTATATAGTAGTCTATTGCTCCCTGTATGTAACAGATGATGAAGAATTGAAACATCATTTAGTAGAGCTGACTTTACTTTAGAGCTGAAGACATCAAGAATACCAGTTAAATGCTCAGGAGGTATAATGGTACTGGGAGCTTGTGGTGCAGGTGATGGGAACATCCTGGAAAGAGAATCAGCTTTTGCATTCCTTGATCCGGGTCGGTAGACAATAGTATAATTGAATCTTTCAAAATATAGACTCAAACGTACTTGTCTGGCAGACAGAGTTTTATTAGCTTTCAGATATTCCTAATTTCGATGATCAGAATAAATAATGATAGGTAGTGAAGTTGATTCCAATAAATGTCTAAAAGTTCCTTTTCACTAGCTGGGTAGTGAGTCTCGGCTAAAGTAAGCACCCTGGAATGGTAAGCGACAGGATGTGTAGGATTATTAAATGATTTTCTTTGGGAAAGAACTGCTCCAATGGCGAAGTTTGAGGCATCAACTTCTAGAATATATTGCAAAGATGGATCAGTCATCTGGAGAATGGGTTTTGTAGTGAATATCTCTTTAAGATGGTTAAAAGCTAGTTGGGCTTCTGTATTCCATACAAATTTTGAATTTATTCCAGTGAGAGTAGTGAGTGGTTTTACAATTGCTGAATACTTTGTAATAAATCTCCTATAGAAGTTTGCAAAGCTTAGAAACTTTTGTAAGACTTTCTTATTCTGAGGTACAGGCCAGTTTAGAATAGTGTTAGGTGTTATGTGGTAACCCAAAAAAACTGTTTTTTTCTGTCTCAAAGATATATTTATCCAATTTCACATATAAATGATGTGTGCAAAGTCTTGAAAGTACCCAAGCAAAAGGAGAGGAATCACAGTCGCAGAGATCCAGAAGGTGTGTCAGAGAGCTAGTCAATAACCAATGGTTATGAAGGGAAAGGAATAGTGCATCTGCTATTTATTGATAGGAGAGGTGGTGTGAAAAAGGTAAGATGAATCCAGGTTAAAGGGGCAGAGGAATAGTGGATGTTAAAGGGGCAGAGGAAAATATATGACATATTTGCTGCATTGGAAACAATGTATTCAGGGGGTTTCTGTGGGAAAAGCAAGTCTTCTGACTTGCCTAGATTTGTTAATGAACTACACAATGAGTTATTTTCTCTACAATAGATACCATAATATATTTTATCTAAACCTTGGGCTCAGATTATCAGTTAGCCTTCAGAATGTGCAAATACATTACTTTCCCCACATGTTATAGAATTAAAAAACTACAATGTTGGATCAGTATTCAAATTACTATTTTAATGTTAGTTCATACATTTTTAAAACAGTCTGTAAAATAAGAGGACAAACCTCAGGCAGTGAGATTTTACTGCTGCCAATACTGCCCTTAAGGTATCACCTGTGGCAATGCTTTTGTTCAACTAGCTACTGTATTTGTAACAACAAACTGGACCCCTCTGAGGAAGCGTATTCTGAAACGCGACCGAGTTAGGGGAATTCTCCTTAATTTTTAACCCTGACCCTTCAGAAAACTAACTGACAAACCGCCCCATGTTCTGTTATACAAACAGCTCATCAGTGTCCACAAACATGTAAACAGCATCAGACTAAATAGAAAAAGGGGGAGAGCAAGTTCGAAATTATACAAAAGTAACATATGTTATCGCATCAGTATCCACAGAAGTGCAAAGATCAAACAGTAAAACCCAAATTGGAAAAAGGGCAAAGTTAGAAATTTTTAATTTTAAAAGGAACCACCTATAAAATTGAGCATGTTAAGAGAAATATATTAGGACAGTTCTAAGTGCCTCATCTTTCAACTGTATGCTGCTGCACTAAACAAAAGCAATGCTAGATGTCTAGAACTTCAGATAAATGCTGCAACTTCCATATCAGCACCCCTTCAAACACACTGCAACTTTCGTATCCGCACCCCTTCAAACACACATTCCCAAGAAGAGAGAAAGGTACACAAGTTCAGAGGGAGAAGGGGGGGAAGAGAACCACCACAAGAAAAAAAGTTAGAATAACCAAACCGTGAAGGGGTCTTTAACATCTCTGGGAACTGACAGATAAGGAGTGTAGTATCCTTAAAAAGGGACGGACTTCAATTTGCCCCAAAAAGCACGGCTAATTCCTTTCAATTGTTTTTAGATACCAAGAGGTTTTTAAGATCACTGACAGTCAAAAGGTTTTTCCTTAATAGGGATAATGTTTCAAGCACCTTTTTTTCTACAATTAATGAATCAAAAGTTAATTCAAAAAAAGTTCTCACTTCCAAAAAAACCTCTAATTTCTACCCTTCTAATGCAAAAGGACCAAATCTAGAAGTATTTGGAAAACTAGTGTTAAAAGATTTTGAAGAAAATACAGGAAAAAATAAAAAAATTAAAAATAGCTTGACAGAAAATGAGTCTTTAATCCTACAAAATTTACAAAAACGAGAAGATATTGTGATTAATGGGGCCAATAAAGGGGGAGGGGTCATTGTTATGAGTCGAGAATACTATATACAAGAGTCCAAAAGAATCCTGGAAGATACAAGTATGTATACCTATAATTTATAAATACAAATCTCTGAATGCTATTTTCGGAATATTTTATGAGTGTTATCGTTTTTTAATTCTCGGGGAAATTAGATTGTAAGCCACTTTTGTTGCAACACATCAGTGATCAGAATTGTGCAGATAATCGGCATATTATGATTATATGTTTGTTAAAAGGTTGATACATTTCAACAGAAGATGACAAGAATTACCCTGGTGTAAACTGGATTCAGAACACCTGTGGCTAGGTGTGTCCTGAAGAAGGTGGGCAGGGCTAATGGTATATATACACTGGAAGGCATTGCTAGGCTGTAACAGCTTGTTTTACATTGTTATTAATTTTTGCTCTTGAGAAAGGCTATTGCAATAGCCAAAACACGTTGAGCTATATTTTAATGAAAGATTGGAAGCTGTACTTGAAGATGTCCTGTTTGATGGTTTAAATAAAGGTTGATTTTTAACTGACATCCAGTGAGTATGCAGTGATTGTGCGCCACCATACTGTTTGAAATTTGCTACACTATTGTAAGCCTTTATTTTTGGAGGTGAGAAGAGCGAGAAAACTCTGAGGACGTGGTCAGCTTCAATCCCTGGAAGGTGACACAGCACCACCATTCTTGCTACATTAGCTTAAAATTTGTTTTTGTTGCCCTGATTTGGGACCCCCACTTACCCCTGCTGACTGAAACTGCTCGCCAGGCCTAGATTAACAAAGAGGTTGGTGGAGGTGTGTGTATGAGTGTTTCTGTGAGTGTGTGCGTCTCTCTCTGTGTCTTTGTGTGTTTCTATAGGTGTCTGTGTCTCAGTGTGTGTCTTTGCATGAGTGTTTTTGTCTGTTTCATTGTGTCTGTGTGTATGTTTCAATGTTTGTGTATGTGTATTAATACTTTTACATCATTTGTAAGTTTGACTATACTTAAGTGTTCACACATTTTAGTCACTTGGCCAAAAATTGCACAGGTCATAGAATGGAGGGGCGCCCTGATCAATGGTTTATTACATGGCCCCAAAATTTCTAGTGGCTGTCCAGACTGTGGATAGTTAGGCTCTATGTCATAACTAATTCTATAGAAGTAAATGTGTTCAATAATAATTAAACAGTGGAGTATAAAAGCAATAATTTATGTACTATAAATCTGACACCTGCCTAAGGTTTCTGCATGAAATCAAGAAGGACGAGTAGTTTTCATCTGCTAGTTTCTTTCCAAAAAGCACAACAATCAAGTTAAATAAATACAAGCTCCCTTAAACTGAAGTTTAGCAAAAAAATAATACTTAACAAGATAAAAAATATTTAATTGTATTTAGTTAACATATTACTTTTAATGTTCTAAAAGAAAATTTAAATTTTCTTAATCAACATAAAGAACACTTTTACTTTATGATTAAACTTGCAAATAAAGGCTCATTGAAAACAAGTTTGAATTAGAGCTTTTTTTTATTCATGAACAGCAAGTAAAATGAACAGCTCACACATGGATGATTTTTACTGAGTGTGTTATTTCTCGCTTCATGACTTTTGCTCCATAGACAAACTTTAAGTGAAGTCTTTACAATTAATTTGCTGCCATGAAAATATCTTCAAATTTAAACAGCTGTTATTATATCTAAGCATTTATGTTTCTAAAATAAATGTAGAATAAATGCTGTATTGCGTATGGCAGAGCTTATGTCATTAAGATTTTATGGTCCTCAAAGGTAATTATAAATTAAAGATGCAAAAGTTAGATTAAGAACAGGAGGTACATTTTTTACTTGAAGGGCTCTTTTCTCTCTAAAGTTTTGTGTGCTAGAAGGGCAAGATAACCCTGGTATCAGATGGTCTGAACGCTGCTCCCTGTGATGTTATCAAGTCTATGCTCCCTTATTGACATCAACCTCTCACTTATTAATTTGAGATAATGTGGCTGTTCTATAAGCATATAAAGTAATGTTCTCCTTGTCAGAGAGAATCCCATACAATGTTACGTGATTTACTTAAAAATTAACAATCTAGGATTCATTAGAACACACTTTTTTCTCATTAGAAGTCTCCTGTTATCTGAGATTAGACATGTGCAATTTGGTTCGGTTCGATTCGGAAATTCGGAAAATTCTGCAAATTCGGCGATTCGGATCGAACCGAATTTCCGAATTAAAATTTTGCTGAATTTTCCGAATCTAATCGAATCGAATCGATTCGTAAATTCGGATGGCCTTTGGATTACACTAGTATTATACAGTATGTTAGGTTAACACCTAATATACAGTATAATACTAGTCTAATCCCACCTAACACTTACCGAATTGCCGAATTTCCGAACCGAATCGAACCGAATCGAATCGAACCGAATCCAGCCGAATTTCTTCAAATCCGAATGAATCCGAAACGAATCCAAAACGAATCGATTCTAAATTTTCCGAATTCGAATCGATCCAAACCGAACTTCGAAAAATTCCGAATCGATCCGAACCGAATTTTTTCGCCATGCACATGTCTATCTGAGATTATTTGAAAATTAGTGGACAAATGTATTTTAACAGAGGTGAATGGAACCCCAATTTTTATAAAATGACGTTATCATACAATTTCTTAGTTTATCACTTAAAAGGGTGTATTAGTTCTGTGAAATGACAATGGCCCCTATTTAAGAAAGTCTGGCGGACCTGATCTGACCTCACTGAATACGGGGATCAATACACTCTCCGTATTCAGCATTGCACCAGCAGCTCACAAGAGCTGCTGGTGCAACGCCGCCCCCTGCAGACTTGCCGCCAAAGGGGCCGACAGCAGGGGGTGTCAATCAACCCGATCGTACTCGATCGGGTTGATTTCCGGCGATGTCTGTCCGCCTGCTCAGAGCAGGCGGACAGGTTATGTAGAGCAGCGGTCTTTGTGACCGCTGCTTCATAACTGCTGTTTCTGGCGAGTCTACAGGCTCGCCAGAAACACGGGGCATCAAGCTCCATTCGGAGCTTGATAGATAGGCCCCAATGTGTCAGGATTAAGTCAAAAGGATGCCATATAACTCCCAGCCTCACAAAATGTATAAGAGATCCCTCTTTTGAAAGATAATAAACCTCTTAAAATGAGGGTACCTGGATATGTTAAGCCATTCAGGCATGGAACCCATAATAACAATGATGTATAGATTATATATTACCCAGAAAGGGCTTTGTAACTGTTAAGATTAAGTTTTTTTCACCATGATTATTGTGGTTATAGACAGTGCTCAACAATTAATTAAAATTATATTGTTTTTTAAGTGTTGGGAATACTAAAGAACCTTTAATGACCACCCTAATCATTGCTTGAAAATTAGATGTATGCTTCCTTCAAACAAGAAGTTCCATATTCCTACAGCTAGATAATCACTAAAGGAATCAGAGAAGTCTTGTTTCTGCTCCAAACCCCCTGCATGTTTTCATGAGAAATTGCAAGTGCTATAGTCAAAAGTTAAAATGATCTAAAAATATAGATTATCTTTATCTAAAAATATAGATTATCTTATTGGACATCTATCATGCACAGTTTGTGAATTTAAAAAATCAAATTATGCATTTTATAACATATGATAAGTTAAATGATAAGCAAATATTGGAAAAAGAAAATTAAAATTAAAACTTTATTTTGTTAACAGTTTTAGAATTTTTCTCAGTAATGGAAAAGTGATCAGTATACTTCTGGGAAGTATATAATTTATATACTGCTGATACTATCCATGGTCTAAAATATTCAATAAATTCTGTTGCATTTCCGATCAGTATTGGTGTATATATATATATATCTCTGTTCATGGAATTTCGAAAGTGGTGCCTGTAATTCCATTACAATTCCATTTATCAATATAAGGATGGCAAACATTTTTAAACTTAAAAATGGAAAATCATATCAATATGAAAATGGAAACAAGGAATCTATTGATGAACATTATTTTTTAAGAACTATTTATTGGTGCATTTTAACGCAGTGACTTACACACAAAACATTAGAAATAAATGTATTGTGCAAATGTTTTAGTTTAAAAAAATGATGTAAAGTCAAGATGATTTAAAAAATAGAAATTTGAATAGTTTATTTTTTTATTATTTATCAAAATGCAAATTGAGTGAAGAGAATAAAAATCTAATTCAAATCAATATTTGGTGTGACCACTATTTGCCTTCAAAACAGCATTGTATCTTATACGTACACTTGTGCACAGTTTTGTAAGAAACTAGGTCCAACCATCTTGGAGAACTAACCACAGTTTTTCTGTGGATTTAGGCAGCCTCAGTTGCTTCTGCCTCTTCACGTTATCCCAGACAGAGTTGATGATGTTGAGATCAGTACTCTGCATGTTCTTCTTTATGCTGAAGATAGTTCTTATTGGGTGTACCAAGTCTCACTGCCTTCTGCCAATGTTGAGCTAATGGCACTGCTGGGCATCTTCTGATTATTTACTAGATTACGAGTAGAGCACAATTTAGTGACCCCCTTTCTAGTGTAAACGACACTAGACAGAGGCTTTTTGCGCACGTCAGTTTGCGCTTGTATTACAAGTTGAAAATTAAAAGTTTGCAAGGGAGCGGAAATCCAAATTGTTCCAAAAAAAAATCATGACCAGGCTAACTTCTTCTCCCATCGATTTCAATGTAGCCTGAAAACTGCAAAAAAAAAAAAACAAAAAAAAAAAAAAACACCCATACTCACAAACAAACTCAACCATGTATATTCAAGAGCATTAAACCCGACATGAAATATTAATATTTTACATTCCAATGTTCTTCACATAGAAGAATCTGTTCTATTTATTCTTAAATAAATATTTCTATAAATATCTTTATATAAAGTACCTATATACCTATTCCTACAGATATATAGGTAAAGATATGTATTTTACATGAGCAGTATCATATATATATATATATATATATATATATATATATATATATATATATATATATATATATATATATATATATATTTAATAATAAAAAGTACAATATTCTCTATGTGAAGAACATAGGAATGTAAAATATGCATTTTGCACATGGTGTTTCAAGATTTAGATTTTAATGCTGTCTGGCTAGCGAACATGAAAACTTAGTAATCTTGAAGTGCATTATTGAAATGTTACATATAAAATATGACTAAGGGCATGTAACCTGAAGCACCGTCTGCATTTTTGAACCTGCTCCTGTAAAATGGAATAAAGAGATTATCTACAGTATTTGGTGGAGCTGCCTATTTTCTGAAATTTCTATTGACACCCATTAACCACTTTGGTGCTGGATTGAGTTTGGCATTTTATATATAATATTAAAAAATGTTATAATAATTAAAAAAAAAGTTATTAAACGAACTGTAAAATATTCAAAATAATCCATAGAATAAAATCTATTTTTTACAGTATGTTTAATAATTTGTAATAGTTTTTATTCATTAAAAAAAAAAGTTTTATTTGTAATAGTTTATATGTTATATTTCAATAACACCTACAATAACTAAATTTTCATGTGCGCTAATACAACTGCATTAAAATAAAAATCACAAAACAAAATGCACAAAATGCATATTTTTCATCCCTATGTTCATGTATGTATCTCTATGTTAAAGCCCTTTGCACACCTTTTGTTTCTAACACCTGAACCCTCATATCTTTGAGCCCTTATAACTTTGTACTGCAATTTTTATCAGACAGTCTTATTATGAGTGTTAATATACTTTTAAATGTGTTTTTGATGCATTTTGTACAATTTTTTTGTCTTGCATAACAGTTAACAAGAGCTCTGAAGTCACGCTAACCTGGCGCATGTTAAATTAGATTGCTCTAAAGCGAACAAATGTACTTTCAACTTGTAACATGTGCGCTACTTCCTATGCATACAAAGAGCAGTGAAATACCCCTTATCACTCAAGCACTACAATTAGCGCTCCACTCGTAATCTAGCCCTTTGAAGGGAAGTAAGCATGATGTTTTTTTCATCTGCTGCACTGTTTCCTTGGTTAACTATAGTGATTACAGTCATCAACGTTGCCTGTTTCTTTGTGCTTCTTCAGAAGAGCTTGGACAGCACATCTGGAAATTCCTTTGGAAATTATGCATTGGAGAGACCTTGCTGATGCAGTATAACTACCTTGTGTCTTGTTGCTGTGCTCAGTCTTGCTTTGTTGTATGACTTTTAACATTAAACTGTCTTCAACAACCTCACCTTGTTAGCAGAGTTTGACTGCTCCTCACCTAGTTTTATTCCTCCTTCACAGCTGCTTCTGTTTCAGTTAATGATTGTGTTTCAACCTACATATTAAATTGATGATCATTAGCACCTTTCTGGTATAATTGTTTATTTGTACACCTGACAAGATGCCTAAAAACTCCCTGACTTTGCAAGTGTAACTTGAAGGGAAAGGGTAGTCGCACGAAAATATTGATTTGATTTAGATTTTTCTTCTGTTCACTCACTTTGCATTTTATTAACCAATAAAAATAAACTTTTAATATTTCTATTTTTATTTTTTTTATTCTTACTTTACAGCATTTTTTCACACCTGCCTAAGACGTTTGAACAGTACTGTGTGTGTGTGTGTGTATATATATATATATATATATATATATATATATATATATATATATATATATATATATATATATATATATATATACTGTGTATATATGTGTATATATATATATATACTGTGTATATATGTGTATATATATATACTGTGTATATATGTGTATATATATATATATACTGTGTATATATGTGTATATATATATATATACTGTGTATATATGTGTATATATATATATATACTGTGTATATATGTGTATATATATATATATACTGTGTATATATGTGTATATATATATATATACTGTGTATATATGTGTATATATATATATATACTGTGTATATATGTGTATATATATATATATATATATACTGTGTATATATGTGTATATATATATATATATATATACTGTGTATATATGTGTGTATATATATATATATATGTAACATTACCTTTTCTTTTAATGTGATAAATCTTTCCTCAAAAGTTCTGAGCCAAAATGAGATTGATATCCTTAATAAAAGTTTATCTTTTTGCCCAACTGAACATGCAGACACTTTTTCCCTCATGCTGGACTTGACTCAGTTCTTTAGGGGACTCAGATTAAAATAATTTTTTAACAACCCCAACAGAGATGTCATTCCAAGCATTACAGATGAAACAGCACCCTTCGATACAGGACAGTTTGACCTTAACTTAAAAAGCTCATTTATCCCATTGGGGGACAATGCAGCAGTGGAAACGTTCATCAATGTAGTGGACACTCAATATAAAGAACTTGTTTATGAAAATCACAGATACAGGGACAAACATAAGTTGACTCATGAACAACATAAGGTGTTAAAAAACTTGAGATGGATGTATCCATCACATCAAGCCTGCGGATAAGGGGGAAGCCGGGGTAGCGATGGATACTATCAAATACAGAGAGGAAATATTGCAACAGTTGAATGATGCAGATGCCTATGAAAAATTAAGTGGCAATTCAACTGAGAATGTTTGTAAAGAATTGATTAAAATTCTAGATGTAGGTTTAGAACATAACATCCTGACGCAAAACATGTATACATTTTTTACACCAGTACATCCCATGATACCTGTGTTTTATGTTGTACCAAAGTTGCATAAAAGGCTTGTTGATCCACCAGGCAGGCCAATAGTGGCCAGTATATGCTCCATTTTGAGTCCCACTGCACAGTTTTTTAATAAGGTGTTGGCACCTCTTGTTACAAATCCTATATCAGGGATTCTGTACAGTTCACAGAAAAAAACAGAGATACATGATATGGATGATGGTGTTATACTGGCTACCTGGGATGTGAATTCCCTCTACACAGTCATCCCCTACTCTGTGGGAGTTGACTGTGTGAGAGAGGCTCTATCGAAAAGCAACCTGTACAATGAGGCACAACCTGAATGGTTAATTCAACCAATTAATTGGTTCTGACCAATAATTTTTTTCTTTTTGAAAACTAATTCGTTATGCAAAAAACAGGCACAGCGATGGGTTCCAATGTGGCCCCATCCTATGCCTGTTTTGTAATGGATGCCATCGAAGAGAGGCATGTTTACACAAATCCACTTTTTAATCAATATTGAGAGGGTTGGTTCCTCTACATTGATGACTTGTTCATTGTGTGGTGGGGCCCCCCGGACAAGCTAGCATAATTAATTTTAAGCATTGAAAATGCTGTTTCCTTTCTGAAATTTAGTAGTAAATCTGATAAAAAATAAGGTGGAATTTCTAGACACTATGGTCGCCAAACAGGATGGTAGGCTGACAACTGACTTGTTCATTAAACCTACGGACAGGAATACCCTGTTACATAGAAGAAGTTTTCACCCACTACAGGTTTTTCACAGTGTACCTAAATCACAGTTGCTAAGAGTTGATAGGATAGTGTCAGACCCAGAAATCAGGCAAGCCAGGTCCAGGGACATTTGTCAGCAGAGGTTATAGTGTTCAAGAGCTAGAGGAAGCTGAGGATTCATTAAAAAAAAAACCCTGTCAGAAGTAGGATGCTGAACCCAGCTAGATTAAATTTTGTAAGAACACCATGAGCAAAAAAGTGTTCAATAGAATTAAAAGAAATTGGTTTCTGTTAAAGGAAGCCTGTCCAGAGATTAAGGAGTTCCAGGAAAGCCCTAGAGCCTCATATCTTAAATGCAACACAATAGGTAGGAAGTTGGTCCATGCCATGTCCACTAAAAAAAATGCCTAATGCCCAAGGCCAGTTCTTTGGGACTCCCAAGCAGGGAGTGTTCCCATGCTTGGGGTGTGCCCAATGCAATAATATTATCAAGGGGGGTATTATATCCCACCCATACACTGGGAAACATTACCACGTAAAAGGTTTTTACTCCTGTAACTTAACTTATGTTGTATATGCGTTAAAATGCCCATGTGGGCTACTATACATTGGCAAAACAACCCAAAAGATAAGAGATCGCATTTACCAACATAAGTTGACCATTCATAATGACAAAATGTTACATCTCCCCATTCCAGCACACTTTGCACAAATAGGCCATCAGACCAATCACGTGAGATACATGATTATTGACAGTGCCCCTAAAAAACCAAGAGGGACCTTTTTAATAGAGAAGCCAAATGGATTTGGCAACTCAATACCATGTTTCCCAAGAAATTTAATAGGGAATTTGATCTTCTCCCCTTAATTTAACTTTGCTCAGGTGGATGTTCTTACCTTTAGAAATAGATCTTCTTACCTTTAGCCATATATGAAAGTTAATGTTTAACTTACATTGGGTGTTTATATTGACTTATTGTGGTTGGAATTTTGCTGCAATTGTTTTTAATCAGGTAGTCTAGTACACCCATAAGGAATTAAGGGTTAATGCAATAATTTTCTGTGTCCAATGACATGACTTGTGATGTCACTTTTTTTTAACCCCTCCCATGTGTGTTGATTGGACTCCTGTTTTATCATTGTGTCTATAAATTGTGTGTTGTTTGTATTAGTGATTAGCTTGAGAAAGGGACAGGTGCCCAGAAATGTTGCTCTTAATAAAGGTATAGCCTTCATACCATGTGCTACCTTGTGCTTTATCACCTTTTCTTTTAATAACACTTAAGCGTTTGGACACTAAAGTCAACAGTTGGTTAAAGGGACATGACACCCAACATTTTTCTTTTGTGATTCAGATAGAGAATACAATTTTAAACAACTTTCTAATTTACTTCTTTTATCTAATTTGTTTCATTCTCTTGGTATACTTTGTTGAAGGAGCAGCAACACACTAATGGTCTGTAACTGAACAAATGGGTTAGCCAATGACAATCGGCATATACATATTTATATATATATATATATATATATATATATATATATATGCAGCCACCATTCAGCAGCTAGAACCTAGGTTCTCTGCTGCTCCGGAACTTGACTAGATAAACCTTTCAGCAAAGGATAACATGAGAAGAAGTACAGTGTGTACTTGATATCCTTATTTTTACTGGAAATCATTTTATTGTTTCAGAATTATTTTGCTTCCATGGACATTTCAGTGACTGCATATCTCATAATTGCTCATTGTCATTAATGCTTATTAGTAAGGAACAGTAAAAACATTGAGATGTTAATATAAAATGTTTAGTTATGTGTAATGAAAACAATTTGCAATATACTTTAGTTATTTTATTTTGCCTGCTTTCATGTAATTTAAAATTGTGTCATTCTCAGCACTTAAAATGCACCTTCTTACTTCTCAAGGCTAAATCAGCTACATATCTGTTGCTAATAGGCTTTCACTCATAACAACAGCAAAACAATGCATTTTATACTAACAATCACCTAGATTATAAGTTTTGCGTTCGTGTTTAAACACTGAAAAAATGGCCATTTCAGCGTTAAAACAGTAATGCAGCCATTATGAGGCTTGTCGGTATAGCTATACAGCAAGAATTTTAGCCTGTAACGCCACATCAGTCCCGCACTCAAAAAAATGACGTTTTTGCATGGGATTTCCATAGCGCTACCATTACAAGATTTGCGGTGAGGCTAAAAAGTTTGCATTACAGCCTATACCGACACGATCTGTTCCGCAATCTGAACCAGTTGTTATGAGTTTTGTGCCCCAAAACTGCTACACAAAACTCATGACTAAAGTGTTACAAAGTACACTTACACCCAGAAACTACCTATTAACCTCTAAACCGAGGCCCATCACAAACACTATATTAAAGTTATTAACCTCTAATCTGCCGCTCCCGACATCGCCGCCACTAATAAAATGTATTAACCCCTATTCCGCCGTTCCCCCGACATCATCGCCACTATAATAATGTTATTAACCCCTAAACCTCTGGCCTCCCACATTACTGCCACTAAATAAACATATTAACCCCTAAACCACCAGCCCCCCACATTGCAAAAAACTAAATTAAACTATTAACCCCTAAACCTAACAACCCCTTAACTTTAAATTAAAATTACAAGATCCCTATCTTAAAATAAATAAAAACTTACCTGGGAAATTAAAAAAACCTAAGTTTAAACTATAAATTAAACTAAAATTACTATTATACTAAAGTTAAAATAACTATCAATTAAATAAATTAAATTACACATTAAAAAAAAAACTAACACTACTAAAAAATAATCTACAATTACAAAAAATAGAAAATAGTAAATTACAAAAAATAACAAACAAAATCATCCAAAATAAAAACAATTACACCTAATCTAATAGCCCTATAAAAATAAAAAAGCCCCCCAAAATAAGAAAAACCCTAGCCTACAATAAATTACCAATAGCCCTTAAAAGGGCCTTTTGTAGGGCATTGCCCTAAATAAATCAACTCTTTTAACTGAAAACAAATACAAAGACCCCCCCAACAGTAAAACCCACCACTCAACCAACCCCCTAAAATAAAAAACTTAACACTAACAAACACCTAAGCTACCCATTGCCCTGAAAAGGACAGTCAGTTCTTTTTCTTGCCCTGAAAAGCCCAAACCCTAATCTAACCCCCGATAATCCACTTACAGTTTCTGAAGTCCGGCGAAGTCTTCATCCAGGCGGCGAGGACTTCATCCATTGAGGCAGTGTTTTCTATCTTCATCCAGGTGACATCTTCTATCTTTATCCCGGCGGCGCAGGGCGGGTCCATCCTGAAGACAACCGGCGCTGAGCAACCTCTTCATACGATCGCCGCCTTATACTGAATCTTCAATGCAAGGGAGCCTTTTCAAAATTGAGTCCCTTGTATTCCTATTGGCTGATTTGATTTTTGAAATTCAAATCAGCCAATAGAATCAGAGCTACTGAAATCCTATTGGCTGTTCAAAACAGCCAATAGGATGAGAGCTACTGAAATTCTATTGGCTGTTCAATTCAACTTTTTTTGGGTGGGTTAATTTTTTAGATTAGGGTTTGGGCTTTTCTTAAAAGAGCTAAATGCCCTTTGCAGGGCAAGAAAAAGAACTAAATGCCCTTTTAAGGACAATGCCCATACAAATGCCCAGGGCAATGGGTAGCTTTGGTTTTTGTTAGAGTTAGGTTTTTTATTTTGGGGGGTTGGTTGGGGGGTGGGTTTTACTGTTGGGTGGGTCTTTTTATTTTTTTTCAAGTAAAATATCTAATTTCTTTAGGGCAATGCCCTATAAAAGGCCCTTTTAAGGGCTATTGGTAGTTTATTGTAGGCTAGGGTTTTTTATTTTGGGGGGCTTTTTTATTTGTATAGGGCTATTAGATTAGGTGTAATTGGTTTTATTTTGGATAATTTCATTTGTTATTTTTCGTAATTTAGTTTTTCTTATTTTTTGTAATTTAGTATTTTTTTATTTTTTGTAATTTAGTATTTTTTATTTTTTGTAATTGTAGATTTAAGTTTTTTTTACTAGTGTTAGGTTTTTTTAATGTGTAATTTAATTTATTCAATGGATAGTTATTTTAATTTTAGTATAATAGTAATGTTAGTTTAATTTATAGTTTAAACTTAGGTTTTTTAATTTCCAAGGCAAGTTTTTATTTATTTTAAGATAGGGATCTTGTAATTTTAATTTAAGGTTAGGGGGTTGTTAGGTTTAGGGGTTAATAGTTTAATTTAGTTTTTTGCGATGTGGCTGGCAGTTTAGGGGTTAATATATTTATTTTGTGGCAGTGATGTGGGAGGCCAGAGGTTTAGGGGTTAATAACTTTATTCAGTAGCGGCGATGTCGGGGAACGGTGGAATAAGGGATAATAACTTTATTATAGTGGCGGCGATATTGGGAGCGGCAGATTAGGGGTTAATAAATGTATTTTGGTGTCGGGAGTGGCAGATTAGGGGTTAATAACTTTATGTACATGTCGACAATGTCAGGAGCAGCAGATTAGGGGTGTTTAGACATGGGGTTTATGTTAGGGTTTTAGGTTTAAACGCAACTTTTATTTTCCCCATAGACATCAATGGGGTTGCGTTACGAAGCTTTTCATTCTGCGCTTCAGGTTTTTTTTTCTAAACCTCTCTCCCCATTGATGTCTATGGGGAAAGCGTGCAAGAGCACGTCAAAGCAGTGCTTCGATTTTGTGAGATATGGAGCTCATCGCCACCATAAAGCACGCACGAGGCGGCTTTTTAGAAAAAACTTGTAAAGGCAGTGCTATGGAGGGTGAAATAACTTTTGTTGCGTTCGTTTTGCACCCTCTATAGCGCAAAACTTGTAATCTAGGTGTGACCATGACTAGCCTAGTTGTCTGCAGACTCAAGCCCAGATTGGCTACTCCAAATAAGGCAAATGGTGGGTGGAGTTGATTGCAACAATGTGTACAAGTAAATGCATTTATTACAACATTCACCAATATATAACTTTAAATGTATGAGACCCTTTAAAGTGTTATTTTTTTTGATGTTACATTTATTTTTTACATAAACTTTTGCAAACTTTACAAGTATGTTTAAAATAGGTCTGGTATATAGAGCTTGGTGTTTGTGGGTTAAAAATATAATTCACTTGGGCCAGAAGTCAACAAAGATTATCTTTTCAGTTTGTTTATGTTGAAAAATCAATGATCATTTTTAAGACTTTGCATTTTGTTGTAAGCACAAAAACACTTTTCCTTTTCCCCTATGTCTGTTATGTCACTGCCAGGTGTTAAATGTCAATGTTAAACCATCAGTCCCTTACTAAAAAATCAACTTAAAAACACTACTAGATAGAACCACTTAGCTGTCATACCCCTGCCATAATGGTTATTTCATGTATCAGTAAACCCCAATACCATTCCCAGATCTCCTTCTACATTGAAAAGGAAAATATATTCAAAGTATTATATTTAGTAAAGGATTAGAAAAAAGGTAGAAAGAATAATCCATAATAGCTGTGTTAAATAAATTCACATAAGCACATTCTTTGTTTTTGTGGTTATTATGTAATTCTGGTTAAAAAACATTTTATGACCATACAGAATGCATTTTTGTTTTAAATTCATAGGTTCCAAGATTCAGAAATCCGATGAAGTGCAGGTGATGGCACAAAACCTGTACAATGTATTGACTTTTTCGGTCTGTGTCTATGTCTATGGGCTCTATTTACTATATACTGCCCCATGCTCGCTGGCGTCCAATTGGCTGCTAGTAGGGGCTATCAATTATCCAGATCATTTGGAATCAGGATGTTTTCAATCTGCCAACTTTTAGGTGGTGGAAAGGTTAAGGATCAGCAGTCTTTAGACCACTGCTACTTAACTATCATTTTAGCTGAGCCTGAAATGATGGGCCTCTGAATCAGCTGTCTCTGCTTTGTAAATACAGCCTTATGTATTTACATTTGAAAATCCAGTAGTAGGAATAATATTGTCTTGAAGATTATAAGACCCATTCCAATCTTTAAAAATTGTCATTGAACAGCTTCACAAATTTTTGGGCTTCTTTTTCTAACCTGGTTTAGTTCAGCAATAAAAGAAAGCGCTGGTTAAAAAATAGGGAATATCTACTTTTAAAACCTGCTAGCCAGTATCTGTCTAATGTCTGTCTCTAAATGTAGTACCTTAATTAAAATAATTTAATTATAATCAATTATAGGTGAGGATACACTGTACAGTTTTAAAATTCCGCAATTTAATAATCCAACATATTACTATATGCATACAAACTCAGTTTAATTCAAAACAAATATAATTGGTTAAAATGAATCAGTCAAACTATAGGTTAACCCCTTAATGACCACAGCACTTTTCCATTTTCTGTCCGTTTGGGACCAAGGCTATTTTTACATTTTTGCGGTGTTTGTGTTTAGCTGTAATTTTCCTCTTACTCATTTACTGTACCCACACATATTATATACCGTTTTTCTCGCCATTAAATGGACTTTCTAAAGATACCATTATTTTCATCATATCTTATAATTTACTATAAAAAAAATTATAAAATATGAGGAAAAAATGAAAAAAAAACACACTTTTTCTAACTTTGACCCCCAAAATCTGTTACACATCTACAACCACAAAAAAACACCCATGCTAAATAGTTTCTAAATTTTGTCCTGAATTTAGAAATACCCAATGTTTACATGTTCTTTGCTTTTTTTGTAAACTATAGGGCCATAAATACAAGTAGCACTTTGCTATTTCCAAACCATTTCTTTTCAAAATTAGCGCTAGTTACATTAGAACACTGATATCTTTCAGGAATCTCTGAATATCCATTGACATGTATATATATTTTTTTAGTAGACAACCCAAAGTATTGATCTAGGCCCATTTTGGTATATTTCATGCAGTGGCGTCACTAGGGGGGGGCGGGCCGCACCCGGGTGACAGCCTCCAGGGGGTGACACCAAAAAAAAAAAAAAAAAAATTTTTTTATTTTATTGAAATTCAAAGAAATACAATGTTGAGATGCATAGATTATTTTATTAGAGGCTGGCATTTGTGAACATTAGTGGGACTGGGGAAGTTGTAGACACACAATTTTTTTGCCCCTTGAGCCAGTGCTGCAATTTCAACAAATAGTTTTCCCGGCTGCTTTTGCTTGTTTGTACTTTGCTCCTCCTCCCCTGCCCAATTTCACTATGAATGTTGTGGGTGTGCCGTGGGGCTTGCAAAGTTGCGCTGCTAGCCTAAACCTGCCTGCCTATCTGTGCTCACTGCTCAGTGACATGCGGCCCAGGGCTGTGCACTGACAGACTTGGAACAGAGTCAGAGAGCAGAATTTTCATAGTTTGCGTGCCTAAACCTTTTCTTCAGTGATTTATTTTAGAGTGCTCTGTTTATCTTTCATTTGATGTTCTGCTGAGCCAGGGAGCAGCTCTAGGCATGAGCTTCCTAATTAATGCAGTGCAGTTTACATATTTTGTATGTGTGTGTCTGAGTTTTTGTGTGTCTCAGTGTTTTTGTGTGTGTGTTTTTGTGTGTGTGTCTGAGTGTGTTTCCGAGTGTTTGTGTGTGCATCTGAGTATGTTTTTAAGTGTGTCTGAGTGTTTGTATGTGTGTTTGCCTGTGTTTTTGTGTGTGTCTGCTTTCTGGGGGGGGGGGGTGACACCATGACTTACTGCACCGGGTGACACCAACCCTAGTGACGCCACTGATTTCATGCCACCATTTCACCGCCAAATGCAATCAAATACAAAAAATCGTTCACTTTTCACAAATTTTTTCACAAACTTTTGGTTTCTAACTTAAATTATTTACAAACAGCTTGTGCAATTATGGCATAAATTGTTGTAAATTCTTATCTGGGATCCCCTTTGTTCAGAAATAGCAGACATATATGACTTTGGTGTTGCTTTTTGGTAATTAGAAAGCCGCTAAATGCCACTGCGCACCACACGTGTATTATGCCCAGCAGTGAAGGGGTTAATTAGGGAGCATGTAGGGAGCTTTTTGGGATAGTTTTAGCTTTAGTGTAGTGTAGTAGACAACCCCAAGTATTGATCTAGGCCAATTTTGGTATATTTTATGCCACCATTTCACCGCCAAATGCGATCAAATTAAAAAAAAAGTTAAATTTTTCTCAATTTTAGGTTTCTCACTGAAATTATTTACAAACAGCTTGTGCAATTATGGCACAAATGGTTGTAAATGCTTCTCTGGGATCCCCTTTGTTCAGAAATAGCAGACATATATGGCTTTGGCATTGCTTTTTGGTAATTAGAAGGCCTCTAAATGCCGCTGCGCATCACACGTGTATTATGGCTAGCAGTGAAGGGGTTAATTATGTAGCTTGTAGGGAGCTTGCAGGGTTAATTTTATCTTTAGTGTAGAGCTCAGCCTCCCACCTGAAACATCAGACCCCCTGATCCCTCCCAAACAGCTCTCTTCCCTCCCCCACCCCACAATTGTCCCCGCCATCTTAAGTACTGTCAGAAACTCTGCCAGTACTAAAATAAAAGGTATTTGGCCATTTTTAAAAAAAAAAAAAAGAAGCATATTTACATATGCTGATGTGTATGATCCCCCCTTAGACCCCAACCTCACTGATCCCCCACCTAACAGCTCTCTAACCCTTCCCCTCTGCCTTAATGGGCGCCATCTTGGGTACTGGCAGCTGTCTGCCAGTACCCAGTTTTGCAAAAAATTTGCCATTTTATTTAAAAAAAAGCCATTTTCTGTAGTGTAGCTTTCCCCCCCACCAAGACCAACCCCCCACCCCTTCCAGATCCCTTAGATTATATTTATAAAGTTTAAACTTTATTTTTTTTGTTTACTTTTTACTTTATGTTTTTCTGTAGTGTAGCGGTTCCCACCCGCTCCCGCCCCGTGCACGCAAGCCCGCCCTCCAACCCCCGTGCGCGCCCCCGTGGGTCCCACCCCCGATCCCGCCCCCCTCCACTCCATACACAACATCGATGGCCGCCCACCCGCCTCCCACGTAAGCTCCCACCGACCAACGATACCGGCCATCGATGTCCGGTGCAGAGAGGGCCACAGAGTGGCTCTCTCTGCATCGGATGGCCAAGGGGGGTTATTGCAGGATGCCTCCATATCGAGGCATCACTGCAATAACCGGAAAGCAGCTGGAAGCGAGCAGGATCGCTTCCAGCTGCTTTCCAGACCAAGGACGTACGCCACACGTCCTCTGTCATTTTTTTTGAGGACGTGTGGCGTACGTCCTTGGTCATTAAGGGGTTAAACATGAAAATACACACAAATTTTCCTAAACAAATTCATATAAGTACATATAATAAAGAGTTCATCCTTTAAAAAGTTTGTTTTTGGTAAAAAAAAAACTCCTCTAAAAGTTTGTTTTTGTAAAATTCCTCTAAAGGTTCATTTGATGAGGTTAATGAAATTATTGAAAAGATTCTTTAGTGGTGATGAATTTCTAAAAAGTCAAGGGAGACAGAATGGTCTAGTTACAGGCTGTATTGGTGTTTTAAATAAGGTGTATACAAGTACTTACACCAGACGCTTTTGCTGTCAGCTCCTCACAGTTCTTGCAACCATGGCAGTCCTGTAGCATTGGGCTGGAGAATATTTTCATCCATTAGTTGTATTGTAGGTATTTTTTCAAGACTTTGAGGAAGATATTTGGGGCTCTTTTCCCATCGGTGTCCTGCAAACATTAGCAGTAACGCTCTTTTTGGATAATCACAGCTCAGAGCTTGAGAAAGGAGGTAAGCCTCTGAAACGCGCTGCTCTAATTACCCAACACCACTTTTTCCAAGCGGAGCACCTGTAACTGCAGGTGTAGGAAGGGGAGCTGTGATTATCCAAAAAGAGCGTTACTGCTAATGTAACGCTCATAGTATATGTACACAATGTGATAAAGTAATGAGATCTGATTATACCTACAAGCTCAACCCATTTTATTAGATTGTGGCTTCAAAACACAAAATCAGCTAATTAATATACACAAATAAGCCTTAAAAAAGCAAAGCTCACACATTTTAAACTCTGTAGCTGGCAAAAAAAGTAACTGGAAACACATTAAGGGAAAAACTATTGTATAGTAAACTATCCCTTTACATCCCTTTGCCTGCCTTTTGTTTAACACCTGAGACCTCCTATCTTTGAGCACTTATAACTTTTTTGTGCAATATTTTTTTATTTAATAATTTGTATTAGACAGTGTAACTGTACTTTGTAATGTATTTTTTATGTGTTTTGGGCAACTCTTTATTTTTGTGAAACAGTTAATCAGAACTCTGAAGTCATGGTAATCATTCTAGCGTAAATCAAGATTGCGCTCATGCGGTCATGCTTACTTTCAAATTGTAATACGAGCGCAATTTATCCTGTACACAAACAATCGTGAAAACCTGATATCACTTGCTCCCAAACTTTTGTGCTCCACTCATAATCTTGCCATAAATGACAAAAAAGACCCAAAATGAACAAACTTCTGCAAATTAAAGCTCAAAGGCAGCTGCTATTCATACAACAAACTTTTTATAGAAAGGTCATTAAATCAGGAAAGCTATTGGCTAAAAAACTTAAAAAACAGATTTAGAGAACCTATATACACTCAATTAAATCTACAAATGGCATACAAATAGAAGATATTATAAAAATAGCAGAGTAATTTAAGAAATATTACCACAAATTGTATAATTTGTATCTTGATAGAAACAGTCAATCTCATTTAGAACTTTTTAAGCAATACCTACAGAATATACCTGTCCCTCAGATACCCACTGATTTGAGCAAATCTCTAGAACAACCAATACAAGCAAGATAAATACTTGATGCTATACAAGGCTTACAGCCAAGCAAAGCCTGAGACCCAGATGGTTTTTATGGACTATATTACAAAACAAGGATTTAAAAAGAGGATTCCGCTGGCTTAAAAAGTATCTTTTATTGCCAAATCGAAATAAAATCCAGAATAAACACAACATGCAAATAGCACACACTTGCAGGGTACAGCACAGACAGGCTTACGGTTTCATCTGAGAGCCGTAGTCATAGCCAATGTGTGTGCTTTTTGCATGTTGTGTTTCTTCTGGATTTTATTTCGATTTAGCAATAAAAGTTACTTTTTAAGCAAGCAGAATCCTCTTTTCAAATCCTTGATCTTCTATACCTGTATTTGATCCAGCTCAGATTCTCTTACACCAAGTGAGCCTGGGCAAGGTAATCCTCTTTATGATGTCATCAGATGTGTGACCCGTGTAGGGGAGAACGCTGAAAACGCCACGGACCAGGAAGCCTGTTCAAAGTATACTGCGGTCCGGTGGGCTTTTCCACCCTGTCTTTCTACAGAAGTATTTGTAAGTAGGTTGATCATAGCTCCAGGGTTTTGGGCATTCGTCATCCATCCCCACACTGGGCTAACCATCCTTTGGGACTTTGTTTTTACCTACCCAGAAAGTGTATAATACACTACTATTGACATTGACAGTATCAGCTTTCCCACAACGGACATACCTTTCTGATTCTTTATATTACAAAACATTTTCAAAATACCTCACCCCACACCTTGACACCCTTTTAATTTCAATTTCAGAACAAACTACATTCCCTGGCATGATGCTTCAGGCTACCCGCTTATTCCCTAATTACTACCTTACTAAATAACAATTGTTTTCCAGCAGGTGTTCTCTTTTCGTCACAGAATCACTCTACATTCACAGACCTATTACCCATCTGTCTACTGACTGACAGGCAATTGGAGACTTTGGGGCACCCATTTCCTAACACATGGTTCAGGTACCACCAGTTAAAACAATGTATTATCCCACATAAACATAAACAAGATTTAGTCCACCCTCTCACTAAATTTGAACAAATATATGTATGAGATCCTACCCCTAAGAAAGTAATATCAACTCTACAAAATAATAATCATAAACCAATATCCCCTGCTACCCAGTTATGTGAACAGCTGATATAGGGAAATAGGCATTCAAAAACTCCCACGAGATTGGAACCTCAGATTTACAAATATGACTTGCTCAGCCCATTCATCTTTTGCTTTAGAAACTAACTTGAAAATAATGATGAGATGGTATACTCCTGCTAAACCTAAACACATATTTAAATCCTTTCTGCTGGAGAGGTTGTGCACGAGAAGGACATATGTTACATATTTGGTGGAGCTGTGACCTAATAAGCCAATATTGGGATAAAGTATTCTATAACATAAATATTATAATGCACACCCAAATAAAACCTAGTCCAGAAATAATTCTACTTAATCAGCCATATGTGATAGTCTGCAAACTCAGAAAACATATTTTCCAGATTATGCTAAACGCGGCTAAACAGCTCATACCTAAGCATTGGGAAAAACCCTACAACCACCCATAATCACAGAATGGCATAATTTGGTAGAATCTGATATAATTCTGGAAAGGTATCATTACTTCAAATTGGGGTAACTCTTCTTTTTTACAATACATGATTTTTCTATGGGATACCTAGCTATACTCATTCCTCCCCACAGTAAGCCACATAAAAAAACACAGGTTTATATGGTTATTATCGTTAGTTGGACAGACTAGAGGGACTTACCTGTATATACTCACATACATTCCTAAGTGTTCTTTATGTTGAGAGTTGATCACTTATATTCTCATTTTAATTTATGTAAGGTTCAAGGATACATTGCACTGATAACACAAGTGACAGTTTCTACTGTTTACAGTATTTTCCTTTTTTTTGTTTTTGTTCTTTTCTTCTGGTGTATTTTTTGTATAAGTGTGAATTGAAATATAAATTAATAAGTAGAATTCAACTGTCATTACAATGGGTTTTTTTTTTCCGGAGAGCCTAAAGGTCAAAATGTGGTAACCTGGACTAAATATAGATCTCATCCAAGCAAAATAGCCTGAGCTTGAGTCACAAATATGTAGACTTTCACATGGAATTCATTCTCAATGTACCTAGCTGTGTGAAATCTTTGTATCTTGTTCTTTCAAAACTTAATAAAGAAAACAAAAACAAAAAAATCTAAATATAATACATTTAGTTAACTTTCCTTAGCAAGCAACTAGATGGATAGTGAAATTTAATTAAATAAAAAATGTAGTTTTCTTATTCATCTTGTTTGTTATAATCTGGCCTTAGTGAACACTACTGTGTTATGTACCTGAAGTCATTATTGCAAAAGGCACTAACCAGCCTTCAACCTCTTAATTGTTTGCTTAATACTTGTATTTTCTGTAATATGGAAAATCTGCTAAAGTCTCTTTTCCTGCATCCATAATGAATGTTTTTCATTGCTGACCTTTTCTAACATAATTTCATTGTGTTTCTGTACTACAGTGTTTCACTCATTTGTTGGTTAAAATTCACATACTGCATTCAGCTATTATCTACTAATGTTACAAAAATGCTTTCAGTGACAAGTGCAGCTATTATTTCTATTGTAACATAGATTTTGTTATTTCATTAAATATGTATTAAGGATTTGATTCTTTTATTATACAAATGCAGTTTATTTGTGCATTGAAACTAAAATGTATATATATATATATATATATATATATATATATATATATATATATATATATATATATTTCCTTTAAAGGGACTTTGTACTAAAAAATGTATGCCCAAATATGTTGTACACACACATGCACTTACTGTTACTTTCAGTTTAAATTTAAACATTTTACTTTTTCCAAGAAGAACAATATTTTTACTATGTTTAAAGGGAGAACAAATATTTAAATATAAAATATTTAGCTAGGGATAGTAAAACAACTTTGCATTATACTTATATTACTTATTCTGCTTTTTTATTCTCATTTTCATGTAATTTAGCTCTGTAAATTTTGATTTTCTAATCTCAGAGCTAGAAATACACACAACTGACTTCTCAATGCTAACTAATCTACATGTTTTCCCTAATTGGCTTTAATAGCCTTGTTGTCTGCAGACTCAAACCAAAGATAGGCTTATCCAAATAAGGCAAGTGTGGGTGGAGTTTGGCTATTGAAAAACAATTGCAGCAAATAAGATTTTAATTTGTTTTAAAACTGTTAAACTTCATGTCCCTTTAACTACTGCTTTTTTGTGCATACAAGATACAAAAGAATTGTGTACTGGCTCTCTTCACAATTTACAAAACATTGTATGTGAATTAAAAGTACAGATTTATTTTATCTAGATTTTTCTATTTATCTTTTTTCTCCTCTAATTATTTAAAGGAACATGAACATCCAAATTTAACGTGCATGGCTAACACAGGGAAATACATTTTTAACTATTTTTTAAAATTGACTTCACATTTATTTCATTATCTTATTATACTTTGTTAAACCATATCTCTTTTCCAGATGAAGCATACTTAGATAAGCTAAGAAGCAGCCATATATTGCTCATGATACATGCACGTTTTACATGCTCTTAAAGGGACACTAAACCTATTTTTTTTTCCTTTCATGATTCAGCTAGATCATGCAATTTTAAGCAACTTTCCAATTAACTCCTATTATCAATTTTTCTTAGTTCTCTTGCTATCTTTATTTAAAAAGCTGGAATGTGATGCATAGGAGCCGGTCATTTTTTGGTTGAGAACCTGGGTTATGCTTGCTTATTGGTGGGTAAATGTAAGCCTCCAATAATCAAGTGCTATCCATGGTGCTGAATCTAAAATGGGCTGGCTGCTAAGATTTAAATTCCTGCTTTTAAAATAAAGATAGCAAGAGAACGAAGAAAAATTGATAATAGGAGTAAATTAGAAAGTTGCTTAAAATGTCATGCTCTATCTGAATAATGAAAGAAAATATTTCGGTTCAGTGTCCCTTTAAGGAAATGATAGCAAGAGAATGAAGTAAATTTAATAAGAGTAGAAATACATTTAAATTGTATGCTCTATCTTCACCACAATAGGTTGGTTTTGACTTTCATGTCCTTCTGAAGTATTATCACAAAGCTGTGTTTGTGTTCTTCATAAGGATGGGGTAAGTATGTACTGGCATTAGAGTCACTAGTTATTGGCTTTGCTTAGTGTGCCGATGACTGATATAGTGATGTCGCGAACATAAAAATTTGGGTTCGCGAACGGCGAACGCGAACTTCCGCAAAAGTTCACGAACGGGCGAACCGGGCGAACCGCCATAGACTTCAATGGGCAGGTGAATTTTAAAACCCACAGGGACTCTTTCTGGCCACAATAGTGATGGAAAAGTTGTTTCAAGGGGACTAACACCTGGACTGTGGCATGCCGGAGGGGGATCCATGGCAAAACTCCCATGGAAAATTACATAGTTGATGCAGAGTCTGTTTTTAATCCATAAAGGGCCTAAATCAACTAACATTCCTAAATTGTTTGCAATAACGGGCTTTAAAACATCAGGTATGATGTTGTATCGATCAGGTAGTGTAAGGGTTACGCCCGCTTCACAGTGACAGACCAAACTCCCGCAGCAGGTACAACATCATCATCATCACACCGTACGTCCATGTGTGTAATGCTGCCTGACTGAGACATATCCCTGTTATCTACATCCTCTGGCAATAATGGTTGCGCATCACTCATTTCTTCCAACTGATGTGTAAATAACTCCTCTGACAGATCAAGTGAAGTGGCTGTGGTGCTAGTGTTGGTGTTGGCGGCAGGCGGGCGAGTGGTAACTTGAGAGGTGGCCGAAGCTAAGCTGGAGGAGGATGGTGCGTTAAGGTTCCGAGCGGAAGCTGTAGAAGATTGGGTGTCCTGTGTTGGCCAGTCAACTATGTCCTCAGAACTTTTTGAGTTCAGGGTACGTGGCCTCTGAATACTGGGCATTATTCTAGGGCCAAAGGGAATCACAGTACCACTACCACGACGGCCCCTGCGGGGTGGCCTGCCTCTGCCTGTCATTTTTTTTTCGATTAGTGGTACTATGCGTGAAAGCTACTGTGACAACAGATATGAGTGGCACTGTGCACTGGCAGAAGTTGGCAGAGTAGACGCTGTAGGCTTGACACACAAGCTTGCAGACAACTAACTGCTATTCAATCTATCACAGTCAAAATTGTATTTTTTTTTAATGTACACTACTGTTACACCAGATATGAGTTGCACTGGTGTGACACTGTGCCCTGGCAGGCCCTGAAAAATCTGTTACACATCTACAACCACCAAAAAAACAACCATGCTAAATAGTTTCTAAATTTTGTCCTGAGTTTAGAAATACCCAATGTTAACATGTTCTTTGCTTTTTTTGCACAGACCAACACCCAAAACCTGCCTGATCTTTTTTTTTTTTTTTATTTTCATTCCGTTTTTTTTTTTAATTTTTACACCAACTTTTTCTGTAGTGTAGCGGTTCCCACCCGCTCCCTCCCCATGCACGCGCCTGCCCCCGCTCTCCAGTGCACGCGCGCGTGTCCGTGCCTACCCCCGGACATCCCCGCCCACGATCCCGTCCCCCTCCACTGACTGCTATTATTTCACAGTCAAATTTCTAGTTGTTTTTTAACCCCTTAAGGACCAAGGCCATTTTTCAATTTCTTTCCCTTAAGGACCAGGGCTATTTTTACATTTCTGCGGTGCTTGTGTTTAACTGTAATTTTCCTCTTACTCATTTACTGTACCCACACATATTATATACCGTTTTTCTCGCCACTAAATGGAATTTCTAAAGATACCATTATTTTCATCATATCTTATAATTTATTATTAAAAATATTATAAAATATGAGGAAAAAATGGAAAAAACACACTTTTTCTAACTTTGACCCCCAAAATCTGTTACACATCTACAACCACCAAAAAACAACCATGCTAAATAGTTTCTAAATTTTGTACTGAGTTTAGAAATACCCAATGTTAACATGTTCTTTGCTTTTTTTGCAAGTTATAGGGAAATAAATACAAGAAGCACTTTGCTATTTCAAAACCACTTTTTTTCAAAATGATCACTAGTTACATTGGAACCCTGATATCTGTCAGGAATACCTGAATATCCCTTGACATGTATATATTGTTTTTTAGAAGACATCCAAAAGTATTGATTTAGGCCCATTTTGATATATTTCATGCCATCATTTCACCGCCAAATGCGATCAAATAAAAAAAAAATTGTTCACTTTTTCACAAACTTTGAAATTATTTACAAACAACTTATGCAATTATGGCATAAATGGTTGTAAATGCTTCTCTGGGATCCCCTTTGTTCAGAAATAGCAGACTTATATGGCTTTGGCGTTGCTTTTTGGTAATTAGAAGGCTGCTAAATGCCACTGCGCACTTACGGCTAGATTTAGAGTTGGGCGGTAGCCGTCAAAACCAGCGTTAGAGGCTCCTAACGCTGGTTTTTACCGCCCTCTGGTATTTGGAGTCAGTCAGGAAAGGGTCTAACGCTCACTTTGCAGCCGCGACTTTTCCATACCGCAGATCCCCCTACGCCATTTGCGTATCCTATCTTTTCAATGGGATCTTTCTAACGCCGGTATTTAGAGTCTTGGCTGAAGTGAGCGTTAGAAATCTAACGACAAAACTCCAGCCGCAGAAAAAAGTCAGTAGTTAAGAGCTTTCTGGGCTAACGCCGGTTTATAAAGCTCTTAACTACTGTGCTCTAAAGTACACTAACACCCATAAACTACCTATGTACCCCTAAACCGAGGTCCCCCCACATCGCCGCCACTCTATTAATATTTTTTAACCCCTAATCTGCTGACCGCACACCGCTGCCACCTACGTTATCCCTATGAACCCCTAATCTGCTGCCCCTAACTCCGCCGACCCCTATATTATATTTATTAACCCCTAATCTGCCGCCCCCAACGTCACCGCCACCTACCTACAATTATTAACCCCTAATCTGCTGACCGGAGCTCACCGCTACTATAATAAATGTATTAACCCCTAATCCGCCTCACTCCCGCCTCAATAACCCTATAATAAATTGTATTAACCCCTAATCTGCCCTCCCTAACATCGCCGACACCTAACTTCAAGTATTACTTGAAAAGAAAAAGTAACCAGCGCCCAGGACTATTATCTGCTCACTATAAAGAAGACCCCCTAATAGGTCTAAAAACGGAACAATGAATCGGGATATATAGGAGCGCCAATGGCTTAGATATACCACAGGAAATAAAAAGTCAAAATAGTCTCCAATAGTTTCTATTTTCCAAAGTCAACCAAATATTTAATATATAAAAACAATATAATTCTGATCTCCAGAATTCATAAAAACACAAAATACATATAACAATGCTTAAAATACAATACAATGAATGATTTAAAATACAACAGATAACAGATTAAATCTAATCCGGTTAATTAAACTGGATGACCAATATCTAATGTCCCAGTTTTCGTGAGTAAGTCCTCTTAAAGACCCTCTAGTAGGTACATAGATGTGTATGAAAAACAAATCTGTATTTGTTTATCAAATATGTGTACAAATAAACCTAGTGTTCAATAAATGATATAATAATGGCTCAAGTATTCTTATCAGAGTGATAAGATCACTAATGTAGTGATACGAGACCCACTAGCAGGTCGACAGTGCATGCAAATAGTGCAACATTTAAATCATATGATGAACACCGTGAAAAATCAAAAATAAGATACAATGTGTTGGGTTCCTTAAACTATCAAATAAACCATATTATGGATTTATAGAATATAACACACAATAAAATGCAAATAAGTAGTGGATGTGGTCATAAAAATCAAAAAATAAGATAGAGTAATGTGAAAAAATGCAAAAAATACATATATAACAAAATTGAATGTGGGATCCTACTAATGGGATTTTAAACTAAACTGGTACCAGCTATTACCTCAATTCTCCTGATTGAATCTGGGTGATGGACTCAATGGTCCGATAATGCGTCTAACTTTATTGTCTTAAAAACAATAAACAAATACCACAAGCTATATAAATATGAACGACATAAAAAACAGAGAGTGTGTATAGTTTGGCCAAAACTAGTCCACAAACTCCTAAAGGTTTGTTTCCACAACTTTAAATAACTTTAGATAATGATATGACAATAATAGTGTCCTTTAAGAGTCTTTTTCCCAGAGCCATTTTGGAAATGGGCAAGAAAGCCCAATTCCGATCTTGCCCATTTCCAAAATGGCTCCGGGAAACCGGAAGCACAAAAAACCGGAAGTATTACAAGCTTCAACTTCCGGTCCACTATTGGAAGTGCGTTTTTTCGGCGGGATTCAATCTGACAACATCCGCCCAATTTGGCGCAATTTTTTCAAACAAACGCCCACATAGAAGAGTATATAAGGTCAGTATTAATGCAGCCTCCATATGTCTTGAAAAAGGCCCGGTACGAGGGCCGAAACGCGTAGACGAAACTTTACACCAAAGTTTGAGAGGCTCATTATATCCAGGACCAGGATTTGAATGGTAAGACTATTTTCAATAGTCCATACCCGTTAGCGCTGTTTGTTTAGTGCGCTTTTTTCCATTTCTTTCAGGCATTTGTCTTAACATAGGAATAGGACTTTGGACTCCACTACACATTGAGGATTTCTTTCACCAGACTTTCACCAGACTTTTAAGGATTCACTTTTATCAAAAGACTCTTAAAGGACACTATTATTGTCATATCATTATCTAAAGTTATTTAAAGTTGTGGAAACACACCTTTAGGAGTTTGTGGACTAGTTTTGGCCAAACTATACACACTCTCTGTTTTTTATGTCGTTCATATTTATATAGCTTGTCATATTTATATAGCTTGTGGTATTTGCTTATTGTTTTTAAGACAATAAAGTTAGACGCATTATCGGACCATTGAGTCCATCACCCAGATTCAATCAGGAGAATTGAGGTAATAGCTGGTACCAGTTTAGTTTAAAATCCCATTAGTAGGATCCCACATTCAATTTTGTTATATATGTATTTTTTGCATTTTTTCACATTACTCTATCTTATTTTTTGATTTTTATGACCACATCCACTACTTATTTGCATTTTATTGTGTGTTATATTCTATAAATCCATAATATGGTTTATTTGATAGTTTAAGGAACCCAACACATTGTATCTTATTTTTGATTTTTCACGGTGTTCATCATATGATTTAAATGTTGCACTATTTGCATGCACTGTCGACCTGCTAGTGGGTCTCGTATCACTACATTAGTGATCTTATCACTCTGATAAGAATACTTGAGCCATTATTATATCATTTATTGAACACTAGGTTTATTTGTACACATATTTGATAAACAAATACAGATTTGTTTTTCATACACATCTATGTACCTACTAGAGGGTCTTTAAGAGGACTTACTCACGAAAACTGGGACAGTAGATATTGGTCATCCAGTTTAATTAACCGGATTAGATTTAATCTGTTATCTGTTGTATTTTAAATCATTCATTGTACTGTATTTTAAGCATTGTTATATGTATTTTGTGTTTTTATGAATTCTGGAGATCAGAATTATATTGTTTTTATATATTAAATATTTGGTTGACTTTGGAAAATAGAAACTATTGGAGACTATTTTGACTTTTTATTTCCTGTGGTATATCTAAGCCATTGGCGCTCCTATATATCCCGATTCATAACTTCAAGTATTAACCCTAGCTCACCGGTACTATAATACATTTTTTAACCCCTAAAGCTAATTCTAACACTAACCCTAACACCCCCCTAAGTTAAATATAATTTTATTCTAACAAAATAAATGAACTCTTATTAAATAAATTATTCCTATTTAAAGCTAAATACTTACCTGTAAAATAAACCCTAATATAGCTACAATATAAATTATAATTATATTGTAGCTATTTTAGGATTAATATTTATTTTACAGGCAACTTTGTATTTATTTTAACCAGGTACAATAGCTATTAAATAGTTAATAACTATTTAATAGTTACCTAGTTAAAATAATTACAAAATTACCTGTAAAATAAATCCTAACCTAAGTTACAATTAAACCTAACACTACACTATCAATAAATTAATTAAATAAACTACCTACAATTATCTACAATTAAACCTAACACTACACTATCAATAAATTAATTAAATACAATACCTACAAATAAATAGATTTAAATAAACTAACTAAAGTACAAAAAATAAAAAAGAACTAAGTTACAAAAAATAAAAAAATATTTACAAACATTAGAAAAATATTACAACAATTTTAAACTAATTACACCTACTCTAAGCCCCCTAATAAAATAACAAAGACCCCCAAAATAAAAAAATGCCCTACCCTATTCTAAAATTAAAATAGAAAAACTCTTTTACCTTACCAGCCCTGAAAAGGGCCCTTTGCGGGGCATGCCCCAAAGAATTCAGCTCTTTTGCCTTTAAAAAAAAAAACATACAATACCCCCCCAACATTACAACCCACCACCCACATACCCCTAATCTAACCCAAACCCCCCTTAAATAAACCTAACACTAAGCCCCTGAAGATCTCCCTACCTTGTCTTCACCACACCGGGTCCCGATCTGTCCAGAAGACCCTCCGAAATCTTCTATCCGATTGGCTGATCCAATCAGTCAATCAGATTGAGCTCGCATTCTATTGGCTGATCGGAACAGCCAATAGAATGCGAGCTCAATCTGATTGGCTGATCGGATCAGCCAATCGGATTTAACTTGATTCTGATTGGCTGATTCCATCAGCCAATCAGAAATTTCCTACCTTAATTCCGATTGGCTGATTGAATCCTATCAGCCAATCGGAATTCGAGGGACGCCATCTTGGATGACGTCCCTTAAAGGAACCATCATTCGTCGGGAAGTCGTCGGTGTTCCGCGTCGACGGGATGAACATGGATCCGGAAGAAAGAAGATTGAAGATGCCGTTGATAGAAGACTTCAGCCGGATCATGGACCTCTTCAGCTCCCGCTTGGATGAAGACTTCAGCCGGATCATGGACATCTTCAGCCCCCCGCTTGGGCTTGGATCAAGACATCGGAGCCAGGACGGATAGGTGTGATACCCGGCGATGTGAAGATAAGGTAGGAAGATCTTCAGGGGCTTAGTGTTAGGTTTATTTAAGGGGGGTTTGGGTTAGATTAGGGGTATGTGGGTGGTGGGTTGTAATGTTGGGGGGGTATTGTATGTGTTTTTTTTACAGGCAAAAGAGCTGAATTCTTTGGGGCATGCCCCACAATGGGCCCTTTTCAGGGCTGGTAAGGTAAAAGAGCTTTGAACTTTTTTAATTTAGAATAGGGAATGGCATTTTTTTATTTTGGGGGTCTTTGTTATTTTATTAGGGGGCTTAGAGTAGGTGTAATTAGTTTAAAATTGTTGTAATATTTTTCTAATGTTTGTAAATATTTTTTTATTTTTTGTAACTTAGTTCTTTTTTATTTTTTTGTACTTTAGTTAGTTTATTTAATTGTAGTTATTTGTAGGTATTGTATTTAATTAATTTATTGCTAGTGTAGTGTTAGGTTTAATTGTAACTTAGGTTAGGATTTATTTTACAGGTAATTTTGTAATTATTTTAGCTATTAAATAGTTCTTAACTATTTAATAGCTATTGTACCTGGTTAAAATAAATACAAAGTTGCCTGTAAAATAAATATTAATCCTAAAATAGCTATAATATAATTATAATTTATATTGTAGCTATATTAGGGTTTATTTTACAGGTAAGTATTTAGCTTTAAATAGGAATAATTTATTTAATAAGAGTTAATTTATTTCGTTAGATTTAAATTATATTTAACTTAGGGGGGTGTTAGGGTTAGACTTAGCTTTAGGAGGTGCGCTTCCATTTGGGGTGGAGCCTGTGAGAGAGAGAGCGTGCACAGTTTGGTCTCACCCTGTGTACCAGGCTTTGGAGTTTCAGCGTGCCCCAAATTTCTGCAGCCCTTTGGCTCACATTTGCAGGTGTGAGCTTGTTGTTGGGCGCTGGAGCGAGTGGTTTGACCGGAGCTCCCGGAAGAAGTTTTGCACCAAGCCGACTGGCGTATTGGCACACGCCGCACCGACAACCAGCTAACTGGTCTGACTAGCCTGGACTAGCGACAGGTTCCCGGACGGAACCAAAATGAATCAGAGAAGTTTTTTTTAGCGGATTACTGCTGACGTGCTTATGTGCTGCCTACATACCTGTGTATATATGCCGTATCAGCCTTGACAATCTGCCGACCGGACCCAGGTTCCTTGGTTGAACCAAACCGAAAACGACACACCGACAATTTGCTGACAATCTGCCGACCCACGCCTAACTGATAAGCTGCTAGCCGAAGCAAGACGGTTTGAGATAGGTTCCCTGGTGAACCAAATTGGAAAGAAAACCAACAGTCTCTTCTAAGATTCCGGTGGCAGCGTCTGTAAGGTGTTTACGGTGATGGTGAGTCTAAGACCTGTGATTTGATACAGGTATGTGAAAGAGACGGTATGTGAAAGAGACTGTTTTGTGTAAATACACGAATACTGGCTGAAGCAACTTAGCTTGATAACAGATAGATCAGAAACCTAGTTAATCAGCCTGTTAACCTACCTGCTAGCTAATAAAAGCAAGCGTATTATCACGCTATTCCCTATGCGTTGCCAGTTACAGGTAACTACAATCTAAACACAGCCTAATTATATGCAACCTTGGAAAAGACCAGAATAGACTGGTAATACCAAAAAATCAAACAGGCAGTGCCTACTCAGTGTCTACCTGTGGTCTATGTTACGCTGTAGTAAAAGATACGTATCTTGTTAATGGCTGGAGACACTATCTATCTTTCTCAGTGTATGTTTAAAGCCTACTACTACTAAGAACTTATATCTGGTTATTAAGAACATTGTCTATCAAGAATATTGACATCAAAACACAGCGCCTTGCTGAAAGAAAAGAGAAAGGATGTAATATATGTGTATACATCTTATTTATAGTACTGATCATATACAGTGGCTTAAATAAATTGTCATCAATTCTGGGGACATTGAAAAATTTGGAAAACTTAATACTACTCAAAGTCTAGGAATCTTTGTTATTCAATTATTTTTAAGCAGCTATTAGAGATGTAGTTTTTTTTTTTTTTTTTTTTTCTCTGTTTGTTGATTTTTTTGGTAAATTGGTTCTCTGTAAAAGAGGCGATAATCTGCGACTATAAGAATTAGATACCCTATTGTGTTTCTGCAACTGAATTTTATCAGATTATGCTCGTCATCATTAGGCGTTGTTAGCCTAATACTCTGTTTTTTCTTCCCTTTATACAAAAATTGCAAAACCTATATAGTTTGTTATAAATATACACATTACAATTGATTGGTTAGATAGATCTTAAATAATGGAGAGATATAACTAGATCTCCACTCTACATACTAGAGGGAAAGAAAAGGAAAAAGGAGAAAGAGTGTTAATTGGTGTTTTGGATTTCTTCTTTTTTTTTTTTATTCCCTCCCCCTCACATTCACTAGGAGCCTAATCACTTCACACTTAAAGCTCCAACTTATATATCCCCCCTTTTTTAAAAATTTTTTTTTCCTCCCACTCTATACTCAGAGATAGAAGATAGTGTCCGATATACACACACATACATATATATATATATATATATATATATATATATATATATATATATATATATATATATATATATATATATATATATATATATATATATATATACATATTTACAGATATTCACTTAGTTAGTTACTTACTTATTCACATATTCATTCTTATATGGAAAGATTCCTCACTCACTCTAACACAAGATCACCGATCATGTCGCCTAAAGCAAGGGATAAAAAATCCAAAATACTAGATAATAGTACTGGAGAAACTATAGAAACCCAACCTATTCCCCCGGAATATCCCCCGGAGATTTACGGATAATGAGAATATTAGAAAGGGATTCTTTGATTATTTTCAGAAATTATATAGTACACAGCCGATAGATAAAGTGAATCAAGAATTCTTTTGGTCTAGAATTAATAATCCGCAACTTTCCTCATTAGAGCTAGAATCTTTGAATATGTCAATTTCTAAGGAAGAGATCTTGTCAACGATCCAAAATGCCAAACTAAATAAAGCTGCTGGCCCGGACGGGATCCCGATAGAACTATATAAGATTCTTTCAGATGAAATTAGTAATATATTAATGTTCCTCTTTAATAAATATTTTACAACTCCTTCCCCGATATCGAATCTTTTCGCGGCAGCAAATGTAACTTTAATTCCTAAGAAGGGTAAAGATGTTGAACAGATATCCTCGTATAGACCCATATCCGTCTTAAACTCAGATTATAAAATTCTTCTTTCTATTATTTCTAATAGAATGAAAGTAGTTATGCCTAATATAATTCATGCTGACCAAACTGGTTTTATGAATGGACGTTCTGTAACCTCTAATTTACGGAAAGTCGAAACATTGCTTGACTTCTGCTGGAATCAAAACCTGCCCCCAAAAAAGATGAAGTTAGAACAGGATAGAGGAGAATTGCCTGGTATTTCGGGGCTGGACTGACCTTATTTGGCGGGATCAGACTGATATACTTCAGGAAAGTTTTCTTCTGTGAAAAGCACACTGGTCTAAAAGAGGCTGCTTCCGGGTGGTAAATCGCCATAGAACAAGCCACTGAGCTGTTGTTCGTTCCTGGTAGAGCGCTTCTCTCTTTGTATGCAAATTATTATGACCCTGGGGAAGTCTCCCTATGGGTGATGGGGGAAACCAGACGTGGACTCCTTGCCCAGTGTGCTTAGAGGAATGTGGCTGCACCTCACTGACGAGGCCCATAGGAGGCCGAAACGATCGTCTGGGGTTGTCATGTTCCTTGTTCAGAGGAGAATTGCCTGGTATTTCGGGGCTGGACTGACCTTATTTGGCGGGATCAGACTGATATACTTCAGGAAAGTTTTCTTCTGTGAAAAGCACACTGGTCTAAAAGAGGCTGCTTCCGGGTGGTAAATCGCCATAGAACAAGCCACTGAGCTGTTGTTCGTTCCTGGTAGAGCGCTTCTCTCTTTGTATGCAAATTATTATGACCCTGGGGAAGTCTCCCTATGGGTGATGGGGGAAACCAGACGTGGACTCCTTGCCCAGTGTGCTTAGAGGAATGTGGCTGCACCTCACTGACGAGGCCCATAGGAGGCCGAAACGATCGTCTGGGGTTGTCATGTTCCTTGTTCAGAGGAGAATTGCCTGGTATTTCGGGGCTGGACTGACCTTATTTGGCGGGATCAGACTGATATACTTCAGGAAAGTTTTCTTCTGTGAAAAGCACACTGGTCTAAAAGAGGCTGCTTCCGGGTGGTAAATCGCCATAGAACAAGCCACTGAGCTGTTGTTCGTTCCTGGTAGAGCGCTTCTCTCTTTGTATGCAAATTATTATGACCCTGGGGAAGTCTCCCTATGGGTGATGGGGGAAACCAGACGTGGACTCCTTGCCCAGTGTGCTTAGAGGAATGTGGCTGCACCTCACTGACGAGGCCCATAGGAGGCCGAAACGTTCGTCTGGGGTTGTCATGTTCCTTGTTCAGAGGAGAATTGCCTGGTATTTCGGGGCTGGACTGACCTTATTTGGCGGGATCAGACTGATATACTTCAGGAAAGTTTTCTTCTGTGAAAAGCACACTGGTCTAAAAGAGGCTGCTTCCGGGTGGTAAATCGCCATAGAACAAGCCACTGAGCTGTTGTTCGTTCCTGGTAGAGCGCTTCTCTCTTTGTATGCAAATTATTATGACCCTGGGGAAGTCTCCCTATGGGTGATGGGGGAAACCAGACGTGGACTCCTTGCCCAGTGTGCTTAGAGGAATGTGGCTGCACCTCACTGACGAGGCCCATAGGAGGCCGAAACGATCGTCTGGGGTTGTCATGTTCCTTGTTCAGAGGAGAATTGCCTGGTATTTCGGGGCTGGACTGACCTTATTTGGCGGGATCAGACTGATATACTTCAGGAAAGTTTTCTTCTGTGAAAAGCACACTGGTCTAAAAGAGGCTGCTTCCGGGTGGTAAATCGCCATAGAACAAGCCACTGAGCTGTTGTTCGTTCCTGGTAGAGCGCTTCTCTCTTTGTATGCAAATTATTATGACCCTGGGGAAGTCTCCCTATGGGTGATGGGGGAAACCAGATGTGGACTCCTTGCCCAGTGTGCTTAGAGGAATGTGGCTGCACCTCACTGACGAGGCCCATAGGAGGCCGAAACGATCGTCTGGGGTTGTCATGTTCCTTGTTCAGAGGAGAATTGCCTGGTATTTCGGGGCTGGACTGACCTTATTTGGCGGGATCAGACTGATATACTTCAGGAAAGTTTTCTTCTGTGAAAAGCACACTGGTCTAAAAGAGGCTGCTTCCGGGTGGTAAATCGCCATAGAACAAGCCACTGAGCTGTTGTTCGTTCCTGGTAGAGCGCTTCTCTCTTTGTATGCAAATTATTATGACCCTGGGGAAGTCTCCCTATGGGTGATGGGGGAAACCAGACGTGGACTCCTTGCCCAGTGTGCTTAGAGGAATGTGGCTGCACCTCACTGACGAGGCCCATAGGAGGCCGAAACGATCGTCTGGGGTTGTCGTGTTCCTTGTTCAGAGGAGAATTGCCTGGTATTTCGGGGCTGGACTGACCTTATTTGGCGGGATCAGACTGATATACTTCAGGAAAGTTTTCTTCTGTGAAAAGCACACTGGTCTAAAAGAGGCTGCTTCCGGGTGGTAAATCGCCATAGAACAAGCCACTGAGCTGTTGTTCGTTCCTGGTAGAGCGCTTCTCTCTTTGTATGCAAATTATTATGACCCTGGGGAAGTCTCCCTATGGGTGATGGGGGAAACCAGACGTGGACTCCTTGCCCAGTGTGCTTAGAGGAATGTGGCTGCACCTCACTGACGAGGCCCATAGGAGGCCGAAACGATCGTCTGGGGTTGTCATGTTCCTTGTTCAGAGGAGAATTGCCTGGTATTTCGGGGCTGGACTGACCTTATTTGGCGGGATCAGACTGATATACTTCAGGAAAGTTTTCTTCTGTGAAAAGCACACTGGTCTAAAAGAGGCTGCTTCCGGGTGGTAAATCGCCATAGAACAAGCCACTGAGCTGTTGTTCGTTCCTGGTAGAGCGCTTCTCTCTTTGTATGCAAATTATTATGACCCTGGGGAAGTCTCCCTATGGGTGATGGGGGAAACCAGACGTGGACTCCTTGCCCAGTGTGCTTAGAGGAATGTGGCTGCACCTCACTGACGAGGCCCATAGGAGGCCGAAACGATCGTCTGGGGTTGTCATGTTCCTTGTTCAGAGGAGAATTGCCTGGTATTTCGGGGCTGGACTGACCTTATTTGGCGGGATCAGACTGATATACTTCAGGAAAGTTTTCTTCTGTGAAAAGCACACTGGTCTAAAAGAGGCTGCTTCCGGGTGGTAAATCGCCATAGAACAAGCCACTGAGCTGTTGTTCGTTCCTGGTAGAGCGCTTCTCTCTTTGTATGCAAATTATTATGACCCTGGGGAAGTCTCCCTATGGGTGATGGGGGAAACCAGACGTGGACTCCTTGCCCAGTGTGCTTAGAGGAATGTGGCTGCACCTCACTGACGAGGCCCATAGGAGGCCGAAACGATCGTCTGGGGTTGTCATGTTCCTGGTTCAGAGGAGAATTGCCTGGTATTTCGGGGCTGGACTGACCTTATTTGGCGGGATCAGACTGATATACTTCAGGAAAGTTTTCTTCTGTGAAAAGCACACTGGTCTAAAAGAGGCTGCTTCCGGGTGGTAAATCGCCATAGAACAAGCCACTGAGCTGTTGTTCGTTCCTGGTAGAGCGCTTCTCTCTTTGTATGCAAATTATTATGACCCTGGGGAAGTCTCCCTATGGGTGATGGGGGAAACCAGACGTGGACTCCTTGCCCAGTGTGCTTAGAGGAATGTGGCTGCACCTCACTGACGAGGCCCATAGGAGGCCGAAACGATCGTCTGGGGTTGTCATGTTCCTTGTTCAGAGGAGAATTGCCTGGTATTTCGGGGCTGGACTGACCTTATTTGGCGGGATCAGACTGATATACTTCAGGAAAGTTTTCTTCTGTGAAAAGCACACTGGTCTAAAAGAGGCTGCTTCCGGGTGGTAAATCGCCATAGAACAAGCCACTGAGCTGTTGTTCGTTCCTGGTAGAGCGCTTCTCTCTTTGTATGCAAATTATTATGACCCTGGGGAAGTCTCCCTATGGGTGATGGGGGAAACCAGACGTGGACTCCTTGCCCAGTGTGCTTAGAGGAATGTGGCTGCACCTCACTGACGAGGCCCATAGGAGGCCGAAACGATCGTCTGGGGTTGTCATGTTCCTTGTTCAGAGGAGAATTGCCTGGTATTTCGGGGCTGGACTGACCTTATTTGGCGGGATCAGACTGATATACTTCAGGAAAGTTTTCTTCTGTGAAAAGCACACTGGTCTAAAAGAGGCTGCTTCCGGGTGGTAAATCGCCATAGAACAAGCCACTGAGCTGTTGTTCGTTCCTGGTAGAGCGCTTCTCTCTTTGTATGCGATATTATCCATAGATGCCGAGAAGGCGTTTGATTCTATAGCATGGGATCATTTACTACATTCATTAGAACGCTTTGGGATCACAGGTCATTGTTTAGATTTTATTGCCAAGTTGTATAAGAACCCATACTCTGCACTTTTGATAAATGGCGATCTTTCTTAAAAAAATTTCTTAGGGCGTGGTACACGTCAAGGGTGCCCTTTATCGCCCCTATTGTTTAATATCGCCATTGAATCACTAGCAATCAAAACCTGCCCCAAAAAAAGATGAAGTTAGAACAGGATAGGGCGATATTATCCATAGATGCAGAGAAGGCGTTTGATTCTATAGCATGGGATCATTTACTACATTCATTAGAACGCTTTGGGATCACAGGTCATTGTTTAGATTTTGTTGCCAAGTTGTATAAGAACCCATACTCTGCACTTTTGATAAATGGCGATCTTTCTGAAAAAAAATTCTTAGGGCGTGGTACACGTCAAGGGTGCCCTTTATCGCCCCTATTGTTTAATATCGCCATTGAATCACTAGCAATCAGACTTCGTACAGAATCATATGGGATCAGAATAGGTACGCAGGCAGTTAAAATTTCACTTTATGCTGACGACTTGTTAATTTTCGTAGAGAATTCTAGAGAGTCCATTCCAAAAATTATTTC
Source organism: Bombina bombina (assembly GCF_027579735.1). Taxonomy (NCBI): domain Eukaryota; kingdom Metazoa; phylum Chordata; class Amphibia; order Anura; family Bombinatoridae; genus Bombina; species Bombina bombina. The sequence goes on from NC_069500.1 coordinate 959,886,374, forward strand.
AATATTATCTAATTTTAGTTCCTTTTCAGGATATAGGATTAATGCCCAAAAAAGTGAATTGTTATGGCTACAAAAACATAAGGGAAGCTATAATGATCATCCATTTAAAGAAGCTGATCTTATTGAGTATTTAGGTATTATTCTACACAAAAATCCAAAGCAGTGGTTTAACCTAAATTTTACACAGGTATTTGAAAAAGTAATTTTAGATCTGAGGAACTGGGCCTCATTTCCTCTGTCATTATTGGCCCGAGTTAACTTAGTCAAGACAATTATTTTTCCTCGAATCCTTTATTTATTGCAGAATCTTCCATTATTCATACCTATACAGGAAACCCGTAAGCTTTATGCAGCATGCTCTCAATTTTTATGGAAAGGTCGTAAGGCACGTATATCAATAGCAAAATTATGTCAAAGTAGGAGGAATGGCGGACTGGCCTTACCTGATATTAGACTGTATAACCTATACGCTTTAGCTAAGATAGCTATGGGTTGGTTGAGTGGTTCAAATAAGCTCTCTTCTATTGAGTTAGAAAGTATATTTATTTCTCCTTTCTCGTTAAAAGCTGCTTTGCATTGCCCAGTTAAAAAACTTCCGTCAAACATCTCTAATCTTTTATCATTTAAGAATATTATTATTGCATGGCAAAAAATCTGTGGTATATTAGAAATAGACCACAGAGTCTCCGCTTTCTTGCCAATTCAAGGTAACCCTGAGTTTATTCCAGGAATCCAAGACCCATTATATTCGGATTGGGCTAAAAAAGGCCTTAAATATATCTATCAATTTATGTCTACTTCGGGACATATTATTTCCTTTACTGACATATTGAACACATTTGAAATCCCCAGACATAGTCTATTTGCCTATTTACAAACACGACATTATATTAACTCACAAGACTGGTCTGGTCATATTGATTTTCGATGGTCTGAGATATATGATTGTATCAGGAAAGCGACTTTGGTCAAATTTACAATTTCTCTTTTATATAATGTTATGCTAGCTAAACAGGGACAAATTTTTTCTCAAAATTTAGTTTCCTTCTGGTCTCGGTATTTTTATGGGTTCCAACTAACTAATATTTTACAGACTTTCTCTGCATTAGGGAAATTAAATATCTCAATTATTTGGGAAGAATCGCATATGAAATTACTACATAATACATACTTAACCCCACTTAAATTGTCAAAATGTTCCCCTTTAATACAACAGTGCTGCCCAAAATGCAACTTATTAAATGCAGATATTCTACATATGGCTTTTTTCTGCCCAAAAATTAACCAACTTTGGAGCAAAGTTAGTCATTGGTATAATAGACTGTTTCATGATAGTTTCAAAATCCAACCTTATTCTGTAGTTTTTTGATACACCCGAACTTAGTTGAGGTAGAACCTAAAAATATCAAGATATTAAATACACTAATTATGACAGTTAGGATCTTGATATTTAAAAAATGGAAAGATAAATCTGCACCTAGATTTTCTCATTTTCGTAATATGTTTCTTCAACAACTAGTGTTTGAGTCACATAATACAATATTTCAATTCCAAGATAGAGCCGAGGAATTTATTTCAAATTGGAAACCTATAATCAATTTATACTCACTTACTATACAGAAGCAAATACTGGCTCCCCTAGGGTTGACAGCAGCTTATAGGAACTTTTTTGGATTTTAATACAAAGCCATCTACCTCAGAGTTTAATTATGGCCATTTTGAAATGGATGGGAGGGAGGGAGATGGAGATGGAGAGGTTTCCCCCTTTTTTTTTTTTTTTTTTTTTCTCTTTTTTTTTTCGTTCTGTTTTGTTGTTGTTGTCTTTGTTCTTTTTATTGTTAAGTGTTTGTTATCTTTAAAAACTATTCAAAAATGTGCATCAGGCGGTAGGCCTAATTGTTAAGTTAATTACATATACAGATGAAGTATGTGATATGGTTTATTTGGCATTTGAACTATGTTTGGTATATTATATTCTATTAACAATAAGGAAATGGTTAGCTCAACGGTAAAATGGTCCTTATGACAATGATTTATGTTATTTATGATGATAACTATAAACGATTATCTGTATCCTGTTGAATTGCAAAGGCCCTTCTGTAGGTAGTATTTGGGCAAAAAAAGCAGGAGAAGAAATATTATATTATGTTGTATTGTATTGGTTTTTCCACCCTGCGAGGTGGTTATGCTGTAATAATGCCCAAACTATATATATTGCACATTATTGGTTAATAAATAAAAGATTTAAAAAAATAAAAAAAAGACTTAGCTTTAGTGGTTAATCCATTTATTAGAGTAGCGGCGAGATTCGGTCGGCAGATTAGGGGTTAATAATTGAAGTTAGGTGTCGGCGATGTTAGGGAGGGCAGATTATGGGTTAAACTTAATACTATTTATTATAGGGTTATTGAGGCGGGAGTGAGGCGGATTAGGGGTTAATAACTTTATTATAGTAGCGGTGAGGTGCGGTCGGCAGATTAGGGGTTAATAAGTGTAGGTATCTGGTGGCGACGTTGTGGGGGGCAGATTAGGGGTTAATAAATATAGGGGTCGGCGGTGTTAGGGGCAGCAGATTAGGGGTACATAGCTATAATGTAGGTTGCGGTGGTGTACGGAGCGGCAGATTAGGGGTTAATAATAATATGCAGGGGTCAGCGATAGCGGGGGCGGCAGATTAGGGGCTAATAAGTGTAAGGTTAGGGGTGTTTAGACTCGGGGTACATGTTAGGGTGTTAGGTGCAGACTTAGGAAGTGTTTCCGCATAGGAAACAATGGGGCTGCGTTAGGAGCTGAACGCTGCTTTTTTGCAGGTGTTAGGTTTTTTTCAGCTCAAACAGCCCCATTGTTTTCTATGGGGGAATCGTGCACGAGCACGTTTTTGAAGCTGGCCGCGTCCATAAGCACCGCTGGTATCGAGAGTTGCAGTGGTGTTAAATATGCTCTACTCTCCCTTTTTTGGAGCCTAACGCAGCCCTTCTGTGAACTCTAAATACCAGCGGTATTTAAAAGGTGCGGGGGAAAAAAAGCATGCGTAGCTAACGCACCCCTTTGGCCGCAGAACTCTAAATCTAGCAGTTAGTGTAGTATACAACCAAAAGTATTGATCTAGGCCCATTTTGGTATATTTAATGCCACCATTTCACCGCCAAATGCAATCAAATTAAAAAAAAACGTTACATTTTTTACAATTTTAGGTTCTCACTGAAATCATTTACAAACAGCTTGTGCAATTATGGAACAAATGGTTGTAAATGCTTCTCTGGGATCCCCTTTGTTCAGAAATAGCAGACATATATGACTTTGGCGTTGCTTTCTGGTAATTAGAAGGCCGCTAAATGCTGCTGCGCATCACACGTGTATTATGGCTAGTAGTAAAGGGGTTAATTAGGTAGTTTGTAGGGAGCTTGCAGGGTTAATTTTAGCTTTAGTGTAGAGATCAGCCTCCCACCTGACACATCAGACCCCCTGATCCCTCCCAAACAGCTCCCTCCCCTCCCCCACCCCACAATTGTCCCCGCCATCTTAAGTAGTGGCAGAAAGTCTGCCAGTACTAAAATACAAATTTATTTTTTTTAGCATATTTACATATGCTGTGGTGTAGCATCCCCCCCTTAGCCCCGAACCTCCCTGATCCCCCCTTAAAACAGCTCTCTAACCCTCCCCATCTGCCTTATTGGCGGCCATCTTGGGTACTGGCAGTTGTCTGCTATTATTTCACAGTCAAAAAAGTGTTGTTTTTTTTAAATGTACACTACTGTTACACCAAATATGAGTTGTGGCACTGGGCAAGTGGGCACAGTATACGCTGTGAGCCTGACACACATGCTGGCAGGCAGGCAACTGCAATTAGATTACACAGGAAAAAAAAAAAAAGCAGACTGATGTTCTAGCCCTAAAAAGGTTTTTTTGGGGTGCTGTCCTTACAGCAGAGATCAGATAAGTCCTTCAGGACTGTAGTGGACACTGAATACACTATCCTAGCTATCGATTTCCCTATTAAATCAGCAGCAGCTACACTGTCCTTCCTCTCACTAAGAATGCAGCTTCCAAATGAATCTAAAATGGATGCTGTCCAGGAGGTAGGAGGGTCTGGGAGGGAGGGTCTGCCGCTGATTGGCTGTAATGTGTCTACTGACTGTGAGGTACAGGGTCAAAGTTTACTCAATGATGACGAATAGGGGCGGATCGAACATTGCATATGTTCGCCCGCCGTGGCGAACGCGAACATGCTATGTTCGCCGGGAACTATTCACCGGCGAACTATTCGCGACATCACTACTGATGTATACTTCCAAGGCTAGATTATTAATTAGGTAACATAAGCTTATGTCTAGGGGTACCTTCATAGAAAGAAACTCATGAATTGTGAGTCAAGAAATGCACCTTTACAATCCACATTATATTTTTTTATTTACCTGCTACAATCCAGGGTACCTAATTTAGTAGCTGCAAAACAGTTTTTATCATTAAAAAGTGCGTCCTACCAGATACAATGAATGCAAGCAGAACTGAAAAAACATTTTGCTATTCTACCCGAGAATTTGTCATAAAAGTGCAGAATTGGCAAAGTGTCTTAAGTTTAAATTATAAATTTCAATCATATAAACACTTAAGGGGTTTTTACATTGCTTAAAGTGATGGTGAATTCTCCTTTTTTTTAAATCAGATCCTGAATATTAGTGATATTTTAGATGGAGTTTAATTAATCAGTTTTAATGAAGATGCACTATAACTTACTTTTTAATATAGACATGAAATTCAAATACCCTGCGCGTCGCTGCCCACTTCAAAAGTAATTTGTTTTGGGGAAATAAAGGTTGGAATTGTTCTCCAATCAGAGCTCTAGCTACAACAAAAGTACCATAAGGGGAGAGTGATGATTGAACAATAATTCAAAACGTTAGCTCACAAAAAAAATTGACTTTTGAAGTGGGCGGCGGAGTGCAGGGTATTTAAATTTCATATCTATATTAAAAAGTAAATTATAGCGCATCTTCATTATAACTGATTAGTTAAATTCCATCTAAAATATCACTAACATTCCATATCTGTTTTTAAAAAGGGGAGAGTTTTCCATCACTTTAAAAGGGTTAAGAGAACAATTGGATTTAAACAGAGAAATATATTAGCAAATTGGTTTATTTTCAGCTCACAGTATCTCTGCTGCAAATGTTAAAACTGTGATTTTTGTTTGTTTGTTCTTGTTTTTTGCTTTCTTATAGTGTTATAAAATAAACTAAAAAGAAAAACACAAGAAAATAAATGCATATTAAAAAAAGAATACATTTAAAATAAGTGACCATTTTTACACCAGACATGTGTTTTTAAGTTAATACTTTGCATTGTCAGCTATATTAGCAAATTATATGAAAATTACAAATTATATTAAATGATCCACACTTATAGATCCTACAATAAAATTCTGGGACAAAATAGAAAACAAAGTACATGCCACCATTCCACTAAATTGTTTAGGATTAGCTGTAAAGAATTTAATTGAATGTGTTTATGTATGTATGAATGTATATATCATTTTTATTTTTATTTTACCCTCTGAAAAGAAGCTTCACCAAGCAGCCATTTAAATCTATCAGCTACTGATGAGAGTCAAAAAAATCAAAACGACTGTCTAGAAATGGTTTATCTTTCTGCATCCTACCTCATAAAGGCGATTGTTGTGTTTCAAACAGTATTTGGAAGCAAAAAAAGTGAGATATTAAATATGTCATTTGCATATCTTACCCAGAGAGTTCCTGGGTGCATTGGTAACAATGTATACAGAGTATTTCTGGGGGCAAGCAAGCAGGAATACTCTCTCTCTCTCTCTCTCTCTCTCTCTCTCTCTCTCTCTCTCTCTCTCCCTTAAAGGAAATTCTCTACCCAAATTATCTGCTCCCCAGCATATTTTATGCAATGTAAGATAGAAAAATGTACCTACATTAACCAGGGCTGTAACTTTTTAAAAAAAATATATATATATATATCAGAATGTGCTAAACTACAAAATTTCAGGCAATTTAGTTGAGCCACTCTAAAATTTTTAAAACAGTATTTATCATATATCCATCTGTCTGTGCATGTGTATCTTTAGATTTGTATATATATATATATACATATGTATCTATTTGTATATATGCATATTTGTATGCATAAACAGGGTAAGACATTTTAGGGGGAAAGTGGAATCGGTCAAGTCTCATATCTCGCCCCAGGACCAATAGCTTCTACGTCCCTGATAAAATACCCTTGCAATAAATAAGAAATAAATATCATGGTTTCTGAATGTCTGGTTATTATATGTGTCACTGATTTCCCATAGAGTGTATTAATCTCAGTTGCTCACAAGCTTCTATTACAGCTCATGTGCAATTGTGCGTGTCAATAGAAATGTTACGTTAGTTTCATGTACTGTTGGTTTTAATACATGTTTGTAATTTTCAAATTTCTTTTTTATTGGCTGACCTTAAAGAATTTTGATTAAATTATATTGTTTGACACTTTTAATAATCTTGACTTTTCATTTTTTATACTATGTAACAAAATAGCTAATGACATTTCCCTTTTTCAAAACGTATGATTTTGATACAAGTATACAGCCTTGTAAAAAATAAATAAATTAACCAAAACGAAAGCCTGGATTCAACCAGTGCCGCCTTAGTATATATTTCTAGGTACTTTCTTCAAATTAGGAAAAAAGTTTAGTGCTGTTTTGATAGTCTGAGAATTTAGTTTTTTTCCAAATGCAAAAGGACATGAAAATATCTGAAAAAAAGGAATTCAGTGCATGGTTATAAATTATGACTACATGCATATGCTGAAAAACATATTTAATAGGCCTCAGAAAACAATATTATTTTACTAGACAATTCCATAAAATGCAGCATAAATATTTAGCCAAAAAATAACCCCCAGTAGTTCATAAGATAGTTCAATACATATATTTGATGAAAGCAAGAACGCCATCTCTTGATGATTACAAATATGTATTAAAGGATAACTCTTCTTAACCACAGTTAGACAGTTACATTCATGTTTATTGGGCAATATACAGTTAAACAAAGGTTTGTAAGTTTTTTTATGGCTCCAAATATTTTAGCTATGCAGCTCAAATAAAGAGGTTAAAGGAACATTAAATGCTAAGGCCAGATTAAAAGAGGAGCCTTAATTTATCACATGGCCGTAATTGGGCTTTGCGGGCACTTGATAAATAACCAGCTGTAACAAGCTCGCAGTAGCAATTAGCACTCAGAGAATTAACAAGAGATCAGAGCTTTGGTTAATTTTCTAATTGTGCCACAATTGCCCCAAAATTTAAATGTCTTTTTGTTTTTTATTAAAAAAAAGTAGCATTTTGTTTTAATAAAAAAACAACTGCACTAAGCAATTTTTAAGGTTTAAAAGTGACATGTAAGAAAAAAAACTGCTTTTACACTGCAGTCTATGGGGAACTGTGTCTTCACTGTATATTAAAAAAAAAATATATATAAATATACATACACATATTAATACATAAATATATATGTATATATTCATATACATATATATTTAAATTTTACTACCCATCGCTGCATGACTTACCCCCTTTGCTGCACTAGGTTCTCATGATGTGCCTGACGGCATGAGAATGAGGAACTCATTGGAGCCCTTGGAAGCTTGCTCTCGTGATCGCTAAGCACCTAACTTGTAATACCAGCGCACATTTGCGTGTGCTGGTATTACAAAGTGGAGCACAAATATTGCTCTAGCAAAAGTGATATTTTGCGTTCCATTTGTAATATGGCCCTTAATACATTTTATAATAATAGTATTGAGGTAATTTTTCACATTCCTCTTGCCATGGTGCCAACCATATTAAAAATCTAGCTTTCACTGTATCCCAGTGCTGATGTGTTTGCACATGTATACTCTGCTTAATATAACTAGGTTCCATCTATAATTAGAGGGAGGTGTGCAATATGTATTTAGTGTCAAATGTACCTTTAAGGGGGTCTTAAGAGAGGTGGCATTTACTTTTTAACATGTTGTAAATACAAGGGGGCCTATTTATGAAAGTGTCAACCGAAAATACGCTGGAATTCCGCATTGTAATTGTTGCGAGATTGATCCGACCTAGTTATCAAAGCATCAAGATCGGCAAATGTTGAAATTTGTTATTTAACATACGATCACGCAAACTCAATCCAATGCAGATCGATGCTTACATCATTACAGATATTCTGAATACACACTCAACTCTATTTGACACTTTTTTCCAATTTATCAAACATTTAACAGGTACGCTTGCGGCTATTCCAGCGCAGCATACCTGGTTTTCAAACCGCCACCCTTGAGGCCGGGGATGCCATAGAAATCAATGGGAGTCTGAAAGCAAATATAGCTTATGTTCAATGCTGCAAGAGAATGAAGCATACCCCATTGATATCTATCGTTGAAAAAAGTTATGTTTACACCTAACACCCTAACATAAACCCCGAGTCTAAACACCCCTAATCTGCTGCCCAGACATCGCAAACAGAAATAAAATGTATTAACCCCTATTCTGCCACTCCCGCCACCGCCACCACTAAATAAACTTATTAACCCCTAAACCTCTGGCCTCCCACATCACCACCACTAACTAAACCTATTAAACCGCCAGCCCCCCACATCACCAAAAACTAAATTAATCTATTAAACCCTAAACCTAACAACCCCTTAAATTTAAATTTAAATTACAAGATCCCTATCTTAATATAAATTAAAACTTACCTGTAGAATTAAAATAAACTAATTTTAAACTATAAATTAACCTACCCTATTACACTAAAATTAAACTACCAACTAAATAAACTAAATTACATATTAAAAAACCTAACACTACTAAAATTATTTAAATATACAATTATGTTCAAATCAGCCAATAAAATTTCAGTAGCTCTCATCCTATTGGCTGATTTGAACAGCCAATAGGATTTCAGAAGCTCGCCTCCTATTGACTGATTTGAATTTAACATTCAAATCAGCCAATAGGAATGCAAGGGACGCCATTTTGAATCTTGTCCCTTGCATTGAAGCTTCAGTTTACGGCGGTGACCGTAAGAAGAGGAGCTCCACGTTGGATGGCTTCAGGATGTACCTGCTCCGTGCCGCAGGGATGAAGATAGAAGATGCCACTTTGATGAAGACTTCTTCCACCTGGATGGATGAAGACATCGCCACCTGGATGAAGACTTCTTCCGCCTGGATGGATGAAGACATTGCCGCCTTGATGAAGACTACTCAGCCTGGATGTCTGGACTTCAGAAATATAAGTGGATCTTCAGAGGGTTAGTGTTAAGGTTTTCTTACATTTTTTGGGTGGTTTTTTATTTTAGATTAGGGTTTGGGCTTGTAAAAGAGCTAAATGCCCTTTTAAGGGCAATGCCCATCCAAATGCCCTTTTCAGGGCAATGGGTAGCTTTTTTTTTTTTTAGAGTTAGGGTTTTTATTTGGGGGGTTGGTTGGGTGGTGGGTTTTACTGTTGGGGGGTGTTTGTATTTTTTTTACAGGTAAAAGAGCTGATATCTTTGGGGCAATGCCCCACAAAAGGCCCTTTTAAGGGCCATTGGTAGTTTGTTTTAGGCTAGGGTTTTTTTTTATTTTTGGGGGGCTTTTTTATTTTGGTAGGGCTATTAGATTAGGTATAATTTTTTTATTTTGGATAATTTAATTTATTTTTCGTAAGTGTTTTTTTTTTGTAATTTAGTACTTTGTAATAATGTTTAATTGTATATTTAAATAATTTTAGCAGTGTTAGGTTTTTTAATATGTAATCTATTTTATTTAATTGGAATTTTAATTTAATTTAAGTATAATAGTTAGGGTTGGCTAATTTATAGTTTAAAATTAGTTTATTTTAATTCTACAGGTAAGTTTTAATTTATATTAAGATAGGGATCTTGTAATTTTATTTTAAAGTTAAGGGGTTGTTAGGTTTAGGGGTTAATAACTTAATTAAGTTTTTGGCTATGTGGGGGGCTGACGGTTTAGGGGTTAATAGGTTTAGTTAGTGGTAGTGATGTGGGATGCCAGAGGTTTAGGGGTTAATACGTTTTTTTAGTGGCGGCGATGTCAGGAAGCAGCGGAATATGGGTTAATATTTATATTAGTGGCGGCAATGTTGGGAGTGGCATATTAGGGGTTATTAGGTTTATTATAGTGGTGGCGATGCGAGAGTGCGGCGGTTTAAGGGTTAATAGGTAGTTTATGGGTGTTAGTGTACTTTGTAGCAGTTTAGTTGCAATACATAAAGTTGGGAAAAACCCGAATAACAGCGTCATCGATGACTGTTAGTTAACAACAGTCCGATGCTCATTGCCCCTGTACTTGGTCCGCATGTTTTTGACAGCTTTTTTTATAAATATGGAGATCGTATTCAGATCCGCGGCCAAATGTTTGGCGATGTTAGGCGAGCGTATTGATGCCCACGAATGCAACATAGTTGACGCTTTGATAAATACCCCCCAAGAAGTGATAGGTATTGAACATATGACTTGTTTTTAGGACTTTGTGTCAGGACAAATACAACATAGGTAGTATGAAAAGATTATCAAGAGTTTCAGGAACAATTCCCCTTATAACTGCCTAACCCAGGGGATAATAAGCCTTCAACATGGAGTTCCTAGGATTTTCATAAATAACTTCACGAATGGCCTGCATACTGGTATGCAATACTTTTCCTATGTATCTTTTTATCTGTAGTTTATCTATATTAACATAATAAATGCACATGAATAAAGATTATGCCATTAGTATGTGCTGAACATTATGGCATTACTTTATGTTATAAATAAACCAACATTTATTATTATGTATTTGTAAAGGGCCACCACATTCAGTAGCACTGAGTACACGAGCATGGCTAAACAACAATGTTGTCATGGCGAAAAATAAAGACAAAAACATAAACAAAAAAATTATTTAAATTACTATTCACATCTAACACTTTACACTTTGGGGTTGATATTGTCTAATTCTTAGTAAGTTGAGTGATATTTTTTGTAATAAATTAAAAAAGCTTTTGTTCAAAAACTAATTTTGTTTATACCTGGTTTAATGGAAAACAAGTTCTAATGTGTAGATTGTTTTATTATTGCATTGTTACTTGTATATAAATGTGAGTAACCACTGCAAAGGTAATGTGAGCTCTAGGGAAGCAATGGGGACATGATAGCCACATCTAGTGAGCCAATGACAAGAAGCATATGTGCATAGCCGCCAATCATCAGCAAGCCTGGGCTTAACTAGGTATGCGTTTCGACAAAAATTTTAAAAAGAAAAAAGGAGAAGTGCACAATCAATAAATAAAATCCAAATAAAATCAAAAGTACCCCTAAGAGTTTCTACTCAAACAACAAAATGATGTAGGATTTGCGCAAAATCAATAACTTCAGAGAATACAACAAAGCCCTTCCTTGTACAGTTTGCCTCTATACAATTATTTATATCACTTTACAAATATATTATTGTTATTACTTCCCTTTGGTTATATTCCATAGTTTCCAGTATTGTAATAACACTATACCTCAGTGTTCCAGTCCTCGGCTAAGCGACCTTTAAAGGGACAGTCTAGTCAAAATTAGACTTTCATGATTCAAATAGGGCATGCAATTTAAAACAACTTTCCAATTTACTTTTATCATCAAATTTGCTTTGTTTTCTTGGTATTCTTTATTGAAATCTAAACCTATGTAGGCTTAAACCTAGATGCTAAGCCCTTAAAGGCTTCCTCTTATCTCAGTGCATTTTGACATTTTTTCACTACTAGACTGCGCTAGATCATGTGTCTCATATAGATAACATTGTGCTCACTCCCATGGAGTTATTTATTAGTCAGCACTGACTGGCTAAAAAGCAAGTCTGTCGAAATAACTAAAATAAGGGGCAGTCTGCATATGCTTAGATACAAGGTAATTACAGAGTGTAAAATGTATATTACAAAACTGGTTGGTTATACAAAACTGACATAATAAAGGGAGTGTCTATCTTTTTAAGCAAAAAAAAAAACATGCTGTAATTAGAGCATGTCATTTTTGTATTACTGACTCTATTTTACAATGTGAAAGGGATTAAACACATAGGAAAAATCCTGCTGCAAGTTGCAAACATTGGTCAATATCAGGTGATATTTTATAGTCAGCTTTTTACAACTATGCTACATCAATTTCAAGTACTTAAACTTTTGGGTATCATGTCCCTTTAAGAGCTGTAATGTTTGTAGCTAACGATAAGGACTTTATCTATTTGTTTAATCCATTTTTGGGGATTAAACATACAATAAGCCACAGTAAATTAATAATGCAAATGCTAAATGTTCTAAATAAATGAGAGCTTGTAATTATTGCACTAGAATATTCCTTTAAAGATTTATTAATCACTTCAATGCGCACAAGGATCTATGGTCTTCATGCATGCTGTTTTTGATAATCCCCCACACTACAGGCCCGGGATCGTGGTGGCCTAATGGCTGGAACTCCAAGGCTTCATGAGAATACCGGTGATGTCCAGCGCTACGGAATTTGGTGGCGCTATACAAATCAATGATAATAATAATGTCAGCAAGTATGCACGTGGTGATGTCACAATGGGGGCAGAACAAGGAAGCTTAATGTAGCTGTTTTCTTTTCAAACCCATTGATCTCAGCTCCCTTAGCAGGTACAAACCTCCAAGACCACTCATTTGAATGAGATTCACCTGCTCTTTTAAATGATTTTGGAGCAGTACCACACAGCATATTTTTTATAAAATAAGGTAAAAAATAAATAGATAAGAGATTTGCTTGGCAATGGGTGATATGTGCAATAACAAAAATCTCCAGAGACCTCTAATAAATTGTATTTTCTAGTAGACAAGTCCTTCTCTCAAAACAAATATGCATTTTTATTGTATAGGCAGGTGATTACTGTGGTTACAATAAACAGTAAACACTTTGCAAGAAAAAAAGTGTTTTTATTTCTGTATTTTGGGGCCCCTATAATCTATATTATACTCCCCAAAAGCCTTTATGGGCAACTATTTCACATATGGCTACCCTTGATGACAATTTAGTAAGGTGATCACAGTAACAACAGTTGTCACTTAACCATTTCAACATTTACTTACTAAAATCTCACCAAAAATTATAATTGTTTTACTGTTTTTATCGTAGCTGCACCAATGGTAGTTCCGCCCATGAATAAAATGTAGTAAATATGCAATAGCAGAGTGAGAGGTTAATATATCTTACATCTAAGGGAATATTATCCAGCACAATGTTTTTGCATTAAGCCATCATTTAAAAAAAAAATCCAGTGAATTTACCTTAACTATTATTACTACTTATGCAACTGAATGTTTTTCCATAAGTGTGAAACAAAACTCTCCATATTCTAACACTCAGAAATGTATAGTTTCAAGTAATTTTGTTCACCATATATTTTAACAAGATTATAACAGATCAATGCCATTGTAACAGTAAATAAAAAAAAGTTATATGTGAAAACCATAATATCTAATGTGCCCTTTAACCAGTTTCAGGAGTCTAATCAGACAAATAAACTTATTTAAAAACATTCAGAAACACATTTCAGTGGGGAGTCATCTGTCATTGTCACTTTAAATTAAATTTGTGGTGACTTGGTCCTTTTATCTAAGGAATACGCAGAAGATTAATGGTTAGACATGTTTAATGTATCTATAACACCATTTGGTTTAGATTTTTTATTTTTTTTGCTAAACAAAAACTTCCTGAAAATGTTGGAATAATCAATTTATTTCTACTTTATCCATCACATTTTAAGAACTCAGCATTGGTGCATTTGGTCTAAAACTGTGAGTCAAATTCATTAAAATGTCAATGGTGTTGCATAACAGCAGTATTTATTTTTATGCTATACCTGTAAGAATCATTATTTTGTTCTGTTTAGTTAATTGATGCACATTTTTATTATATAATTATTAAATCTTTGATAATATAAAAGATTAATGACAAAAGGGTGATACTACGGCAAATTTGCCCATTTGCGGGTGCATGATAAATAATACTTGTAATAGTTGGTTATTGCTATTGTGAGTTACCAGTTACCACGCTTATACAATTAACTAGAGACTAGATCTCTGGTTAATTTTATAAATGTGCCCCAAATGCCCCCAAAAGTGGTGTGTACTATATTACAAAATAAAATTTAAAAAACTGCACCAGGCAGTTTTTGGGCGCTGTGGATTGTTAGAAAAAAACGTCACTGAAAAGTGCCTTTACATTGCGGTCTACGGGAACTGTGTGTTCCCAGTAAATATATATGTATGTATTTGTTTATGCTTACATACATATATATTTCTGTGTTAATATGTGTATATACACATATTAACACATAAATATATATATAGTCATATACATATATATTTACAATTTGCTTCCATCACTGCGCGACTTTCGCTGCGCTAGTTCTCATGCTATGTCTAACAGCATGAGAATGAGGCTCCTATTGGACATTAGCACATTATTAAAAGCGATAGTTAGCACTCCCTTTGTAATCTGGCCCATAATATTTATTTGGCCCAGATTACAAATTAAGCGCAAAAATGCAAATGTTGTGTAGCATAATTCCAGACACTTACGGGTCAGATTACGAGTGGAACTCTAACTGTCACGTGCCAGCGATAAGGGGTTTATCACAGGTGTTTGCATGTGTCGTAAGTAGCGCATGTATTACAAGTTGAAAGTAAACTGGTTCTCTTAAGCACAATTAAATTTAACTTGCGTCAGGTTAGCGGTACCTCAGAGCTTTGGTTAACCACTGTCAGAGTTAGTGCAAAATGCATTGAATTGCAGTTGTTATTAATTAATTATTTATAAAATATTTTACCAGGAAGCATACATTAAGATTTCTCTCGTTTTCAAGTATGTCCTGGGCCTTAGGGACAGAAATATAGAAGGGTTAGCCTCAAAAAGTCAGCAGGGTGCATTTCAAGTTCTGCTCAATTTTTAGAACAAAATTTAATTACATGAAAAGGGGCCAAAATAAATTATAAAATAGATTGAAAAGTAGTTTCATTTTGCATAACTAAACATTTTATATAACAATCTCAAAGTTGTTACTGTCCCTTAAACCAACAACGTGTAATACAAGTGTAATAAGCTTGTTACTCTTATTTCACATTAAAAGTATGGTCTACATTATAGTATTGGTTGCATTAAAAATGTTTTGGATAAATATTTTTACCAGCAACTTCTAATACCCAACTTTGTATTATTGTTTGAGTGAGGCTGAGCACAAAATAACATGACACACTTTACCAATTGTGCACGACTAGTCCTTTTAATTGAATGGGGTGTGGTTACTAGGGATGGGCGAATGTTTCTAAAAATTCGAAATTTCAAACGAATTTTGATACATTCGTTCGTTCAAATCAAATTTAGAATGTTTATATAACATTCTAACATTCTATTTTCGAATTTTCGTTTTCAAATTTTTCAATAAAATTCGAAAATATTCGTTCGAATAATAGAATGTTTAGCTATGTATTCATTCAATTTCGAAATGTAATATTCAAATTCGAATGTGACATTCGAATTTGAAATAGTATTTCTAGTCTACAACTGCGTTTAATAAATGTAATATTCGAATTTGAATGC
Source organism: Bombina bombina (assembly GCF_027579735.1). NCBI lineage: Eukaryota > Metazoa > Chordata > Amphibia > Anura > Bombinatoridae > Bombina > Bombina bombina. The sequence goes on from NC_069500.1 coordinate 959,902,006, forward strand.
TACATTCGAATTCGAATGTCACATTCGAATTTGAAATAGTATTTCTAGTCTAATACTGTGTTTTAAATGTGATATTCGAATTTGAATGTGACATTTGATTTGAATGTAATATTCGATTCGAATGTGATATTCAAAATAGTGTTTCTAGTCTAAAATTGTGTTTTATAAATGTAATATTCGAATTCGAATGTGATATTCAAATGTAACATTTGAATTTGAATGTAACATTCGAATTCGAATGTGACATTCGAATTGGAATGTGACATTCGAAAACTGTAAATAACATTAGAAAATTGAATTTTTAAGAATATTCGTTCTTATCAACATTCTATTATGTAAATCGAATTTCTATAATAACATTCGTTCTAACATTCGAATTCGGATATAAACACATTCGCCCATCCCTAGTGGTTACTTGCTATTAAAAGGATAGGAAAGTCAAAATTAAACTTGCATGATTCAGACAGAGCATGTCATTTTAAGACACTTTTAAATTCACTTCTATTTTCAAATGTGCTTCGTTCTCTTAGGGCTCGATGATTGAAAGTTCTCTGGGCTGACGAGATTATTAAAAATTGCTCGCCAGTCCTATTTCGCTGTGAAATGATCTAAACCCACTTTTTACCCTGAAAACAGAGTGTCTCACTAAGGGGCGTATACTGCATTTTTATATGAAAAGTGCACAATTAAATTCGTATTTTAAACTTCATACAAAACAAATATTTGAACCATTCACACAAAAATAAGCAGGGAAAAATTGTATTGTTAAGGTGCATCAAAAATCGTAACAAAATTCTTCACCAAAATTCGTATGTTAACAAAAAAGTAAAATTTGTATGTAATTTACACAGGAATAAATCAAATGAAATATGCACAGGTAAATTGTAATTATAGAACACTGGATGTACAAAAATCACACAGAAATATGAACTTATAAATACAAAATGCAAAGCGTAATTGTTTTTTCGTACAATGGGCTGAACATGGGCATCTATGGCCGTATATGAAAATGTCTCTCTAATCCCAGCGTAATTCTATAAAGATTTTTGCACTGCAAATCTCACAGTTTTTTCTCGCCAACTAAAAGGTGGCAAGCTTTTCTCAAAACAATTTTAACACTTATAACCCCAATAGAAAAACAAATGCATACTAAAATATAGGTGAATGTAAGATGCTATAAGCAGAGAGCAGCGTAATGTGAGTTATATTGGCTGCAGGATTTTAATTTTAAAGTGCTCCCCCTGCTCCCTGTTAACTTTGCACTAAGGAGCAAAGTTTCCCTAACCAACGAGCTCCAATACCCCCCACTCACAGGGACTGCCCCTTTTTTACAATCATTGCACCAGGGCAGCCCTGTGAGAGTCGGCAAGAAAAAGTAGGTTTGAGCTGGAGAAGATTATATCATTGAGCCCTTAGTATCCCTTGTTAAAAAATGAATACGCACATATCATACACTAGTGGGACCTGCTGCTAATTGGTGCCTGCACACATTTGTCTCTTGTGATTGGCTAAATATATATTTTCAGCTTCCTAACGATAGTGCAATGCTGTCCCTTCAGCAATGAATAACAAGAGAATGAAGAAAATTTGATAATAAAATTAAATTGGAAAGTTGTTTAAAATTGTATGTTCTATCTGAATCATAAAAGAACATTTTGGGGTTTACTATCCCTTTAAGTGAATATGATATGCTCATTTTATACACAGCTTAAGAAAGGCCAAGTTGCCCCAAAATGTTTTTACTATGTTGTCTTTTTGTATACTGCAATTTTTTTACCCATTAAAGGTACATGGAACCCAAACATTTTCTTTCATGATTCAGATTTTAAACAACTTTCTAATTTACTTATATTATTTAATTTGTTTTATTCTCTTGGTATCATTTGTTGAAGGAGCAGCAATGCACTACTGGTTTCTAACTAAACACATTGGTGAGCCAATGACAATCGGTATATATATGCAGCAACCAATCAGCAGCTAGAACCTAGATTCTCTGCTGCTCCTGAGCTTTCATAGATAAATCTTTTAGCAAAGAATAACATGAGAATAAAGGAAATTAAATAATAGAAGTACATTGGAAAGGTGTATAAAATCGTATTCTCTATCGGAATCAAGAAAGAACATTTTTGGGTGTCATATCCCATTAATGTATTACATTAAATTATTGTATTTTAATAGAAAACAGTCTTTTTTTTTAATGCATTAGCTGTATTCCATGATATATTCTGGTTGCAAAAAAACATAAAAGACAAAAATGCAAACATACTATTTTCTTTTGTTAGATAAAATAAGTAAATATAAATTAAATAGATTTACAACATAAAGAAACTCAGTGAGCGCGTTAGTTCCATTATGTAAAGGAGCTAACATGTTCACTTTGCCCCTTGAGTTCAAATAATTTATATTTACCTAGATGAATTGTGTAACAAAGGATCATTTCTTTAGGTTTATTCTAGAAATAGTCTAAGGAGGAAAAGCAGAATATGCATCTTTGAGAACAAGCAATTGCTTGAGAGGTCTGTTTCAACTGGTATAATATTTCACTTTTCACTTGAGTGCTGGTATATAGATGTGTTTCTTTTTGTATCTCTGGAGCACTTTTAACTTTATGATGTTATTTTAACCAGATGACTGTGCCATGGATCTGTAGTTACAGAAATGCAGAACCACAAATCTATATTCCCTTCAATCACACTGCTTGATTTGCATATCTTGTTTTATAATATGGGTTAAAAAAACAAATAAGCATTGTATTAAGCTGTATTCCTTTGTTTCCAGTCATGAGCAGCAAAAAGATCTAACCTTTTAGTAAGTACAGATTTGGTCAAACAGTTAAACAATAAGTATCACTATTTTACACAGCTTAGGATAGTAATTTGAGAAAGCATTTCTTCAAAAGGTGGTTGATTCATGGAATAAATTTCCATTAGAGGTGGAAAAGGCAAACACTGTTGGGGACTTTAAAAATGCCTGGGATAAGCATTAGGCTATCCTACAAACTAATTATGCTTATACTTTACCTGAATATGGGATGACTTGTGGGGCCTGTGGTTCTTATGTGCTTTCAAAATCTATGTTTCTCTGTTTATATTTACCTTTATCAAATGTACTTTGTTCTCTTGAATTTCTTTGTTAAAAATCATATCTAGGAAGGTTCAGAACAGCAATGCACTAATGGGAGCTATACACATATGACTCCTTGTAATTTTCTAACCAGTTGTGTTCTGCTATTCCCATTATATATACTGTATATAGTTCCATAAACAGCATGCACTCACTGGTTTTGTGAAAATAGTGCTTTTTTGGCACACAAAGGAATCAATGACGTTTCGGGGATCTCACCCCTTCATAAGACTAACTCAGACTGATGAAGGGGTGAGATCCCCGAAACGTCACTGATTCCTTTGTGTGCCAATAAAGCACTATTTTTACAAAACCAGTGAGTGCATGCTGTTTATGGAACTGTGTATTTGCTTGCCTGCACCCTGGTAGCTGTCTTGGAGGTGAGAGTGTGCTCCGCTGCATTAATTACGTTTATATATATATATTTTACCAAAAAATCCATCAGATAAATGTAGAAAAATGCATTTATAAATAAATATAACATATTTCTATTATTTATGGAATGTGAAATATTCATATTTTCATATTGGGTCAGCGCAAATAAGAATATGCAATCGGGTTTGCGTGAGAGTCGGGTGTTAGGTTTTTTTCCACTTTTATTTCTCCATTGACTTCTAGGGGGGAATCCGTGAACGTGCACGTGATATTCTAAGTTCAGCTTTTAGCGATTGTCAGGGTAGCTCGAGAGCAAAACGGTTTACTTTAAACTTGCTATATGAGTAATATGAGCACAACCGAACAATAGCAAAAAGCTTACTTTGAGTGCAATTAACGCTCGTGCTGAATCATTAATTTGCACTCCACTCATAAGCTGGCCCTAAATATTGGTAGAATATATGTGTGATTATATAATTAAACAAGAGTGGTGTGTATCTCAATGTCAGGTTTATGATCTTATTGATTTTTATTGTATTGAATAGTATGTATGTGATATGTCAGTTTGTTAGCTTCACAAAGGGGTTGAAACTTTAAAATGATCGGAACAGCCAATAGAATGCAAGCTCAATCTGATTGGCTGATTGGATCAGCCAATCGGATTGAACTTGATTCTGATTGGCTGATTCCATCAGCCAATCTCAGAATATTCCTACCTTAATTCCGATTGGCTGATAGAATCCTATCAGCCAATCGGAATTTGAGGGACACCATCTTGGATGAAGTCCCTTAAAGGAACCGTCATTCTTCAGTTGGACGTCGCCGGATGAAGATGGGTCCGCGGTGGAGGTCTTCAGGATGGAGCCGGTCCTCATCGGATGAAGATAGAAGATGCCGCTTGGAAGAAGATGGTTGCCGGTCCGGATCTACTCTTCTTCCCGGATAGGATGAAGACTTTGGACCCTCTTCTGGACTTCTTCAGTGGATGTCTAGCCCCCGCTTGGGTTGGATGAAGATATCGGAGCCAGGACGGATCGGTGTGATACCCGGTGAGGTGAAGACAAGGTAGGATGATCTTCAGGGGCTTAGTGTTAGGTTTATTTAAGGGGGGTTTGGGTTAGATTAGGGGTATGTGGGTGGTGGGTTGTAATGTTGGGGGGGGTATTGTATGTTTTTTTTTACAGGCAAAAGAGCTGAACTTCTTGAGGCATGCCCCGCAAAGGGCCCTGTTCAGGGCTGGTAAGGTAAAAGAGCTTTGAACTTTAGTAATTTAGAATAGGGTAGGGCATTTTTTATTTTGGGGGGCTTTGTTATTTTATTAGGGGGCTTAGAGTAGGTGTAATTAGTTTAAAATTGTTGTAAGATTTTCCTTATGTTTGTAAATATTTTTTTATTTTTTGTAACTTAGTTCTTTTTTATTTTTTTGTACTTTAGTTAGTTTATTTCATTGTAGTTTTTGTAGATATTGTATTTAATTAATGTATTGATAGTGTAGTGTTAGGTTTAATTGTAGGTAATTGTAGGTATTTTATTTAATTAATTTAATGATAGTGTAGTGTTAGGTTTAATTGTAACTTAGGTTAGGATTTATTTTACAGGTAATTTTGTTATTATTTTAACTAGGTAACTATTAAATAGTTCTTAACTATGTAATAGCTATTGTACCTGGTTAAAATAATTACAAAGTTACCTGTAAAATAAATATTAATCCTAAAATAGCTATAATATAATTATAATTTATAGTGTAGCTATATTAGGATTTATTTTACAAGTAAGTATTTAGCTTTAAATAGGAATAATTTATTTAATAAGAGATAATTCATTTCATTAGATGTAAATTATATTTAATTTAGGGGGGTGTTAGTGTTAGGGTTAGACTTAGCTTTAGGGGTTAATACATTTATTAGAATAGCGGTGAGCTCCAGTCGGCAGATTAGGGGTTAATAATTGAAGTTAGGTGTCGGCGATGTTAGGGAGGGCAGATTAGGGGTTAATACTATTTATTATAGGGTTAGTGAGGCGGATTAGGGGTTAATAACTTTATTATAGTAGCGCTCATGTCCGCTCGGCAGATTAGGGGTTAATAAGTGTAGGCAGGTAGAGGCGACGTTGTGGGGGGCAGATTAGGGGTTAATAAATATAATATAGGGGTCGGCGATGTTAGGGCAGCAGATTAGGGGTACATAGGGATAATGTAAGTAGCGGCGATTTACGGAGCGGCAGATTAGGGGTTAATAATAATATGCAGGGGTCAGCGATAGCGAGGGCGGCAGATTAGGGGTTAATAAGTGTAAGGTTAGGGGTGTTTAGACTCGGGGTACATGTTAGAGTGTTAGGTGCAGACGTAGGAAGTGTTTCCGCATAGCAAACAATGGGGCTGCGTTAGGAGCTGAACACGGCTTTTTTGCAGGTGTTAGCTTTTTTTTCAGCTCAAACAGCCCCATTGTTTCCTATGGGGTAATCGTGCACGAGCACGTTTTTGAGGCTGGCCGCGTCCGTAAGCAACTCTGGTATCGAGAGTTGAAGCTGCGTTAAATATGCTCTACGCTCCTTTTTTAGAGCCTAACGCAGCCTTTATGTGGACTTTCAATACCAGAGTTATTTTTATGGTGCGGCCAGAAAAAAGCCGGCGTTAGCTACGCGGGTCCTTACCGACAAAACTCTAAATCTAGCCGTATGATAGCTACAATGTAATTAATAATTACATTGTAGCTATTTTAGGATTTATATTTATTTTACAAGTAACTTTGTATTTATTTTAGCTAGTCAGAATAGTTATTAAATAGTTTTTAACTATTTAATAACTACCTAGCTAAAAAAAATACAAAATTACCTGTAAAATAAATCCTAACCTAAGTTACAATTAAACCTAACACTACACTATCATTAAATTAATTAAATTAATTATCTACAAATAACTACAATTAAATACAATTAAATAAACTAACTAAATTACAAAAAAATAAAAAAAAAAATAAGTTACAAAAATAAAAAATAAAAAGTTACAAATATTTAAAAAATATTACAACAATTTTAAGCTACTTACACCTAATCTAAGCCCCCTGATAAAATAACAAAGCCCCCCAAAATAAAAAAAATGCCCTACGAGGAGGCTGACATACTGCGCCATAGCTGAAGCCATAGCATCTTTTATAGTTCTATCTAGCTAACTTTGGAGCCTAGGCTGCTGTTTCCCCCCACACCCATATTTATGGGAGAAGCTACGATAAGCTCTATCATGGAAGATCTTTCTACAAGGCTTATTGCCCTCTTTGTAGACTTCGAGGAATCGCTGCTGCAGGAGCTGGCTAACATCCGGCAGTGTGCCGGTCTGGAGGATATTCTTGTGCCTGATGCGGCAAACAGGGAGAGAGAGGTGCGTACCCAGGGTTCTCGAGTGATTTCTCAGAGTTGTGGACAAGGCTCAGCTTCTGACTCATACAACCTAGAAGACTTTGTCCTTCCTTTATTTACTTGTTTTCCGGGAGATGCAGCTGAACCCCAGCAGAGTGTATTAAGTCCACCACCACGTGGCCATAGGGCAAGCCATGCAGAGACCAGCACTGCAGTAGTGGAAGCTAAGTTGGGTGATCGTGAGGATAAGTGCTGCAATTGGAGTGTGTTGTGCTTGAGACTGAGCGAGATCACAGAAACCCCAGTCCACTTGCTTGATAAGATACAGCAGCATGGGATTTGTTCTGGCTCTGTGCTAGGTTTGAAGATCTGGAGAGCAGGGGTGGGTTAAGTCACTATAACCCGCTATATAGGGATTCTACAAATTCATAAGGACAGCTGCAATTTAGATATATGTGAAATCCCATCTAATACTTGGACTGAAACATAACGAACTGCCAATTAGGTACTACATGCAGATTAACCAGCCTGAATGGAAAAATGTATATATTTATATAAATGTACCATGCAACAACTCCTATAGGCGATATATAACTATTTGACAAAAATGTTGGATTAAGTGTTCTGTTTTATAGTTTTCTTTATTCCTATATTAGTTCATGCTTCTATTATTTTTTTTTTATTTTATTTTTTTTCTAGTCATCGTCCTGTTAGACTTTTTTGGTAGCCTAAGGTGGTAGACTATCAATCCACACAATGTATAAGCTCACCCTCCTACTATGCTATCAGTTAGTTTTTTTTTTCTTGCCTTTCCTGCCTCTCCCTCAATTGCGGCGAGATTACGGTAAATCCTAAATATAAAATGTCCTGATACAAGCTGTTATTACCGTTTACCACCACTAGAGGGGAGTCAAAGTCCAGTTACAGCCTGATCTACACGTCTGGCAGCCAAAGTCACTGTGTAATTACTTTATTTTCCTCTAGACTTATTGTCCTGGGAATTCAGATTTGCTATATATAGTCACATATTATAAGTATAGATTTAGACCAGTTTTGGGACCCTCAGAAATACCCCCAGGCATCTTGAGCCAGTACCTGGTATATACTGTGGTATGTATTATGCCTGGATTCTTTATTTTTTAATCTGCAAGGTTATACTTGGTGAGATATAATTTTTGGTTATCTGTAATAGGCTTATATGTAACTATATATAAACTCAATATGGAGCTATGCTCACTTCTAGACACATTAGCCGAAATCCAGTACCCTTCAGATGTAATAGCTAAATATAATCATAACACTGGGTTTACAAGTTAGTCAGATGTCTATATATGGGGGGTTGGCTGAGGTACTGTCACCTCATACACTTAGATATCTGAAATAAATGAAGCAGCTTTATACTATATTTAGGAGTATATTCCACTGCTGTCTGACTGTTATGCACATTGAGAGAGAAAAAGAGAAAAAAAGTTGCTTTTTCATGTGTGAATATTTTAATATCTGCTTATTCCCACTTATTACAGTTTTATATTATTATACAAAATATGTTAAGAACCTCGCTATTCTATTTGCAGGTATAGATGTGACTCCCATTATGTTTGAAAATGTTCAAACTGCAAACTATTTCATTCCCATTACCCCTTTTGATGACAACTATCTCTAGACTACAGGTTGATGGTTTATTAGAGTGTTTTGTTTTTTCTGTATGTATTATACTATATTTGATGACCTGTAATCTCTATGGTACAACAAGTTATAAATTTAAACAAATAGTTAAACTTATTTCTAAGCAGTTATTCCCCTTTTGTAACATGTTTGTACTCTTTTATATATTACTTCCTATGCTAGAAATATTCTATTTGTCAAGTTATATCTTTACAAAGAAGAGAAATAAGACTATCTTTAGCTCATTATTATTGATGGCTGAAAATATATATTTTATTAGCTCACATATCCTACATGTCGTAATATAATGTACCTATTTGCTTGTCACTATAGATAATATGATTATACACACTTGCAGTGTTGGAGAGGGCTATCATAGCTAGGCTGAGACTCCTATAAGTAGTGGTTGTTTTGCTGTGCCGTCAGTGGCCGAGATGGCGCAGCATAGATCATAACCATAATTTTGAGGAGGGGAGTCCTATACTGTTTTGATTTCTTCTTGCCCTAAAAGATACCTTTACATATTAATCTATATTAGTACTCCTGTAGCCCTTCTGGAAGTATTTTGTAATCCCAGTAGCGATTATAGTTTTTTATGAAACAAAGGAGAGATGATAATTGTCTCCTCGTATGAATAATATAATACGGTATGATCCTGTCCACTGTTGTTATGGATCATATAAGGTTAATAAGGGGTATTATGATGACCCCTATTTTATTTGATCCACTTTTTCCTTGTATGTACTTACTACAATCTGGACATAAGGTAAATTATGTATACTGAGGGGTTTAAATGGATATAGCACTTACTGTTTAAGATAGACTCATAACACAAGGACCATTTTAATAGGTTATATTTTGACCCTTAAACTAACTGGACGGTATTGCCTCCACTGATATTACTCCACAAGGTTAATTCCCCTCCCGCACACATGGCTTACTTGGCAAGCGCAGGAAACCGTACCCCTAGAACACGGCAGTAGTTATATTATCTATTTTTCTGCCTCTGAAAACATTATTCTCTGGCCATATAGGATCATAATACCCAAGTATATGTTTGCTATACTCACGCTAGTACATAGGTTCTCATCTAATAAATATATTAATGGAACCCGCCCGCCCCCCAGGGAGCTTATTTTTCTAAGTGTTTACATGCCTGCCTTCTAACTAATACTGAGCTTAATAATTTACCTAGGGTCAGACTCTCCTGCTTGGGGGAGAATTAAATGTTAATATAGATGTAGTATAGATTTTGGATGAAATTCGCCCAGCCCTACATACACTCCTAGTACTAGTCCAGGTCCAACTCTACTATCTTATACTCTTTGTTTTTAGTGGTTTTTATATTTACTAGGCTCCGCCCCCCCCTTTTTGGAGCTTATTTATTAAGCTAAGGGACACAGATCCCATCGATGACCCCCTAAAAACTACATAAGAGTTCTTCATTATAGTTATGTTTGATATACTTTTCTATAATATACGTATATGTTTATAGTCTGGAGGACCCAAAAAGGGCCCTATAGGTTGTTAATCCAAAAAACTTGAGGTCAGTTTTTCTGTTCTTTTAACCACACAGGAAGCATTACAATTTTACACATTATCTTTGACTATTTGTTCTGTAACACTTATTGTTTTTGAAATGTAAGTTTTCATTAATGATTCAAAATATGGCATGTCATGCTTACTGTATATGCTGTTATATACTTTTGACAATTGCCCTTGCGGGTTAAGGGCCTATGTCTGTGGTTACTATGCTCTGTATTGTTTTATTATTTACCTCAATAAAAATATTTAAAAAAAAAAAAAAAAAAAAAAAAAAAAAAATGCCCTACCCTATTCTAAATTACGAAAGTTAACAGCTCTATTACCTTACCAGCCCTTAAAAGGGCCTTTTGCGGGGCATGTCCCAAAGTATTCAGCTCTTTTGCCTCTAAAAAAAATACAACCCCCCCAACATTAAAAACCACCACCCACACACCCCTACTCTTACCCAAACCCCCCTTAAATAAACCTAACACTACCCCCCTGAAGATCATCTTACCTTTAGCCGTCATCAGCCAGCCGACCACCGATGGAATAGAAGAGGACATCCGCAGCGGCCAAAGTCATCATCCAAGGGGCACTGAAGAAGTCTTCCATCCGATTGAAGTCATCATCCAAGGGGCGCTGAAGAGGTCTTCCATCTGATTGAAGTCTTCATCCAGGCGGCGTCTTAAATCTTCATCCATCCGAAGCGTAGCGGAGCCATCTTCAGACGAGCCGACGCGGAGCCATCTTCTCCCACCGACGACTTCCCGACGAATGACAGTTTCCTTTAAGTGATGTCATCAAAGATGGCATCCCTCAAATTCCGATTGGCTGATAGGATTCTATCAGCCAATCGGAATCAAGGTAGAAAAAATCTGATTTTTCCTACCTTAATTCCGATTGGCTGATAGCATCCTATCAGCCAATCCTGTACCAATCCTGTACCTGTAAAATAAATCTAAATCCTAAAATAGCTACAATGTAATTATTAATTACATTGTAGCTATCTTAGGGTTTATTTTACAGGTAAGTATTTACTTTTAAATAGGAATAATTTATTTAATGATAGTGTAGTGTTAGGTGTAATTGTAACTTATGTTAGGATTTATTTTACAGGTACATTTGTCTTTATTTTAACTAGGTAGCTATTAATAGTTAATAACTATTTAATAGCTATTGTACCTAGTTAAAATAAATTGAAATTTGCCTGTAAAATAAAAATAAATCCTAAGATAGCTACAATATAATTATTATTTATATTGTAGCTATATTAGGGTTTATTTTAAAGGTAATGTATTTAGTTTTAAATAGGATTAATTTAGTTAATAAGAGTTATAATATTTAGATGTATTTAATTAATATTTAAGTTAGGGGGGTTGTTAAAGTTAGACTTAGGTTTAGGGGTTTAATAATTTTATTATAGTGGTGGCGGTTAGGGGGGGCAGGAGGATAGGGGTTAATAAATTTATTATAGGTGGCGACGGTGTAGGGGGGGGCAGATTAGGGGTTAATAAGTTTTAATATAGGTGGTGGCGGGGTCCAGGAGCGGCGATTTAGGGGGTTAAACAATTTATTTAGTTGCGGCAGGGTCCGGGATCGGCAGGATAGGGGTTAATAAATTTATTAGGTGGCAGTATACGGGGGGCAGGATAGGGGTTACTAGGTATAATGTAGGTGGCGGCGGGGTCCGGGAGCGGCGGTTTAGGGGTTAATACATTTATTATAGTTGTGGCGGGGGTCTAGGAGCGGAGGTTTAGGGGGTTAATAACTTTATTTAGTTGTGGGGGGCTCCGGGGGCGCCGGTATAGGGGGTAGAACAGTGTAGGTTTAGTGTGGGTGCTTAGTGACAGGCTAGCAATAAAGCTGGAAAAAAGCCGAAGAGCAGCAAGATCGGATGAGTGATAACTATCACAGTCTGCTGCTCATCGCCCCGTACTTGGCGCGCGGCTTTTCGACAGCTTTATTGATAACTTTGCCGAGAGTATTCAGGTAAGAGTTTTTCATGTATCTTTAATTATAGAAATGTTAAACCACTAAATATAAAAATTTACTTTTAGCATTGTATATGTGATTTTAACTAAGGTCATCTTTTACATAGGATATATTTAAGCATGAAAATATATACATTACAAGATATTTTAATTAGTGCATTATAGAAAGCTATTTAAAATGTTATGCTAGGGGTCAAATAACCTAATTTAAAAAATGTTTTTTGTCCCTTTGAGCCCAATAATAACTGTAATAAGAAAAGTAAACATTTAGGGCCAGATTAAAAGTTGCGTGCTAACAGTTGCATGCAAGAGATATTGTGATAATCGCTCCTGTTTGAATGCAATCAGAAGTAGCGCGTGTATTACAAATTGAAAGTAAATGCGATCGATTAAGCCAATTGAAGCTAACTCATCAGGTTAGCATGACCTAAGAGTTCTGGGTTAACTGTTATGCTTGATAAAAAGTTGCACTAAACTGTCAGGGTTTCACCCTGACTTCAAAGGTTATTTGTAGATTTTTATCTTGGCTGCCATTTTTAGACTCACCTGTGTTTTATCCTTGCCTGTAGCAGAGTGTGTAATATACTGCTCATTACTCCCAGGCTCCATCTTATGGCCAAACTGGAGAACATCATCAGAGAGAGACAGGTTGCAGTCCCAGAATGAATGATGTCATCACTTCCTATTTAATTGCCTAATTCCTGTTTGCCATTACCCTTGCTATGTCTCTGACCTCTCTGTGAGTTTCTGTGTTTCTGACTCCATGTATAACCTGACTTGTTTGATGTCCCTTCTAGTTCCTGATCCCTAGGCTTGTTCCTGACTTCTCTGATCTTAGTGTTACTGACCCTGGCTCGTCTGACTACTCGCTTTGGTTTCCTGACCTGGCTCGCCTGACTATCAGCTCTGTCTTTGACTCCTGGCTTAATAATAGAAAGAACAATCACCAATGCTCAGCACCTGTAGAGTCCTGCATATGTTGTGACCTTTCAATCTTACCCCACTGTTAAGTGACCCTTGTTATTTTCCTCGATACACCCGCCTTAAGACACACATTCAAATAAGTCCATTGACTTTGGGATTAAATACACTACTGAGCTTACCGTCCGGGACCCATCTCCCTTAGCAAGACAACCCGAATATCACCTGCGGTTTGTCACGGAGACTCCACTCACTCGTGGATGCCTGGCTCTCTCAGCATCCCTGTGTCTCGAATCCCTCCTCCGTGTCAGCGGTTGCGTCCCAATGCGTGCTTCAGTCACATGACTAACAGTGGGGGAGTGGTGGCCAGGTATCCTTGCTCTCCGTGAGTGCTCTCTTCCGATTACTTCATAGATTCTCAATGCAAAGAAATAGAGGCACCTCCATGGTTATGCAATTAAAAGTCTTTTTATTCAAAGGAACAGCAGATGATAAATACTGTTTATACAGATCAAACAGCTTAGGTTGAGAGATCTTGGGTGATTCCCAGGGAGCACACTGACGTGTTTCGGCCTCGCTGGCCGTAATCGTAGTTTGGTCATTTAGCCTACCTCGGCTCTTTTAAATGTACAGGCTGTCGCCTATTGGATAAAACCAAAACCTGGGAATTAACCCTTGACTCTCAATATGCTTAACTTATATTGGTTATATTTGTTATATTCGTTATTTTGCACCTTGCAACACTTCCAATTATTTCCTTCATAGGACAAAGCTATGATACATAGTATATATATTTACATGTATAATTTAGTCAAAATTTTAAATAATATGTGCTCAAAGTATTGCTACTCTTATTATGATGGTTTTTAAAATGAAGCACCAGTGGAGTCGTCAATTTCCCTAATTTGATATTAGATAAGTGCTCTATTATTCTGGTATCTTACCTCTCGTGTAGTGAGTCCAGTATACTGTACCTCACAATCAATACATGTTAAGAGGTATATAGAATACATGGCCCTACAATTTGTACAGCCTCTAAATTCAAAAGTTTCTCCCGTTACACAACTTCTAAAACCTTGTCTACTGGTATTCAATTCACTTTTGAGATAGGTAACAGTAATATAAACTATCTGGATGTCACCCTTAGGGGGGGGGGAATTTGGGCAAAATAGATGTAGAAATATATAGAAAGCCATTAATAAGCCATTAATAAGAGGTCAGTACATAAGATTAAAGAGAAACTGTACAGACAAAGAAAATTATCTTAAACAGGCTGAAGAACTCAATAAAAGATTGAGATCAAGAGGTTATAACAAAGGAGATATAGATTTGGTAAGGAAATCAATTGATGATGAAGATAGGTCAAAATTTCTAAACTATAGGAAAAAGTCTGAAATGGAAAAATTGGGAGAAGATAAAATAGTAACATTTGTTACTCAATACAGCAACAATATGAACAGAATTTGTCAGATTATAAGAAATAACCGTTCTTTACTTAAGGCAGATGATGGCCTAGAGGATATTAACCCTAAAAACTGCAGGTTTGCTTTTAGGAAAGGACTATCTATAGGGAATCGAATAGCCCCTACACAATTAAAATCAGAATCCAATAGAAGAAGTTCATGGTTAGAACACACAGGGGTTTTTAGATGCAGTAACCTACATTGTAAGGCATGTGAGAAATTAGAACGGAGACAAGGTTTTAGAAGTTGTGTAACAGGAGAAACTTTTGAATTTAGAGGCTGTACAAATTGTAGGGCCATGTATTCTATATACCTCTTAACGTGTATTGATTGTTCGGTACAGTATACTGGACTCACTACACGAGAGGTAAGATACAGAATAAGAGAGCACTTATCTAATATCAAATTAGGGAAATTGACGACTCCACTGGTGCTTCATTTTAAAAACCATCATAATAAGAGTAGCAATACTTTGAGATGGACTATTATTGAATCTGTGAAATCAGGTACAAGAGGAGGCGATAGAGATTCAATCTTAGACAAGAGAGAGGTTTTCTGGATGCACAGACTAAGGACTAGGATGCCACAAGGACTCAATTCTGAATATGATTTAATTAATTTTTGGCAGTAGTCCTGCACTGTTGTTGGAAAAAAAGTTTTGCACATAAGGATATAATTGTATATTATTATTGTCTAGTAGGTAATTGTTTAGAAATTAACTTGATGAAAAGGTCTTTTTTTACACAATTTAAGACAATATTATTTGTGTAATTATTGTGAATTAATCTTAGAAAGTGTCCCTTTAAAATGAAATCCATTAATGGATAAATAAGAATTTAATTCAAATAAATGTCATGATCAACGGTAAATACGATTGTATATAGAAGCACATATTATTTAAAATTTTGACTAAATTATACATGTAAATATATATACTATGTATCATAGCTTTGTCCTATTGAAGGAAATAATTGGAAGTGTTGCAAGGTGCAAAATAACGAATATAACAAATATAACCAATATAAGTTAAGCATATTGAGAGTCAAGGGTTAATTCCCAGGTTTTGGTTTTATCCAATAGGCAACAGCCCTGTACATTTAAAAAGAGCCGAGGTAGGCTAAATGACCACACTACGATCACGGCCAGCGAGCCGAAACGCGTCAGTGGATCCCTGGAATCACCCAAGATCTCTCAACCTAAGCTGTTTGATCTGTATAAACAGTATTTATCATCTGCTGTTCCTTTGAATAAAAAGACTTTTAATTGCATAACCATGGAGGTGCCTCTATTTCTTTGCATTGTTAATAATAGAAGAACATACAGGTAGCACACAGGATAGGGTAACAGATACCTTTTTAATACAGTGAGCAACGTTCAACAAGTGAATTACAAACAACATTTATAAGGTCATATATATATTGGTCCCTCAGAATCAAGAACATAATCTACAATTTGAAGAACATTGGAATGTGAAATATTCATATTTTCATAGTGGGTTAGACGCACTTGAGAATATGCGATCGGGATGTTAGTAGGGTTTTTTTTCTCCACTTTTTATGCTCCATTAACTTCAATGGGGACCAGTGCACAAGCTATAATGTTTTACTTTCAAACTTGTATTTACGTGTGCTACCCACAGCGAGCAAAAAGCTTACTTCTAGAGCAGTTAGCGCATGAGTTGGGAGCAATAAATAGCGATCCACTCTTAATCTAGCCATTAATGAGCTCAAAACACTAATGCTTGTCTTTGTCTGAATGAATTTGTTCTAGCTTTGTGTGTTGTAAGGTTTCCTTATATCATTTCTGTGTGTCTGCAGATTGTGTACATATTAGGAGTATCTATATTAGGTAGTCAAGATGTACTTTACAATTCATTACATACACGAACATGGCTCTTCTATGAAAAGTTATTAGTGATGCATTGAAAACCTATGACTAATATTTATGCTCAGTTTCAGCTTTAGGAAACTGATTGAGTAGAATGTTTTGCTGTTCCACCATATCTTACTAGTGCTCATAAAACATCTTGGTATTGTATTGATTGAATATAGCATTACCTTTGCTTCATAAGAAGAATTGACTTGCATTGAATACAATGCTTCTCTTAATAGATGAAAACTTACATTAACAGCAGAATACTTTTTGTTTTAACCAATTAAATCCAAATGCTCATGCAGCCGTTGCCACTGCTCTTGTGCTAACCAATTGTGTGAGAGCAGGGCATGTCATTCATTCTAGTCAGATCCAATCAAAATTGGTTTAACTCTGTCAGCCTTGAGGTAGCGGAGAATATAAAGCGGACATGAAACAACAAATATTTTTTTTCATGATTTAGACGTAGTTTTAAACATCTTTCAATTTACTTCTTCATCTAATTTGCTTCATTTTCTTGGTATCCCTTAGTTGAAAAAGAATAACTAGGCAGGCTCAGGAGCAGAATGCATTAACTAGGAGCTAGCTACTGATTGGTGGCTGCACATTTGTGCCTCTTTCATTGGTTCACCAGATGTGTTAAGGGTGGCTCCCCTGCATTGCATAGCTGTCCTCCAACAAACGATGCCAAGAAAATAAAGCAAATTTGACAGTAATACATAATAATAATTCCATTGGCTTATCTCCAACTTCAGTTACAACAATTATAATTCCCTTGATAAGTGCAAGTGACCAATCAAAGAGTAGGCTATATAGTCTTGAGAGATTAGGCAGTTAATGGTTGTACCAATAATAATAAGACTTGTTGCCAGACCGCAAGAGATGACAACTGCAAAACATGGTTGTGGGTTTGACCAAGAAAGGATAAAATAAGGAAAGTGCCCACTGTATAGCAAAATGCATTTTACACTGAGATTTCTCAGCACCTGATCACCTGCCCTTCAAATCCTATTACCCCAGGGAAAAGAGTGAAAAATGAAGAAAATGATACCATACAACACCAAGTGCACTATAAGGTCATGGAATAATATTCAAAGTTGATTATCTTCGTACCTCAAAGAAAATGGAGAGAAACTTTCATAGTGTTAAACCATATGAGAATATCCCTTTACGCACAATAGGAAAACTACTCACATTATTTTGAGTTACTATAACTTAAAGGGAAAGTATACTATAAATTGTTTTTCCCTTAATGTGGTTTCCAATTACTTTTTTTAACCAGCTCGCAGAGTATAAAATGTATGAGATTTGCTTTTTTAACAGGCTTATTTGTGCATATGAATTAGCTGATTTTGTGTTTTGAAGCCACAACCTAATAAAATGGGTTGAGGTTGTAGATATAATCTAATCTCATTACTTTATCACATTGTGTACATATAGATGCTTCTTTATCTTATCTGCTCATCAAACCAATCACCAATTACTTGGGAGAGAACAAATGGAAAATTAACATTTTATTACCCTTATCTCTTCTATATCCACTGTTAGTGTAAATCACTTCTACTGGCTGTGTTAACACATCTTATCTATAGCTTGGCTTTGAGGCCAAAACCTTTCAGGATGGGTGGGGATACCACAGGCTAAATAAACTTTTCAAATGCCAAGATAGGGTAATGGAAATACTTGTAAACAATTTAATACACTGCCAGTAGGTAAAGTGGATGATTGGAACAAATTAAAGGAAGATAACATTATTGAGTAAAATGTCCCTTTAAGTGATACGCTCAGTACAAATGGATCCAAGACTGTATTGGTTGTAGGGGGTTCCAATATTTAATGACAAACAATACAGATGTGTTAAAATCAAAGATTCTTTTAAAAGCAAAGTCCTTGCAAAAATTAAAAAGCAATAAATGTCTGTCACTACTGGGGTCCCAGCGGCTATCATTAGGCAACACTTCCAGCTCTCCTTCCTAGATAGATACCATAGGGTCTGGTGCAACTTGATTTCAATATGCCCTATCCTCCTGTGACTTTGCCATTGTGACTTGCTGACAATGGAAAAAGAGTGCACAGATCTAGCACCCTCTGCACTTTGATTTAGGGGATGTCTATGCCTAGCTGCCTGTTTTCGTGGGGTTTCCATAAACTAGTAGTTTTGTAAAATATGAAGTTTAGTTCAGGTTATGACCTGAGGATTTAAAAACTCCAGATGAGATAGGTAGTACAAATAGGATACTAATAGGTTGGGGTCAGAGTAAGAAACAGACAAGCAAGGTAAGACAAAATATAGATATTGAGCTTGAGGGGAACTAATATCAGTGGCTGTAGTGTGCATGTAAGTCAAGGTGACTAATGAGACGATTCAGTTTGCAAATGGGGATTGTGAGTACAAGGGTATTGTTGTTGGCCGCGGTCTCGTATGAATTTAAAAGTTCTCTGTAATATGGAAATGTATTTGTGTTTATTAATATATTGCTAATATTGTAGTGACATGTTGGCAGTCACAGAAACAGCTCAGCATGACTATACATTTTATTTATTATTAATTCATATGCTTTGCCAATTATAAACATACATATTTTTATGCAACAACAAGTGTCCAAATATGTCCATAATTGTTTTTCAATTAGTTTGTAATAACAGTTATTACATTTAATTAGTTAATCGTTATTTAATTATCATTCTCAATGATATTTAATTATATAGATTACTTTATTATTACATTATTTTCACATCCCAATAAAAGCTACTTATTATTTACATGCTATTTCAACATGTGACCTTATTCAGCAACAGGACTGTAGGAGTTGTCCTTATCATCCAGTGAGCAACTGTCCCTAGAGATGCTTCCTGTTTTAATAATAGTTTCAATATCAATTTACACAGCTTAAATCTAACATTTGCATTAGTGCTGATTTGAATTACATAGACATTTTAAGTCTATTATTCCTTTCAAACTGCATAAATATGTGTAACTTAGGACTTGGTACACAGCAGTCATCTAGATGAAAAGAACAAATACATGTTATTAAACATACAGTCAATACAGTATAGACAATAAAAAAAGTAAAGCATGTGATGGGATCAATAATGCACTGTACATGAAATGTGACAACGATATAGAAGTCCTTGATATATAAAATAATATAAAATATACCAATAAATGATAGATATACAGATAGATATGATCATCACCTATTATGTTTATTGGCACTCATGTAATGTATTTACAAAAGAAATGTATAGGGTCAGATTACAAGTTGTGTGCTATTTAGTTATTTTAGCTCTTTCACTGCCAGAAGTAAAGATATTGCATGTGCGGGATAGCACCCCTATCACAAGTTGGAAGTAAAACTTTTGCACGAGAGCAAAAACCAACACATGCTAACTTCAGGACTTCAGATCTCTCCTCTCTCTTTCTATATATTTTCTATATATATATATATATATATATATATATATATATATATATATATATATCTACCTATAGATGTATAGATATAGATATATATTTAAAATTAACGTTATCAGATGTATATAGAAATATATATTTGACAATCAAATGTATATTTATTTAAGTCTGACAGGAGTACACTAATTCTTCATGTGAGCTAACCCGACATGAATTATCTTAAGGTGTGTTATGTATTTATTAAATATAAAATATTGAAAAATATTAATAATTATTATAGATGTACTAAAATATTCTACAAAAATCCATATAATAATACATATGTATGTTTTAAAGTATCTATAATAATTATTAATTATTATTATTATTAATATTTTTGCAATATTTTGTATTCAATATTTACATTACACGCCCTCAGATAACTAATTCTTCATGTGCGCTAACCTCACCTGAGGAAATGGTCTGTTGACTGAGAAACACGTTGTGAGTTCTATAAATGTAACTAAACACGTTTGTTTTTAAACTTGTATCTAAATTTTATCTGAGGCCGGATTGCTATCCTTTCTCTGTTAGCTGTTGGTGCAATTACTAAGCTTCATCTCAGAGACCCCTGAATCTCAGCATTGTCATTTATCTCCTTTGGATATTCATATCCCGGTATACTTACCGCACTACCTCTTCTGGCTTGTGGAGTCTGCTGACTGCAGGAGTATGAGCTAGCCGGACAGCTTTGAAGTTCCAGCCTGTCTGTACCGCACAATTCAGTGCTCCATGTTCGTGAGTATAACATCTGCTCTTTGTACATTGGAATAGTCATGTGTACAAACGTATTTCACCATTGGAGCACCCTCTTTCTTTTTTGCTCTACATTTTATTCCATTTGCACTTCAGTCACACTATTGCGCTTGAGCAAACCCGTTTACTTTCAACTTAACGTGCCTGCGATATTTCAATATTTGGCCCACTATTGTTAGCACGTCACTTGTAATCTAGCCCACAGTAAATAACGGGTCTAATGGATATTCTAAAACTTCATAAATAGTTTCTCTTTGATATATTGATGTCTATATTTATAATATTCCTATATTATAAGCCACAGGAATGCTCAATGCTTATTTTGTATGGGTGGGTGATATGGATTCTTATTGTCCATCCTAGTCTCCGTCACAAAAACTTCTTAAAGCCAGTGGTAGCCATCACAAAATGGTAAACACATATCTACAGACAAGATCACCTATCATATTTGCATACTGCAAATATTTTAATAAGTTAAATAAATGTATGTTTACTCTCTATTTATTGCTTTGAAAAAGATATATCCTCATTAATGCATGCATTAAAATATTGGAAAAACATAGGATTGAAATTCCATCATAAAATATTAACAAACTGTCTGATTTAAATCCATTTTGTTTTCTTTTCATATAATACAAAATCCAGTGCTATACAACTTGATACAGCTAGCACAAGATAAAAAAATGTGTTTTCACCCTGCAAGAAAGGAGCTGTATATAATATGATGTATCTTAGCAATAACCATAAAATCAATAGTCACCTCTAATGGAAACATAAATAAAAATGCCAATATGGTGATAACAATATATTAATTGGCTGTATCACACAGAGACCAATTATTACAATAAAAAACTATTTTTCTTGTTCATAAATTTTAAGAGAGAAAAAAGCAATAAGATAAACAATGATATTATGTTTATGCCAAAGTAAGGGCTCTCACAGAAACATGCACATGTATATGATTGATTACTTTTTTGGAAGACCCAAATTATCCATAACTATTTATTTATCTGATTGTGTGAGAATGCATTTTTACTTTTAAGAGGAAATGGCTACACTGAGAAGTGCTCATTTTGCAAGGAAAACAAGTAAGTTGTTTGATGTTTTTTGCAAAATCTTTTCCTATGCATCTTTGCTTTGATATTTTTTTGATTTAACATTGTTTTTTTTTTTGTTTTTTTTTTTTTACTAAAGAATACTGTTTCATATAAGGACCAAATGAGAAGAGTCCTTTCTGACACATTTTAAAGTTAGTTCTTTTTTTTTCCTTCCACTGGATCATGTGACAGTTATCAGCCAATCACAAAATGCATATATCTGTGAATCTTGCAAATGCTCAGTACATGTATATAAAACGATTGTGCACATTTAGATAATGGAAGTGAATTGGAAGTTGTTTAAAATTGTGTACTCTATCAGAAAAAATTAAAAATGAAAGTTTAATTTTGACTTGAGTTCCCCCTTTAATGCAATGAACTGTGTACATTAAAACAAGGATTTTACTTTTTGTAAATCTTACAGCAGGCAAGGGATAGTAAAGTCCTAATTAAACGTTCATGATTCTGATAGGGCATGCAATTTTAAACAACTTTCTAATTTACTTTTATCATCAAATTTGCTTTGTTCACTTGTTGTTCTTAGTTGAAAGCTAAACCTAGGATGGCTCATATGCTAATTTCTAAACCCTTGAAGGCTGCCTCTAATTTGAATGCATTTGGCAGTTTTTAACAGCTAGAGGGTGTTAGTTCATGTTTTTCATATAGATAACACTGTGCTCATGCATGTGAAGTTATTTAAGAGTCAACACTAATTGCTTGCAATGCAAGTCTGTCAAATGATCTGAGATAAGGAGGCAGTCAGCAGAAGCTTAGATACAAGGTAATTACAGAGGTAAAAAGTATTAATATTTCTGTAACAGTGTTGATTATGTAAAACTGGGGATTTGTAAATAAAGGGATTATCTATCTTTTTAAACAATAACATTTTTGGTGTTTACTATCCCTTCCCTTGAGTGCTAACAGACAGAACTCGGCCAGTAGTCTTGTTATTCTGGCGTCGAGCCGGAAAGATAGGGAATATCCCAGAGCAGAGAAAGTTAGCAAGATGAGGAAAGCAGCACTCACCACAGGCAGGGTAGTGTTCAGCGGCAATGGTAGAGCAGTCCAAGGTAAAACCACTAGAATGGTCAGGCAGTCAGGGTTTGGCAACGGTAAAGCAGTCCAAGGGCAAACCAATAGAATGGTCAGGCAGTCAGGGTTTGGCAACGGTAAAGCAGTCCAAGGGCAAACCACTAGAATTGTCAGGCTGGCAGGGTTTTGCAATGGAGAGGCAATCCAGAATAATAGGGGTTAATAGGCAGAGTTCAGCAGCAATTTAGGGGTAAAATAGGTAAAGTAGTCAGACAATCAGAGTTCAGCAGCAGTATATCAATCCAGCAATTCAGGGGTATAACAGGCAGAGTAGTCATACAAGCAGTGTTCAGCAGCAGTATATCAATGCAGGGGTATAACAGGCAGAGTAGTCAGACAGGCAGGGTTCAAACACAATAAGGCAATAAGCAATATTGATCTATCACACCCAGGAGCACACAAACACCTATACTTGGTCAGTGATAGATCATTTTAAATCGGCTAAACATAGGCGCAGGATTCGCGCCACAGACGTCCGGACTGGCATCAGTGAGAGAGGAGCATGCAGCGATAAGGTCAGTGCCACATGTATCCGGACCCGACACAGCCCCTGGCAATGAGCAGAGAAGGAGATGCCGCACCTCTAGCAACGGCTAGAGTGGCGCTGTGTGACGATGGCTCAGAGCCGTCGCTAGCACTCAACCACTTTTTGAGCAATCTGGGGGCTCCCACTGACTCCCATCCTGGCGATCGGGCCTGTATAGTGACAGGCATCGCCAGGGCTTCCCGTTACATGCGGTGATGTCATGCGCAATGACGTGATGACGTCACCACACAACTTTATTTAAAATTTACTATACAAAGTATAGGGAAAGGGGGCATGCTGCTTAGAAGCCTGTATCTCAGGCATCTAAGCAGCCACAGACTCCCAACCTTTCCAACGGTATAAGTATTGGGGATCTGGGGATAAAAAATAAATAAAAAAATAATAAAAATTAAATAGTAAAAAAAAAAAAAAATTAAATCCTGCTTAGCACTCAAATGGTTAAGGAAAGTTAGTTTCCATTTAAAAAACAGACAAATTAAAAATGAGTTGTAGCTTCAAGTCAACCAACTTTTTCCAGCTAACTTGTTTGAAACATATTCCCTGGGCAATAGGCTTTTAATTAATAGGCCACAATATAAATTTGTGTGTAACACAAAGCAAAATCACTGAAATTGGTGATTAAATGCAGTGTGCAAAAATCTAACGACAAAATTAGCACAGGGTTAGAAATGTATTAGCAGTGAAATTGTTAACAATTGGGAATGGATGACTTAAAGGGACATAAACTGCTAGGTACAACTATAGTAGCATGGATAAATAGTTACAGTTGCCCTCTGTAACTATTGATAGAGAGTAAAGACAAAGGGGTCTTGATTTAAAGAGTGATAGATAAGATTAAGAGATCTGCTAGATCTGCATGCTCAGCCCATGTAAATGAGCATGAGAACAACTTTCTAATATACTTCTATTATCAAATTTTCTTTGTTCTCATGGAATATTTTGTTGAAAAGCAGGGACATAAGCCAAGGAGAGCACTATATGGCGGTTTTGCAAGAATATTATTTATTTGCAAGAGCACAAGATGGCAGCACTATTTCCTGCGTGTAGTGCTCCAGACACCAACATAGATCTACTAACAAAGAATACCATGGGAAAAAGCTAATTTGATAATAGAAGTAAATTAAAAACTTTTTTTTTCATTTGTATGTTCTGTCTGATTCATTAAACCAGAAGTTTTTAATATGCCACTATTTAATGTCACTTGAGATGCTCGTCATGGTCAGTATTGAGTGTTAGAAATTCATATATTCATGAATATAATAGGATGGTGACACATTAACTTATTTAAAATAATTATTGAACACCTTCTACATATATTTATATATATTATATATATATATAATATACTATATATATATATGGAGTAAAGGGTAAATCTCTGCGCTTAGGAATGTATAGCTGGACGATAAAAAGGGAAACTTTTTGGATTTTCGCATTAAATTCCACTGGAACCAAATGGACACAATAGTGACATAGGACCTAGCAGCCTTCCTCTAAATATAAACTTGTCCAGCATGTTCCCAAAACCACACATCAGAAAATTAAACACATAGAATAAAAGAAATTAAACCACATAGATAAAGGAATACTGGTTTCTACTTCTATTATTTTACAAATTATGTTCAGGTCCATAATCCTCATTTAGCATTAAATAGATACTAATATTTGTAACAACACTAATGTAGGTTAAAACAGCTGAGCTCTAGATATAAGGAATGCTGTTTTTGTTTTTTTAGGGGTTTTAACCTTTTTTATCACTGTTCTTATTTATATTTAAATCATTTATATATATTTTTAACGTATATTCATATTTATGCCTTTTATGTATGGTTTTATTAATACTGTTGAGAAAAAAAGGGGGGACATAATTCTATAATGAATCATTAACTTTTTAAAATCAAATAGAGAAACAAACACCAATGAATATGACAAGATTCAGACCATATGGTATGATTTATACTAGATACATTTTGAGGCTTTCAACTTTCTAGAAAAAGAAAGGTTCCTAATATGATAAACTGTTGGAAACAATATATAAAAATTTCACACAAAAATAATGAGCACTGACCAACGCTATATGCATAATGTTCATGTTGCATTTTATAGTTGATTTGTGAAGTCATCTTCTATTTAACGAATATAGAGCATAACATATATAACAGTATGTTGATGAAGAAGAATGGTGTGTAATATTCACTTGCCCAGGAACAATAAAGGAGTGCAGAATTATAGGCAAGTTGTATTTTTGAGGATTCATTTTATTATTGAACAACAACCATGTTCTCAATGAACCCAAAAAACTCATTAATATCAAAGCTGAATAGTTTTGGAAGTAGTTTTTAGTTTGTTTTTAGTTATAGCTATTTTAGGGGATATCTGTGTGTGCAGGTGACTATAACTGTGCATAATTATTAGGCAACTTAACAAAAAACAAATATATATCCATTTCAATTATTTATTTTTACCAGTGAAACCAATATAACATCTCAACATTCACAAATATACATTTCTGACATTCAAAAAACAAAACAAAAACAAATCAGTGACCCAATATAGCCACCTTTCTTGCAAGGGACACTCAAAAGCCTGCCATCCATGGATTCTGTCAGTGGTTTTGATATGTTCACCAATCAACATTGCGTGCAGCAGCAACCACAGCCTCCCAGACACTGTTCAGAGGAGGTGTACTGTTTTCTCTCCTTGTAAATCTACACATTGATGATGGACCACAGGTTCTCAATGGGGTTCAGATCAGAGTGAAGAAGGAGGCCATTGTCATTAGATTTTGTTTCTTTTATACCCTTTCTTGCGAGCCACGCTGTGGAGTACTTGGACGCGTGTGATGGAGCATTGTCTTGCATGAAAATCATGTTTTTCTTGAAGGATGCAGACTTCTTCCTGTACCACTGCTTGAAGAAGGTGTCTTCCAGAAACTGGCATTAGGACTGGGAGTTGAGCTTGACTCCATCCTCAATCCGAAAAGACCCCACAAGCTCATCTTTGATGATACCAGCCCCAAACCAGTACTCACCTCCACCTTGCTGGCGTCTGAGTCGGACTGGAGCTCTCTGCCCTTTACCAATCCAGCCACAGGCCCATCCATCTGGCCCATCAAGACTCACTCTCATTTCATCAGTCCATAAAACCTTAGAAAAATCAGTCGAGATATTTCTTGGCCCAGTCTTGACGTTTCAGCTTGAGTGTCTTGTTCAGTGGTGGTCGTCTTTCAGCCTTTCTTACCTTGGCCATGTCTCTGAGTATTGCACACCTTGTGCTTTTGCACACTCCAGTGATGTTGCCAGCTCTGAAATATGGCCAAACTGGTGGCAAGTGGCATCTTGGCAGCTGCACGCTTGACTTTTCTCAGTTCATGGGCAGTTATTTTGCGCCTTGGTTTTTCCACACGCTTCTCTGCGACCCTGTTGACTATTTTGAATGAAACGCTTGATTGTTCGATGATCACGCTTCAGAAGCTTTGCAATTTTAAGAGTGCTGCATCCCTCTGCAAGATATCTCACTATTTTTGACTTTTCTGAGCCTGTCAAGTCCTTCTTTGACCCATTATGCCAAAGGAAAGGAAGTTGCCTAATAATTATGCACACCTGATATAGGGTGTTGATGTCATTAGACCACACCCCTTCTCATTACAGAGATGCACATCACCTAATATGCTTAATTGGTAGTAGGCTTTCGAGCCTATACAGCTTGGAGTAAGACAACATGTATAAAGAGGATGATGTGGTCAAAATACTAATTTGCCTAATAATTCTGCACTCCCTGTATAGTGTATATATAAACAAAATGTATATTGAATGGGCCGTTCATACTAAGTGAATGCACATCTGATTATCACTTGCGGTTTGCCCTCAAATCTCTGTAATAAGATTGGACTTTTGCCAGAAACAAAGATGGCGGAGGCGTTACATTTACATAGGATTTACAGCCTACCTACGCTATATAAGACAGACAGGAGGGGGGCGGCCCCTACCTCTGATGAAGCAACCAATCGAGTTGCGAAACGCGTAAGGCTCCGCCCCCCACCACACGTATTGCCCGATACGCTATGATCACCGGCACTTTACAGCACAATATTATCACACTAAAATTGTGTGATTGTGTATGTTTGGTATCCGGTGGTTGAGTGGGCCCTGAATCTTTTACTTTGGGACACACTAAGCAGCTAAATAAACAAAGGGTTTTTGTGAGTTATAAATAGCATACAGCTACCCTATTCATTCGTGCTGCATACCTCTATATAGTCATACGTTTTGACTGCTTTGTATTTTCATATGTACTTTTAACCATTACTGTATGTATACATATATGTGTTAATAAATGTGATCATTTTAAATACACTATATGCATCTAGTCCCTTTCTGCCCCCCTTTTTACCCCACACGGACCTTACTCTGGAAGTGGATTAACACTCCACAAATAACAACTGGGAAACACAAAGACTGGACTACTACAGCCAAGAATCTAAAGACCTAAGGGGGAAGCTGAAGGAGGCGAGCAGAAAGAGATATCAACTATAACCTGTGTCTCATCTATACCTCATATTGAGTGAGGTCAAATCACGTGAGTGGTTCTATTATAAGTTTTATTAGTCATCTATTGAAGTAAACAGGCTTCACTAGGAGTGCCTTTCTTGTGCGCTTCTCTATCCTTCACTGTTTCATATATATATATATATATATATATATATATATATATATATAGATTCAGTATATTTTTTATAGAAGAAAAATATATATACATAGCAGAGCTGTATGAGAATACTATGTGGTAAAGAAGGGGAATACAGCACTCAGCACAAAATACTCATAATTGATCTGATATGCAGATTAAAGGCTGAAACATTAATATCCAGACACAAAAAACATCTGACACACCTCGGTTAACTCAAAAAGCCATGATATTTATTCCTAATAGAAACAAAGCTAGCATGCAATTGTCATAGCACACTAAAGTGGATAAATAGACCACAGTATGTATGTGTATACAGATTACCCGTAGGGGCATAATATGAGCCACAAAATAACAGAGATACATAGATACAAAGGTTAGCGGATAATGTCAACCAAATAGTGACTGAGAACACTGAAAGATTATATCAGTCTTGTTATGTAAAGTCCTGATGAAAAGTCTTGATGTAGTATATTGCTTAGAGTCCTCTAAGTCACTGATAAGGCATTAAACACTGCTGGTCGAAACTGACATTATCGAGGTAAGAGCGTCCTCAAATATCATTTCGCCTGATATCTCCAATCTCAGCAATTTTCAGCTCCTTATCCTTGAGCAGCACATGTAATTGTAACAAATGCATACAACCTTGTTTGTTGCAGCGTGATCCGGGTATTGCTGGGCAAAGAGGCATTCAGGTAAGTGGGACCGGGGATTCCTCCTCTGACAGTCCTTTCACTCCCAACAGGTAACGGTCTGTATCTTTGCTCCAGAGAACACAGGTCAGACTTGAAACTCCGTATGTCGGTAAGCTGATTTCTTACGCCCTCTGCCACAGAAACTTTTCCGGCTCCTTTCGAAAATGCACCCGTCAATCTTTACAGGTGTATCTACTGCTGCTTCAATATGATTAGGTCGACGCGCGTTTCGCCCCACAATGCTGTGCGGTCGGGGCCTCGTCAGGACTGTCAATCAGGAATGGAACTTGCTGCTTTTATTGATTGCTCACCTGCCAGTCTAGAGAGGTGTGTTTATACCAGCCCATTATCTTTGTTAAAGGTGTGACACCTAGTTTTAAGAAAAGCTGTTCGTTTACCCTTCTACTTCACTTTAATATTTACCTATAAAGAACATCAACAGGCACAGGGTTGATATAGATAAAAATACAGTGTGATATATCTCTGGCGGTTAAGCAAGGTTAGTAGCAAGTTAGGAAGGAAACAAAAAATCACGGCATTTAGAAGAAAACCGAAGTGTGCAGAGCTTGAAGCAAACTATGTCAAAAGGACACACAAAGTGAAAACTAATTATTTTCCTGTGTATCTAGACAAAAGGTCTAGAGTAAATTAATGATTAGACTATACAAAGTGTTAGAAAAATAATAGCGACTTGTTCGTATTATGCCTTAATTTAAGGAGTACCATTGTTACCACTTATAGTACTTAAATCCTATGAGATGCAGCTTGTAAGCTAAGGAAATTCCTTTCCACCTTGATTATTCCATAGATATTAGTTATATAAATGATAAGGATTGTGAATAAAATGGTATGAAGAAGTAATTATGTATTTAGCTATATAATACTATCTGTATTTGCTAGGAAAACTATTTTAGTTTAAGAAGGATCCATATTCTATTCTCTCATTCAGGCCAAGAGGGGACACTGTCTGAAGCACATATGTCCATCTTGCTTCTTTTTTAAGAAGACAAGCATTATTGTCCCCACCTCTACCATTCATGATTCCCTGATCAATTGCTACGAACTTTAAGGAGGAAGTATTACTATTGTGGACATCTTTGAAATGTCGTGCTACACTAGTGTCTCTCTCATAAAGGATATCATCCCGGTGCTCCTGTATCCTGTCCTTGAACATGCGTTTGGTTTTTACCTACATAGAACAGGGACAGGAGCAGCTCAGGAGATATACCACACCAACGGTGTTACAATTAGAGAAGCATCTAATGTCAAAATGTTTCCCAGTATTTGCTGAAAATGTTTTACATTTGCGCATATAGGGACAGTATACGCAATGCCCACAGGGAAAGTTACCTTTTACTTGTTGGTGTCTATTCAACCAACATTTATCTGGTTCTGACCTCACAAATCTTCTTTTGACTAACTTATCCTTTAAGTTAGGAGATTTCTTTGCAGTCAAAAGAGGTTTGCTTCCAACTTTTTCTACAATTTTGTCATCAAGGGAAAGTAAATGCCAGTTGTGTGACAAAATCTCTCTTATATTTTGCCATTGGCAGTTGTAAGTGGTTATGAATCTAATATAGTTTTCATTCTTAACATTTTTCCTGCAATACAGCAGATCATTTCGCTTAAGTTTTCTTACTTTATTTAAAGTCGATTTTATCAAATTATGTGAATATCCTCTATCTAGAAAATTTTTGCACATAATCTCTGCATGGTTTTCAAATTTTATTTTTGAGGAACAATTCCTCTTTAGTCTTAGCAATTGGCCATAGGGCATTCCTTTCTTTAGGGACTCTGGGTGACCACTAGATGCCTCCAATAGGCTGTTAGTTGCCGTACTTTTACGATGGTTTTCAGTAGAAATGCTCAAGCCTTCTTTTTTAATGCAAATATCAAGGAACAGAAGCTCCTTTTCACTATATGCATTTGTCAGTAAAACATTACGGTTGTTAATGTTGAGTGAATTGACAAATTCTTGTAGGCAGGCCAGGGGGCCATCCCAAAACATCAGGATATCGTCCACATATCTAATCCAAAGGGACACATAGGAGCTGAACACATCCTCAAACTGCTCAAATATGTCCAACTCCCATGCTCCTAAGTGCAGACATGCATATGTGGGTGCACATACCGCTCCCATTGCTGTCCCCCTGACCTGCCTATAAATAGAACCATCAAATTCAAAAACATTATTCTCAAGAATAAACCTTAATAGATCTATTACAAAGGTTGTATGTTGGTCACTTCCAGCACCCCTGGTTTTCAAAAAGTGTTCACTGGCTTTAATTCTGCCTCATGTGGAATTGATGAGTAGAGGCTCTCTACGTCAAGGGATACAAGGATTGTATTGGGGGAGACAGTTACAATCGTCCAATTTGCGCAAAAGATCTGGGGTATCCTTTACGTAAGAAGGAAGGGAAAGAAGAAATGGTCTTAGGAAAAAATCCACATACACATATAGGAGTATAAGAGAGCATTCTCAATACACTCCATTCCTTGGGATTGAGATACTAAAATAACATATATCATAATTTATATATGTTGCTCCTTTTTGTTTAGGCTGAGACATTGTTCACAGACACTACAAACATGGCCTTTACCCTATCTGATGAAGTCTGGGAAGCTGAACTAAAAGAGTCACTAACTAATATAAATCTTGAAAGTGGTGATTTAGAAACCAATGTTTTCAACGCTTTCAAAAAATACAAAAATTGTATAGTAAAACAGGTTAAGGTTAGAGCTGAAAATTCAAGTTTAGCAAATTACATGGAGAAAAAAATTGTCCCAAGGGGCTTAAGGTTGTTTCTTGACCCAGGCTTTAATGCCAGAGAGGAAGAGGGGAGGTTTAGAGTTCATTGAAGAATGGAATGAGAAACTTTCAGTGTGTGCATTAGGAATGATTGAGATGCTAATTAAAAGAAATGATAAAAGATTGAATAAAATTAAGGAAGAAGTTGAAGAAGCATTACAGATAGTCAACAAGTTTGATCATGATCCCAATTTTGATAAATTAAATGAAGAAACCAAAACACATATATCTAGATTGCAAGCAGAAATTAAAAATAAGAAAATGTAGAAAATTACATCGTGACCAAGAGGATTACCAAAATAAAAAGGTCTATGTATATAAGTTCGACAAGGGTTCCTATGATTCAGGAACAGATATGTCGGACTTAGATACGGATGACAGGATTTCAAAAAACGATGGAGCTACAGGCACCCAGAATTTGGGACAAGGCAATATAGGAGGAGATGAGGGGGGAGGAAGAGGAGGAGAGGCACAAACAACCCAATTAGGGAGGAGATATCCACAGCGAGAGCAGAGAGGGAGAGGGGACACTGTGAGACAGAGATCAAGAAACAGGGGAAGACCACGGAGAAGACCCTATCAGGGCTATTAAATCCTGCCCCCTGCTAATGATGAACTGCAGATCATAAATTTGTCCTCCTTTAACCTCAGTTTAACTCATATCCAAGTGCTTAGAAAAGGCCTTTCATTTTGCCCACAAATAAGTTAAATAAGTTTGATCTCATTAAAGACTTACACATGTTCGCCAGAAAGCTTGTGTTGCACTATACCCTTCATCATTTTTCAGAAAGTAAAAAAGAAAATGAAGCACAAAAGGCGTTAACATCACTCTTAGCTGACAGTGAGGGACGTACTACATTCCGTGAAAGTGATAAAATTTTTAGAACCAAGCTAAAACCGAAATCCACATTCATGCCTTCAATTGCACAGGTTCCTGCTATTTCACTATTTGTAAAATCTGTTGAACAAGAAATTGAGCAATTACCTGATGATTGGATTTGGGTTGATAATTTATCCTTCAAGGAAAGGAATGCCCTTAAGGAACTCATGTCAGCTAAGGGAATTATTTACAAGCCGGCCGATAAGGGAGGAAATTTAGTCCTATTAGATGAAACTTACTACTTAAATGAGGCAAAAAGGCAACTTTTAGATAAGACCCAATATGAAAGACTTCAGAGAAATCCATTGATTTTGATGAAATCAAAACTCTATCACATTTTACAGAGTGCTAAAATGGAAGGGTTGATTTCTTTAGATGAGTTTAAATTCATGAATCCGGTTTGTCCAGTGATGCCCACCTTTTACATTATCCCGAAGATTCACAAGAATAAATCCCATCCACCTGGGAGACCAATTGTGTCAGGGATAGGGGGCATCAGTGATCGGACAATATGTGGATTTTTTCCTAAGACCATTTCTTCTTTCCCTTCCTTCTTACGTAAAGGATACCCCAGATCTTTTGCGCAAATTGGACGATGTAACTGTCTCCCCCAATACAATCCTTGTATCCCTTGACGTAGAGAGCCTCTACTCATCAATTCCACATGAGGCAGGAATTAAAGCCAGTGAACACTTTTTGAAAACCAGGGGTGCTGGAAGTGACCAACATACAACCTTTGTAATAGACCTATTAAGGTTTATTCTTGAGAATAATGTTTTTGAATTTGATGGTTCTATTTATAGGCAGGTCAGGGGGACAGCAATGGGAGCGGTATGTGCACCCACATATGCATGTCTGCATTTAGGAGCATGGGAGTTGGACATATTTGAGCAGTTTGAGGATGTGTTCAGCTCCTATGTGTCCCTTTGGATTAGATATGTGGACGATATCCTGATGTTTTGGGATGGCCCCCTGGCCTGCCTACAAGAATTTGTCAATTCACTCAACATTAACAACCGTAATATTTTACTGACATATGCATATAGTGAAAAGGAGCTTCTGTTCCTTGATATTTGCAATAAAAAAGAAGGCTTGAGCATTTCTACTGAAAACCATCGTAAAAGTACGGCAACTAACAGCCTATTGGAGGCATCTAATGGTCACCCAGAGTCCCTAAAGAAAGGAATCCCCTATGGCCAATTGCTAAGACTAAAGAGGAATTGTTCCTCAAAAATAAAATTTGAAAACCATGCAGAGATTATGTGTAAAAATTTTCTAGATAGAGGATATTCACATAATTTGATAAAATCGACTTTAAATAAAGTAAGAAAACTTAAGCGAAATGATCTGCTGTATTGCAGGAAAAAATGTTAAGAATGAAAACTATATTAGATTCATAACCACTTACAACTGCCAATGGCAAAATATAAGAGAGATTTTGTCACACAACTGGCATTTACTTTCCCTTGATGACAAAATTGTAGAAAAAGTTGGAAGCAAACCTCTTTTGACTGCAAAGAAATCTCCTAACTTAAAGGATAAGTTAGTCAAAAGTAGATTTGTGATGTCAGAACCAGATAAATGTTGGTTGAATAGACACCAACAAGTAAAAGGTAACTTTCCCTGTGGGCATTGCGTATACTGTCCCTATATGCGCAAATGTAAAACATTTTCAGCAAATACTGGGAAACATTTTGACATTAGATGCTTCTCTAATTGTAACACCGTTGGTGTGGTATATCTCCTGAGCTGCTCCTGTCCCCTGTTCTATGTAGGTAAAACCAAACGCATGTTCAAGGACAGGATACAGGAGCACCGGGATGATATCCTTTATGAGAGAGACACTAGTGTAGCACGACATTTCAAAGATGTCCACAATAGTAATACTTCCTCCTTAAAGTTCGTAGCAATTGATCAGGGAATCATGAATGGTAGAGGTGGGGACAATAATGCTTGTCTTCTTAAAAAAGAAGCAAGATGGACATATGTGCTTCAGACAGTGTCCCCTCTTGGCCTGAATGAGAGAATAGAATATGGATCCTTCTTAAACTAAAATAGTTTTCCTAGCGAATACAGATAGTATTATATAGCTAAATACATAATTACTTCTTCATACTATTTTATTCACAATCCTTATCATTTATATAACTAATATCTATGGAATAATCAAGGTGGAAAGGAATTTCCTTAGCTTACAAGCTGCATCTCATAGGATTTAAGTACTATAAGTGGTAATAATGGTACTCCTTAAACTAAGGCATAATGCGAACAAATCGCTATTATTTTTCTAACACTTTGTATAGTCTAATCATTAATTTACTCTAGACCTTTTGTCTAGATACACAGGAAAATAATTAGTTTCACTTTGTGTGTCCTTTTGACATAGTTTGCTTCAAGCTCTGCACACTTTGGTTTTCTTCTAAATGTCGTGATTTTTTGTTTCCTTCCTAACTTGCTACTAACCTTGCTTAACCGCCAGAGATATATCACACTGTATTTTTATCTATATCAACCCTGTGCCTGTTGATGTTCTTTATAGGTAAATATTAAAGTGAAGTAGAAGGGTAAACGAACAGCTTTTCTTAAAACTAGGTGTCACACCTTTAACAAAGATAATGGGCTGGTATAAACACACCTCTCTAGACTGGCAGGTGAGCAATCAATAAAAGCAGCAAGTTCCATTCCTGATTGACAGTCCTGACGAGGCCCCGACCGCACAGCATTGTGGGGCGAAACGCGCGTCGACCTAATCATATTGAAGCAGCAGTAGATACACCTGTAAAGATTGACGGGTGCATTTTCGAAAGGAGCCGGAAAAGTTTCTGTGGCAGAGGCGTAAGAAATCAGCTTACCGACATACGGAGTTTCAAGTCTGACCTGTGTTCTCTGGAGCAAAGATACAGACCGTTACCTGTTGGGAGTGAAAGGACGTCAGAGGAGGAATCCCGGTCCACTTACCTGAATGCCTCTTTGCCCAGCATACCCGGATCACGCTGCAACAAACAAGGTCGTATGCATTTGTTACAATTACATGTGCTGCTCAAGGATAAGGAGCTGAAAATTGCTGAGATTGGAGATATCAGGCGAAATGATATTTGAGGACGCTCTTACCTCGATAATGTCAGTTTTGACCAGCAGTGTTTAATGCCTTATCAGTGACTTAGAGACTCTAAGCAATATACTACATCAAGTCTTTTCATCAGGACTTTACATAACAAGACTGATATATCTTTCAGTGTTCTCAGTCACTATTTGTTGACATTATCCACTAACCTTTGTATCTATGTATCTCTGTTATTTTGTGGCTCATATTATGCCCTACGGTAATCTGTATACACATACATACTGTGGTCTATTTATCCACTTTAGTGGGGCCCCACATGTGCTATGACAATTGCATGCTAGCTGTGTTTCTATTAGGAATAAATATCATGGCTTTTTGAGTTAACCGAGGTGTGTCAGATGTTTTT
This sequence comes from Bombina bombina, assembly GCF_027579735.1. NCBI lineage: Eukaryota > Metazoa > Chordata > Amphibia > Anura > Bombinatoridae > Bombina > Bombina bombina. The sequence goes on from NC_069500.1 coordinate 959,937,783, forward strand.
TGTGTCTGGATATTAATGTTTCAGCCTTTAATCTGCATATCAGATCAATTAGGAGTATTTTGTGCTGAGTGCTGTATTCCCCTTCTTTACACATAGTATTCTCATACAGCTCTGCTATGTATATATATTTTTCTTCTATAAAAATATACTGAATCTATATAATTTATTTTGGGGTCTGCACCAGGCCTATGTTCAGCTAAACACTGGCTAGGTATAAAATTCTGTTAGTTTTTTCAAATTTATAAACACTATTTACTAGGTGTTTTTGAAGAATATAGTTTCTCTCCCTATTGCTATTTTTAGTTCTAAATATATATATATATATATATATATATATATATATATATAAAAATATTGTGGAACGGCCACTGCAAATACGGTCAGGCAACTGTATTATTTTGTATGAAACTTTTCTTTAATAAAAGTTAAACAGTCTTTTTCCAGAGTCAGGGTATACTTCCCCTTTAAATGAAAAATGCTTTTCAGCAGCAACAGAAAATACAAAACAAAAAGGCCTACTCCTGTTAGGAGACTGACTAACAGTAGTTTCCCTAACTACTATTACTGGTCCAGCTACTCTGGCCCCAGTGAAAAACAAAGAAGCATTCACAGCTTTTACAAAACAAAACAGCGGGTGAAGCGGCTACCGCCGTCATGGCATGTGCCCTCGAAAGGGCATCAGCATTTCCATGAAGAAGACCTGCCCTGTGTCTCACCACAAAAGTAAAAGGTTGTAAAGACAAGAACCACCTGGTGATTCTTGAGTTCTTGTCCCTGTTGGTGTGAATCCACTTTAATGGGGCATGATCATGACAAGGGTAAATCGCCTGCCTAATAGATAATAACGGAGCGTTTTCAAAGCCCACTTAATCACTAAGCACTCCTTCTCTATCGTAGCATAGCGCTGTTCCCGGGGCAACAGTTTACTGCTCAGATAGAGAACAGGATGTTCCTCATCCCCAACATATTGGGAGAGTATGGCACCTAAACCAACCCCAGATGCATCTGTCTGGAGGAAGAATTCCTTACTAAAGTCAGGAGCCACAAGGATAGGCTCTCTACAAAGTGCTGCACGTGGATCAGTAAAAGATTCTTCAGCTTTGATGTCCCACCTTACAGTGTCTGGGCTGCTTGCTTTAGTAAGGTCAGTGAGGTGAGCTGCCCTTTTGGCAAAATGGGGAATGAACCTTTGGTAGTAGCCTACGATACCTAGAAAGGCTCTGACTTGCTTCTTCCTCAGTGGCCTTGGCCAGTGCTGTATAGCTTCTATCTTGTTAAGTTGGGGCTTTACCATTCCTCTACCAACCACATATCCCAAGTATTTTGCCTCAGCCAAACTGATAGTACATTTAGAAGGGTTGGCTGTCAGCCCCACCTTTCTAAATGTGTCCAACACTGATTGCACTTTTTTTAGATGGGAATCCCAGTCTGAGCTATGAATGATCACATTATCCAGATATGCAGCAGCATACATGGCATGAGGTCTAAGCAACTTGTCCATCAACCTTTGAAAGGTTGCTGGGGCTCCATGGAGTCCAAAAGGTATTATTTTATATTGAAATAGTCTTTCGGGTGTAGCAAATGCAGTTTTCTCTCTGGCCTGCTCTGTTAACGGTATTTGCCAGTAACCCTTTGTTAGGTCCAAAACAGAGAGAAATCTGGCCTTTGCTAGTCTCTCTACTAATTCATCGACCCGAGGCATGGGATATGCGTCAAACTTAGAGATCTCATTTAATTTCCTAAAGTCGTTACAGAACCTGATAGACCCTACAGGTTTAGGCACTAGTACGATTGGGCTTGACTAATTGCTTTGAGACTCTTCTATCACCCCTAGCTCGAGCATTTTCTTAACTTCAGCCCTTGCAGCTAGTCTTTTTGCTTCAGGAATTCGGTATGGTTTAACCCTAAGGGTCTCTCCAGGTTTTGTGATAATGTTATGTGTAATCTCTTGGGTTCTACCAGGTATTGGGGAAAAAAAACATCTCTTTTCCTCTCAACTAAGCTTCTAGCTTCTTCTGCTTGCTGAGGGGTCAGTTCTATGGAAACTGATACTGATTGCTCTGGAGTTAGAGAATCTGCCTGCCCCCCCCCCCACACTGCTACTGTACAGGGTTCCCTATCCTTCCATGGATTAAGGAGGTTTACATGAAGCACTGCCTCCTTCTTACGGTGGTCTGGCTGAATAACTCTATAGTTCACTGGGTTTATCTGATCTAAAATTTCATATGGCCCCTGTCAACGTGCCAGAGGCTTACTTTCCACAGTTGGGACTAGAACCATTACCCAGTTGCCCCTGTTGAACTGTCTTACTTTAGCACTCTGGTCATAGTAGAGTTTTTGGGTACCCTGAGCCTGTTCCAGGTGCTGGCAAACAAGAGGAACAATTTGAGTCAAATGCTCTCGGATTTGTTCCACATGTTGAACCATATTAGTTCCTGGGACACCTTGTTCCTCCCAAGTTTCTTTCAATATATCCAGAATACCATTGGGGTGAGTCCTGTATGGTAACTCAAACGATTAAAAACCTGTGGAGCTTTGGGGAATCTCTCAGACAGCAAATAACAAGTAGGGAAGCAGTAAGTCCCAATCTCTTCCATCCCTGCTAACCACTTTTCTTAACATCCCTTTTAGAGTAAGGTTAAATCTTTCTACTAGTCCATTGGTTTGGGGATGGTACACTGAAGTTTTTAGGGATGTATGTTAAACAGCTGGCATAACTCCTTCATAATAAGTGAGAAAAACGGCGTACCCTGGTCTATAAGTATTTGCTTTGGTATACCAACCCGGGAAAAAACCTGAACCCGTTCTTGAGTTTTTTTTCACCCCCAGGTGTCTCCCTAAGAGGTGAAAGTGGGAAAAAATCAAGCACCTTCCTGGTATAGGAGGAAGGCACAACTAGTTGTTCAATCTCTTGGCCATCATCGTAGGTTACCCTGTAAAGGAGATACATTTTTAGGATAAAATAGGGATATGTATCTTTTGTGTGGCCCTCTATGAGTACACCGTTTACCTCCACCACTCTGCTCCTATTATTCTGTAACAAAGAATCACCTGCCTGGTCTTGCCAAAAACTATCACTGTCAGTATCCAATATTCTTGGATCACTTACACCAGCCTCACTATCATGGTCTTTGTCAGGTTCTCTTTGTATAATCTATACATCCTCTTTGTTATATTGTGCGGCCACACCTTTAGGGGACCGTTTTTTCCCTTCGTTTAACAGCACTTTGTTTACATCTTTATTATATCTCAACCTACTCTCTCTGCATTCCCATCTGGTTTTGCCTCTTTTCGGGTTATCAACATATAAGTCAGGGTGAGTTATAGGAAAAATCTCATCCATACCAGTACCTTCTTGATAACCCACAGGTTCCTCCTGTTTAGAAGTTATTGGCGACTGTAACAGGGAGCTGAAGTCAGGGAAGTTCCTCCCTATGACTAGGCGATAGGGTAATCGAGGTACTACTACTGCTGAGATCTTTACTAGGCTTCCTTGCACAAAAACCTCTACACTGACAGTTGGATATCATACAGTGCACCTGTGAATACAAAGCACCCCATTTGTTTTATGTTTTTGTACATTAACAGGCTTGATTAAGCCACCTGCCACCAAAGTCAAGGCATTACCAGAGTCAATTAGTAACCCTATTTCTTGATTGTTCATAATCACTGTAACTCTATAGGTATTTGAACTTTCCACCAGTCCAGCTAAACATAATAGTCCACAAAAGTTTATAGGATCCTCCACTAGTTGACACTGCCTCGGTTCTGCAAGGTTAGGACACCTCGCCCTAACATGTCCTTTTCGGCCACACTCAAAGCAGATTAGAGTATTTCCACCAAAGTGATCCTCTTTAACTGTAGTGTGGTCTCTAGACTCTGTCCTGTGCAAAGGCACTTCCAATTCAGACTCTGCTTCAGACTCACCCTTTTGGGGTCTTGGCCTCGGAATCAAAGCAAACGTCTTAGGGGAAGACTTTTCAAAGTCCTTTGCAGACAGATATCGTTCTACTTGAGCTACCATGCTATCATAGGTTGTGGGGTTTCCTTGACTGACCCTTTCACATAGACCATGGGGACGCTCTCAAAAATCTGTCTAGCACCAGTATCTCCATGATTTGTGCAGGACTTTGACTCTCTGGTTTGAGCCATTTCTGGGCCAGATGTATTAGATCAATTATCTGTGACCTGGGAGCCTTTCCTTCATTAAATCGCCATTTATAGAACCGCTGAGCTCTTACAGTCACTGTCACCCCCAACCGGGCCAGAATTTCAGACTTTCATTTTTGGTAATCTGCAACAGCCTCCTCTTCCAGGTCGTAATAAGCTTTTTGTGCTTCTCCAAGGAGGAAAGGAGCTATTATACCGTCCCACTGCTCTGGAGGCCAAGCTTCACGGGTGGCCGTTTGTTCAAACGCGAGCAGGTAGGTCTCCACATCTTAATTTGGAGTCATTTTCTGCAGACAGATGCTTGCTTGTATCCTTCTTACCACTCCAGCTTGCCCAAGTACCCTTTGGGTACTAAGTCGTTCCAGGATCTCTTTCTGTGTTTCACTTAAAGCTCCAATTTGTCTAGCTAGGAGCCTGTTAGTTTCCTGTTGGGCTGCTACAGAAGCTTCAACTTGCCTGTTAGTCTCCTGCTGTGCCTTTACAATATCCTCCATTTTTTTTGTGTGGGTTTCGTACCTTTAAGGCTCTTGTGTCAGTTAAGCCGGTGCGACACCAATCCCACTGCTGCCACCATTTGCAGAAAGGCCACTGCAAATACGGTCAGGCAACTGTATTTTGTATGAAACTTTTCTTTAATAAAAGTCAAACAGTCTTTTTCCAGAGTCAGGGTATACTTCCCCTTTAAATGAAAAATGCTTTTCAGCAGCAACAGAAAATACAAAAAAAAAGGCCTACTCCTGTTAGCAGACTGACTAACAGTAGTTTCCCTAACTACTATTACTGGTCCAGCTACTCTGGCCCAAGTGAAAAACAAAGAAGCATTCACAGCTTTTACAAAACAAAATAGTTTTCTCACCAGACCTTTAACTTCCATGCAGACAGGTCCTTTAAAGGTCTCCACATGCACCATCCCAGTGCAGCCTGATATTGAGACCCCTACCTGCTTTCTCAGAGCTATGATATAGCCCTGGGTCTAATTAACAAGGAACAGGTGCACTAGCTAATAAAAAAACATTAACCACTTAACAACTGGGATAGATTGCTCTTTATAACCTCTGAATGACATACACATGGTCGCTTAGCATTGTGGGGGGAAACGCAAGTTGACTGAACGATGCCAGTTGGTGACTTGCCTTTGAAGTACTGGGTCCCTTTCTCTTGCTACTTTTTCCAGGCTACCCGTCTATTGAGCAAAACAAGTTGGTGAAAAGCATTCCAGCAAGCAATGAGACTCTTGGATGACCCTGTCTATAATCGCCATAGAGGGAACCTATGAGGGAGTGAAGTATTCAAGCCGCCACTGGTTTATCTATTGCCGCACCTGAAGAGAGGTGTCTGCACGCTATCTATCTGGGCTGCAGTGGATCGTATGAGAAGTTTCCTCTACACATACACGGACGTGTATGAACCCTAAGGAAAAGAGGACGTTTTAACCTTGACTTTCTTTGCTGACACAGTCAAAGCAAGCAAGAGCTTCATATGAGACATTCACTTCCTGCACTGGAGTTATGGCACTTTGCACAAGACATGAGCGTGTTATATACAGGTCGTATGTTTGGTTACTTACTTTCCAACTTGTGCTGAACATTTCCATCTGTTTATATTTGTGGACCTAGCCGCTCTGTCTAGACTTATGGCTCCTATATGCCATTCTGATACCTTGTGACTTTGGGATATTCCAGATTGTACTGCTTTGTGATTGGATCTTATGAACAGTCTATGGCCACAGAACTCTGGATGCAAATTCTGCAAGCTTGCTTCTGTCAGTAAACCACAGCGATCTAGGCTAGTGGTGTGCAGCACACATAGGGAGGCAGTATTTTATTGATTTTCTATGTGTCTGTTTTTTCATTGTGTGTTTTTTTATTAAAGCCATATTTTATGTGCTGACCTATGTCTGTTTTGGTGCTCCTTTTGGGAGGTGTTCTGCCTTATATACTCATTATTTTAGTGAGGCCTTAATAGTGCTGAAAGCCTTCTCTGTATATCAGGATTTTCTCATGAATCCTGATTTCTTCTTTCTCTGTTCTAATATATATATATATATATATATATATATATATATATATATATATATATATATATATATATATATATATATAAAAAACATTTATGGGCAAAATTCATTCAAAAGAAAACATTAATTCTACCATTTGAATGTCAAAATACATTCATTTAGACATCCCTTGTGTTTAGGTGTCCAATTACAAGTGAAATATTTGCTTCACTGAAAGTTTTTCTTGGTACTATTGCATTCAATGTAACTTGTAAACTTGACTGCTTGGTGTAAAAATAGTTTCTAATATAAAAGCAGCAGTGATCATTTTCTTACTGATTTATGAATAATGCTTTGTCTTCACATAAGAACAACATTTGGGAAAACAACCTCTTTTATAAGAAATGCTTTTATAACTATATGACATGACGTGTTTCCTCTAAGGCCAGTTTTGTATGCGGCCCAGCAGTAAAACAGTTAATTTGATCAATTAGGAAACACTACACAATGCAATTGTTATAGCAAAATAGCCATAATACTTTGACAAGGTAATCCCAGTTGATATTTTACAGATTTTCATACTTATGGGTGTGGTTCACTAATTAACTGTTTCACTGCTGGGCCAATCACAAAACTGGCCTTAGAAGGAACACTGGACATAACTAGGTTACATATAGACAACTACTGCAAACAAACAAATGCGTAGATTTTATTTATCTTAAATGCTTATAGTAGAATTTGCCCACCAAAGTGGCTGTTCACACTATAAGATAAAATGTTAAATTGTGTGTAGTAAAATCCTTGCAATATATTTTTGTGATTTACATGTTTTCATTTATTTACATAGCAATCTTAACAAGACTAACCATCATAACTGAATTCAGCAGGGAAGAACTGCTTAAGATAAGAACTGCAAAACTATGGAGAATCTGCTAACATAATGACTGTGGCTAGCCTTAAAAATGACAATAACAATTGGTGATTGACTCTTCTAAATAAAACAAGTGATGGGTGAACTTTGGTCATTTTAAACTCTCTGTTAAAGGGGCAGTCTAGTCCAAAATAAACTTTCATGATTCAGGTAGAGAATGTAATTTTAATTTTTTTTCCAATTTACTTTTATCACCAATTATGCTTTGTTCTCTTGGTATTCTTAGTTGAAAGCTAAACCTAGGAGGTTCATATGCAAATTTCTAAGCCCTTGAAGACCGCCTCTTTTCTCAGGGCATTTTGACAGGTTTTTCACCACTAGAGGGTGTTAGTTCATGTGTGTCATATAGATAACTGTGCTCATGAATGTGGAGTTCAGGTGAGTCAGCTCTGATTGGCTAAAATGGATGTCTGTTAAAAGAACTGAAATAAGGGACAGTTTGCAGAGGCTTAGATACAAGGTAAACACAGAGGTAAAAAGTGTATTTATATAACTGTGTTAATTATGCAAAATTAGGGAATGGGTAATAAAGGGATTATCTATCTTTTAAACAATAAAAATTCTGGTGTAGACTGTCCCTTTAACAATCATTAGATATGTTTTTCTAAAAGACTGTGACCGATACCAAGGTGTTAATGCATTCCAAACATGTTCAAACTCACCAAGTATATTTCTTTGTGGCAAAACTGCAGTTACAGGTTGATTTTTACAGGTTGGAGCAGTATCTTTCCTGTAATCTAAAATGTCATCTTTTTCACAAATTTGAACTGCTTAATTTCAATGTGTTGTTTATGTAACTGTTCCAGTACAAATTGCTTAATTAGTATTTTTATTTTATTTTTCAAAGAGAATATAACAAAAATTATGAAAAACCAGATACATGGTTTGTTATAGTTAAACATTATGTAGTTTTTCCCTTCTCATTGTACAATTTAAGTTCTGCAGGATAAGGTTGATTTTTTGCTTGAATTATACATTTCAGACAGTAGAAATTGATGAAAAATGTTTTTTTGCTCTCAGATATAGAACTAATTGCATCTTCTTGGTACATACTGAACATCCCTTTAGGTTTTTCTCATTTTCTAACTTTGTAATCACTGGAGGAAGAAACAATTTGTTTTCATCTTGATTTTTTTTTTTTCAAGTAAAGTGTCTGTATACAATTTTATGTGTCTGAACACCTGCTGAATTTACAAATTAATATACATTATAATTGTCAGCAATCATTTTAAATTGATGATGATATTTGCGCAATAATCTTCATAATAGTATTTTATTTCTCTAAATATTATTAATCAAATTATTTTATTCTTTAAAATATATAATGAATGTGTCATAACGTTTTAAAGGAATAATGACTAAAATATGTTTTATTAAATATTGTATTTGTGCTTGTTGTATTGTGTTTCCATTTAGATACTGACATATGGTGTTGCACATAGTTTTATGTTACACGTTAGTTATAAAACTATTTAAATGTGTCAGTGCTTGATAAAAAAAAATGTTTTAACCCAAGCAGAAATTTTAGATTCTTCTAAAGAGAACATAACTAAGTAGGGTTCACTTTTAAGGGCTCCATGTACAAAGCAGCATAAGCTGCTCTGGAGCCCTTGTGGGGCAGGTTTACATATGTGAGGCTGCTTCCCGCAATGTAAGAAGCAGTGGTCATTAGACCTCTGCTTTTTACACTCTTCACCACCTTTGAGGTGGCGAATAGAAATCACCATGCTCTCACTCCCTCTCGGTGATTGACAGTCCCTTCTCTCACACAATTAGTTGCATGAGTGAAGAGGAAGCATTGCACACTGAGAAGATTGTGAAATGCTGCATACGAGCTTACAGACAAACAGATCCCCTGGCTGTATGCAGTGAAGGTATGCAAACAGCTTCTCAAGTTGGGAAGTTGTCTGCACATCTTTTAATACATGGGGACCTTATTCTCAGAAAAAACTTGCTAACTTAAAAGGAATTTAACAGTAAATAAATTATAGATATAAAGATGTAATCAAAAGAATGATTACCCTGATATTAGTATATTGATGTATTTGTTTAAATCATATTAGTTGTTTATATATTGATGATATACGTGTAAACGTTAAGTTTTTATAAAATACTTTAGTTTCTATAAAGCAATGGAGGCAACCATTTTGGAAATAAGGTATACTCCTTATCGATCTCTACGGTTGAGGACAACTAAAGAACTAAAGCAAAATATAAAACAGGCAATAAAAGAGAATGTGCAAACGAGGCTGTGTGGAATTGATAAAGAAACAATCTAACAGGGTTTCGACACAGCCTTGTTTGTACACTCACTCTTTTTTTTTTTTTTTTGCTCTTTTATATTTGTCTTTAATTGTCCTCAGCAGAAGATATAGAAAAATATAGGTTCCAAAATTATGGCGACCATAACTGTTTAGAAACACAGTGGAACTGGGAAACCAACAATTAAATTAAATTAACAGGAATGGGATCAAATAAATAATTAACGTATATTCTAAATCTTTTATGCTACATATAATTAAACATTGTATATTACAATCTTAAACTGTTTATGTCCCTTTAAAAAGCTCCTAAACTAAATCAGCCATTGCACATTTTATCTGTTACATACAGCTGGCCATTGTCATATGTGCTATTCTAGCACTGCAGGGGAAGAATTACAAAAAACAGTAAATCATTTGATATTATTTGAGTTACTTGATTGGTAAACTTGCTATGAAATAATATTACATATTATACGTGAAATTTGTATAATTGAATTTGCTGTAGTAATTGCAACACCATTATATTATTGTTTTTAAATAAGGGCATTTTTTAACCCCTTAAGAACCGGACATTTCAGACTAAAACTTACCAAAAAGACAAGAGCATTTATAGCATTTTTGCCATCGCTCCATTTAAACACAAATAGAGCCTTTTTTATTTATTTTTTATTTACCTATCAAAACTAGATATTTTATTTTAAGTATTGATTTAAGCCCATTTTGGTATATTTTATGCCACCATTGCACTGCAAAATGCGATCGTATTAAAAAAATGTGTTATCTTTTTCACAAACTTTGGGTTTTCTCATTACATATGCAGCGTCGCCCGCAAAATCCTCCGCCGCCAGATTTTACGCGATTTTGGTATTACATATACGGCGTAGCTTACAAGTGACGCGCGTATATTTTACCCTTCGGACGTATTTTTTTTAGCCATAGACTAACATAGAACAGCCGCTTAATTTGGTATCCAATATGCAGCGTAAGGACTTACGCGTGCAGAATTCAGAAAATCTACTCCATTCTCATCTTGCCACATATTGCAGGCACAGCAACCCTTGCACTGACTAAAAAAGCAATGTAACTCCCTGGAAGCCTTAACAAACACATACATTTAAGCAGCATCTCAAGGTTAAAGGGACAGTATACTATGATATTATTTTTTTAAGGTTTATTTGTGTATTTGAAATAGTTTGAAGCCACAGCATAATCAAATGGATTGAGCTTGTAGGTACTCTATCGCATTGTGGACATATACTTGCTTATTTACTTTAAATTGTATTACCTTCATCTCTTTAGAACCCACTGGAGTGTAATTTATTCTAATGCTAACACAGCTTGGCACTGATGCCAAAATATATAAAGGGACAGTCAAGTCCAAAGAAAACCTTCTTCTTTTAAATAGGGCATGTTATTTCAAACTACTTTCAGATTTAATTCTAACACTTGCTTTGTTCTCTTGGTATTCTTAGTTGAAAGCAAAACCTAGGATGGCTCATATGATAATTTCTAAGACCTTCTTGAAGGCTGCCTCTTTGCAGTTGTGTCAAACCAATCACAGACACCACAACCTCTCACCTGCAGACTTAAAACACCTGATAATGCCCACCCTATCAGTAACATCACTACTATATATACCAATGTGTCAATTTATATTGGATGTGAGATACATTGATTTACATCTTAGAAGTGAATATTACTAAATGTAAACTTCATAAACAACTATTGTGGATGTGAGTTATAGTACAAGAATATGTCATAAACAGGATAAAATGACCTTTTTTTTGCCATTTCCACACAGGTCTTATTATATGTTTTAACAATATTAGTGTACTAAAACATACCTCACATGGATGTGGATTGAAATTATATGGTAAATAACAGAGGACAAGATTTATGGTGAAATATAAGAATATGTATTTCTTTTTTGGCTTCTTAGATGAGGGAGCTAAGGTGACTGTAGTGGATTGCCTTGTTCTCCAGGTTTGAGAAGATTCTGATGTTTCTGCTGGTGTGCTGGCCACAGATGATAGGCTGGAGGCAGTGCCCTGCTGGTGTGTAAAGTGCTCAACCAACACACCCAAGAGTTGATTTTGTTCTCGCCATCTATTGTCCATCTGCATCTGCATATCAGACAGAATTCACATAATCTGTGACTGGTTTTGAACACTTCCACTTAATGATGCTGCCATGTCCCTCTGCAGCTCTATGCTACATTTGTGTAACCTCTCTTGGCTCCTGAAGAACCTCTCTTGGTTACTGAAGAACCTCTCTTGGCTCCTGTGGAACCTCTCTTGGCCTCTTTGTCTGCTCTCTGAGCTTGTTATGAGCCTTCTCTGGAGTGCAATGTATTCCTCACCCAGGGGAGAATACAATGCATCCACAGGCTCTTGAGCAGCAGGGCTTCTAGTTGCTTGAGGTGCAGGTTCAGCTGCCTCTGCTGGTTCTGTTGGGACAGGTTTAGCTGCATCTGCTGGTTCTGTTGGGACAGGTTCAGCTGTATCTGCTGGTTCTGTTGGGACAGGTTCAGCTGCATCTGCTGGTTCTGTTGGGACAGGTTCAGCTGCATCTGCTGGTGCTTGAGTACTTTCAGCTATATTTTCATCTGCAGATGGTGGAGCTCTCCCAAGTGATGAGGATAGTGGAGCTCTCCCAAGTGATGAGGATGGTGGAGCTCTCCCAAGTGATGAGGATGGTGGAACTTGCCCAAGTGATGAAGATGGTGGAGCTGTCAGGGTTAATTGATAGTCCCACTGATGACCAGTGTGTGACCACTCAGCCTGTCCAGTTGGCACTTTTTGTGACATAGTCTGTGGGTAAAAGCCATGACTGCCCTGAGATTGTGTTGGGGGGGTAAATACATGGACCCTTTGTGGCTGTCTTGGCTCCCCCTCAAAGACAAAATAAGAATATTCCTCTGGCCAGGAATCTAGCCAGGAGTCATATGGCAATGGTGGTGGCATCACTCCCGGGTCCTCAACTGAAGCCATCCAACCCTGCTCATGCCTGGGAGCATACTGTTCATGTGGTTGCCTGAAGACTGGTGGTGGTGGTGGTGGTTGCATGCCTGTGACTGGTGGTGGTGGTGGCGGCATGCCTGTTTGTATCCTCGTGACAGGAGGTTCTGTGGAGGAGTCAAATGATGAGAGGGATTTGTACAGTCAGATATACAGTCAGATATATGTCCATGTGGGCATACAATGTACATTGATACATGCTAGGGCCTATACTGATTCTCATGTCAAACTCTATAACATGCATGTGCACATTGTGATTTGTGCTATGAGGGATTTTAATATGCGCAGTATACAGGTATGTGTTTCATACAATAGTTATGTGTACATGTCAATGATGGAAAAAAAATGTGTTCTTTAAGTGACACTATGGTCACACAATTTACTTTAGCCTGATGTAGGCACAGAACCTGCTTTCTTGAGCTAAAAGTATTGTGATGGCTATAGTGTCCATTTACTGAAAACTCTACATGTGGCTTGTGGCCTGTGTTAGTATTGCACTATTCCACCTCATATCATGAATTGCATTGTGTTAAGTAGCATTAATGTCAAATATAATTGTAGATGTTTTTGTTAGTAGGCCAAATACCATGCTCCTCATTGTGTACATGAATGTGTGATATTAAAGGATGTTATATCTCAAATACATATAATACTGGTGTGTGTGATGTTACTCACCAGCATGATGTGCTGTGGTTGCAGCCCCTGAGTCACGAGCCCCTGGAAGTCCATGGACTGCTGTGATACACAGGGACCTGCATATCATCTCCTGCCAGGTGTTATATTATATGTCCAGGGATGGACCACCGCCTGTTCCCCTCTGGTGCATAGCTTCCTGCCCCATCTTTTCTTTCACCCGCCTCTTGCAGTAATTCTACCACTTTTTAAGGCCCTCAACAGTCCTCCTCTGCGGGGCCACACTGTTGACGGCATCCTCTACTGCCAACCATGCCATTTTTCGCCTTTTGGCACTGCCTTTGCCCTTCTCCTGCCCAAAGAGGGCACTGTAATTGTCCATGATGGCCTGGACTATGGCAACATTTTCATCAAATGAGAAGTTGGGACATCTCAGCCTCTCATCCTCCATGGACACCTGGCTTGCTCCCTGTGATGTCCCTGGTGTGGGTTCCTCCCTATCCTCTCCCTCCTCCCCCCCTTCTGTCCCCATGTGCACCCTCTGTCCCTCTCCTTGATGTGCCTGGTCTCTGGGGCTCTCGGGCATCTCCCCTCCCATCATCCCTTTTAGCTCTCCCTCTCCCCACTGCTCCTCCTGTCCTCTCCAATACTCCTCTCCCTGCCACTCCTCTCCCCTCCTCCCCTCCACCCTACCTCTCCCTGCCATCCTCACACTAAATCACACTACACACACTCACACTCCCAGTTCAATCACACACAATCACAACCAAACACTCAGCCTATCACACTGTAAAATTCAAATATAATGTGTGAGGTGTTAGAAAAAAAAGTGTGGTGTATTTGTATATGTATGTATGCAAAATGTGTGCAATATGTAGAAATATGTGTAAGTGTACAAGCTTAATCAAACAACAATGCGACCTAACTAACTCCTCTGTTTGCACCTCTCTCTCTACTCTCACTAATCCTCCACTTCAGTGTAGTGTGCTGTAGCTCAACGAACCATCCAAACACACTGAAGAAAATGGCGGCTGCGCATGGGTTTATATATGAATTTTGAATAGTGTAATTACGTGTCACATTTTTATATGAAGTTGCAGTTCATTTTTACGAGTGTTAGCCTAATTTGCATAAAACTACTCTTTATTGAGACTTTCCGTGGACAAAATACTGGCATAAGTTACTTGCGACGACTAAAATGTGTATTTTCTCACATTTCGGAAGATCGCCAGTTTGTCCTAATTACGCCAGTTTAGTATCTAATGGCCCAGTATATGTAATACCCTGATGTGTGAGGTGAAATTACGGGTGGCACGGGTTCCCACGCTTGCACCAAAACCTGCGCCATATATTTGATCGCGCCCCTGATCCATCCCAAATTGCTCTCTAACCCTTCCCCCTAACTAGTTTCTGCCATCTTAGGTACTGGCAGCTGTTTGCCAATACCCAGTTTTCTATTCAATTTTCTTTTTATTTATTAACCCTTTGAGTGCTAAGCACTTTCCCACCTGGGTGCTAAGGTTTTTTTATTTTATATTTTTAAAAATATTTTTTTTGAACTTTTTTTTTTATTATTTCAGATCCCCAAGACTTATACTGTTGGAAAGGTTAGGCGATTACCTTTCCAACAGTATAAGTCGTGGGGATCTGAAATAATAAAAAAAAAGTTACAAAAAATATTTTTAAAAATATAAAATAAAAAAAACCTTTAAAAAAACCTTAGCACCCAGGTGGGAAAGTGCTTAGCACTCAAATGGTTAATAAATAAAAAGGTTAGGCGATTACCTTTCCAATGGTGGGGCTTGGGGGTCTGTAGCTGCTTAGATGCGTGAGATACAGGCTTCTAAGCAGCATGCCCCCTGCTCCTATATGTAACATTGTTAATGTTAAATAAAGTTGCGCTGTAACGTCATCATGTCATTGCGCGTGACGTCACCACGCATAATGTGAACCCCCGGCGATGCCTGTCACTATGCAGGCCCGATTGCCGGGGTAGGAGCGGTTGGGCGCCCCCAGATCTCCCTCAAGGTGGTAGCATTCAAGGGGTTAAATAAAACAAACAAAAAATTTCTGTAGTGTAGATGCCCCTCATCATTTACCCCACATCCCCCTTGCAAGATATTTCCTCCTACCCTCTAGTCCCTCTCCAATCTAGAACCCCCCCACTACCTCCTTCTCCCTCCCTCCCGCTCTCAGCATTGATTTTTGCTGCAGTGTAGTGGTCTCACCCATTCCTGCCCCACCTCCAGCTGTGTGCCGCCCACCCATCTCCCTTCTAACCCTCCCACACCACCAATGATCGGCACCACCGCTACCAGATGCAGAGAGAACACAAAGTGTCTCTCTCTGCATCGGTCACTCTGCATGTCCATTTCTGCACTGCCACACTCATGGGGCATGCAGAAATAGCACAATCTTGCCACTGTTACCGAGACTGCGGCCCAGGACAGCAGCACCATACAAGGTAAGGTGCTGATCCTTAAGGGCTTAACAAATTCAGAGTACACATTGGCAAACAAGTCCATAGGCATGCCCTATCATCACATGATATTTCTTTAATTCTTTATTATTATTATTATTATTATTATTATTATTATTATTATTATTATTATTATTTTCAGCAACAAGTTCTCAATATCTTAAAATCCTGGCTTGTTGTAGCACATTTCCCTGGAGATAGGGTTTGTCACTTTTTATTTTTTTTAGAAGTGACAAAATCTGTCTCCAGGGGCTTATACTACAGAAATTACTTGTCTAAGTAAAAGTGTAAAGCCTCCCTTAATTTTTAAATATGAGGAAAATGTGAGGTTTCAGTGTCTCTTTGGTAAATGATACACTATTTTGAAAAAAAAAAAAATGTTAGTTTGTTTTTAACTTTTATATGTTTGAAAGCATGATTATTTTTTATGCTATAGTTGCAGTACTACACTACATACTTATTTCATTTAATTTTATAACTCAATCTTGTGTTCAGATAGTTTTCGATACAATCTATGCTAACTTGTACAAAAAGATTTTAATCATTTTAATTAATAAATGGGAAAACCATTGCAAATCTAGATTAAAAGGGCGTTATAGTCAATTTGTATTTATGTATTATAAAGTTATTTACGGCATTACAAAATGTTTTTAAAATGTCATTTTGTGAATAAATGCATTGCTTTTAAGACTTGGGACACACCCCTTTTTTGTTGCTTATCTTTGTTTGCAGTGGCTACTGAGCTTCAGCACTTACCACATCAACCAATCACTGAAGCATATAGGCATGTCTATACTGCATACCATATAATTAACTCTTGCCTCTCTTGATGGGGTGGAAAAATTAGAATAATCTATTGGGGGCTATGTTTAGTTTGATTTTAATTTAAGAGCAAATACAAAAATTGTGCAAGCTGCAAACAAACATAAATAATTATTGTTACAAAGACTAAGGTGGCATATTTATCAAGTTCCGTACGGAGCTTGATGCCCCGTGTTTCCGGCGAGCCTGCTCCATAACCTGTCCCCCTGTTCGATTCGGGCTGATTGACACCCCCTGCTAGTGGCCGATTGGCTGTCGGCATTTATCGATGTGCAGTGGACATGATATGCTACATCGTATCGTGTCCACTCGCACTATAATAATTTGATCCCCTAAAGGAATGCACAAATTGAAGCGTAGGTTAAAAAAAATATGGGGAAAAACAACTAATTAAACTAGAAATCTAATATTACATGTAAACACAATTTAATGCACCTAAAAATCTCCCAAATTTAGGTCACTCTTACAATTAATATTTCTTAAAGGGGCAGTCAAAATTAAACTTTCATGATTCAGATAGGGCATGTAATTTTAAACAACTTTCCAATTTACTTCAATTATCTAATTTGCTCAATTCTTTAGATATCCTTTGTTGAAGAAATAGCAATGACATGTGTGAGCCAATCACACAAGGCCTCTATGTGCAGCAACCAATCAGCAGCTACTGAGCATATCTATATATGCTTTTCAGCAAGTGATATCAAGAGAATGAAGCAAATGAGATAATAGAAATAAATTAGAAAGTTATTTAAAATGGCATGCTCTTTCTAAATCACGAAAGAAAAAAATTGGGTTTCATGTCCCTTTAATTAACTAATTGTATATCTGCAAACTATTAATTAGGAAGTAGTAACTGTAAGGAAGACCTCTAAACCTCTACACAGGTTAATTCTATTGTTCTTTTTTTATTTTTCAATGTAATAATAATACTAATAATATATTTTTGTTGAATTATTAAATTGTTAAAGTGATACTGAACCCAATTTTTTTTCTTTCATGATTCAGATAGAGCATGCAATTTTAAGCGACTTTCTATTTTACTACTGTTATTAATTTTTCTTCTTTATTTGAAAAAACAGAAATGTAAGCTCACGAGCCAACCTATCTTTGGTTCAGCACCTGGGTACAGCTTGCTGATTGGTGGCTAAATGTACCCAGCAATCAGCAAGCGCTATACAGGGTCCTGAACAAAAAATGGGCTGGCTCGTAAGTGTACATTCCTGCTTTTTAAAAAAAAAAAAGATACAAAGAGAATGATAAAAAATTGACAATAGGAGTAAATTAGAAAATTGCTTAAAACTGCATGCTCTATCTGAATCGTGAAAGAAAAAAAAAAATTCTTTTGTGATTCAGATAGAGCATGAATTTTTAAGCAACTTTCAAATTTACTCCTATTATCAAATTTTCTTTATTCTCTTGGTATCTTTATTTGAAATGCAAAAATCTAAGTTAAGATGCCAGACCATTTTGGTGAACAACCTGGGTTGTCCTTGCTGATTGGTGGAAAAAATCCATCCACCAATCAAAAAGTGCTGTCCAGAGTTCTTAATAAAGATAGCAAGAGAACGAAGAAAAATTGATAATAGGAGTAAATTAGAATGTTGCTTAAAATTGCATGCTCTATCTGAATCACAAAAGAAAATAAATGGGTTCAGTGTCCCTTTAAGCATTTTACCATCCAACATTATTTTGTAGTTGTATAAAATCTCCCTTTTTTGCCTTTCTACATGAGCATTCATATTTGCTTGTCGTTAGTGTGCTGATTAATTTAAGTGTATAGACACAACTTGTTTCTTATTATTTTTATATATTAAATTAGAGATATTTAACTTTTCTACACAATATAGCACCAAAAAATATAAAATATAGTCTAAAAATGATTACATTTCATAACACTATAACAATATTACAGTAAACAAGGCTGATCTCACTGGGGTCTTTGCAGTTTTGTTTGAAAACTATTATGCTCACATTATTTCCATATACTATGATAAACTATTAAATTATTCCACCAAAATGTTTTGCAAACTATAATCCCCTATTATTTTCTTCAAAACCAACATGTCTCCTAATAAGATGTACCACTTTGATGAAATAGATTCTGCAAGTCTAACTTAAATTGCGAGTTCCTTCAATTCCAAAGCAAACTATGCACTCTCTTTTTGTTTTCAGAATATTCCACCTTAAAAGAGAAATAGGAACATTCATAACAATTTGACGATCTTGTGGATAAAGTAGGCTATTAATTGTGATGACTCTTAAGTGGCATTGAATTTGAGACTGCATTGCAAAATGACATATAAATGCTGGGAAAGTATGCAAATGCTCACTATAATGAATTATATTTAGCTAGAGAATATTTGAATACTAATTGACGAAGGTCTTTGGAAGGATATAGAAAGTGAACGCACAGGCTTTGTAAATAGAGCCATATGGTGCCATTTTACAGATGCTGTTTCTCATAGGCATTTCCCAGAGCTAGTATGAATTTCTTAGTCTCCAATCAATAGGATGTGACTACCCAGTTAACATTTATTTTCTACTTAAACACACTTAGTTCTACACCTTCTGTATATTTTTTTTCAACAAGAAGCAGATGATAAATGTCCTTTTACTACAACAATAGCTATTATAACATTTACTTAATAGAAACAGCTGTTCAGCTACAAAGTGTGCTTCTAATACTGGAATTCAATTAAGAAACACAGGAAATGCCCTGGACCAACATAACTATGTTAAAATTAAATGTATTTGTGACCTGATTTAGTAAGTGATTTCTGTTAAATGTTTAGTACAATGAGGCTAAAAAAAAAAATCAAAGGCACTTTTATTTAAGTCAATCAATTTCAATGTTTGAACATTGCCAATAAAAAATAATTGGACATGTTTTTAGAGAAGAAAAATGTGTGTATGCAAAAGACCGAGTTTCAATTTAATGATTGTAATCTTTATGTTAATCAATTGCAATATAGCAGCGTAATTGAAACCCCAAAGATAGATAACCAGTCAATCAAAAGTGCAATCTGTGCATTAACCTGATATGACTGGATACATGAATTACATATCTATAATAAAAAAAAAAAGAATACACTGCCATTAACAAGTGAGTGTTTTCATGATACTGTTCCCATATACTTATGACAACTATATCCTTTTAGTCCATAATGCAATCTCTAATGATAAAACGTTTCAGTAAGAAATAACCTTTTGCCAAAGGAAATCTAGATACATTATTTTCACTATGCTTTATATTTAAGTTTAAAATGATACATTAATGAATAATACAAAAAGTGCATTAAAAAGAGACATAATTCCTACATGTGGATATTTCCTGCTCTAACAGGGAAACCTTTTTTTTTTTATCAATATTAGGATTTATGTTTGTCGTTAAAGAGGACATGCACTGAAACAAAAAAAGATATATTGACAATTAATAGGGTCTCTGCTTAAAAGCTACTATATTAGAAGGGATTTATTGATGTTTTGATTTTATATAGAATAATGCATTTTGTAGGCATCTATACCTTTTAGTGAAGCAATATATCAGTGTTACAAGCAATTGCTTTTAAGACAACAGAGGTCTATATAATGTTCTAAAACAGCCTAGTGGCAGGTAATATTCATGATTAAAAAGCATGTAAGTTTATAGAAAATGTGTGAAGCTAGCACTAAAAGTAATATTGCTTTGCAATGTGTTATAGTGTGCTATTGAAGTATTAAAACATAATAAATGGGGGGTTTTTTTGCAATAATTTAGTATTCTGAAATCTAGAAAGCCCACTTGTTGTTATGTGGCCTAGAGTTTGTGAGAGCATAACTTTTTTCCTTACAAATTATTTTGAAGAGAGATGGGTTCTTCATCTCATGACTATATGCTCAATAATATCAATGGTGGGCAATTGACTGACATGCATGACTTTTTGGCTTCCACTAGGGGTCACAACCTTTCCTCTGGAGTAGATATTAATATCCAGCAAACAGATATTCTCTATTGTATCCTTTGAATGATCTACATTCCTTCTCTAATCCTTGTTTAAATGTCTGCAATGAAAAATGGCACATTTGAAAAACGTTTTCCTTAATATTTCCATCACTGAAAAAAAGCTAATCATAAAAGTGCAAGTTTAGGGTAATATTTGTATTAGGTATGGTTAGAGGACTTTCAATGTTCCAATTAATCCTACCCCTCTACACTATTCCAATTAGTACCATTTAGTTATATTATTATAAATGCAGTTCTCTTCTAGTTGTGTTATTTTATTTGAAACAATGGTATAGCTAATATTTTAAGAGGAAATCTTTAAAGAGACAGTCTACACCAGAATTGTTATTGTTTTAAAAGATAGATAATCCCTTTATTACCCATTTCCCAGTTTTGCATAACCAACACAGTTATAATAATATACTTTTAACCTCTGTGATTATCTTGTATTTAAGCCTCTGCAAACTGCCCCATTTTTCAGTTCTTTTGACTTGCCAGTCTAGCCAATCAGTGCCTGCTCCCAGATAACTTCTCGTGCATGAGCACAGTGTTTTCTATATGAAATGCGTGAACTAACACCCTCTAGTGGTGAAAAACTGTTAAAATGCAATCTGAAAGAGGTGGGCTTCAAGGTCTAAGAAATTAGCATATGAACCTCCTAGGTTAAGCTTTCAACTAAGAATACCAAGAGAACAAAGCAAAATTGGTGATAAAAGTAAATTGGACAATTGTTTAAAATGACATGCTCTATCTGAATCATGAAAGTTTATTTTTGCCTAGACTGTCCCTTTAATGCACTATATCACTTCTTCTCAGGAATCTCTATGGGGGGGGGGAGGGGGTAAGGCTCAATTCTGATCAGTTTGGTCTTTTTTATATTAATACTATATGTAAAATTCACATGTTCTCAATATGGGCTTAAACAAGGCTACAGCTAAATATTCTGCTCCTATCTTCATATATATCTATATGTCTTTAGTTGGGGGGTAGCTTTTTTATTGTGTGTACATTGTTAAGGTTAATGAAGATGGAGGTTCTTGTAGTTTCAGTTTATGGGGTAAAGGGAGATAATAAATAAGGTTGGGGTCCATGAGACAGGGTTTTTATTTAATAAAATGTAAACTGAAAATGATATAACCCATGCATAATCTTTTGATGTATTTCATTAAAAGAGACGTAAAAATGTTGTGTTAAAGCATTTGATTATTGCAATGTTGCTTGTGTAAAAATGTGTGCAACCCTGACGCTACTTAGCCTTTCTGCTACCTAAAGTAGGGTGGAGTGAAATAATCCCAATCCTATCAACATGATTGACAGCCCCTGATCATGCACAATTGGCCACATGTGAGCAGGGTGCAGCATTGCACAAGCAGCATCTTGTGCAATGCTAAATGTGAGCAGCATATGCTTCCCGCTCAACCCGCAAAACCGGTTGGACAGGTTCACAGGAGCAAACCTTGTCTGCCCAGCCATTAATAAATGTGGCTTAATGACTAGAATCATATATGTGTAGCCAACAATCAACAGCTATCTCCCAGTAGGGCATTGCTGCTCCTTAACCTATCTAGGTATACATTTAAACAAAGGAAATCAACAGAACAAAATACATTTGATAATAAAAGTAAATTCAAAAGTCTCTTAAAACTTTTGACTTTTATGTTTCTTTAAAACAAAACAAAACAAAAAAAACAACATTGTTTAACATGAAATTTGCTAAATTAATTAAGATTTGTACCTGGCCTTAATCACATACAAAAGCTGTTACTTAAGCTTCATCTATCTCATTAGGGTTCACTTCTTGGAGCATAGAACAATCTTCAGTGAAGGATCAAAAAAACTCCTTCAAAACCTTAAAGAATAATAATAATAAAAAAATCTGTTTATAAAACTGTCCAGTCTAAAATATACACCAAAGAAACAGTTAAATGAACGAAAAATAACAAGACAACCTTTGAAATAGTGGGACTCAAAATAAGATTCTTCACATGGACAACATAATCTTTTCAAATTCTCTAAATTGGACTCATGTGTAGGTGAGAAATCCCAACCATTCCTCTAGATTTCCAGATAACAGCCACAGCCTACCTCTGAAAAAAACTTTAACACTGTACAGAAAAAGTACTTTACCTTAACAAAAAAAATAAAAAATCATTTTACAATTATTTACATAAATCGTAAGCAAGAATATATCCCATGTGCTATGGTTTTTTTTTTTTTTTTTTTTTAAACATTTTATTGAGTAAGAAAAGATTACACTTACAGTGAAAATAACCATAAAGTTGTACGTATAGATACTCAGATAAATCGTATTAGTGAACTGTATTACACAGACGGTTGGGGGGGGGCATTGTCCATTGAGAGAGAGTCTTTGATGAAACTAGTAATCAGGGAAGCTCCCCAAGGGTCAGGTAATATTAGCAGGCACGGTGTTGAGAGGGGGTTGATCTTTTAAGTTAGTGATGGTACATATCACTCATTACCTGACTTTTCAATAGTTCGATATAACGTTTACTTCTCCATCCGGTATCCTCGCAGACAAGGTGCAATCCTCACAAACATAAATTGCATGAAAACCATAACATTTCAGAAACATGTGCCTATACGGGCTAAGACAATAAGGAAAAAGAAAAAGAGAAAAGAAAGAGGAACAAGAGGAGAGATGGGAACATAGAAAGGGGAAAGGGCGAAGAGGAATAGAAGAAAGGGAAGGCTAAATAATTTGATAAAGTGGAGAGTTGATCCAGACGGGGCGGCCCACCCCAAGGCTGTAGAGTCTGTTAAACTATCTATGCGTGTAGGAGGGTCTGCCAGTAAAATTGTATGTTATGGTAAAAGTCAAGACCACCATTCTTAAAGTATGCGTATTCTTCAATTTCTAGTAGTTCTGATGTGCTATGCAGCCATTCCTGTCGAGTTGGGATCTGGGCAGATTTCCACTTGCGCGCAATAAGTAATTTGGCTCCGTTTAAGCTATATTGTAGGAGTTTCCATTTTATTTTACATATTTTCTGTGGCCATGTGCTATGGTTTTAATTATTGTTTTTAAATTTTGATGTGCCAGATATCAGTTATTGGACAATAGCAGGGGGTGTCCAATAGGAACATGCTGAAAAGAATAGGTGAAGAGATGCTCAGTGAATTTCAGAAACTATCTCTCATTTACAACAAGGCCTTCAGCAAACTAACCAGCATTTCTGACAGCAGATAAAGTCTAGAATACTCACCGAGTCTGCTCATGCTTAGTTCCGAAGAACTGATATTTTTATTGTTTAAAATATAGAAAATGCCTTTACTACCCATTCCCCAACTTTGCACAACCAACGTAGAATACAAGGATGTTTCCGATATGGACATTACGCTATTTGTAAACACTTTGGACTCCATTTATTAAGCAACAAATGCTGCTTCGTTGTCCCATTGTTTCAGGCTCACCTGAAACAGAAGTTAAGAAGCAAATCTGATTGGGATGATTGACAGCCCCTGCTAGCAGCTGATTGGCCGCCAGTGAGCAGGGGGCGGCATTGCACAAGCATTTCACTAGAGCATTTACCTTGACTATTAATAAATCTATCCGTTTGTGAGAATTAAGAAATTTTTCACTGGATTAGAAATGTTTCAAAATAAGAATTTCATAACTTGCAAAATTGAAAATATAATCTGTGTGTTGTACTGCCCATGTCCCGTGTTCTATATAGGGAAAACAAAAGAAAAAATAGAGTTACTGATAATAGAAAGGACATATGTAAAACTAAAGAGGGTGATTGAATAGCAGTGTTGCCTTACACTTTAAAATGTGGCATAACTGTTCTACAGATAAGGTGATTGAAAATTGTTTCTTACATGGTATAGATGGGAACTTTGATAATTTGTTGCTGAGAAAGGAGGCAGCCTTGATATAAAGGTTGTATATGGTTTCTCCAAAAGCACTGAATGAAAATCTTGAATTTAACCCCTTTCTCATGCAATAAATGAAAAGAAAAAAATATTCAGAGATTGAGATTGCAGGAGCCATTGCCTATTGTTTCACTGACATGGTAAATATGTCTTTAAACATTGAATGTGAGATTATATATATAACGATATATAAGTAGTGTTGTTTTTAATACACTGTCTATATTTCACTATTCCGATTAAATATCTGCAGTAATACTCACTGAGTTTATGCCCTGAGGATGCCCCAATGACAATTGGTCACGTGGGGGGTAAAACGGCCATTGGCATGTGACGTCATTCTTTTCAAAGTGGCCATGCTTTTTTTGCATACAAGAAGACTATGGCCTCTATTTATCAAGGTCTGGCGGACCTGATCCGACAGTGGGGATCAGGTCCACCAGACTTTGCTGAATACGGCGAGCAATACGCTCGCCGTATTCAGCATTGCACCAGCAGCTCACAAGAGCTGCTGGTGCAATGCCGCCCCCTGCAGACTCGCGGCAAATCGGCCGCCAGCAGGGGGGTGTCAATCAACCTGATCGTACTTGATCAGGTTGATTTCCGGTGATGTCTGTCGGCCTGCTCAGAGCAGGCGGACAGGTTATGGAGCAGCGGTCTTTGTGACCGCTGCTTCATAACTGCTGTTTCTGGCGAGCCTGCAGGCTCGCCAGAAACACGGGGCTTCAAGGTCCATACGGAGCTTGATAAATATGCCCCTATTGGGGGATGCTTCCGGGCGGCGGCCATGATGGCTGCTTATTTCAGTAGCTGAAGAGTTGGGCATATTTATCCGCTGAGTATCGCTTAATTACGGCTCCATCTAGGACTAAAATGCATTTTTACTAAAATGGCAACATATGCTTAACAGTTTGGTCTAGGATGCGACGCCACCTTCTGCCCTGAAGTACTGGAACGGTGAGGTACGCAGTGGAGGCCTAGAAGCAGGCCTGGCCTTTACCTTCCCCACCTAGTAGCACATAAACCTTTGAAGATATAGCCTTATACCCTCTATTATCTGCATCACCAGCAGCAATATGGCACTAAAGTGGCAGCAACTTGAGGACACGATTGCTGATCTATTAGATATGCACTACCGGAACTTATCTGAACTCATAACGGACAGCTTTGGGGCACTATCACAGATGTGCACAGCCGTTAGAGAGAACCGGATACATACAACAGCTCCATCGACACGAAAGTCTATTGAGTGGCCTCCAACGACTCTCATACTAACGATTAGGCAGGATGGTAAATCTCCCGCAACCACAACTGACCTAATGGATAGAGACTGTGTGGCATTCTTGGAGCTAAACTCCGCAGCTGCAGAGGATAACGGAGCTGTTCCCAGGACTGATCAGAGAGTTGGCTCTGGGGCCCGGTAACAGCCTTCTGTGGAGCAGCTTATATCGAACGTGGCCTGCAGTCCTGAGGATTGTTCAGGGACTCCTGAGAGTAAACGCGGTGTTCCACAGCAGAAACAGATGGGCCTAGGAATTCCTGGTAAAGCAGTGAGTAGACAAAAAGAAAAGCCGACACAACGCCCCGCTCAATTATGCGACATACCGGACCACTACACATACCTGGCAGCTCATATGTTTTCTACAGTTGACTTTGGGACTACTCGCCCTAGGCTCCCTGGTGATACGCTGCCTCTGGACTCCCACCGCAAGGACCGTAAATTAGAGGTGCTACTGGATCCTGCCATACAGGCCAAGTTCAGACCTTGGGTCTATGTGCAACGGAGCTGTACACTAACTCTGCTTCAGAAAGTTGGCATCGGCTGAAGCTGAACGATATGTATTATTACCTTCCTTTATTTTTTTTTCTTTGGCCCCTGGCAAGTTCTATTCTATAACTCTCTATGTAACAAGTTAATGACGATTTTCAAATCTGAGACCCTATAGTCTACATATGAGGTAGCACTCTGTAATCTACTAGTCTAATGTGGTCACCGTTAAGGCTGTGCTTGAGTGCTGGGGGTAGACACTGTTCTACTTTAACACTGCAAAGGTCACGTTTTGTATATTATATACTTATTGCTCCTATATTATGATATAGCTCTACTTTACCCTATATATACATCAAAAGCTCATATATAACATTGTAAAGTGAAACATTAAGTTATTGAGGATGTGGTTTCATGTTCACACTGTCTTTTACATCATCATATGTTCTAGGGAGGTTGCCTATAGATTTATGCAATTCATCCCCTCCTCCATAAAAGTTGAGGTTTACAGTTATACATATACTAATTTTGCTAGGATTGAACATAGCATATGTCCCTAAATTGTTGTAGCAATTATGTTAGTGTTATGGGGGACTTCACATTCATCCCGAACTATCCCAAACCTTAGACGAGTAAGAAATAAAATGTGAGCTTGCATATTATGTAATGTATCTAGTGGGCTCAGCTCCTGTACTCCTATAGAATTCCATATAACCTAGCCTTGCATAAATGTTTTTCTTGGCTTCAACCTCATACTGTGAACAGTTTTAACGTTGGCCTTATGCCAGTTTGATTGGCCCCTATTAAAAAATATATGCCTGGTCTAAACCTGTTGGGCGGTAGATACCACACTAATAAGGTCTTCTTGTGGTGTCACGCCTGGATCACTGAGTTTATAGTCTTCTACTGTTCTTACAGAACTAGTACAGTATGAGCTTGCATAAGAGGAAACATAATGTAGAAGGGTATATTACAAATTAGGTTACTGCTAGTAGAAGTCTCGAATACCATCAGAACTGGTTATTGTGTTGTTTTTTGTTTAATCATATATTTTTCACATATATCAAACCCACAATGACTATTCTAGTTCATAAGCCAAGGTGTTTTAATTTGGGGTCCAAAAGTGGCCCAGTTTGTTATTTCATTCTCCCCCCTAAAATGCCCTCTTTGATTTATATTCTTTTTCAGGAGGTCCAAGAGTGGCCTCTATTTTCCACTGAGGGAAATCATTTTATCTGTCTGTATAGCATATTTTAAGGGGATAATCCTTAACTGAAAATCTGAGGTTAACTCTTATTTTTATTTTCTTAACTGGGCGATTAAATGTATGTTTATCTTAACATTTAATATGTATATTGTTTTGTGATTCTGCTATGTTTCTGTAATTGAGATGCCATTTGCCTGTATCATTTTTATAACCTCAATAAAGAAAAAAATAAAAATAATAAAATAATGCCCCTATGCATCTGTTGTACACAAATCAAGTAAGTTCCCTTTAATGATGGAAGGATCACCCTATCCTTGGAAGCCAATATTAAAGGAAAGTATTTTGTGTGAGTGAGAGAACATTTTGATATGGATTAGTATCTATGAATAAAGAGAATAAATGTTGTAAATATTGAAATCCCTGTCTTTCTTCTAAGGGTGATTAATACTGTCATTAATTTTATTCTAAAAATAGATTTTTTTGATAGTTCATATGTGCCATATAGATAACATTGTGCTAACTCCCATGAAGAATGATAATAGTTATGTAGGAACCAACACTGATTGGCTATAATGCAAGACTATTAAAAGCACTGAGATAAGGGGCAGTCTTTAGGGGCTTAAATACAGGTATTTGCAGTAAAAAAAAAGTATATTAATATAACAGTGTTGGTAATGCAAAACCAGGGAATGAATAATAAAGGGATTATCTGTCTTTTTAAACAATAACTATTTTCAAGTAGACTGTTCCTTTAATGTGCCTTTATGTATTTGACCTTACCACCTCTATTGTAAATCTATTCCATGAATCAACCATGCTTTCTTTAAATAAATGTTTCTGCAAATTACTCAAGGAGATTTTCACAATTGTTTTTTTATAGGATTTTTATCTGACTGAGAGCTAGATTACCAGTGGAACGCTAAAAGTTGTGCGCGAGGGATAAGGCATTTTTCACGGGTATTTGTGCTTACCAGAAGTAGCATGCTTATTACAAGTTGAAAGTTTGTTCGCTCAAGCACAATTGAATTTAACACACGTCGGGTTAGCGTGACTTCAAAACCTTTAACTGTTATAATGACAGGTGTTAGAAAAAATAGGCAATCAAAGGGCTTTAACATAGGGAGACATACATATACATCTCTAAGGGGCTGATTTATCAAGCCGTCAATCGGCCCGAATATATCTGCTTCTGCACGAGCCTTCAGGCTCGCCAGAAACAGTAGTTAAGAAGCAGCAGTCTTAAGACCGCTGCTACTTAACTCGTTCACCACCTCTGAGGTATTGAGCTTGCTTAATTCCGATTGGCTGATAGAATCCTATCAGCCAATCGGAATTGAAGGGACGCCATCTTGGATGACGTCACTTAAAGGTACCGTCATTGTGTTAGAAGACTCCGGATGAAGAGGATGGCTCCGCGTCGGCTCCTTGGAAGATGGCTCCGCTCCGCTCCGGATGGATGAAGATTGAAGACGCTGCCTTGATGAAGACTTCTACCGGATGAAGGACCTCCTCTGCGCACCTTGGATGAAGATTTCGTCCCGGATGGGTGAAGACGACTCAAGGTAGAGAGATCTTCAGGGGGTTAGCGTTAGTTTTTTTTAAGAGGGGTTTGGGTGTGTTAGAGTAGGGGTATGTGGGTGGTGGGTTTTAATGTTGGGGGGGTTGTATTTTTTTTTACAGGTAAAAGAGCTGATTACTTTGGGGCAATTCCCTGCAAAAAGCCCATTTAAGGGCTGGTAAAAGAGCTGATTACTTTTGCAATTTAGAATAGGGTAGGGCATTTTATTATTTTGGGGGGCTTTTTTATTTTATTAGGTGGCTTAGATTAGGTGTAATTAGTTTAAACTTCTTGTAATATTTTTTTATTTTCTGTAATTTTGTGTTTTTTTGTATTATAGATTAGTTCAATTAATTGTATTTTAGTTTAGCTAATTGTAGGTAATTTATTTAATTAATTTAATGATAGTGTAGTGTTAGGTGTATTTGTAACTTAGGTTAGGATTTATTTTACAGGTAATTTTGTTCTTATTTTAACTAGGTAGCTATTAAATAGTTATTAACTATTTAATAGCTATTGTACCTAGTTAAAAAAAATACAAAGTTGCCTGTAAAATAAATATAAATCCTAAAATAGCTACAATATAATTATTAGTTATATTGTAGCTATAATAGGGTTTATTTTCTAGGTAAGTATTTAGTTTTAAATAGGATTAATTTATTTAATTATAGGAATATTATTTCATTTTATTTAAATTATATTTATGTTAGGGGGGTGTTAGGGTTAGGGTTAGACTTAGGTTTAGGGTTAATAACTTTATTATAGTAGCGGCGACGTTGCGGGTGGGAGATTAGGGGTTAATAATTGTAGGTAGGTGGCGGAGATGTTAGGGAGGACAGATTAGGGGTTAAAAAAATTTATTAGAGGGTTTGCGATGTGGGGGGCCTCGGTTTAGGGGTTCATAGGTAGTTTATGGGTGTTAGTGTACTTTGTAGCACTGTAGTTAAGAGCTTTATGTTCCAGCGTTAGCCCATAAAACTCTTAACTACTGAATTTTTTTGGCAGTAGGAGTCTTGTCGGTAGAGGCTCTACCGCTCACTTCTTCCAAGATTCCAAATACCAGCATTAGGCAAATCCCATTGAAAAGATAGGATACGCAATTGACATAAGGGGATCTGCGGTCGCCTGGAGTCGCGGAAAGAAAGTGAGCGGTAGACCCTTTCCTGACTGACTCTAAATACCAGCAGGCATTAAAAAGCAGCGTTAGGACCCCTTAACGCTGCTTTCGATGGCTAACACCAAACTCTAAATCTAGGCCAAAGTTAGTGCACAAGCAGGAGCAATAAATAGAGCTCCACTCATAATCTAGCCCGGAAAGTATTTAAAAGGACAATTGCTTTAAAATCTAGGAACACGCAGTTTAAAAAGAACAAAAACAAATCATTATCAACTCAAATTTATAGGGTTGCACCGATACCGATACTAGTATCGGTATCGGTACAGATACCAAGTACTTGCATGAGTACTTGTACTCGTGCAAATGCACAGATACTTAAACCGATACCTCCACTTCCTACCCATATGCTATATTGTGGCGTTTTTTCAAACTGCATGTTCCCATTTCATTTTAAACTGGAGTGGAGACTAAACTAAAAATTGTTTACTACTGTTCTGCCAATAAAAATTGCTGTTATTTGTATTATTGTAGGAGAGATCACTGTACCTCGTTCAGACAAACCCCTGAAGTACTGGGCAGTTAATAAACAGATTTCCAGCTCTGGCTAAAATGGCCCAAAAATATCTTTCTGCACCATGCAGTAGTGTGGAAAGTGAAAGACTGTTCAGCTTAGAGTCAAACCTCCATACAAATGTCAGATTGATGTTATATAACAGCCCTACAACCCAATTGCATCACCCCTTTAAATGTAATATTTTATTGTATTGCATTGTATTGTATTTTTTATTTATAAACATGTTCAGTGAACTTTGTGACAAATAAAACTGTTTTATTATTTCATAATGTCTTTTGAATTACAGCCCTTTATAATTATAAAGAAGGAATCTTAAATAATTAGTCTGTATTGTGCTTGGTAAACTGTCACATGACATTAAAAAAAAAAAAGTATTGGTAATTGGTATCGGCGAGTATTTGAAAACAAGAATCGGTACTTGTACTCGGTCATAAAAAAATGGCATCGGTGCAACCCTTTTATATATATATATATATATATATATATATATATATATATATATATATATATATGTATATAAAATAAAAACTTGAAAATAGATAAATAACGTTCTATTTAATCCTGAAGGCCACATGATAGCTTTGCAGTTAGACAGTGATACAGTTCCTGAGCATATAACAAGAAACTAATCATACTGCACAGATTGTTCTGTTTATGGATGAAACAACATGGAATTTTGCTTGACATACACCAAAGAACATTGAGTCTTGAGGCAAAAATGTTACTGACAAAAAACAAAAGATCCTTACTAGAGTTGAAAATTGGCTGTATATAATTTATGATATGAACATGGGCAGATAACTTATAGATGATACATAGAACTGGAAACAGAAATCAAAGTATAACATTTGATCCTTCTCTTTTATGAAATTATAGTGCCAATGTTACCCTGATTTATTAATAAATAGTGTTCTTTCATTTCTTTGGAATGTGACCAGTCTCATGCGTGGATATACCATTGGTGCAGCAGGTGCAGCAGGTGCAGCAGCACCAGGGCCCAAGCCCATTACAGCCAGTCTATACATAGGTGAGTGCAGAATGTGTACAATCTAGATCTACCTATCCTCAAAAATAGTTATACAGAGTGGCATTTATATTATTACTATTGCTTACTAATGAGTTACCTTTGGTGGGACCCCAAAATAAAATTTGCACCAGGACCTTTTATTGAGTAGGTCCTAGTCTCTCAATTGAACTTGTACTATAACCCACTATGGTATACACATTTCTGCCTTATTTGACTTATATAGTATATTTTTTAATGTCTTTTTGTATTTAACTCAAAATTAAATAAAATGTTTTAATTATCCATAGTAAAAAAAATAAACAAGCAAAAATATATTGCAACATATTTTCATTATTTATTTTGTCTTCTTTTCTTATAATTTAATCTTTAAATTGTAGTTTCTCTACTGCCCTGTAGATCGATGCAGAAGCTAAGTTTTATCTTTCTCTCTGGTATCTATAGACATCTTATGATAAACATATCAGACTTAGAATTTAGAAAGTAACATGTACCATCCTGGACTGTAGAACCTTGCTTACAATACATTTATTTTGCTTACAATACATTTATTTTGATCATGTGCATTGCAGTGCTTAAAGGGATAGTAAAGTCAAAACTAAATGTTCATGATTTTCTCATTGTTATATTGTTTGTCCTGAGACTACCAAGTAAAAGGGACAGTCTACAACAAAGTTTGAATTGTTTAAAAATATAGATAATCCCTTTATTATCCATTCCCCAGTTTTGCAAAACCAACACGATTATATTAATACACTTTTTCACAAAAGTGTATTTTTTTTTAATAATTTTTATTGGTTTTTCCAAATATTACATCATAGAGAATAGTGCATAGATGACATTATTATACCACATAGACATGTTTGAAAGAGTACAGGTTTTTCAAATAGTATATCTCATGAATATAAAGAGTGAAACACTATATCCTCTCAAGACATAGGAAATGGCACAAATATGTACTTGCTTGAGAGTAATATTTACCTTCAGCGTTCAGCTATGGCATATCAAAATACCTGGAGGCATACCTACTTTTGAGAGTATTAAGTAGCATCAGACTGAACAGTATATAAGTCAATATAGAATATTCATAATGATAACACTTAAAGGGACAGTCAACACCAGAATTTTAGTTGTTTTAAAAGATAGATAATCCCTTATTTACCAAATCCCCAGTTTTGCATAACCAACACAGTTATAATTAAACACGTTGATCAAACTTGTTGTAACACTCACGTGTCCAACTCTAGGGGGGCGCTGGGATGGCACACACTGCTTAAAATATACACATCAGCACATATATAATCTGCACATTCACATCTGAATAGCTAATTTGGTGCTAATGAGAACAGATACCAAATGGTGATAATGGTCATAGTGAACAAGAGTCTTATCTTATCAGAGTTCTTGGTGAATGACACTGTAATAGTAAAGGAAATCTCGATGTGGTCTTCTATAGTTGTATCAAGCTCCAAAAATGAAAGTAAGTCTCTGTAGTCACGGCAGCTCCTCTCCCAAAACAAGCAAGGGAACGATAGATGCCTGATGAAACAGCTAGCACAGCTGAGAAACACATTGCAATCTGTTGTTTAAACTTGTTTTTAACACTTTGGGCAATGTACATGCCCATTGGTTTTATAATTTTTGTGTTAATAAAATTCTAAATGCACTATATGGAAGCTTGACCCCCTTTTTTGGACCTTGCTTTTGGCACCCCTGAGCCCCTACATCTTCCTGAGGATCAGTTAGCTGGGAAACTGTGAGGTTCCAGCCTGTGTCATTTAGCACATTGGTGCTGCTCATTTTGTGAGTATATTTTCTATCCTAGTTCTGTTATTATTGGTGTCACTCGCAGTATTACACTAGGAGGTGCCCTGGTGTTTTGTGTTTATTATCTACAGATATACAGACTCTGGGCACCCCAAGCCCCTACATCCCCTGGAGGATCAGTTCACTGGGAAACTGAGAGATCTCAGCCTGTGCCAATTAGCACATTGGTGCTGCCTATTTTGTGAGTATATTTCCTTTTCTAATCCAGAATAATGGCTACACACGCAGTATTATACTAGGAGGCGCCCTCTTGTTTTGGGATCATCCACAGATATCAATAATTATACACGTTTTACCTCTGTAATTACCTTGTATCTAAGCCTCAGCAGACTGCCCCCTTATTTCAGTTCTTTTGACAGACTTTTTAGCCAATCAGTGCTGATTCCATGGTAAATTCACGTGCATGAGCTCAATGTTATTTATATGAAACACATAAACTAATGCCCTATAGTGGTTAAAAACTATCAAAATGCATTTAGATTAGAGGCGGCCTTCAAGGTCTAAGAAATTTAGAATTTATGGGAAAGGGACTGTAAAAGAAAAATTAGTGTATCTGTAGATAATAAACACAAAACACCAGGGTGCCTCCTAGTGTAATACTGCGAGTGACACCAATAAAAACAGAACTAGGATAGAAAATATACTCAAAAAATGAGCAGCACCAATGTGCTAAATGACACAGGCTGGAACCTCACAGTTTCCCAGCTAACTGATCCTCAGGAGGATGTAGGGGCTCAAGGTCCAAAAAAGGGGCTCAAGTTTCCATATGGTGCATTTAGAATTTTATTAAAACAAAATATTCTAATATGACATCCATCCTCAACGAAGCAGCAGAAGTCCTTATTGAAGCCGGCAGAAGTCTTCATTCAAGCGGGCCAAAGTCTTCATCCAAGCTGGCAGAAGACTTCATCCAGACGGCATATTCTATCTTCATCCATCCGGCGCGGAGCGGCTCCATCTTCAAGACATCCGGCGCGGAGCATCCTCTTCTTCCGACGGCTAACAAAGAATGAAGGTTCCTAAGGGACGTCATCCAAGATGGCGTCCCTGGAATTCCGATTGGCTGATAGAATTCTTATCAGCCAATAGGATTGAGCTCTCATTCTATTGGATGATTGGAACAGTCAATAGAATGCGAGCTCAATCCTTTTTTTTTTTTTTAATTTTTCTTTTTTTATTTCCAAGCACAGAGTACATTACAAAAAATAAGATATTGTCAGAAAGGTTCCATAAGCACAAAAGAAAGTTGTAAACCGATCATAACAAGGTATATATAATTAAAAAAAAAAAAAAAGCAAACCTTCCATTAGTTCCATATAGATAGGTTAGACAGCATTTAGAAAACACAATTAACTTATCATTCAATTCTATAATCTTGAGCTTTTATTATTGTACAATTGTGCTGCAATTCCTACTTTACCTAAGAATAATAAAGAAAATAAATAAAAACAAAACAAAACAAAACAAAAAACACACAAAAAAAAAAAAAGGAGGGGAAAAAGGAAAGGGAATCCTGACTGCTCCCATTCAACTCAAATTACATTATTAATACCAGGCAAGAGGGAAAATATTATTCAGGACCAAAATTCCGAAAAAATCTGATTTGTGAAAGCATTTTGTTAGGGAAAACTGTAGATTACTAGGTTGCTCTAGAATTAAAGTGAGCCATTTATCGAAAAATGCCTGAGTCTGGTTATATAGCAGTGCGTTCGTATTTACTTGTTCAAAGATGATTTGTGAAAAAACTGCTTGTTTAAACAATGTAAATGGGGGGGCAATCTTCTTCTTCCAATAATGGAGGATTAAATTACGGACTAGTAGGATTAGTGTATCTACGGTTTTATAAGATTTAATGATGGTCTCATTGGTTAAAAAGAAAATTTGATATATATATCTAGTGTAATGTTCTCGTGCAAGATCTTAGCTAGCCAATATGAAACTTTGAACCAGAATTGTCGAATTTTAGGGCAGAACCAAATGCAGTGTAAAAGATCATCGTTTGGTCTCTTGCATTTACCACAGTCGCCTACAGTATTATGCGACCACTTAGCCAATATTTTCAGCGTAATATATGAGTTGTTGATTGTTTTGATATGGGATTCTTTCCAGGAAGTAGGGATTTTGGCCTCTCTTACCCGTCTAATACTAGATTTAATCTTTTCCAATGTTATCTCTTGAAAACGGGGACGCCAAAAGTCAACTAAAGACTCTAGGACCAATTGTCCTTGTTTTGAGATTAGAATATTATAGATTAGTGAAATAGTATGAATACCATTTTTATGTAGGGTAATATAATCTTTAAGCTCACCAAAATTAGCATGGTCTTGTCTAATGTTTGGGAGTCCATTGATAAAATGCCTAACTTGTAGGTAGGCTAAAAAATTATGATTTGATAAATTATATTCGTGAGAGATAGCTTTGAACGTTCTAACTTTACAATCATTATCAAATAGTTGCGAGACAAAAGTCAAACCTTTCTCTTCCCATTTTATAAAAACTTCAGAGGTCAGGCCTGGTGGAAATAAATTATTACCTCTAATAGGTAAATATGAAGATATATGATACTCTATATCTAAGGCGGTGCATAGTTTTTGCCATGCTAGGACCACATTACGGATTACCAATGATTTTTTAATGTGTGGTGGTAATTGAACAGCAGGGCAGTGGATGATAGCTTTGAGTGAGAGAGGAGTGGCCAAATGTTTTTCAATTAGCTGATTTGTAAAATAGTTAGTATCTGTGGCCCAATCGACAGCGAAGCGTGCAAGTATAGAGATGTTATACCACTTTATATCAGGGAGGGCAAATCCTCCGAATTCTGGTAGCTGATGCAGTTTAGCTCGAGATAGGTAATGCCTTTTCCTGCTCCAAACAAAAGACAATCAGTGTTTATTAAACAACCTTAAATCTTTGTTGGAGACAAAAAGAGGAAGGCTTTGGACAAAATATATTAGTTGAGGTAAGAGAACAGACTTAATTAACATAATTCTGGCTGAGAGAGAGATAGGCAACAAAGTCCATCTACTCATCTTCTCGAAAGCCTTCAGAAAGAAAATGGACAAATTATCATTGTACCAGAGCTTAGGGTCCCTATGCAGATTAATTCCTAGATACTTTATGTTATCTGTGGTCTGGAAAGGATGCTCTTGATAACTATCTTTATGTTGATGAATCCACATAATTTCGGATTTACTCAAATTCAATTTATATCCCGAGAAAGAGCTAAATTGTTTAACAATATTCAGGACAAGAGGGATGCTTACGTTAGTATTTTGTAAGAAAAGCAATAAATCATCCACATATAGCGATAATGCAATTTGCTGGTCTCCAATTTCTATGCCTTGAATAGAATCTCTTAATAGGATTGCCAGGGGCTCTATAGCCATGTTGAATAAAAGGGGCGATAGTGGACAGCCCTGCCTCGTCCCTTTATAAATCCGGAATCTAGAAGTTGGAATACCATTAACAAAAATATAGGAAGTAGGAGAATTATGGATAGACTTAACCAATGAAAGAAAATTCCCAGTAAAACCAAATTTTCCAAGCGTAGTATATAAATGGTCCCAGGTTACTGAATCAAAAGCTTTCTCTGCGTCGGCTGTTAATAGTGCATAATCCTGTTTTTTACCATATTTATCCTCTTGCCTATTGAGCCAAAGATATTCTAATATGGTGGTGACACACCTAATATTTCTAATAGAGGATCTTCCTGGCATAAAGCCAGTTTGATCCTCATGTATTATTTGCCCGATTTCTAGCTTAAGTCTTTTGGCCATTATAGAAGTAAGTAATTTATAGTCTACATTCAAGAGCGATATAGGTCTATAAGAAGTTGATTCGAGAGGATCTTTACCTTTCTTGAGAATTAATGTAACAGCCGACACCGAGAAATAGCCAGACATGGGTTTCCCTACCATGAAATAATCGTTAAACAGCTTAGTCAAAATGGGGAGGAGATCCTTTCGCATGATCTTATAAAACTCTGCCGAGAGTTGGTCAGGACCAGGAGCTTTGTTAGTTTTGGTAGAATCAATTGCCTCTGCCACTTCCTCGTCAGTAATGGGGCTATTAAGGGCTTCCAGGAAAGACGAGGAGATTTTGGGAGTTGTAACTCTATTCCAAAAGGAGTTTTTAATTTCAAGATTAATTTCGTTTGCGCATAAATATTCTGGTAATACTTATAAAAAAAACTTCTTTAATCTCTAATGGGTCTGTATGTCTTACCTGGCCATCCCTAATAGCTTCGATTGTAATGCCTTTTTTCCTAGCCTTATTTAAACTAGCCAGAAACTTAGCTGATCTGCCAAATTGTCCACTATACTTTGCATTGATTCTGATGTCTTCCCGCAGATTTTTTTCCTTAAAAAAGAGATTGCGCTCCTGTTTGGCCTTCTGATACCTGATCCAGGCAGTTTTTGAAATATTATTAATGTAGTATTTATAGGCATTACTAAGTTGGTTAGCCAGCTGTAGTTCGCAGCGTACAGGGTGTTAGAGGCACTGGCGGTTTCTACTGCACTCGGCTTGTCCAGCTGGGCCAATCGGGACACTGTTTCTCACTAATACGGGCATCCGAAGAAATACCGGACCCTAGGGAGTGAGCCACCCCACCATGGGTCCGGTACGAGTGACCACCCTTTTCTCCTTTTGGGTAAGATAGAAGAAGCTTATCCGAGTTCTCACTCATGCGAGACCGGGATTAGGCTTGAAGGCACTCCTGGAGTAGCAGCGTAGTAGCGTGCACAAATACGGCCAGATAAATATTTATTGTCCTTGGTTTAGAGCAAATGGTCGGCCCAATGAAAGGCAGTCTCCTGCGGTGAGTCCGCTTGCAGCTTTAGCAACAGAGCCAATAATCAGCACTTCGTAAGCTTCCTGCTTGGGCTTGGATGTAGCTTGCCCAGCTCCCTAGGGTGCAGGCCGCACCAACAACGGGAGAGATGGCAGTGGGATAAAGTTGGATTACAGGCTGTCGAAGCACCGCGCCAGCACTCGGCGTGTTCCACTCCCAAACAGCACCTCCCACCGGAAGCTCCACCGGAGCTCAATCCTATTTTATTCTTTTTTGCCGTCGGAAGAAGAGGATGCCCTGCGCTGGATGTCTTGAAGATGGAGCCGCTCCGCGCCGGATGGTTGAAGATAGAAGATGCCGTCTGGATGAAGACTTCTGCCGGCTTGGATGAAGACTTCGGCCAGCTTGGATGAAGACTTCTGCCAGCTTCGATGAGGAATTCTGCCGCTTCGTTGAGGATGGATGTTAGGTCTTCAAAAACTGTAAGTGGATCTTCGGGGGTTAGTGTTAGGTTTTTTTATGGGTTTATTGGGTGGGTTTTATTTTTAGCTTAGGGTTTGGGCTGAAAAAGAGCTAAATGCCCTTTAAAGGGCAATGCCCATCCAAATGCCCTTTTCAGGGCAATGGGCAGCTTAGGTTTTTTAGATAGGATTTTTTTTGGGGGGTTTGGTTGTGTGGGGGGTGGGTTTTACTGTTGGGGGTTGTTTGTATTTCTTTTTTTTTTAAGTTTTTTTTATTTTGGGGGGGCTTTTTTATTTTGATAGGACTATTAGATTAGGTGTAATTAGTTTAAATATTTGATATTTTTTTTTAATTTTGTGTAATTTAGTGGGGTTTTTTTTGTAATTTAGTTAATTGTATTTAATCAATGTAGTTTATTTAATTGTAGTGTAAGGCTAGGTGTATGTGTAACTCAGGTTAGGTTTATTTTTACAGGTAAATTTGTATTTATTTTACTAGGTAGTTATTAAATAGTTAATAACTATTTACTAACTAGTCTACCTAGTTAAAATAAATACAAACTTGCCTGTGAAATAAAAATAAAACCTAAGATAGCTACAATGTAACTATTAGTTATATTGTAGCTAGCTTAGGATTTATTTTACAGGTAAGTATTTAGTTTTGAATAGGAATTATTTTGGTAATAATAGTAATTTTTATTTAGATTTATTTTAATTATATTAAAGTTAGTGGGTGTTAGGGTTAGGGTTAGACTTAGGGTTAGGTTTAGGGGTTAATAACTTTAGTATAGTGGCGGCGACGTTGGGGACGGCAGATTATGGGTTAATAAGTGTAGGTAGGTAGCGACGACAATGGGGGCGGCAGATTAGGGGTTAATAAGTGTAGGTAGGTGGCAGCGACATTGGGGGCAGAAGATTAGAGGTTAATAAGTGTAGGTAGGTGTTAGCGATGTCGGGGGCAGCAGATTAGGGGTGTTTAGACCCGGAGTTTATGTTAGGGTGTTAGGTGTAAACATTTTTTTTCCCCATAGGAATCAATGGGGCTGCGTTATGGAGCTTTACGCTCCTTTATTGCAGGTGTTAGGCTTTTTTTTAGCCGGCTCTCCCCATTGATGTCTATCCAGCTCACAGCAGTGCTGGTATGTGGATACGGTATGGAGCTCAATTTTGCTCAACGCTCACTTATTGCCTGCTAACGCCAGGTTTTTGCAAACCTGTAATAGCAGTGCTATAGGGAGGTGAGCGGTGACAATAACTTGCAAGTTAGCACCGAGCCGCTCATAACGCAAAACTCGTAAACTAGCCTTTAGTTAATAAACAGCTCAGTCAGAGGGCATACTACATGTATAGATTTTGTTAGGCTGCAGAGCTTAGACTGTAAAAATCACCTCTAGAGGAAGCACAAACTTAACGAATAACCTTCATGGTAAATGGAAATACTGAGCAACAGATTTAACTAAATAAAAAGCCTCCTGCTACAAGTAAAAAACAAATATCACATCTAATAGTATTAGGCTGGAAGGTTGAGAACATGAGTAATATTTAATGATCGGATGGGATCATCTCAAGCATACTGCTACAGGGTACTGCCCGTAATGACAAATATAATAAGTGGTTCTAAATAAGGCAATGGTTGACTGTTAGGTGTAGATTGTAGGGTTGTTTGAAGTGCATATGGCTCCTAATAGTGGAGAGTAAAATGATCAAGACATGAATGGTATAGGTCCTTGAACAATACAGGGGATTGCTTATCTGGTCATCCTATGGTGTATAGTTGTCATACCATCTAGTGGCGTGTAATTCTAGAATATGTTGTTAGTCATGAGCTAGCCAGTAAGGTAGCTATATTATCTTACTATAGTTTAATCTTAGTACAGAGATAGGCCCCTACTTATCAAGCCATCGACTTTCTAGCATTCGCCGGCACCAATACGCTCGCCTAAGATCGCCTAACATCGCTGACGCGGACCTGAATACGTTCGCCAAAATTATCAAGAAAGCTGTCAAAAAGCCGTGCACCAAGTACAGTGCGATGAGCAGCGGACTGTTGTTAACTAACAGTCATCAATCTCGCTGTTCATCGGCTTATTTGCAGCTTTCTTGCTACCCTGTCACTAAACACCCACACTAAACTATACTGTTTTACCCCCTATACCGTCGCTCCCGGAGCCCACCGCAACAAAATAGTTATTAACCCCTAAACCGCCGCTCC
The DNA here is from genome assembly GCF_027579735.1 of Bombina bombina. Taxonomy (NCBI): domain Eukaryota; kingdom Metazoa; phylum Chordata; class Amphibia; order Anura; family Bombinatoridae; genus Bombina; species Bombina bombina. The sequence goes on from NC_069500.1 coordinate 959,978,508, forward strand.
CGGACCCCACCACAACTAAATAAAATGTTTAACCCCTACACCGCCGCCACCTACATTACATTTATTAACCCCTAATCTGACCCCCCTACACCGCCGCCACCTACATTAAATTTATTAACCCCTAATCTGCCCCCCCACACCGCCGCCACTATATTAAATTTATTAACCCCTAAACCTAAGTCCAACCCTAACCCTAACCCCCACTAATTTAAATATAATTTAAAATAATCTAAATAAATTATTCCTATTTAAAACTATTTACTTGCCTATAAAATAAACCCTAAGATAGCTACAATATAACTAATAGTTACATTGTAGCTATTTTAGGGTTTATTTTTTTTTTTACAGGAAACCGGACCCCGCCGCAACTAAATAAATTGTTTAACCCCTAAACTGCCGCTCCCAGAGCCCACCGCCACCTACATTATATTTATTAACCCCTAATCTGCCCCCCTACACCACCGCCACTATATTAAATTTATTAACCCCTAAATCTAAGTCTAACCCAAACACCCCCTAACTTAACTATAATTTAATTTTTTTTAAATAAAATACCTATAATTAACTAAATAATTCATATTTAAAACTAAATACTTACCTATAAAATAAACCCTAAGCTAGCTACAATATAACTAATAGTTACATTGTAGATAGCTTAGAGTTTATTTTTATTTTACAGGCAACTTTGTATTTATTTAGGACACCACATGGGTACAAAAATGGCCACTCCCTAATGGTCTCTACGGCTAGCTTCACAGAGATAGTTTGCGTTCTCCTGTAGTCAAACATCTTTCTTTGTCAAAGATGTTATTTTCACCTCCCTATAACATATGCCACCAATTAGGAGCAAATTGGGCTGCAGTGAGTGGTCGGAGATGGATAAATTGTCGGTGTAGGTCCAGAGCTGCTGTGATATGCGACCGCTCAGATGCAGAGTTCACTCAACCCCCCTTTTCCAAAAAAGTATTAATATAAAAGTGTTGGTTATGCAAAACTGGGGGATGAATAATTAAAAAGTTATCTATCTTTTTAAACAAGAAACATTCTGGAGTAGACTGTCCCTTTAAATTCTGAAATTTTGATTTAAAGAATATCTTTGAAAATAATATTTTTTGAACACAGGCATCATCTGAAAACAACATTTAATTAGTCAACTAATATGTGGCTATGAGGAAACTGAAAGAGCGACCCACTAGCTGTGGTTAAAAGCATTAAATAGTGAAATAAAGGCAACAGAACTGATACATAAGTGGACCCTTACGTACAATTGGGTACACACCCTAGACTAGAAATCAAGGAAGGACTTGTATCTTTAGCATACCAACACTTCTGCTTACTTTTACAAGGAACACTGCCCCTCTAATAAAATTAGATACCATAAAGGGTCATAATAGTAATAATACCCTGCTCTACTGTGTGTTTAATGGGGCAGAATCTTTTTTAGTGCACTCTATACTTTTAATGGATAGCCCAGGGGTGTTATTTGCTCTGTCATCTTGCTCATATTACAAGTGGTGAGTTAGGTGTTGTGCTTTCTTGCCATCCAAAATACTGTTGTGTCAGAGACCTGAAGTAAACATTATCATTAATAATATTGCAATGAACTCCCCTACTTGCGCATCTGTTTCATGATAAAATCCTGAGATAAATTGTATTTGGGATTTTTTTGGCTTTTTATCTTTGCTGACATTTGACATTGTTGGAGTAATTCCTGCCATTGCTAGGGGTGTAGTCAGCTGGGTGACTGTTAAGGCCCAGCCTGCGTGTATTAAACCTGGAGGTACAATTTTCTTGTACGTTTTCCTTTTCCTATACTTTAACCACTCAATGTTGCTGTGCTGGGTCATGTGGTTCTTCCATATAGTAGTGTATACCAGACTTCATGTTGGGCATCCCGGATCCACTAGATTCCAATACACCGGATACAGTTAGCTGGACAACAGTGAAGTTCATACACTGCTCTACTTTCCTTTTTCAGTATTAAAAAAAATGGGGAAATTAAGCGCATACCACTGTGCTGGATTTGTACTAAGCATTATGCCTAGATATTTAAAGGCCTTTACTTCCTTGAAAGGGTGACTATCTACAAAACACGTACATATTAATATCAATAATTAAGCTGATATATTCCAAATATACATTGCATAACACAAGCTTAACAGTATAAAGTCTCAAAAAGTATTCAATCAACTCAAACAATTTTGAACTAATATAGGCATTTATTCAATAGTTACTGACAGAAGTGGGGGGGGGTGAAGAGGAAGAACAAAAAACCCAACTAATGAGACCATGATGATGGGAATTTACCGTTGAGAATATTTAATTAAAAAAATATAGATTGACAAAAAGGGTAGGTTAATTGGCTTTGTACTCATAGTGGCATTATTTGAATAACCCTAACCAATTTGGCAAAAAAAAAAATCTATCTGTTTTTCATTAAAACTTGGCACGCTGTGTTGTTCTATTATTATCTGTGTCTCTATTCATTTGGCGAACTCTGTAATACTAGGAACTGATCTGGACTTACATTTTTCTAAAATCAGACTATGTCCGATTGTAATTACCATGTTAATTAGAGTGATATTTTTAAGCTTTTTGTCTAACTTGACAAAGAAAACTATATATTGAGGTTTTAACATAATCTGCGAATCTAAGGATTTATTAAGCCAAAAATTGATTTTCATCCAAAACAATGTGAAAGATCCGCCTGCTCGGCACTACAACTAGAACATAGGTTCCTGTTTCGGTACCATCTTGCAATTTTTTTGGAGTAATGCAAGTAATGTTGATTAATTTAAATTGTGATTCTTTACATGCATTAGAGGTCTTTGTTTTCTTAGTCAATAAGAAACTTAATTGAATATCCTCCAAAGTTACCTCTGGAAACAACTTATTCCATTTAATTAGTAGAGCTTTCATATGTTGTTGTCCTATATGACGTACTAATGTAACATAGCACTTAGAATTGGAGAAATTCCCTTTCATGTAGACTTTGATATTATCTGCTAAGTTTCCAAGAGACCAGTCTGTTCTATATTTTGTTCTAATCATTTGCACACAATGTCATAACTGGAGATACATGAAGAAATATGATCTAGAAATTCCATATTCTGCCACTATCTGATAGAATTGTTTCGTATAAAAAGATGAGGGTTCAATCGCCTGAGTAATATATCAAGCCCTTGATTACTCCCCTCTTGAAAATTAATGTAGAATCGCATTTAAAGAGAATGGGTGACTAAATCTGATTCTATTTCCCACAAATTAACATATTCCTTCTTAGTGATCCAGTCCACCACATATTTAAACAATGATGCCCAGTTATAGTAACGGATATTCGAAAAAGCCATCCCAGCATCCCTTTTATCTAAGGATATTATTATTATTATTATTATTATTATTATACTTTATTTATGAAGCACCAACATATTCCGGAGTGCTGTCCATGGATACAATTCATTTAAATAAAACAATACAAGACTTGTAAGAGACAGGACAAAATTTGCAAACACATACAGGAGAGATTGTTGGCCCTATTCCCGTGGGAACTTACAATCTAGAAGGGTAGGAGGTTGAGAAACAGGAGGTGAGGACTAAAAGATTGAGAAAGATGTTAATGCAGAGTTAGATGAGGGAAATGTTAGGTAAGTGAAATTAATTTATTATTGAGTTGGGTGGTAGGCAAAAAAGAAAAGTCTTCAGGGAACATTTAAAGGAAGACAGATTAGGGCAACGCCTAACAGCATGAGGGAGAGTGTTCCAGAGGGTAGGTGCTGCATGACAGAAGTCCTGCAGTCTAGCATGAGAGGAGGTGATAGTTGCGTATGCAAGGAGCAGGTCATTGTTGGATCTTAGTGGACGGGCTGGAGTATACTTGTGTATTAGAGAGGATAGGTAGAGGCTAGCGGCATTGGTGAGAGCTTTGTATGTAAGGGTGAAAATTTTGAATTTAATTCTGTGAATGGGGAGCCAATGAAGGGACTCGCAGAGAGGTGCAGCAGATACAGATCAATGGGAAAGGTGGATCAGCCTGGCAGAGGCATTTAGGATGGATTGAAGAGGGGAGAGGTGGGAAAGAGGAAGGCCAGCGAGTAGGTTATTGCAGCAGTCAAGTTGGGAGATAACAAGGGAGTGGATTATTTGCTTTGTGGTGTCAGTGCTCAGAAAAGGGCGAATTTTGGAAATATTGCATAGATGGTTGTGGCAGGATGTAGAAAGCGATTGGATATGGGGGATGAAGGATAGATTTGAGTCAAGTGTGACTCCGAGGCAGCGAACTTGGGGCGATGGGGAAATGGTGATGCTGTCAACAGGGATAGAGAAGTCAGAAGTCGGTGTAGAGCTTGAGGGGGGGATAAGAAGGAACTCAGTCTTGGACGTGTTAATCTTTATGTGGTGAGAGGCCATCCAGGAAGAAATACCAGATAAGCAGTCACTGACATGAGAAAGGACAAAGGGAGAGAGAGCAGGGATGGAGAGGTAGATCTGGGTGTCATCAGCATAGAGGTGATATTTGAAGCCATAACTTTTGATAAGTTTACTTAGCGAAGAAGTATAGATGCAAAAGAGTAGAGGACACAGAACAGATCCTTGAGGTACTCCAAAAGACAGAGGCATAGGAGAGGAGGAGTCGCCAGCAAATGACACAGAAAAAGACCTATGAGAAAGATAGGTGTGAATCCAGGAAAGAGCAGTGTCACAGAGGCCATAAGAGCTAAGGGTCTGTAGGAGGAGGGGGCTGAGAGGTGAAGTAAGATGAGTATAGAGTAGAAGTCTCAGTTGAGTGTTTTGAGTGGAATCCGGATTGCAGTGGGTCAAGCAAGGAGTTGTCGGACAGGAAGTGTGTTAGGCGATTGTAAACTAGTTTTTCAAGGAGTTTTGATGTTAGTGGAAGCAGTGATATGGGGCAAGAGCTTTCAGGAGGGAGGGTTTTTTGAGTATGGGAGTGACTTTTGCGTGTTTGAAAGAAGATGGGAATGAGCCGGTAGACAGAGATAGGTTGAAGATGTGGGTAAGAGCAGGAGTGAGGCTGGAATATAGAGAGGGTATTAGATGGGAAGGGATAGGGTTGAGTGGGCAGGCAGTGAGGCGTGAGGAAGATAGTAAGGGAGAAACTTTATTCTCAGTGGCTGGATGGAAGATACAGAGGGTGGCAGAGGGAGTAATTGGGCCTGTTGTTGGAAAATTGCTGGTTGGTGTTGGGATGTTGCTTAGGATAGTACGTGTTTTGTTTAAAAAGTAGTCTGCCAGGTCTTGAGCACTAAAGACAGACGGGGGGTGGAGCAGGTGGGTAGAGGAGAGAGTTAAAGGTGGAAAAGTGTCGTTTAGAGTTTGAGGAAAGAGTAGATATGAGAGAAGAGAAGTAGGTTTGCTTGGCTAAGTGAAGGGCAGAAGTGTATGAACAAAGAATAAACTTATAGTGTATGAAATCAGGTTCCGAGTGAATTTTCCTCCAGACACGCTCAGCAGTGCAGGAGCATTTTTGCAAATCGCGTGTTTGTTGAGCATGCCAGGGCTGTAACTGATGGCTTGGTGTTTTGCGCTGCTGGGGAGGGGCAAGTGTGTGTAATGCAGAGGAGAGTGTTTTGTTATAGTGGGCTGTAGCGAGATCAGGGCAGGTTATAGTGGAAGTGTGAGGGAGGAGATTTCGAATGATTTTTGAAAAATGGAACGGGTCCACAGCATGTGTATTTCTACAGGTGCGGGGGCGGGAGAAGTGGGTTTAGCTTTCGCATTAATATTATAGGTGACCAGGTGATGATCTGAAATGGGAAAAGGGTAACAGGTTTTGTCAGATATAGAGCAGAGGTAGGAAAATACTAGGTTGATGGAGTGTCCATCACGGTGAGTCGGGAGTAGGGTGGATTGTGAGATACCGAAGGAGTTTAGAGTCAGCAGGGGCAGATGGGTTGTCAATGGGAATGTTGAAGTCCCCAAGAATTAGGGTTGGTATATTTGAAGAGAGAAAGTGAGGAAGCCATGCGGCGACGTTGTCAGGGAATTGGGAGGTTTGTCCAGGAGGGCGATAGATGACTGCCTCTTTGAGGGGGAGAACAGGCGAATACAGTGGACTTCAATGGATGAGAAGGAGAGAGCTGGGATTGGAGGTAGGTATTGATAAGTGCAGGAGGGGGAGAGCATGATGCCAACACCGCCGACACGTTTCTCATCTGGTTTGGCTAAAGAGAAGGCCACCATGTGTGAGAGCAGCAATGGAAACAGTGTCAGAAGGAGATAACCAGGTTTCTGTAATTGCTAAAAGGGTGAAAGCATTTGATATAAACAGGTCATGAATGGCTGTAAGTTTGTTGCAGACAGAGCGAGAGTTCCATAGAGTGCAGGTGAAAGCAGTGTGTGCGTGTTGGATGCATTGAATGGAAATGAGGTTATGTGTGTTGCTTTTATTAAAGTTTCTATAAGGAGTGTGTGATTGGGTAATGGTGGGAATAAGGGTGGGCCCAGGATTTGGAGAGATGTCGCCTGATGCTAATAGCATCAAGATGGAAAGTAAGAGTAGGTGAGAATGAGATTTATAGCAGTGGGGGTATTTCTGTGAGGTGGTGCACTTTGTTGATATAGATTTAAAAATAGAAATTAGTTCATGAGAGCTAAGGAATTGAGAAGAAAGGAGAGAGGGGCCTATATAAACTGCGTGTGGAGAAGGGTAAGATATGACCATGTGAGCATGCTTGTGGAATAGACATGAGACTGTTAAAAGGAAAAGCAGTCCTGAAAACATAGCAGAATGTTAAGTGCAAAAGATTTTTTTTGAATGAAAATATTTAGCTTGCCTCAAATCTTCCTCAAATCTTGTTCAATTCTTGTCTAATTCTCAGCATTGCCACTTAAAGATGGTCACTTAGACAGATGGGAGCTTAGAGGGATGGAATACTGCAAACGCTCAGGCCCCCAGGATAGTTTCATTATAGATACTCGTGGTCTTTTGCCTTGCCATATAAAGTAAGAACATAGGCGATTGAACGCGCTTATATCTTTCCTAAGTAATAAAAGAGGCAAATTTTTAAGCAAATATAATAGTATATGAAATAACACTACTTTAATTAATATAATTTGTGCTGAAAAGGAAAGAGGTAGATTCATACACTGCTCTAGTTTCTTTTTGAAGTATTAAAAAAAATGGGGAAATTAAGCACATATCACTGTGCTGGATTTGTACTAAGCATTATGCCTAGATATTTAAAGGCCTTTACTTCCTTGAAAGGGTGATGTCAGGGCATCTGTAGATGTCAGTAAACAATATATATATATATATATATATATATATATATATATATTTATATATAATATATACTGTATGTAATAAGATGAAATAAGTATGAAATCTCTCAAATAGTAAGTTTGAGCGTGCCCATTTTATCACTGAATACATTCTATTTATTCCACATCTGAGATCAGACATACAATATATTTCTCCTGATTAACATAGCATTTAAGAGTTCAAAAGAGAATATCTGAGAACAAAGGATTGCTTTCAAAGATTTCCTGCTAAGGTGTGAAGCTAAAATTCCTATCAGATTGTCACCGACCCCTTCTTCTTGCTCTGAAACATTTGGCCATTAGTCATTTCAAAGAAAGGCAAATTACTTCAAAAGATGGTCAGCTATATGGTTGTATATTGCAAATCTTAGATCAGACCCCAAAAGCATATGCCAACAGACATGTTGTCTATGGAAATCCCTTTGAAACTCACTAAAGAAAGAAATATGGTGATTTGCACAGACCTGTTAATTGCCCCTGAACCAACTAAATACACATTGGACATCCAAATTCAAATTACCTACAGACATGAGAAAACTAAATCTCAAGTAAAGAAATTATATATATAATCTTCATGTAGTTAAGATACTCAAATGAATATATGTATATATATATATATTCAGACAACATATTAAATATGAATATAAAAATCTGGGAGATTATCTAGGCCTAGAAAGTTGAAAACCTGAAAGTTAAGATTCCAGCATGTCTTAACCCATGTATTTTTGGAAGCATAGAATGTTTTAAGGATTTAAAATGAACATTTTTAACAACATTATTTCTTTAATTTCAGGCATCTAATAAGTACATATATAATTGGTATTTTAAATAATATCCTATGTTTTATACACTCAAAAAGAAATATACAGAGATGAAATATTAATCTGTGTGGGATAGTAATCAAATGTAGATATAATTATATGAAAATGACACATGTTTGCTGATCTCAAGGTATGTATGTCATATTAAGATGATAACTGAGAAAGTAATTAAATCCATGATGAAGGTATTATAATCCTTTTAAATTATTTAATAGACAATATGATTTTTAAACGCATTTAATATATTATAAGTGGGATATTTTCACGTTTGATCTTAAAATGATCAGAAAAAATGGTACTGTGTGATCCATGTGTATTTGAACATGTAACTTATTAGTACTAGGAATCATGGTGTATCGAATAATCACTTTATAGGGATATATTAAATTGTTAGCAATATTTGATGGTGGGGCTACATTCCTGGTTGTCTGCTGCCACCTATAGATCAAAGATGGCATTACAGCCAAAAGACCTTTGGCTGCTCAGGGAGGCGTTTCCCAAAATGACCTATGAAATGTTCAGATCCGAAGGCAAATCACAGACAAGCATCCGAAGGGCCTATCATATCGTTTCACCAATGATTAATATAATAAAAGCTGAAAACAAGAGGAGAGAAAAAAACTGCTGACTTTTTGCTGAATTCTGGACTGATAACTGGTTGAGTTGGGACAGTCATTTTTAAGCAAATTGGGCTACTTCTTCTTATCCACACTGCAAATACCCTTATTTTCATATGAGGTGAAACAAGAAGTTTTGGAAGCTAAATTATCGATTTGGTCATTTTGGTGAAGTATACTCGATAAATATATATATAATATTTGAATCAAAGATATTTAGTAACTATAACTAAATTGCAGTTAGTGATTTTAAAGGGGCAATTTGTATTTTAAGTTATATCCATAGTCCTGTGTAGTTAAAACTAATTATTAATACTAAGTAATTTATACTTGCAAATATATATTTTTTAGACTTTGTCTTAATTGTAGATAAATAAGAATTTATTTCAGCTCAGATAAATTGGCATAGGAATTGGCTGTTTACATTAAGAATATATAACTTTTGTTATTTTAATTAGAGTTGTATAGAATTATTGTGGCTAAATAGCTTAATTGTACTGGTCTGAAGGTTAGTGGCTCATATCTTGGTATCTCATTATGGTTTTTTAATTCAACTCTGATTTGGGATATTATTGTGAGCAAAATTAATTCTAAAGGTACAATTGGTTTGTTTTGCAAAGAATATTGTAACAGTTTACGCTTGTATAGTTTTTATTCATATCTGGTTTTCTATAAATATAATCCAATGTGTCTATACATTTTAACTAATATAAAGAATTTAGGAATTTGTATTAATTTTAATTGTTTTATATATGCATTTTATTGGGGGTTTATTTTAAAGGATAATTATTAAATATATTGTATTATAACCCGGCCATATACTGACAGTGACTATCTAGGCTAGCGGGAGTTCTCAGGATCCAGATAAATTGATTTTATATCCTAAAATGGAACTATAAATATCTATAATGTGAATTAATTGGGGAATGCTCTAAGACGTGTTACTTAGAAAAATAAGGAGATCATCCACATAAAGTAGTAGAGTCAAGGGGGCCTATTTATGAAAGGCCTGTCGGACATGATCCGACATTGCGGATCATGTCCGACAGACCTCACTGAATGCGGAGAGCAATATGCTGTCCGTATTCAGCATTGCACCAGCAGCTCGTGTGAACTGCTGGTGCAACATCGCCTCTTGCAGATTTGCAGCCAATTGGCCGCTAGTAGTGGGATGTCAATCAACCTGATCATATTTGATTGGGTTGAATTGCGGTGATGTCTGTCCGCCTCCTCAGAGCAGGCCGACATGTTATGGAACAGCGGTCTTTAGACCGCTGCTTCATAACTGGTATTTTTGGCAAGCATGAAGGCTTGCCAGAAAAACGGGGCTTCAAGCTCCATATGGAGCTTGATAGATATGCCCCAAGATGTTTTCCCCAGACAGATCCCTTTCAGTTCCTGTCTTAAAAAGATCACCAGAGGTCCCAGTGACAAATTAAAAAGGAGTGGCGAGAGAGGACATCCTTGTCTAGTATCTCTGTTTAGTTTAATTATTTCTGATATTTCACCATTAATAATCACGGAAGAAAAAAGGTTCTTGTAAATGGTGAGAACAAATTGCTTAAATTGCCCTTTAAACCAGAATTTATCTTGAGAGGTAAATAGGTGATCACAGATTACTGAGTCAAACGCCTTCTTGGCGTCACTGTAAGAAGTGCTAAGTCATTTTTTTGATGTGATTTCTTAGAGTTGGATTTATTCCAGAACCAGTCTAGAGTCTGAACTTCGGCCTGTCATAAAGCCTACCTGATCTTGGTGGATTGAAAGATCTAGGCTTTTTTGTAATCTCTTAGATAGAATGAATGTTAACATCTTATAATCCACATTAAGTAGCGATATAGGTCTAAAAGAAGTGGGATTTTCTGGATATTTATCTTTTTTTTAAATCAATGTAATATTCGAGGCTGCAAAGTTATAGGAACATTCTTTCTTTTCATGATAATGTTCATTAAAAACAGTTTATTCAAAACAGGGGTTACTTGTTTTTGCAATATCTTATAAAATTCGGCCTGGAGAAAATCAAGGCCTGGTGCTTTATTTAGTTTGAGGGTGTTAATACTTTCCTTAATTTCCTCAATGGAAATATGTAGATTTAGTTCAGCTAATTGATCCAGAGGTATCTTTGGAGTTTTAATATTTTGCCAGAATAGATTTTCATGTTCAAAATTGATCTCTCTTTCTGCATATAATTCCCGATAGAACTGCAAAAAAAACTTTTTTAATGTCCTAGTTAGTGGTAAATCTTTGGGATCCTACTTTAACCACCAATGATGTCTCAATTCATCATTGGCTATTTTTATTTCAGAAATATATCTCTTTCGAGCTTTGCTTTGCTTATCCCAATTTTGTTTATTTGGTGTTACAATATATGCTTTATAGCTATTCTTAAGGCCATTGGCTAATTGGAGTTCCCAATTAATAGTTAAACTACAAAATTTTCAGGAAAAGTTAATCTTTTTAGATGCTACAGGAAAAAATACCTGCTTATGTTTACTCTTCCATTTCCACTTGCACATAAAAACAAAAAATTACCACCTACCAAAAAAATTCTAATTTATTTTTGTAGGCCTTATTGAAGTTGTAAAACTCAAACCACTTGGTTTGAAGCCAATTTTTAAATTTAATATTGTGTAGCAGATTTTTAGGGAAAAAATTAGAGAAATTCTTTGAATCCTTTCTTAAATTGGATTTAATGACTAGAGTTATAATCGCGTGGTCTGATAGCAAAATGTCCGAAATGTCTGCTATTATCTCTAACCCACACATTTTGTCAGAAAATGTGTGGGTTAGAGATTCTTGAAAATGTCTTATGGGTTTTGGATTCACACGTATAAGATCTCATATCAGAATTTTGTATACGCCATATATCTTTAACAGCGAGTGAATTACAGAAATTTTGGAATGTCTTAACTTATTTACTCTTTCTATTCTGGGATCCTCCTTCAAACTTATCTAACTTAAAATCAGGGGCCGTATTGAAATCCACGGCAATAATTACATTTTCCTCTGTATATTTTATAAGTTTTGCACTGATTATCCCAGAATTCATTGTCTACGGAATAGGACCATACACATTACATAAAATTAGTGATGAGTTGTTAATTTCAATTTTTTTTATTTGGAATCTTCCTTCAGGCTCTCCCTCATTATGTAGGATATTGTACAATAATTTCTTGTTAAATAAAATAGATACACCTCTCTTTCTTTTCTCACAAGGGGTCGCTAACACTTTGCCGACCCATTGGATCTTTAATTTGGGTATTTCTGGAGCTTTAAGGTTGGTCTCTTGTAAAAAAAACAATGTTGGGATTGAGTTTCCCTGCTTGTTTTAGAATGGATTTCCATTTAATGGGGTAGGTGATGACTCCCACATTCCATGATAATATTTTTATATCACAGCACACCATGGGTTACAATTAAAAATAGGAAAAAAGGGGGAAAAAAAGAAAAAAAAGGAAGAACCACTCCACCCCCCATCTAAAAACATGAGATCTTAAATTCTCATACACATATGATTCAACCATTAATCATTTCAGCCATGACCTCTCTAATAATTAAGTCTCTAATACATTATTTAATCCTTTTTTCTTCCAAGAAAAATTGTGTTATTTTACATTTTTTAAAACTTTGAGTTTGCCATTAACTGTTAGTGAGATGTTTGCTGGATACATTATCCTTACATTATAATTTGCATTTATTAGTTTGGAGCAAAAAATGAGACATTTCTTTATGTTTAAAAAGGATTTCTGCTGAAAAATCTGAAAATAAAAGAATCTTATGTTGGTCTATCATAAGCAGGTATTTTTTCCTGTAGCATCTAAAAAGATTAACTTTATCCTGAAAATTTAGTAATTTAACTATTATTGCTCTTGGTCTGGAATTTCCTTCTTTACTCGTGCGCATTGAGCCAACTCTATGTGCTCATTCCACCATTAATGGGTTAACTGTTTGGAGATGTAATAATTCTGAGAGAACTGAAGTGGCAAATGCAAGTAAATCTTGAAACTTGTCAGACTCTGGTAAGCCAATTAATCTAATATTATTGCAGGGTGTGCGGTCCTCCATCTCCTCAACCCTTGACTATAGTTCCTCAATTTTATTCTGATGTGAAGCGATAGAGTGGTCTTGACCATTTACTCTTTCCTCAATGTCCAAAATCCTAGCCTTGGCTTACTCTATTCTAGTGTTAAACTGTCTGACTTTATTTGCTAGAGAAATCATCTCTACCTTAACATAGTAACATAGTAACATAGTAGATAAGGTTGAAAAAAGACTGAAGTCCATCGAGTTCAACCTATACAAATCTAAAATACTTACAAAAAGCTCCAGTTAAGCTTAAATAACCCCATTAAAATGTGACCCATTTAATACTAGCAATCATATCCATGAATTTTGTTTATATACAGAAATTTATCCAGACTATTTTTAAATGTATCTATGGTATTGGCATTCACTACCTCCTTTGGTAATGAGTTCCACAATTTTATTGCTCTTACAGTGAAAAAACGTTTCCGTTGCAGGAGATTAAATCTCCTTTCCTCCAACCTTAAATTATGACCTCTTGTCAGAAACAATTTTCTTGGAATAAAAAGAGCTTCTGCCATGTCTGTATATGGGCCTTGAATATATTTATATAAAGTAATCATGTCACCTCTCAAGCGCCTTTTTTCTAAAGAGAACAGACCCAGTTTGGCTAGCCTCTCCTCATAGGTTAATTTCTCCAATCCCCTTATTAGCTTTGTGGCCCTTCTCTGAACTTTTTCTAGTTCTGCAATATCTTTTTTAGCAATCGGTCCCCAGAACTGCACTCCAAACTCAAGGTGAGGTCTTACCAGGGCTTTATATAATGACAGAATTATGCTTTCCTCCCTTGAATCAATGCCTCTTTTAATACATGCTAGTATCTTATTAGCCTTTGAAGCCGCTGCCCTGCATTGTGCACTCATCTTTAGCTTGTTATCTATTACTACTCCCAAATCCCTTTCCTCCTGTGTTTGGCTAAGTCTTGTCCCATTTAAAAAATACATAGCCTGCTTATTTTTACTTCCAAAATGTAGAACCTTACATTTTTCCGTATTAAATCTCATTTTCCATTCACTTGCCCATAGTTCTAATTTTAGCAAATCCCTTTGCAAAGAGAGTTCATCCTGCTCTGACCTAATGACCTTACTTAACTTAGTATCATCTGCAAAAATAGAGATGTCGCTATTTAATCCTTGCTCCAAGTCATTTATAAAAATATTAAAAAGAACAGGGCCCAGTACTGATCCCTGGGGGACGCCACTGATTACCTTTGTCCAATCTGAGTATGATCCATTTACTGCTACTCGTTGCTCCCTATCTTTTATCCAGTTATTTATCCATGAGCTAACATTTTCAGCTATTCCCAGTCCCTTAATTTTGTGCATTAATCTCTCATGTGGCACTGTATCAAATGCCTTTGCAAAATCTAAGTATATCACATCAACTGATTCCCCTTTATCTATATTTTTACTTACTTCCTCGTAGAATCTAATTAGATTAGTTTGACATGATCTATTTCTCCTAAAGCCATGCTGATTAGAACTCATAATCTTGTTTACACGAATATGCTCATCAATATAATCCCTTATAATCCCTTCAAATATCTTCCCCACTATTGATGTCAGACTAACTGGTCTATAGCTTCCTGGATCATCCCTGCTTCCCTTTTTGAAGAGTGGCACCACATCAGCTTTACGCCAATCCTGGGGTACCATGCCTGAGGATAATGAGTCTTGAAAAATTAAGAGTAAAGGTTTGTCTATAACAGTGCTAAGTTCACTTAACACCCTTGGGTGTATTCCATCTGGGCCTGGAGTTTTATTTACCTTAATATTTTTTAGTTTTTTCCTGATATCCTCTAAACAAAACCCAGTTAGTGGTATGGACTGGCATGTTCTATTCTGTTCCAAAGTATCATTCAATGGTTCCTCTCTTGTGTATACTGAAGAAAAAAAACTGGTTTAGTACCTCAGCCTTCTCCCTGTCATTATTTATCATGCTACCCTCCACACATTTTAATGTACCTATATTATCCTTCTTAGACTTTTTGCTATTTATGTACTTAAAGAACCTTTTAGGGTTAGACTTAGAATCCTTGGCAATTAATTTTTCATTTTCAATTTTGGCTAATTTGATTGCTTTTTTGCATGCTTTGTTACATTCCTTATAAATATTGTATGCTGAGTCTGTACTATTTTCTTTTAATAATTTAAATGCCCTACGTTTTTTCCTAATTTCTTTTAACACATTTTTATTTAGCCATAACGGCTTAGTTTTTTTATTTTTATTTTTATAACCATATGGTATGTATTGATATGTATATTTATTTAACAAATTTTTAAATATTATCCATTTATCCTCTGTATTTTTATTAGAAAATACATTGTCCCAATTTATATTATTTAATGATTTCCTTAAATCGTTGAATTTTGCTTTCTTGAAATTAAAAGTCTTAGTTAAGCCTTTAAAACACTGCATATGAAAAGAGATTTCAAATGTGACCATGTTATGATCACTGTTACCCAAATGTTCTTTAACTTCTATGTTTGATATTATATCTGTATTGTTTGATAGCACTAAATCCAATATAGCTTTACTCCTAGTTGGCTCCTCTATTAATTGTGACAAGAAGTTATCCCTGAGAACATTTAAAAATCTATCCCCCTTAGCTGAATTACTAGTTTCATTGGCCCAGTTTATATCAGGGTAGTTAAAATCTCCCATAATTACAGCACTGTTATTAGCAGCCTTACCTATTTGGATAAGTAGTTGAGTTTCCTCCGGGTCACTAATGTTGGGAGGCTTGTAGCATGTTCCTAGTAATATTTTTTTAGGATTTTTCCCCCCACTCTTTATTTCAACCCACAGGGTCTCTACATTGTCACTTGTATCATAAATATCTTCCCTTATTGTAGGTTTAAGGTCAGGTTTAATATACATGCAGATTCCTCCACCCCTTTTATTATTCCTGTCCCTCCTAAATAATGTATACCCCTCTAAGTTAACTGCCCAGTCATGTGAATCATCCCACCAAGTTTCAGTTATACTGATAACATCATAGTCCTCTTCTGCAACTAAGAGCGTCAGCTCCCCCATTTTACCTGTCATGCTTCTTGCATTTGTTGTCATACATTTAATTTTCATGTGCTTTCTGCTGCTACTTGGTGTACTTTCCTCTATACTTTCTAATGTGACATTTCTTAAGTCATCCCTTCCTTGAGATATTAAGGGAGTGACATATTCAGACACTGATCTCTCTGTTCTATTTTGTTCTAATTGACCCTCCCCCCCTTTGCCTAGTTTAAAAGGTTCTCTAAACGTGCTACCATCCTTTCCCCCAATGCATTAAACTGTGGATTGATAATTTCAGCTATTTTGGTAAATTAAGTGCGTCAGTATTTAAGGTGGTAGAAGTGTTAGCTTCAGGTGCACTACTTATACTAATGTCATTTTGTTGAATATTTTTCTTATCTTTGTGTTTTGGTGGCATTATTGGTGAGTTTGGTTTGGTATGTGAGACAAATCTTTCCATGTGATAAAAGGTGCAAAAATAAAGTGTATATTTAATCTAGGTGTACAGATATGTGTGGGAGTGGGGGTGAGAGAGAAAAAAAGAAAAAAAAAGAGAAAAAAAAAAGTATTATTTCTCCAAAAGTGATTCTCCACCTATTCCTATGGAATACACCAGTTGTATTATAAGGTATGCTCAATTATCAATGCTAAATGGATTTAATGTAATCAAGATTCTCTGTGGGGGATTTCTATCTAGTTGTTTAAGTTGCTATTAAACAGATCAATGCTCTCAATTATTCAGGTTATCTGATACAAGAAAAAAAGGGACTAGGCCTTTAAAGAAAAGCACATCAATGTTCTAATCATTAATTGAGATTTTTTTTTTTCATCTTCCTTTTTTTTAAGTCTTAAGATGAGTGTTCCGGTCAGCAACCAATGCCCACTCTGCAAGTAGAGGCTTTCTAATTCCGACACCTTTAAAATTTCTATTATTTGTGAGAACATGCACCAAAGTGTACTTGACTAGACTAGACTTGTCATATGCACAGATATTTGCTTGTTGGAACATAAATATAGTCACAAATAATATAAGATAACCCAGGATAGGTTTTTTGGGGATAACTTGTTAGTCCTTGACCAACTGAGTCTAGGATTCTTGTAAACTTAAAAATCTAAATGTGACTTACAGACTGTTTAGAGGTTAACATCACTTCTCCTGTGCTACAGTGCTCTCTGTATCACACACTGGCTGTTAGAGACACACTGATTATTGTGATTGCTGCCGAGCACTAAGGAATATGAAGCTGTCCTCTGCTGCCCTGCACTAAGGCATATGAAGCTCTTGTCTGCTGCCCTGCACTAAGGCATAGGACGCTGTTTTCTGCTGCCCTGCACTAAGGAACCTGTAAGCTATTCTCTGCTGCCCTGCACCAAGGAATCTGAAGCTGTCTTTTTCTGCCCTACACTAAGGAATATGAAACTGGCCACTGCTGCCCTGCACTAAGGAATATGAAGCTGTCCTCTGCTATCCAGCACTAAGGAACACAAAGCTGTCCTCTTCTGCCCTGCACTTAGGAAAATTAAGCTGTCCTCTGCTGCCTTGCAATAAGAAATATGAAGCTGTCCTCTGTTGCCTTGCACTAAGAAATATGAAGCTGTCCTTTGCTTCTCTACACTAAGGAATATGAAGCTGTCCTTTGCTGCCCTGCACTAAGGAATATAAAGCTGTCTACTGCTGACCTGCACTAAGGAATATGAAACTGTCCTCTGCTGCTTTTCACTAAGAAATATGAAGCTGTTCTTTGCTGCCCTGCACAAAGGCATATTAAACTGTCTTCTTCTACCCTGCACTAAGGAATAAGAAACTGTTCTCTGCTGCCTTGTTCTAAGAAATATGAAGCTGTTCTTTGCTGCCCTGCACTAAGGAATATGAAACTGTTCTCTGCTGCCTTGCACTAAGGAATATGAAACTGTTATCTGCTGCCTTGCACTAAGGAATATGAAACTGTTCTCTGCAGCCTTGCACTAAGGATTATGAAACTGTTCTCTGCTGCCTTGGACTAAGGAATATGAAACTGTTCTCTGCTGCTTTGCACTAAGGAATATGAAACTGTTCTCTGCTGCCTTGCACTAAGGAATATGAAACTGTTCTCTGCTGCCTTGCACTAAGGAATATGAAACTGTTCTCTGCTGCCTTGCACTAAGGAATATGAAACTGTCCTCTGCTGCCTTGCACTAAGGAATATGAAACTGTTCTCTGCTGCCTTGCACTAAGGAATATGAAACTGTTCTCTGCTGCCGTGCACTAAGGAATATGAAACTGTTCTCTGCTGCCGTGCACTAAGGAATATGAAGCTGTCCTCTGCTGCCTTGCACTAAGGAATATGAAACTGTTCTCTGCTGCCTTGCACTAAGGAATATGAAGCTGTCCTCTGTTGTCCTGCACTAAGGAATATGAAACTGTTCTCTGCTGCCTTGCACTAAGGAATATGAAGCTGTCCTCTGTTGTTCTGCACTAAGGAATATGAAACTGTTCACTGTTGCCCTGCATTAAGGAATAAAAAACTGTACTCTGCTGCCCTGCTGAAGAAATCGAATGAAAGGAGACAGACGAGCCGGAGGGGTCTCCAGACAGTACGACAAAGGGCTAATTGAATTAAGGCTGGATGTATGTAGCCCTGAACTGGTTCTTGTCGAATCTTAAATATTTGTCAAATTTAGCAACTGATTAACCTCAAACTTGTAATATGAGCACAAACATAGACACATAAATGAATTAGTGTTAGCGCACAATAAGATATTTTTGCTTCCTTTTGTAATCAACCTTTTTATATTAAAAGCTGAAGATTTGTATTGTCCCTTCAAGTATTTTAGGCAAGCCTAAAACGATGGGCCTCTGAAGCAGCATCCACTGCTTCATAAATGGAGCCCTATAGCTGGGATAAAACATACTTTAGCTTTTATTCCACTGTTTTTTTTATTGAAAGTTAAGCAACTAGAGAATAAAAGCTAGAGTATGTTTTACATTTAATTGAAATTGACTATTAAGTTGTACTTGTTTTTATTTATACAAAATAGGTATACAAAGGCACTACTCAAGAAATTGGACCTCCAACAGAGGGGGTTGAAGGGCTAGCGTATTAATCTGAGGGGTGATGAAGTTATGGGGGTTATAAGCAGCCCAAGAGGCAGAACAAAAGTCTAAATTGAGTATGGGGCTGACAGAGGGGTTGCAAGGGCTAGTGTTTCACGTTACATCTGTTATGGGTATGTGCTGAAAGATGGCTTACAGAGCTAGGTGTCTGTGTGGTCTGATTTGGGTATGGAGCTGACAGAGGGAACGCAGGACCAGGTATATGATCTCACTGTAACTTCCAATGAAACTGCAGCCTTCTCCACCCCCCCTCTTCTTCCCTTTGGATCCTTGGGAAGAAGGAGGGGTAGTTACAATGTTTTATTTTAAATGCTTTTATTTTAAATACCTGTGCTACAGTGCTCTCTGTACCACACACTGGCTTTTAGGGACACACTGATTATTGTGATTGCTGCTGAGCACTAAGGAATATGAAGCTGTCCTCTGCTGCCTTGCACTAAGGCATATGAAGCTCTTGTCTGCTGCCCTGCACTAAGGCATAGGACACTGTTGTCTGCTGCCCTGCACTAAGGAACAGGAAGCTATCCTCTGCTGCCCAGCACTAAGGAAGATGAAGCTGTCCTCTTCTACCCTGCACCAAGGAATCTGAAGCAGACCTCTGCTGCCCTGCACTAAGGAATATGAAACTGACCACTGCTGCCCTGCACTAAGGAATATGAAGCTGTCCTCTGCTATCCAGCACTAAAGAACATGAAGCTACCCTCTGCTGTCCTGCACTTAGGAAATTAAGAAAAAACTGCTGGTTACACTAACGTGTACAGCTCTAGGGGGCGCATTAGTGCACAAATGTAATGAAAGGTTAATATTCCAACAGAATAAAGGTAACAAAATAATTATATCACACAATATTGATCATGCAATAATTATATCACATACTATTGATCACAAAAATCAAACTTATAAAGATAGCGTTAAGATCAGTATCTTATCTGAGTCCAACAGAAGTCCATCAATCTCGTCAATATGAGAAGTTCAAAATCAATTGGATAAGGTCCAAACTTTGTGATACGGCTGCTCTTCTTGAAGAAAAACCAATCCAAGATGATAAATCTGTGAAAAAAGATCACAAACAGAGGGCACCTCCTGGTGTAATACTGTGATTACAAAGGGATATGTTGGTGTCTTTTGTTGTGGTTATACTCACAAGAGTGGCAACACCCTATTGTGCTAAGTAGAGAAGACTAGGATCTCTCAGTGTCCCAGCTCACTAGTCCCTGGTGCGGGAACAATTCACACCGGCTCCCTGGTGTCAGCGCCAGATAGGGCAAACAAGCTCAGGCTTCCAAAAAGTCCAATTAGTTTATTAAAAGCAAGATTAAAAACTATCGGCTAGATTACGAGTTTTGCGTTAGGCTTAAAAAGCAGCGTTGACCGGTCCTAACACTGCTTTTTTAACACCCGCTGGTATTACGAGTCTTGCAGGTACAGGTGTACCGCTCACTTTTTTGGCCAGACTTGGAAATACCGCAAATCCACTTACGTAAATTGCGTATTCTATTTTTCAATGGGACTTGCATAGCGCCGGTATTACGAGTGAGTGGTAGACCCTCTCCTGTCAAGACTGGTACCGCATTTTAAAGTCAGTAGTTAAGAGTTTTATGGTACTGTAGCATAAAACTCTTAACTAAAGTTCTAAAAAGTACACTAACACCCATAAACTACCTATTAACCCCTAAACCGAGGCCCTCCCGCATCGCAAACACTAAAATTACATTTTTAACCCCTAATCTGCCGAACCGGACATCGCCGCCGCTATAATAAATATATTAACCCCTAAACCGTCGCACTCCCATCTTGCAAATATTAGTTAAATATTATTAACCCCTAATCTGCCGTCCCTAACATTGCTGACATCTACCTACATTTATTAACCCCTAATCTGCCGCCCCTAAAGTCGCCGCCACAATATTAACGTTATTAACCCCTAAATCTAAGTCTAACCCTAACCATAACCCCCACTAACTTAAATAAATAAAATTCCTATAATTAACTAAATTATTCCTATTTAAAACTAAATAGTTACCTATAAAATAAACCCTAAGCTAGCTACAATATAACTGATAGTTACATTGTAGCTATCTTAGGCCTAGATTTGGAGTTCGGCGGTAGCCGTCAAAACCAGCGTTAGAGGCTCCTAACGCTGGTTTTGGCCGCCCGCTGGTATTTGGAGTCAGTGATTAAAGGGTCTAACGCTCACTTTTCAGCCGCGACTTTTCCATACCGCAGATCCCCCTACGCCATTTGCGTAGCCTATCTTTTCAATGGGATCTTTCTAACGCTGGTATTTAGAGTCGTTTCTGAAGTGAGCGTTAGAGCTCTAACGACAAGATTCCAGCCGCCTGAAAATAGCAGGAGTTAAGAGCTTTCTGGCTAACGCCGATTCATAAAGCTCTTAACTACTGTACCCTAAAGTACACTAACACCCATAAACTACCTATGTACCCCTAAACCGAGGTCCCCCCACACCGCCGCCACTCGATTAAAATTTTTAACCCCTAATCTGCCGACCGCCACCTACGTTATACTTATGTACCCCTAATCTGCTGCCCCTAACACCGCCGACCCCTATATTATATTTATTAACCCCTAACTTGCCCCCCACAACGTCGCCGCCAGCTACTTAAAATAATTAACCCCTAATATTCCGACCGCAAATCGCCGCCACCTACGTTATCCCTATGTACCCCTAATCTGCTGCCCTAACATCGCCGACCCCTATATTATATTTATTAACCCCTAATCTGCCCCCCTCAACGTCGCCTCCACCTGCCTACACTTATTAACCCCTAATCTGCCGAGCGGACCTGAGCGCTACTATAATAAAGTTATGAACCCCTAACCCGCCTCACTAACCCTATCATAAATAGTATTAACCCCTAATCTGCCCTCCCTAACATCGCCAACACCTAACTTCAATTATTAACCCCTAATCTGACGACCGGAGCTCACCGCTATTCTAATAAATGGATTAACCCCTAAAGCTAATTCTAACTCTAACCCTAACACCCCCCTAAGTTAAATATAATTTTATTCTAACGAAATTAATTAACTCTTATTAAATAACTTATTCCTATTTAAAGCTAAATACTTACCTGTAAAATACATCCTAATATAGCTACAATATAAATTATAATTATATTATAGCTATTTTAGGATTAATATTTATTTTACAGGCAACTTTGTAATTATTTTAACCAGGTACAATAGCTATTAAATAGTTAAGAACTATTTAATAGTTACCTAGTTAAAATAATAACAAATTTACCTGTAAAATAAATCCTAACCTAAGATATAATTAAACCTAACACTACCCTATCAATAAAATAATTAAATAAACTACCTACAATTACTTACAATTAACCTAACACTACACTATCAATAAATTAATTAAACACAATTCCTACAAATAAATACAATTAAATAAACTAGCTAAAGTACAAAAAATAAAAAAGAACTAAGTTACAGAAAATAAAAAAATATTTACAAACATAAGAAAAATATTACAACAATTTTAAACTAATTACACCTACTCTAAGCCCCCTAATAAAATAACAAAGACCCCCAAAATAACAAAATGCCCTACCCTATTCTAAATTAAAAAAGTTAAAAGCTCTTTTACCTTACCAGCCCTGAACAGGGCCCTTTGCGGGGCATGCCCCAAGAATTTCAGCTCTTTTGCCTGTAAAAGAATAAATACAATACCCCCCCCCAACATTACAACCCACCACCCACATACCCCTAATCTAACCCAAACCCCCCTTAAATAAACCTAACACTAAGCCCCTGAAGATCTTCCTACCTTGTCTTCACCATACCAGGTTCACCGATCCGTCCTGAAGAGCTCCTCCGATGTCCTGATCCAAGCCCAAGCGGGGGCTTGAGAGGTCCATGATCCGGTCAAAGTCTTCATCCAAGCGGGGCAGAAGAGGATCTTCCATCCGATTGAAGTCATCATCCAGGCGGCATCTTCTATGGTCTTCCATCCGGAGCGAAGCGGCAGGATCCTGAAGACCTCCAGCGCGGAACATCCATCCGGACCGACGACTGAACGACGAATGACTGTTCCTTTAAGGGACGTCATCCAAGATGGCGTCCCTCGAATTCCGATTGGCTGATAGGATTCTATCAGCCAATCGGAATTAAGGTAGGAATTTTCTGATTGGCTGATGGAATCAGCCAATCAGAATCAAGTTCAATCCGATTGGCTGATCCAATCAGCCAATCAGATTGAGCTCGCATTCTATTGGCTGATCGGAACAGCCAATAGAATGCGAGCTCAATCTGATTGGCTGATTGGATCAGCCAATCGGATTGAACTTGATTCTGATTGGCTGATTCCATCAGCCAATCAGAAAATTCCTACCTTAATTCCGATTGGCTGATAGAATCCTATCAGCCAATCGGAATTCGAGGGACGCCATCTTGGATGACGTCCCTTAAAGGAACAGTCATTCGTCGTTCAGTCGTCGGTCCGGATGGATGTTCCGCGCTGGAGGACTTCAGGATCCTGCCGCTTCGCTCCGGATGGAAGACCATAGAAGATGCCGCCTGGATGATGACTTCAATCGGATGGAAGATCCTCTTCTGCCCCGCTTGGATGAAGACTTTGACCGGATCATGGACCTCTTCAGCCCCCGCTTGGGCTTGGATCAGGACATCGGAGGAGCTCTTCAGGACGGATCGGTGAACCTGGTATGGTGAAGACAAGGTAGGAAGATCTTCAGGGGCTTAGTGTTAGGTTTATTTAAGGGGGGTTTGGGTTAGATTAGGGGTATGTGGGTGGTGGGTTGTAATGTTGGGGGGGGGGTATTGTATTTATTCTTTTACAGGCAAAAGAGCTGAAATTCTTGGGGCATGCCCCGCAAAGGGCCCTGTTCAGGGCTGGTAAGGTAAAAGAGCTTGTAACTTTTTTAATTTAGAATAGGGTAGGGAATTTTTTATTTTGGGGGGCTTTGTTATTTTATTAGGGGGCTTAGAGTAGGTGTAATTAGTTTAAAATTGTTGTAATATTTTTCTTATGTTTGTAAATATTTTTTTATTTTCTGTAACTTAGTTCTTTTTTATTTTTTGTACTTTAGCTAGTTTATTTAATTGTATTTATTTGTAGGAATTGTGTTTAATTAATTTATTGATAGTGTAGTGTTAGGTTAATTGTAGGTAATTGTAGGTAGTTTATTTAATTATTTTATTGATAGGGTAGTGTTAGGTTTAATTATATCTTAGGTTAGGATTTATTTTACAGGTAAATTTGTTATTATTTTAAATAGGTAACTATTAAATAGTTCTTAACTATTTAATAGCTATTGTACCTGGTTAAAATAATTACCAAGTTGCCTGTAAAATAAATATTAATCCTAAAATAGCTATAATATAATTATAATTTATATTGTAGCTATATTAGGATTTATTTTACAGGTAAGTATTTAGCTTTAAATAGGAATCATTTATTTAATACGAGTTAATTTATTTCGTTAGATAAAAATTATATTTAACTTAGGGGGGTGTTAGGGTTAGACTTAGCTTTAGGGGTTAATCAATTTATTAGAATAGCGGTGAGCTCCGGTCGGCAGATTAGGGGTTAATAATTGAAGGTAGGTGTCGGCGATGTTAGGGAGGGCAGATTAGGGGTTAATACTATTTATGATAGGGTTAGTGAGGCGGGTTAGGGGTTCATAACTTTATTATAGTAGCGCTCAGGTCCGCTCGGCAGATTAGGGGTTAATAAGTGTAGGCAGGTGTCGGCGACGTTGAGGGAGGCAGATTAGGGGTTAATAAATATAATATAGGGGTCGGCGGGGTTAGGGCAGCAGATTAGGGGTACATAGGGATAACGTAGGTGGCGGCGGTTTACGGAGCGGCAGATTAGGGGTTAAAAAAAATATGCAGGGGTCATCGATAGCGAGGGCGGCAGATTAGTGGTTAATAAGTGTAAGGTTAGGGGTGTTTAGACTCGGGGTACATGTTAGAGTGTTAGGTGCAGACGTAGGAAGTGTTTCCCCATAGGAAACAATGGGGCTGCGTTAGGAGCTGAACGCTGCTTTTTTTTTCCAGCTCAAACAGCCCCATTGTTTCCTATGGGAGAATCGTGCACGAGCACGTTTTTGAGGCCGGCCGCGTCCGTAAGCAACTCTGGTATCGAGAGTTGCATTTGCGGTAAAAATGCTCTACGCTCCTTTTTTGGAGCCTAACGCAGCATTTGTTTGAACTCTCGATACCAGACTTAAATTTATGGTGCGGCCAGAAAAAAGCCCACGGAGCGTTAACAGCCCTTTTACCGCCGAACTCCAAATCTAGGCCTTAGGGTTTATTTTTATTTTACAGGCAAATTTGTATTTATTTTAACTAGGTAGAATAGTTACTAAATAGTTATTAACTTTTTAATAACTACCTAGCTAAAATAAATGCAAAAGTACCTGTAAAATAAAAAATAACCTAAGTTACAATTACACCTAACACTACACTATAATTAAATGAATTCCCTAAATTAAATACAATTAAATACAATTAAATACAATTAAATACAATTAAATACAATTAAATAAAATTAGCTAAAGTACAAAAACCCCTCCACTAAATTACAGAAAATAATAAACAAATTACAAGATTTTTAAACTAATTACACCTAATCTAATCCCCCTAACAAAATAAAAAAGCCCCCCAAAATAAAAAAAGCCATACCCTAAACTAAATTACAAATAACCTTTAAAATTGCCTTTTGCGGGGCATTGCCCCAAAGTAATCATCTCTTTTACCTGTAAAAAAAAAAAAGTACAAATCCCCCCCAACATTAAAACCCACCACCCACACAACCAACCCTACTCTAAAACCCACCCAATACCCCCTTAAAAAAACCTAACACTAACCCCTTGAAGATCACCTTACCGGGAGAAGTCTTCATCCAACCGGGCCGAAGTCCTCAACGAAGCGGGAGATGTCTTCATCCAAGCCGGGTGAAGTGGTCCTCCAGACGGGCAGAAGTCTTCATCCAGACGGCATCTTCTATCTTCAACCATCCGGCGCGGAGCGGGTCCATCTTCAAGACATCCGACGCGGAGCATCCTCTTCTTCCGACGGCCGATGACTGAATGAAGGTTCCTTTAAATGACGTCATCCAAGATAGCGTCCCTTCAATTCCGATTGGCTATTAGAATTCTATCAGCCAATCTGAATTAAGGTAGAAAAAATCCTATTGGCTGTTGCAATCAGCCAATAGGCTTGAACTGGCATTCTATTGGCTGATTGGAAAAGCCAATAGAATGCCAGCTCAATCCTATTGGCTGATTGGATCAACTAATAGGATTGAAGTTCAATCTTATTGGCTGATTGCATCAGCCAATAGGATTTTTTCTACCTTAATTCCGATTGGCTGATAGAATTCTATCAGCCAATCGGAATTGAAGGGACGCCATCTTGGATGACGTCATTTAAAGGATATTCATCCAGTCGTCGGCCGTTGGAAGAAGAGGATGCTCCGCGTCGGATGTCTTGAAGATGGACCTGCTCCGCGACGGATGGATGAAGATAGAAGATGCCATCTGGATGAAGACTTCTACCCATCTGGAGGACCATTTATGCACGGTTGGATGAAGACTTCTGCCCGTCTGGAGAACCACTTCTGCCCGGGTTGGGTGAAGACTTCTCACGGTAGGGTAATCTTCAAGGGGTTAGTGTTAGATTTTTTTAAGGGGGTATTGGGTGGGTTTTAGAGTAGGGTTGGTTGTGTGGGTTTTAATGTTGGGGGGGATTTGTACTTTTTTTCTCAGGTAAAAGAGCTTATTACTTTGGGGCAATGCCCCGCAAAAGGCCCTTTGAAGGGCTATTTGTAATTTAGTGTAGGGTAGGGCTTTTTTATTTTGGGGGGCTTTTTTATTTTGTTAGGGGGATTAGAGTAGGTGTAATTAGTTTAAAATCTTGTAATTTCTTAATTATTTCCTGTAATTTAGTGTTTTTTTTCGTACTTTAGATAATTTTATTTAATTGTAATTGTATTTAATTTAGGTAATTAATTTAATTATAGTGTAGTGTTAGATGTAATTGTAACTTAGGTTAGGTTTTACTTTACAGGTAAATTTGTCTTTATTTTAACTAGGTAGTTATTAAATAGTTAATAACTATTTAATAACTATTGTACCTAGTTAAAATAAATACAAACTTGCCTGTAAAATAAAAATAAACCCGAAGCTAGCTACAATGTAACTATTAGTTATATTGTAGCTAGCTTAGGGTTTATTTTATAGGTAAGTATTTAGTTTTAAATAGGAATTATTTAGTTAATTGTTGTATTTTTATTTAGATTTATTTAAATTATATTAAAGTTAGGGGGGTTAGGGTTAGACTTAGGTTTAGGGGTTAATAACTTTATTATAGTGGCGGCGACATTGGGGGCGGCAGATTAAGGGTTAATAAATGTAGGTAGGTGGTGGCGATGTTAGGGATGGCAGATTAGGGGTTAATAATATTTAACTAGTGTTTTCGATGCGGGAGTGCGGCGGTTTAGGGTTAATATGTTTATTATACTTGCGGCGATGTCCGGTTCGGCAGATTAGGGTTAAAAATTTTATTTTAGTGTTTGAGATATGGGGGGGGCTCGGTTTAGGGGTTAATAGGTAGTTTATGGGTGTTAGTGTACTTTTTAGCACTTTAGTTAAGAGTTTTATGCTACGGCGTTGTAGTGTAAAACTCTTAACTACTAACTTTAAAATGCGGTACCAGGCTTGACAGGAGAGGGTGTACCGCTCACTTTTTGGCAGACTCGTAATACCGGCACTATGCAAGTCCCATTGAATATATAGGATACGCAATTGACGTAAGTGGATTTGCGGTATTTTCGAGTCTGGCCAAAAAAGTGAGCGGTACACCTATACCTTCAAGACTCGTAATACCAGCGGGCGTTATAAAGCCGCATTAGGACCTCTTAACGCTGCTTTTTAAGGCTAACGCACAACTCGTAATCTAGGCCTTTGTTTTTACATCTCGGAAAATTGTCAAACTTTTTACATATTTTCTTATTTGTAGAATAATAATTTCAAATTATAAGATTTTCCTTTAGCGACAACTGAATTACATTACATTGATTTGAATGAAAGGATCAAGAAATTAAGTTTAACCTTGACTAAACAAATAATATTCTAACTTTTCCTCAACATTTTACTCTGGGTCTGTCGAAAACTATTATTCTTGTTAAAGAATTCAGAGATACACTTTCAAAGGGGAAGAATGCCTTTGTTTAGTGTCAGGCTTCCCGAACACCTGTATCTTCAATACAAGTATTTCTGTACTAACCTGGAAAAAAAGCTTTTACCCATTGTATTTTGTTTCTGCCTGCAGAATTTTTTTCTCTAGAGGAAAAAAAATCAAAAGTTTAAGAAATGACAAGTTGAAATACTAAATGTAATAAGATTTATAAAAAGCAAACAACTTTAAAAGGTGTCTTGTTAAAATAAAAAATCACCTTTAAAAAACACAAAAATAATTTTACTCTTCAAATATTAAATATTTTAAACTATATCTGTAATAGTATGTAGCCAAACTTAAGCTTGTTATAAAAGTTTCTAAAAATGCAGTTTCTGTTGGGGACCTAGCAAAGTATGAACTAAAATAATTAAAGTTTAAAACTAAATTTCAGTTGACCGATTTTTCCTTTTTTAATAATATTTTTGGCAATACTAAAACCATTCTGTTTGAAATAAATACAAATCAGAATGTGATGTTTGGGTCATGCAACTTGCATTGCATTGATTTTGCTTATTTGTTCATATTTTAAGCTATTCTGATCACTGTAAAAATCAGTTTGCACTTTTTTTTGTAGCAGCTTCATATTTTATTCACTTGTGGAGACTGAATAAAAATAGTATCACAATTCAGTACACAACACAGCTTAGCTCCAGACCATCCACTTTTTCCATGCCAGCTGAATGCAACCGGAAGTATGCAAAAATTACACTGACATGACTTAATAGTCGTGAATACAACATGTCACAAAAACAAAATTTATGCTTACCTGATAAATTCTTTTCTTTCCTGGCATGCAGAGTCCACAACAACATTCATTACTGTTTGGAATTCAACACCTGGCCACCAGGAGGAGGCAAAGACACCCCAGCAAACGCTATAAGTATTTCTCCACTTCCCATAATCCCCCAGTCATTCAGCTGAGGAAATAAGGAAGAGTAGGAGAAACACTAAGGGAAAAGAAGTGCTAGAAGATTTAGGAAAAGATGGTGCCTTAAAAAAAATAGGACAGGTTTGTGGACTCTCCATGCAGGGAAAGAAAATAATTTATCAGGTAAGCATACATTTTCTTTTCAAAGTCATGGAAAGTCCACAAACTCCAATACCCAAGCTAGAGAGGACACAGATTGAACAGGAAATAAGGCAGGCGGACCAAAACTAAAGGCACCGCCACTTGAAGCACTTATCTCCTAAAGGAAGCCTCAGCTGAGGCAAAAGCACAAATTAATAAAATTATAAAAAGTCATCAATACAGCCTTGTTCCATAAAAGCTTTGCACTAAAACTAAAACAAAAAGAAGACAAAGAACTGTAGCGTAAACTGTAAGCCTCTCAGGAGGCTGCCACCAATTTTTCTCATAAGCTGAATGAGTACACTCCTCAGCTAAAAGGGAAGGTAGTCACAAAGGCTCTTTAACCCTTGCGCTTACCGGCATATACAATGTTAAAACACTCACCACATCCAGGATGTGTAAAAACGCTACTTCTGGGAAGAAGGATTAGGGCAAAAGGAAAAACTACAATCTCCTGAAAGAAGAGATCATCTTAAGAAAAAAAAGCAATTGGTACGTAGGACAGCTGTATCCACATGGAAAACAAGATAAGGGAAATCGCACTGAAAGTCAGATAATCCTGAAACTCTATAAGTAGAAGATCAGTCACCAAAAAACAAAACTTTCCTAGATAAAAGTTTAGTATCAACAAAATGCATAGGCATGTATTTATCAAGCCGTCAACCGCGAATACACTGGAATTCCTCAGCGTATTTGTCGCAAGCCTGATTCGCCTTAGTTATCAAACCCTACAGACCGGCAAAAGTAGAATTTAGTGATGTAACATATGATCCGCCGGACTCAGTCCGACACATATCGATGCTTATGTCACTGCAGATGTTCCGAATGCAAGTTCGGCACAATCTAACTACTTTTGGAAGTTATCAAATTTCTACCAGGTACGCTCGCCACTATTCCGGCCCAGCGTACCTGGTTTTCAATCCGCCGCCCTGGAGGCGGGGGATGCCATAGGAATCAATGGGAGTCGGAAAGCAGCAAGAGCTTATGTTCGCTGCTGCCCGTTATCCCATTGATTCCTATGGGAACGTGTACACCTAACACCCTAACATGTACCTCGAGTCTAAACACCCCTAATCTGCCCCCCCTACACCGTCGCCACCTACATTATACTTATTAACCCTTAATCTGCCGTCCCAACACCGCCGCCACCTAAATAAAATGTATTAACCCTTATCCTGCCGCTCCCGGACCCCGCCACAACTTAATAAACTTATTAACCCCTCCAGACGGGCAGAAGTCTTCATCCAGGCGGCATCTTCTATCTTCATCCATCCGGCGCGGAGCGGCTCCATCTTCAAGACATCCGGCGTGGAGCATCCTCTTCCATCGACGTCGACTGTAGAATGAAGGTTCCTTTAAATGACGTCATCCAAGCTATCTAAAGAAGCAACTGACTATTAATACAAAATAAGCAGTTATAACATACATAACATGCTTCTGAAGCTACTGAAGCAGTAAGGTGGCTTAGGAAATAATAAACTTTATTTCTTACCGACGATGCTTTCATAAGAGAAGGGATTGAAAACCAGGTACTCTTCTCAGCTCCTGTGGAGAGAAAATTACCTTCTCTTTCCCACAATTCTCTACAGTAGCAGGAAAAGGAAATAATAAGTTCTGGGAGGCAGGGCTAAAATGTCCCAGTATTAAATTCTGGAGATTACCATAATCGGCCACAAGATGGTCCAACACCTTAACACATTACATTGTATTACATAATAAGACAGTATAACAACCTTAAATAAAATATTTAAACAACATTTCTAGATCATATGTCCTGAAGACATCACACTCCCCACCTTGCGTCAATTGATGCCACCATCAGAGTCTTCAGATGCAAACAGTTGAACAAGTAGGACCTATCGGTCTTCACAGGTATTTTTTTTATAGCAAGTCCTAGAGGCCACATGTTCCTGTTTGATTGTATGAATAATCAAGTTTTTTTTATTGTTCTAGTTCGGTTACATTGTAAGCACTGTTACAGTGGTGCCATCCTTTGCAGTCCTTATCCTCTGAGGACAGGGTATCCTTGAAAGAATGTACAATGTGAGATAAGCAGGGGATACCTCTAACAAGTGATTTCCAGGTGGAGAGAACCTGCTGAACCAAAGGGATCCAAGTTGGTTGCTTGAAGTCACTGCAAGTAGTATAGACACTTGTGGATGGATGTTTTCATCTGTGTCTGCATCTACCAATTCAAATGTGTCATGGTTAGAAGGGGTGTGTTCTGAATTGTACAAGAATGCAGGACTTGTAAGCCATATTGTGTGGTGGTTAGCAGCAACAGATCTAGTTGCTTGGTCTGCAGGATTGTGTTCACTATATACAAAACGCCATTGTTTGGGTGGGTAGACCTCCTGATTCTCTGTACTCTGTTATTGAAGTAAACATAGCATCATACAGAAGCACAAAGTTTTAATCTGGGTATTGTATGTTCAGGACAGGGTGCACGTTTCGCTTTACCCATGACAAATCCTACATGACATTGTCCTTTGATGTCTACAGTTTTTAGATAAGCTACAGCAACAATTGCTTTGACAGATGCATCAGAGAAAACACACAGGTTTTGTGTTTTAACTTCTGTAGATGGCACGGGGGCAAACGGGCATGCAATGTGAAGTCTAGTTAAAGCTGTTAAAGAGTTTTTCCACTCTGTCCACAGATCCTTTTTCTCAGTGGGAAGCGGATCAACCCAATCCGGAGTTCCACAGGTTAAATCTCTGAGTATTGTTTTACCTTGGATGGTGACTGGAGCTGTAAATCCTAAAGGATCATAAGGGCTGTTTATGACAGACAGGACACCTCTGCGGGTGAAAGTTTTCTCTTCCTTGTCGACATGAAAGGTGTCAGAGTTTAAGTCCCAAAGTAGACCAAGGCTACGCTTGGTATGGAGAGCGTCAGTACCTAAGTCTAAATCCTTCAAATCATTAAAGTGGTCTTGGGAAGGGAAGGCTCTAATTACCTCCTAGTTGTTAGACACAATTTTATGGAGTCTCAAATTTGAGCAGGAAAGCATTCTCTGAGCTATCTTGAGGAGACTAATTTCAGCCTCATCTGTAGGTAGTGATTTTAAACAATTGTCCACATAAAAGTTATTTTCTACAAAGCGTCTAATGTCTGTCCCATATTCTGCCTCCCCTTCTTAGCAGAATGTCTGAGTCCATAAATAGCGATGGTAGGAGAGGAGCTGTTGCCAAAGGCATGTACCCACAATCGGTACTCTAGGATGCCTTTGGAGGGTTCGTTATCTCTAAACCAAATAAAAATCTTAGGAAATTTCTGTGTTCTTTTTTAACAAGGAAGCAGTGAAACATCTGTTGAATATAAGCCATAAATGCAACAGATTATTTGCGAAAATGGAGAAGTACTCCTAAGAGTGTGTTATTAAGGTCAGAACCTGACAGAAGGACATTGTTTAAAGAGATACCTTCATATTTAGCACTAGAGTCAAACACTACTCTAATCTGACCTGGATTCTTTGGATAGTATACTCCAAATACAGGTAGTTACCAGCACTCTTCACCATCAGTTAAGGCAGGTGCTATCTCTGTGTGACCATTCTCAAATAACTTTTCCATAAAGGTAAAAAAGTGGTTTCTCATTTCTGGCTTTCTTTGGAAACTGTACCTAAGAGATACAAAGTGTTTACAGACTTTGCAGCAGCTGGGGTGGGAATTTCAGCTCTATTATCAGGAATCTTGTAACATTCAATTAAGGCTGGCAGGGGTAAGCATATATAACCATCTATTGACTCAACTTGATATCCAATAGCCTTCCTCCCCTCCGTCTCGACTGTACCTGAACAAGTTCTTAGAGAGAAGGGAGAGTTGGGGCCTTTAATGCTAAAAATGTCAAATAAGGTAGATTTTGCTAGAGATTTGTTACTTTGGTCATCTAGGATTGCGTAAACTTGTATAGCTTTGTCCTTGTGGCCTGTTGGGTAGACCCTGACTAAGCAGATTTTAGAGCAAAACATACCACTTATGAGATCCTTACAGACTTCAGTACATTGTGAAGTAACTGCTGATATAGCTGTCTCAGCTTTCTTCCTCACTATGCTTTTGCGTACTATCAGCTTGAGTTAAAGTTTGTGGGAGTGCTCAGGGTGTAGGGCTGTGTTATGATTTGTGCTGTTACATTCTGTACATTTTACACTGACCTTACAGTCTCTGGCAAAGTGAGATGTTGATGAACAACACTTGTAGCAGATATTGTTCTCCCTGAGGAAGGCTTTGCTGTCCAATATGGGTTTCTCTCTGAAGCCTCTGCATTTCAGAAGAGGATGTGGCTTCATGTGTAGGGGACAATGTCGACTAGGATCTTTGACTTTATCCACTACGTAAAGAGAGGTTGATGGCTTGGAGAAAGTATCTGTAGAGGAAACATTAGTTTTATGGACTGCCACTTGTGTTTTATGGTGTTTAAGACCAGAAGGGGTAGCATTTGACAAAGCTGGAATCATTTCTAATTCTTGCTTGCTTATTTATAAAGTCCTCAAACACTCTGAAGGGAGGGAGGGAGTGAATGGTACCTTGTGAGTTTGTTCATACTTGGAGCCATGTGTGGTCCATCGCTCCTGGAGGTTGTAGGGGATCTTTTGGACTATAGGGTTAACACCCCTAGCTGTGTCAAGGAATGCAAGTCCTGTAAAGTCTCCTACTAATTTGGCTACCTGTAGTTCCATTAGCTGGTCACTCAGTTCTCTAAGTTTCTGATAACCTTTACCAGCTATTCTAGGGAAATCTTCAATTCTTTTAAACAATGCACTTTCTATGGCCTCAATTGAACCATAGCACTCATCAATTCTTTCACAGACCATTCTAAGGCCTGTTTTGGGGTAGTTTATGTTAATAGTTCTTATTTGTTAGCATGATCATCAGACTCATTTCCAAGCCAATTTACTAGGAGATCTAGTTCTTCACTGCACGACAAATCTAAGTGTCTGATTACGCTCTGAAAGGTAGATCGCCAGGCTCTGTAGTTTTCTTAGCGATCACTGAACTTTACAAGTCCTTTAGTAATTAGCTCACACCGTGCAAAGAACTTGACAAAATCCATCGTAGCTTGGTTAGGACTAGGATAGGTTTGTGGTGTGTAATCAAAGGGAGGTCGTGGTGTATGGCCATACCTTATAGGAGTCTCTGATTTAGGCCAGCCGGTATCATACCGTTTTGGTGTGAAAAGCGTTTCTGTATGCTGGAATGGAGGCTGATGTACTGTGTAGGGAAGTCAAAGTGAGCAGTGTCATTCTGCTCTGTATTTTCTTGTTCAAAGTGCTGATCTTCCAGATCAGCTACCTGATTCTTTGTTTGAGAAAATGATTATGATATGTTAGAGGCACCTGCTCATAGACATAATTAAGTGATAAATAAAAGAGAAAAAAAAAAGTGCAATATGTGCAGTAATCACTAAAACTATCCAATAAATCTGCAGTGTGCTGATGGAAGATATTGGAGTGATTAAAACAAACAACAGTATTGCTAATAACAAAATATTGCAATATAAAGCCGCCCCATATATCAGGTACTGTTATGGGGATATAGGTAATGTGCGTAATAAAAAAAAAAGTGCAATGTGAGGTATATACACAAAGTGACGTACAATATAAACATATATATGTGTCAAATAATATATCAGAACTAAACAAAACGAACGTGATCACTATGTGATATTAGTGATATAGTCCTGGAAAAAAATCCCAAAGTGTTCTATAAGATATTCTGTTCCAAACTTGGATACTAAGGGTCCCAATGGTAGGGTATCGTGAGCATGCTGTACTCCTTCCAAAGCTTATTGGCACATAAGCTAAGCAAGGCTCTGTAGTAGTGTGAAAAGAAAAAGAACAAGGTGCCGCAATAGTGCAAACTCAGTGTTGGAGGATCACACACACGTACAAGTTGTGCTTACTAGATGTAAGGCACTTGAAAAGTGCCACAGATGCACTCTGGACTCTTAATAGCTGCCCAGATAGCTATCCTCTAGCTACTCAGGTGCGGCTTGTACTTCAAAGTCCGGAATAGGTGAGCTAGGCTATATTGTAAATCAAGCAATATAGTGTCATGAGGTTATCCTACAATGACAGCTGATTCCCAGAGAGAGCTGCTAAAATAATATGGTAAAATAATATATCGAAATAATATATTGTGATGACAAAAGTTATAAAAACAGCTCAAGTTTTAATAAAACAAAGTTAAACAAAGTTTTTATAAAAATGAATAACATGCTGTAAAATGTTCTAAATGATCCATAGAATATATCTATATTTTTTACAGTATGTTTAATAATTTTTAAAAATATTTTTAAATATTTTAGATGTAATATATCAAATTGTGGAGTTTTTTATGTGCACACTCCTACTGAGCATGTGGAAGAGTTCAGTGTATACAAGCTTGTGAAATGCAGCTGGAGCACAGAGCTATGGTTGTGGCATGAGTGTTACAATATATGCAGTGGGCAGGGTATGGGGAAGGTGGAATTGGGCCAGACTCTGAAAACCCAGACATCTGTGAGGTACAGGAGGCAGAAAACACTGTTTTATGTAGGTTTGCGCATGCTTAAACAGGTTTTATGTTATATCAGATATTTAATTCAGGCTGCTTGAATTAAAGGCTTGTCTCATCCATATTCTTTTGAGCTTTATCTCCAGCCAGTTCCAGAAATACCAAGCTAGTGCAAGTGAGATATGGAGTATACATAGTATCACGCGGAGCAGTTATCCAGCGATCCCTACCACGTCCACAAGAGCCAATTGCCAGCAAGTCCTGGACCAGACGGCGGACCATTTAAGGAACATCAGTCTTAAGACCACTGCTTCATAACTGCTGTTTCCGGCAAGTCTGAAGGCTCGTGTGGAAACAGGGGCATCAGGGGCCCTTGATAAATCAGCCCCATAGGCTTTTTATCTATGCTTCCTTTTATTGTCACATATGTTTTCTATGTCACAATTTGATATCATATCATTCATTGCACTAGAATTTATATATTTATTTAGATAATTTTTAATTTTTTGATTTTTGACGCCACATTAACACTATTAGACAAATTAACAAGAGGCTGTGCACCCCTAGGAAAAGAGCAATTTTTTTTTGCTTTTTTTCAAATATACAATTTGCATATGAGCTGCACACTATGCTATCATGAAGGTTGTAAAAAATCCTTTGAAAAGCTTCTTGAAAAGCATGCGTCCCTCTAATTTTTAACATGATTAGAAGTTTTCCTTTTATGTAGTATATTATATTCAAACAACTTAAATGGACATTAAAGTCAATTAAAATTAAACACTTATCATTCAAATACAGCAAATTAAACAACTTTCCAATTTCCTTTTATCTAATTTGCTTCTTTTTCTTGTTAACCTTTGTTGAAAAGCATACATACTGTAGGTAGGTTTACAACTGGGAGCTAGCTGCGGATTAGTGGATGCATATATATGCCTCCTTTCACTGCCCCCCCCCCCCAGTATTACCCATTCCCCAGTTTTGCACAGAAAACATGGTTATATTAATATACTTTTTTACCTCTGTGCTTAGTTTGTTTCTAAGCATCTTCTGACTGTCCCCTGATCACATTACTTTATTTATTGACTTGTGTTTAAGCCAATTGCATTTAAGCCAATTAGTGCTCTGCTGTTAGAATCCACGGGCTGTGCCAGCACAATGTTATCTATATGGCTTACATGAACTAGCTTCCCCTGATGTGAAAAGCAAATACAAAAGCATGTGATAATTGGGCTGTCTTTCGAGACTTAGAAACAGACAGAAATTTAAAGGTTTAAAGGTTATAAAGTATGTTAATATAACCATGTTTTTGTGCAAAGCTGGGGAATAGGTAGTAAAGGCATTATCTATCTTTTAAAAAAAAAAAAAAATGTGTTGACTGTCCCTTTAATTTCCTTTAACACAATCAAACAACAGCTATTCAACTGTATTGTAAAAGCTTAGAAAGAAAGTCAAATGTCATCTAAGCTGCATAAAATATTTTTCTTTTGCAGTCTTATGTAATTGAAATTGCATATCTCCAAACCATCCAACATATTTCAGGATTGTCATGGGTTGGGAACTCTGCCTGCTGTCACACCTACAGCCTTCCCATTAAGGAACAATTTAAAATTTTCCTGGGACTGTCACAGCTCTTCTCACAGCACTTCTGACTCCACCCAATGGCCTTTATTTAATAAGGTCTGGCGGACCTCGCTGAGTACGGAGAGCAATACGCCCCCTGCAGACTCGCAGCCAATGGGCCGCCAGCAGGGGAGTGTCAATCAACCTGATCGTACTCGATCGGGTTGCTTTCCGGCGATGTCTGTCCGCCTGCTCAGAGCAGGCGGACAGGTTATGGAGCAGCGGTCTTTGTGACCGCTGCTTCATAACTGCTGTTTCTGGCGTCTGAAGACTCGCCAGAAACACGGGCCGTCAAGCTCCTTTCGGAGCTTGATAGATAGGCCCCAATCTGTCTATCACACAAAATATAGCTAGGCCACACCCACACTCTCCCTCACCTCCCTAGTCTTTAAAGTCTCTACAAAATGTTGGGAGGTATGTAATGGGGGGGGGGGGGGGGGGGGCTTAAATGATAAAAACTTTATTAATGTTTCATTATATAAAGTGAATACAAAATAATAATAAACAAAAACATTTCTAAAGTTGTTTTAAAAAAAAGAAAGATTATGCATTTGAAAACAAGACAAACATGGCTTGAATTATCTGATTCTCTTCAGCTTATCAATATATCTGTTTATTCTATCATGATATTATTTCTAAGTTTTACTCTATGTTATGTAATATATTCTGTACAAAACAACTAGAAATTATAGTTCTTTAAATGAAAAAAAAGTATAATTTTATGTTATTTTTTTGTTGGACAGAAATAAAAATGAGACCTTATTTTAAAATATTACATAGTTCTTGTTTTAATACAATGCCTGGTAGAAAAAATTAAATTGGCACTTTAAAAAAAAAAAAGAAGTAATTTTTAAAATGTCTGACTATCTATAGTTCCTGTGAGCAATTTTAGTCCATGTGTAATTCCACCAGGGCTCAGCATTTCTTTCTCCATTTTGTGACAGGCCGGAGAAAAGGTTCTTTCTATTATCCCCA
Source organism: Bombina bombina (assembly GCF_027579735.1). Taxonomy (NCBI): domain Eukaryota; kingdom Metazoa; phylum Chordata; class Amphibia; order Anura; family Bombinatoridae; genus Bombina; species Bombina bombina. The sequence continues at coordinate 960,016,808 of NC_069500.1, forward strand.
CATCATCTACTGTGTTATTCCATTCAGTGACATTTTACGAATCTAAAGATTAATAATGCATTTCTGTATTTTTTTTAATGTTTCCACCCTCATGGATTCTGAAAATTGTGTATGACATTTGCAACTGTTTGATAAGGAGTGTAAATTAGTCTGTCGTGCACCTTTGATAAGTATATTGTATGTCAGACCCTGCAATGGCAAATTACAATATGAAGTTCAAGTTCCTAAATACCAGTTCAGAAAATGTACTATAAACACTTTTAAGCGTCTACAGATCTAGGTGACTTAGAATTAATACACTTTAGGGAAAAAGAGAAAAGTTACAGACTTTGCCCTCAGGGTTGTAGGGACAGACAGTTTTTAAGAAGATTAAATTCTAATATAGATTATATTAGTTATATTTATACACATCTACACATAGACAGGCAGATATTATAGAACAGCATAATTAAAGGGACATGATTCAGATAGAGCATTAAATTTTAAGCAACTTTCTAATTTACTCCTATTATCAATTTTTCTTTGTTCTCTTGCTATCTTTATTTTAAAAGCAGGAATGTAAATCTTAGCAGCCAGACTACAGGGAGTGCAGAATTATTAGGCAAATGAGTATTTTGACCACATCATCCTCTTTATGCATGTTGTCTTACTCCAAGCTGTATAGGCTCGAAAGCCTACTACCAATTAAGCATATTAGGTGATGTGCATCTCTGTAATGAGAAGGGGTGTGGTCTAATGACATCAACACCCTGTATCAGGTGTGCATAATTATTAGGCAACTTCCTTTCTTTTGGCAAAATGGGTCAAAAGAAGGACTTGACAGGCTCAGAAAAGTAAAAAACAGTGAGATATCTTGCAGGAGGGATGCAGCACTCTTAAAATTGCAAAGCTTCTGAAGCGTAATCATCGAACAATCAAGCGTTTCATTCAAAATAGTCAACAGGGTCGCAAGAAGCGTGTGGAAAAACCAAGGCGCAAAATAACTGCCCATGAACTGAGAAAAGTCAAGCGTGCAGCTGCCAAGATGCCACTTGCCACCAGTTTGGCCATATTTCAGAGCTGCAACATCACTGGAGTGCCCAAAAGCACAAGGTGTGCAATACTCAGAGACATGGCCAAGGTAAGAAAGGCTGAAAGACGACCACCACTGAACAAGACACACAAGCTAAAACGTCAAGACTGGGCCAAGAAATATCTCAAGACTGATTTTTCTAAGGTTTTATGGACTGATGAAATGAGAGTGAGTCTTGATGTGCCAGATGGATGAGCCCGTGGCTGGATTTGTAAAGGGCAGAGAGCTCCAGTCCGACTCAGACACCAGCAAGGTGGAGGTGGAGTACTGGTTTGGGCTGGTATCATCAAAGATGAGCTTGTGGGGCCTTTTCGGGTTGAGGATGGAGTCAAGATCAACTCCCAGTCCTACTGCCAGTTTCTGGAAGACACCTTCTTCAAGCAGTGGTACAGGAAGAAGTCTGCATCCTTCAAGAAAAACATGATTTTCATGCAGGACAATGCTCCATCACACGCGTCCAAGTACTCCACAGCATGGCTGGCAAGAAAGGGTATAAAAGAAGAAAATCTAATGACATGGCCTCCTTGTTCACCTGATCTGAACCCCATTGAGAACCTGTGGTCCATCATCAAATGTGAGATTTACAAGGAGGGAAAACAGTACACCTCTCTGAACAGTGTCTGGGAGGCTGTGGTTGCTGCTGCACGCAATGTTGATGGTGAACAGATCAAAACACTGACAGAATCCATGGATGGCAGGCTTTTGAGTGTCCTTGCAAAGAAAGGTGGCTATATTGGTCACTGATTTGTTTTTGTTTTGTTTTTGAATGTCAGAAATGTATATTTGTGAATGTTGAGATGTTATATTGGTTTCACTGGTAAAAATAAATAATTGAAATGGGTATATATTTGTTTTTTGTTAAGTTGCCTAATAATTATGCACAGTAATAGTCACCTGCACACACAGATATCCCCCTAAAATAGCTATAACTAAAAACAAACTAAAAACTACTTCCAAAACTATTCAGCTTTGATATTAATGAGTTTTTTGGGTTCATTGAGAACATGGTTGTTGTTCAATAATAAAATTAATCCTCAAAAATACAACTTGCCTAATAATTCTGCACTCCCTGTATTTTAGGTTTAGAACAGTGGATAGTGCTTTCTTATTGGAGGCTTACATCTACCCACTAATAAGCAAACATAGCCCAGGTTCTCAAACAAAAATGGGCCGGCTCCTATGCATCACATTCCTGCTTTTTAAATAAAGATAGTAAGAGAATGAAGAAAAATTGATAATAGGAGTAAATTAAAAAGTTGCTTAAAATGTCATGCTCTATCTGAATCATGAAAGAAAAAATTTGGGTTCAGTGTCCCTTTAATACTAGAGATGTGCAGCCAAGAAATTTTCATTTCAGATTAAATTTTCGTTCAAAATATTCAGGGAAATTTGTTTCCCCAAATATTTAGTAGCTGTAGTTTAAAACAAAATGAATACTGAATTTTAGTTAAAGGGACACTCAAGTCAAAATAAACTTTTATTATTCAGAAAGTACACGTAGTTTAAAAACACTTTCCAATTTACTTCCCTTATTACATTTTGCAGTCTTTTCATATGCACACTTTCTGGGGAACAGGGTCCTACAGAGCATGTGCACAAGCTCACAGGGTATAGGTATACTAGTCTGTGATTGGCTGATGTCTGTCATATGATACAAGGGGTCAGAAAATGGGACAAAAAATACATTTGTCAGAAAAAAAATCTACTGCTTATTTGAAATTCAGAGAAGGCGTTAAATCATTGTCTTTTTATAATGTACTTGTTAATTATGCAATTCTACTGCATTGGGTGGTCCTTTAAATATTAATTTTTCGTTAAAAGGTACAGTCAACCCTTGAATTTTTGTTGTTTAAAAAGATAAATAATCCCTTTATTACCCATTCCCCAGTTTTGCAGAACCAACACTGTTATAATAATACACTTTTTACCTCTGTCATTACCTTGTATCTAAGCCTCTGCAAACTGCCCCCTTATTTCAGTTCTTTTGTCAGACTTACATTTTAGCCAATCAGTGCTTACCCCTAGGTAACTTCACGTGCGTGAGCTCAATGTTATTTATATGACACACATTAACTATGCCCTCTAGTGGTGAAAGACTGTCAAAATGCATTTACATAAAAAGGCGGCCTTCAAGGTCTAAGAAATTAGCATATGAGCCTACCTAGGTTTTGCTTTTAACTAAGAATACTAAGAGAACAAAGAAAAATTGATGATAAAAGTAAATTGGAAAGTAGTTTAAAATTGCATGCCCTATTTGAATCATGAAAGTTTATTTTGGACTTGAGTGTCCCTTTAAACAAACGTAAATGTTTCAAAGTTTCAGGTGAACAGTTTACCTGTAGCTACAATACTTACCTTAATGTGCTCTGGAGAGCATGGAGAGCGCACTAAGGCCTAGATTTAGAGTTTGGCGGTAGCCGTGAAAACCAGCATTAGAGGCTGGTTTTCGGCTACCGCTGGTATTTGGAGTCAGTCACGAAAGGGTCTAACGCTCACTTTTCAGCCGCGACTTTTCCATACCGCAGACCCCCTTACGTCAATTGCGTATCCTATCTTTTCAATGGGATCTTTCTAACTCCGGTATTTAGAGTCGTTTCTGAAGTGAGCGTTAGAAATCTAACGACAAAACTCCAGCCGCAGAAAAAAGTCAGTAGTTAAGAGCTTTCTGGGCTAACGCCGGTTCATAAAGCTCTTAACTACTGTGCTCTAAAGTACACTAACACCCATAAACTACCTATGTACCCCTAAACCGAGGTCCCCCCACATTGCCGCCACTCGATTAAATTTTTTAACCCCTAATCTGCCGACCGCCACCTACGTTATACTTATGTACCCCTAATCTGCTGCCCCTAACACCGCCGACCCCTATATTATATTTATTAACCCCTAACCTGCCCCCCACAACGTCGTCGCCAGCTACCTACAATAATTAACCCCTAATCTGCCGACCGCAAAGAGCCGCCACCTACATTATAGCTATGTACCCCTAATCTGCTGCCCCTAACACCGCTGACCCCTATATTATATTTATTAACCCCTAATCTGCCCCCCTCAACGTCGCCTCCACCTGCCTACACTTATTAACCCCTAATCTGCCGAGCGGATCTTACCGCTACTATAATAAAGTTATTAACCCCTAATCCGCCTCACTCCCGCCTCAATAACCCTACATTAAATAGTATTAACCCCTAATCTGCCATCCCTAACATTGCCGACACCTAACTTCAATTATTAACCCCTAATCTGCCGAACGAATCTCGCCGCTATTCTAATAAATGGATTAACCCCTAAAGCTAAGTCTAACCCTAACACTAACACCCCCCTAAGTTAAATATAATTTAAATCTAACGAAATAAATTAACTCTTATTAAATAAATTATTCCTATTTAAATCTAAATACTTACCTGTAAAATAAATCCTAATATAGCTACAATATAAATTATAATTATATTATAGCTATTTTAGGATTAATATTTATTTTACAGGTAACTTTTTATTTATTTTAACCAGGTACAATAGCTATTAAATAGTTAAGAACTATTTAATAGCTAAAATAGTTAAAATAATTACAAAATTACCTGTAAAATAAATCCTAACCTAAGTTACAATTAAACCTAACACTACACTATCAATAAATTAATTAAATAAAATACCTACAATTACCTAAAATTAAACCTAACACTACACTATCAATAAATTAATTAAATACAATATCTACAAATAAATACAATGAAATAAACTAACTAAAGTGCAAAAAATAAAAAAGAACTAAGTTACAAAAAATAAAAAATATTTACAAACATCAGAAAAATATTACAACAATTTTAAACTAATTACACCTACTCTAAGCCCCCTAATAAAATAACAAAGACCCCCAAAATAAAAAAATGCCCTACCTTATTCTAAATTACTAAAGTTCAAAGCTCTTTTACCTTACCAGCCCTGAACAGGGCCCTTTGCGGGGCATGCCCCAAAGAATTCAGCTCTTTTGCCTGTAAAAAAAACACATACAATACCCCCCCCAACATTACAACCCACCACCCACATACCCCTAATCTAACCCAAACCCCCCTTAAATAAACCTAACACTAAGTCCCTGAAGATCTTCCTACCTTGTCTTCACCATGCCAGGTATCACCGATCGTTCCAGGCTCCGAAATCTTCATCTAAGCCCAAGCGGGGGCTAGACATCCATCATCTGATGGCTGAAGAAGTCCAGAAGAGGCTCCAAAGTCTTCATCCGGAAATGAAGAGTAGATCCGGACCGGCAACCATCTTCTTCCAAGCGGCATCTTCTATCTTCATCCGATGAGGACCGGCTCCATCTTGAAGACCTCCACCGCGGACCCAATAGAATGCGAGCTCAATCTGATTGGCTGATCGGATCAGCCAATCGGATTGAACTTGATTCTGATTGGCTGATTCCATCAGCCAATCAGAATTTTCCTACCTTAATTCCGATTGGCTGATAGAATCCTATCAGCCAATCGGAATTCGAGGGACGCCATCTTGGATGACGTCCCTTAAAGGAGCCTTCATTCGTCGGTGGTCCGTCGGGCCAGCAGGATGTTCCGCGTCGGAGGTCTGCAAGATGGATCCGGAAGAAAGAAGATTGAAGATGCCGTTGATAGAAAACTTCAGCTGGATCATGGACCTCTTCAGCTCCCGCTTGGATGATGACTTCAGCCGGATCATGGACCTCTTCAGCTCCCGCTTGGATGATGACTTCAGCCAGATCATGTACATCTTCAGCCCCCCGCTTGGGCTTGGATCAGGACATCGGAGGAGCTCTTCTGGATCGATCGGTGAACCTGGTATGGTGAAGATAAGGTAGGAAGATCTTCAGGGGCTTAGTGTTAGGTTTATTTAAGGGGGTTTGGGTTAGATTAGGGGTATGTGGGTGGTGGGTTGTAATGTTGGGGGGGTATTGTATGTGTTTTTTTTACAGGCAAAAGAGCTGAATTCTTTGGGGCATGCCCCGCAAAGGGCCCTGTTCAGGGCTGGTAAGGTATTAGGTTAGGATTTATTTACAGGTAATTTTGTAATTATTTTAACAATTTTAGCTATTAAATAGTTCTTAACTATTTAATAGCTATTGTACCTGGTTAAAATAAATACAAAGTTACCTGTAAAATAAATATTAATCCTAAAATAGCTATATTATAATTATAATTTATATTGTAGCTATATTAGGATTTATTTTACAGGTAAGTATTTAGCTTTAAATAGGAATAATTTATTTAATAAGAGTTAATTAATTTTGTTAGATTTAAATTATATTTAAGTTAGGGGGGTGTTAGTGTTAGAGTTAGACTTAGCTTTAGGGGTTAATACATTTATTAGAATAGCGGTGAGCTCCAGTCGGCAGATTAGGGGTTAATGTTTGAAGTTAGGTGTCGGCGATGTTAGGGAGGGCAGATTAGGGCAGATTAGGGGTTAATACTATTTATTATAGGGTTAGTGAGGCGGATTAGGGGTTAATAACTTTATTATAATAGCGGTGCGGTCCGGTCGGCAGATTAGGGGTTAATAAGTGTAGGCAGGTGGAGGCAACATTGTGGGGGGCAGATCAGGGGCTAATAAATATAATATAGGGGTCGGCGGTGTTAGGGACAGCAGATTAGGGGTACATAGGGATAATGTAAGTAGCGGCGGTTTACGGAGCGGCAGATTAGGGGTTAATAATAATATGCAGGGGTCAGCGATAGCGGGGGCGGCAGATTAGGGGTTAATAAGTGTAAGGTTAGGGGTCTTTAGACTCGGGGTACATGTTAGAGTGTTAGGTGCAGACGTAGGAAGTGTTTCCCCATAGCAAACAATGGGGCTGCGTAAAGAGCTGAACGCGGCTTTTTTGCAGGTGTTAGGTTTTTTTTCAGCTCAAACAGCCCCATTGTTTCCTATGGGGGAATCGTGCACGAGCACGTTTTTGAAGCTGGCCGCGTCCGTAAGCAATTCTGGTATCGAGAGTTGAAGTTGCGTTAAATATGCTCTACGCTCCTTTTTTGGAGCCTAACGCAGCCATTCTGTGGACTCTCAATACCAGAGTTATTTAAAAGGTGCGGCCAGAAAAAAGCCAGCGTTAGCTACGCGGGTCGTTACCAACAAAACTCTAAATCTAGCCGTAAGGTAAGTATTAATCCCTAAAAAAAAAAGTAAACAAATAAATACTGACGATTTTTGCCAGTGTTTTTTCATTTTCTTTCATTTCCTTTTAGCATTCATTCGGATATTTGTTTTTTTTATACTAAACAAAAATACAATTTTCATCACAAATGTGCATTTGTACGAAACAAATGCACTATACATCTCTAATGAATACTGGGTTGCAACATTGTGTTTACTGGGTTGCAACTTGTGTGTGTGTTGTAGGAGAGTATGCATGGTGTGTGTGTTATATGAGAGTGTGTGTGTGTAATAATATTACACAGATTATATGAGTGTGTGTTTTGTGTGAATCTGTAATATATGAGTGTGTGTGTGTAATGTGAGGGTGTGTGTGTTATATGAGTGTGTCTGGTGTATGAATGTGTAATATGAGAGTGTTTGTGTTATGAGTGTGTGTGGTGTGTCTATGTGTAATATGAAAGTGTGTGTGTTCTATGAGAGTGTACATGGTGTGTATATGTGTAATATGAGAGTGTGTGTTGTGTTGTATGAGACTGTGGGTGTGTTCTTACCTTTTACAACAATGTTCAAGTTTGACTATAATCAGGAATAAAGTACACACACATTTTACTTAATTTGGCAAAAATTGCAGCTATCTTGTTGTATATTACTTCAGAAGTTTTCAGACCAAGTCTAAAAGGTATGTGGTATGATTGCACTGGATCTTGGGAAAAAAGTTTGAAGAACCCTGAATTACAAGGTGGAATCATCTATTTTAAAAAAAAAGTTATATTTGTCATATAACCTGACATGAGTTTACATAAGTGGTGCATTTAGCAAACATAAAAAAAAACATAAAAAAAAAACCCCTCAGAAATACTTCCCTCTATTTTAATACACATTCACCGAGATTACGAGTTTTGCGGTAACAGGGGTGTGTTGCTAATGCTTAGTTTCAGCTCACCGCTCACCTAAAGCAACGCTGGTATTACAGGTTTTTTTAAACCCAGCGTTAGCCGCAAAAAGGTGAGCGTAGAGAAGAATTTAGTTCCACATCTCACCTCAATACCAGCACTGCTTACAGTCATTTCCCCATAGAAATCAATGGGGCTGATTCGGCTGAAAAAAAACCTAACACCTGCAAAAAAGCAGCGTTCAGCTCCTAACGCAGCCCCATTGATTCCTATGGGGAAAATACATTTATGTCTACACCTAACACCCTAACATGAACCCCGAGTCTAAACACCCCTAATCTTACACTTATTAACCCCTAATCTGCTGCCCCCGACATCGCTGACACCTAAAATATATTATTAACCCCTAATCTGCCGCTCCGGACACCGCCGCCACCTACATTATACTTATGGATGCCTAATCTGCTGCCCCCAACATCGCCGCCACCTACATTATATTTATTAACCCCTAATCTGCCGCCCCCAATGTCGCCGCAACCTAACTACATTTATTAACCCCTAATCTGCCACCCCCAACGTCGCCGCCACTATAATAAACATATTAACCTCTAAACCTAAGTCTAACCCTAACCCTAACCCCCCCTAACTTAAATATAATTTAAATAAAACAAAATTAAATTACTACAATTAAATAAATTATTCCTATTTAAAACTAAATACTTACCTATAAAATAAACCCTAAGATAGCTACAATATAACTAATAGTTACATTGTATCTAGCTTAGGGTTTATTTTTATTTTACAGGCAACTTTGTTTTTATTTTAACTTGGTACAATAGTTATTAAGTAGTTATTAACTATTTAATAGCTACCTAGTTAAAATAAAGACAAATTTACCTCTAAAATAAACCCTAACCTAAGTTACAATTAAACCTAACACTACACTATCATTAAATGAATTACCTAAATTAAAATAAATTACCTACAATTCACTACAATTAAATAAAATAAACTAAAGTACGAAAACAAAACACTAAATTACAGAAAAAAATAAAATAATTACAAGAATTTTAAACTAATTACACCTAATCTAATACCCCTAATAAAATAAAAAAATCCCTACCCTACACTAAATTACAAATAGCCCTTAAAAGGGCCTTTTGCGGGGCATTGCCCCAAAGTAATCAGCTCTATTACCTGTAAAAAAAAAAAATACAATACCCCTCCAACATTAAAACCCACCACCCACACACCCAACCCTACTCTAAAACCCACCCAATCCCCCCTTAATAAAACCTAACACTAACCCCTTGAAGATCACCCTACCGTGAGACGTCTTCACCCAGCCGGGCAGAAGAGGTCCTCCAGACGGGCAGAAGTCTTCATCCAGGCGGCATCTTCTATCTTCATCCATCCGGAGCGGAGCGGGTCCATTTTGAAGTGAGCTGACACGGAGCATCCATCCAGACCGACGACTACATGATGAATGACTGTTCCTTTAAATGACGTAATCCAAGATGGCGTCCCTTGAATTCCTATTGGCTGATAGGATTCTATCAGCCAATCGGAATTAAGGTAGGAAAAATCCTATTGGCTGATCCAATAGAACAGCCGTTAGAATGCAAACTCAATCCTATTGGCTGATTGTATCAGCCAATAGGATTGAACTTCAATCCTGTTGGCTGATTGGATCAGCCAATAGGATTTTTCCTACCTTAATTCCAATTGGCTGATAGAATCCTATCAGCCAATCGGAATTCAAGGGACGCCCTCTTGGATGATGTAATTCTAAAGGAACCGTCATTCGTTGTGTAGTCGTCGGTCTGGATGGATGCTCCGCATCGGCTGACTTGATAGAAGATGCCGCCTGGATGATGACGTCTGCCCCTCTGGAGGTCCTCTTCTGCCTGGATCGGATGAAGACTTCTGCCCCTCTGGAGGACCACTTGTGTCCGGCTGGGTGAAGACATCTCACGGTAGGGTGATCTTCAAGGGGATAGTGTTAGGTTTTATTAAAGGGACACTGAACCCAAAATGTTTCTTCTTTTGTGATTCAGATAGAGCATGCAATTTAAAGCAACTTTCTAATTTACTCCTATTATCAATGTTTCTTCTTTCTCTTGCTATCTTTATATGAAAAAAAAGGCATCTAAGCTTTTTTCTTGGTTCAGTACTCTGGACAGCAGTTTTTGATTGGTGGATGAATTTATCCACCAATCAGCAAGGACAACTGAGGTTGTTCAACAAAAATGGGCTGGCATCTAAACTTACATTCTTGCATTTCAAATAAAGATCTATGTTAATTGTCTTCCTGCGCTAAAGGCCAGTATAAGTGGTCCTAAAGCTAAAACTATTGAGGTGGAACGGAATAGATGGAAATAATCACTCTGGACAAAAAATATATTATATATAAGCAAATATTTATTATTTAATAAAAACTGATGATTAAAATTATTCTTTTAATTTTTAAAAAAAATGGTGAATTTATATTAAAAAATGATGTAATAAAGTTTTCTTATTTTCAGCAAAAATGACAGAGGCAAAAAGATAAAAAGATAAAAAGTAGGTGTAGTGAGTATACTGAGCAGAGGATATAGTTAGTATACACAGCACATATAGTTAGTATAGTTAATATAGTTAATGTGGTTAATATAACAACAGATATGGTTAGTATATACAGCAGATGTAGTTAGTGCAATGGATTAGAGAATCATGGAAAATTAATAGGTAAAAATGGGGTTCAGATGTGTCAGCTAAAAATGTGTAAGCTAAATAGCGATTAAAAAGATAACACCTTATTTCATGTAATAGACAGTTTTCTGCACGTTGTGCAAAAAAAGCAAAGTTAATAGAGCTAAGTTAATAAAGCTAAGGTTTTAGAGATTGGTAGCAAGCCTTAGTATAAGAAATAGCCATATAAACATTCCAACATAATTATGATTGAACTGAAAAAATGGAACAAAAGTTCATAAAAAGTTCTTTTCTGTGCACAGGTAAAGGGTTTTTGGCATATGCAAAATGTTAGGCAGATGTAAATTTTGGTGTTGTCTCTTTTTTATATATTAAGAGTACCTTGTGAGATCAGACTCAAGTCCGTTAGGTTATCCAATCCTGTTGTGAGATAATAAAGTGATCCGAAGTGCAGGTAATACCAGGTTACCTTAGACTGCTTTTTCCCAAGGAAGCATCTGTTGGGTTGTAGATATAGTACCTTATTTCTTTCCTTGTCCTTTATGGTAAAACCAGGTTACCATTAGGAATTTCGAGTAGCATACAGGACTGCTGTGGCGTTAATGTGACGCTTTGTCCCGCGTCTGGAAGCAGGGTAATTCTCGTCCGGTCTTTTTCCTGATGGTGGTAGTCTGACGTCACAGACTACGGTGGCTCAAATTGGCCAAAAAGAAGTAACGCGTTTCGGTCGTGGACCTTTCTCAAACTTCTGATTTGCTCATTGTCCGTCTTGCTCTTTATATAGCAGAGCTAATAGCTTAACATGTGTAAGCACCTCCTTATTTAGTTTGCTGTCAAAACACTACATCTGTAGGAAATGGGCAATTATCGTTCTATCACACAAAAAACGAGTGTTAAAGGAATATGTTTAAACTAAAAAACTGAGTGTTTGCAATTGTTTGCACTGACATGTATGTTACATTTTACGAGTGGGGGAAAGTCACATATAAAAGAGTATACTTTTTGCCTTAGAAGTTTTCGCTGTTTTAAGAGTGACATTGCTTGTAAGCCAAATATAATCTTGGCTTTTTTAGACTAGAAAATTTAAAAGCTTTCATAGATATGATAAAAGAATAAAAAAATCGTTACATGCTGCTATTGTATTGGTAACACAGATGGTTTTACATAATGGTTTATAGAGGGGGTATTTTTGTATGTGTAAATTTATGGATCTCATTAGGAATCATTGAAAATTTATTAAAAGATCAGTTAGTTGAGCTTATATCTATACATTAAAAATCTATAATTTAAAATTCGAAATATATAACTCATTATACTGAACTGTATTATATATTGTCTTCAAATGACAATTAATGTAGAACAAATTCAATCCCTAGACGTCCATCAGAGGACTAAAAAGTTCAACATATGTCTTATTTACTATATAAAAAATAATAAATAAATATATAAATACTTTATTCATGCATAAAACTCCCTAGATTAAACTCTAAATTCATGCCTTTAGGGGTTAGGGTGTCTAGATCAAAGATCCATTTGGCCTCTAATCTTAGGAGGGCATGAGTTGGATTCCCTCCTCTCCAATTTCTTTTCAGTTTGTCTATGATAGTATAGCTGAAATGTTTCAGATTGCCATTATTGCATTTTTTAAAATGTTTTGGTACTGGGAGTTCTTTATTTCTATCATCATTCATGTGTTCAATGGATGACATGTGTTCCCTAATACGATCCCGAGCTGTTCTATCTGACTCACCCACATATTGGGTCCCACAGCTACATTCTAGTAGATATATAATATTTTTGTCAGTACATCTATGGGTCCCTTTTATATGAAACTCTTTGCCTGTTGTTGTGGATCTAATAGACTTTCTTTTTGTGGCATATTTGCAGGCCTTGCAAGTACAGCATGGAAAAAATCCTTGCACGTCCCTTCCCCATAGGTCTTTTTGGTCTTTTATATTTGATTTCTTTTTTAGATCTGTAGGTACTAACATATTCTTTAAATTTTTTGATTTCTTATATATTATTTTTGGATATTCAGGTAGAGATGAGCCCAAAACTGTATCTTTTTTCAGGATGGGCCAGTGCTTTTTCATTATTCTTTCTATGATCTCTTTATTGCAATTATACTGTGTTATAAAGGGAAGAAAAATTTCTCCATTTTGCAACCTATCTTTTTTGTGTGTATTGAGCAGTTGTTCTCTTGGTTTATCTTTACACATAAGCATTTCTGCTTCTATTATTTCTTTTTTGTATCCCCGCTCTTTAAACCTATTTATTAAAATATTTGACTGTTGTAGATAATCTTCCTCGTTATTACAGTTCTTGCGAATCCTAGTGAATTGACTTTTGGGAATATTGTCCTTCCATCTTTCTAGATGGCAACTGGTCGCATGTATATAGTTGTTTGTATCAACAGGTTTGAAATAGGTTTTAGTAAAGATTTTATTTGCTTCTATTCTGATATCCAAATCTAGAAATTGGATATTTGAGTAGCTGCTAGTATAAGTAAATTTTAAATTGTTTATATTGTTATTCATGCGAGATATAAACCAGTCTAGTTCTTCTAAACATAACAGTAAAGAAATGGTTTCTAAAAACCTCTTTGGAGAGAGAAATAATTTTGAATCAAGATGTGGAAAAAGACAGTTTTGTACACACTAATTTAAAACAAAAATCAACATTTTACCCAAAACATATCAAAGGGGGAGCAATAGAAACCTTTGAAAAAATGGTCCTAGATGATATTAAAGGTTTAGATGAAAATAAATTAAATAAGACACGCTCAAATATCGATAAAAAACAATATGAAGCTATAAAAAGACTAGAAAAGAACAAAAATATTATAGTTAAACCGGCAGATAAAGGAGGGGGCATAGTGATTCTAGATAAAGTGAAATACACAGACATGGCATATACTTTACTGAACGATATTAAGACATACAAAACCCTAAACAAAGATCCCACCCCTATCTACAAAAAAGAACTAGATGCATTTCTCTTAAAAGCTAATGAATCAGGCATTTTGAATGATAAAGAATATGCCTTTCTGTCGATAAAGTTTCCAAAAATCCCACTTTTCTATTGTCTACCCAAGATACACAAAAGTCTCATTTCTCCACCAGGCCGCCCAATAATATCAGGGATTGGCTCACTTACGGCCAACTTATCGCAATATGTAGACCAATACCTACAGAAATATGTAGTAAGTCTCCCCTCATATCTAAAAGACTCTACAGAAGTTTTAAATATATTACAAAATCTAGAATGGGAAAGCGATTATATTTTGGCCACATGCGATGTGTCGGCACTCTATACATGTATAGAACATCATAAAGGTTTAGAAGCAGTCGAATTTTATCTAAATAAAGATCACTCTCTACCCAAAGAGCAAAGAGAATTCATTATAGAGAGTATTAATTTTATCCTTAACCACAACTTTTTTGTTTTTGAGGATAAATTTTTCGTTCAGCAATGTGGTACAGCAATGGGAACCAGGTTTGCTCCCAGCTATGCCAATTTATTTATGGGTCTCTGGGAACACATTTTTCTAGACTCCATAGATCTGGGAGCAAACCTGGTTCTTTACAAGAGGTATATAGATGATATTCTGATAGTGTGGAAAGGGGAAATAGAAGAACTAGACTGGTTTATATCTCGCATGAATAACAATATAAACAATTTAAAATTTACTTATACTAGCAGCTACTCAAATATCCAATTTCTAGATTTGGATATCAGAATAGAAGCAAATAAAATCTTTACTAAAACCTATTTCAAACCTGTTGATACAAACAACTATATACATGCGACCAGTTGCCATCTAGAAAGATGGAAGGACAATATTCCCAAAAGTCAATTCACTAGGATTCGCAAGAACTGTAATAACGAGGAAGATTATCTACAACAGTCAAATATTTTAATAAATAGGTTTAAAGAGCGGGGATACAAAAAAAGAAATAATAGAAGCAGAAATGCTTATGTGTAAAGATAAACCAAGAGAACAACTGCTCAATACACACAAAAAAGATAGGTTGCAAAATGGAGAAATTTTTCTTCCCTTTATAACACAGTATAATTGCAATAAAGAGATCATAGAAAGAATAATGAAAAAGCACTGGCCCATCCAGAAAAAAGATACAGTTTTGGGCTCATCTCTACCTGAATATCCAAAAATAATATATAAGAAATCAAAAAATTTAAAGAATATGTTAGTACCTACAGATCTAAAAAAGAAATCAAATATAAAAGACCAAAAAGACCTATGGGGAAGGGACGTGCAAGGATTTTTTCCATGCTGTACTTGCAAGGCCTGCAAATATGCCACAAAAAGAAAGTCTATTAGATCCACAACAACAGGCAAAGAGTTTCATATAAAAGGGACCCATAGATGTACTGACAAACATATTATATATCTACTAGAATGTAGCTGTGGGACCCAATATGTGGGTGAGTCGGATAGAACAGCTCGGGATCGTATTAGGGAACACATCTCATCCATTGAACACATGAATGATGATAGAAATAAAGAACTCCCAGTACCAAAACATTTTAAAAAATGCAATAATGGCAATCTGAAACATTTCAGCTATACTATCATAGACAAACTGAAAAGAAATTGGAGAGGAGGGAATCCAACTCATGCCCTCCTAAGATTAGAGGCCAAATGGATCTTTGATCTAGACACCCTAACCCCTAAAGGCATGAATTTAGAGTTTAATCTAGGGAGTTTTATGCATGAATAAAGTATTTATATATTTATTTATTATTTTTTATATAGTAAATAAGACATATGTTGAACTTTTTAGTCCTCTGATGGACGTCTAGGGATTGAATTTGTTCTACATTAATTGTCATTTGAAGACAATATATAATACAGTTCAGTATAATGAGTTATATATTTCGAATTTTAAATTATAGATTTTTAATGTATAGATATAGGCTCAACGAACTGATCTTTTAATAAATTTTCAATGATTCCTAATGAGATCCTTAAATTTACACATACAAAAATACCCCCTCTATAAACCATTATGTAAAACCATCTGTGTTACCAATACAATAGCAGCATGTAACGATTTTTTTATTCTTTTATCATATCTATGAAAGCTTTTAAATTTTCTAGTCTAAAAAAGCCAAGATTATATTTGGCTTACAAGCAATGTCGCTCTTAAAACAGCGAAAACTTCTAAGGCAAAAAGTATACTCTTTTATATGTGACTTTCCCCCACTCGTAAAATGTAACATACATGTCAGTGCAAACAATTGCAAACACTCAGTTTTTTAGTTTAAACATATTCCTTTAACACTCGTTTTTTGTGTGATAGAACGATAATTGCCCATTTCCTACAGATGTAGTGTTTTGACAGCAAACTAAATAAGGAGGTGCTTACACATGTTAAGCTATTAGCTCTGCTATATAAAGAGCAAGACGGACAATGAGCAAATCAGAAGTTTGAGAAAGGTCCACGACCGAAACGCGTTACTTCTTTTTGGCCAATTTGAGCCACCGTAGTCTGTGACGTCAGACTACCACCATCAGGAAAAAGACCGGACGAGAATTACCCTGCTTCCAGACGCAGGACAAAAGCATCACATTAACGCCACAGCAGTCCTGTATGCTACTCGAAATTCCTAATGGTAACCTGGTTTTACCATAAAGGACAAGGAAAGAAATAAGGTACTATATCTACAACCCAACAGATGCTTCCTTGGGAAAAAGCAGTCTAAGGTAACCTGGTATTACCTGCACTTCGGATCACTTTATTATCTCACAACAGGATTGGATAACCTAACGGACTTGAGTCTGATCTCACAAGGTACTCTTAATATATAAAAAAGAGACGGCACCAAAATTTACATCTGCCTAACATTTTGCATATGCCAAAAACCCTTTACCTGTGCACAGAAAAGAACTTTTTATGAACTTTTGTTCCATTTTTTCAGTTCAATCATAATTATGTTGGAATGTTTATATGGCTATTTCTTATACTAAGGCTTGCTACCAATCTCTAAAACCTTAGCTTTATTAACTTAGCTCTATTAACTTTGTTTTTTTTGCACAACGTGCAGAAAACTGTCTATTACATGAAATAAGGTGTTATCTTTTTAATCGCTATTTAGCTTACACATTTTTAGCTGACACATCTGAACCCCATTTTTACCTATTAATTTTCCATGATTCTCTAATCCATTGCACTAACTACATCTGCTGTATATACTAACCATATCTGTTGTTATATTAACCACATTAACTATATTAACTATACTAACTATATGTGCTGTGTATACTAACTATATCCTCTGCTCAGTATACTCACTACACCTACTTTTTATCTTTTTATCTTTTTGCCTCTGTCATTTTTGCTGAAAATAAGAAAACTTTATTACATCATTTTTTAATATAAATTCACCATTTTTTTTTAAATTAAAAGAATAATTTTAATCATCAGTTTTTATTAAATAATAAATATTTGCTTATATATAATATAATTTTTGTCCAGAGTGATTATTTCCATCTATTCCGTTCCACCTCAATAGTTTTAGCTTTAGGACCACTTATACTGGCCTTTAGCGCAGGAAGACAATTAACATAGACTTTTACTCATCAATTTCATCTGGGGATTTTTGATATCAACCTGTGTACTTTGAGGTGATCCTTTTCAGCGCTCTCTCTCTCCCTCTATACATTTCAAATAAAGATGCCAAGAGTATAAAGAACATTTGATAATGGCAATAAATTAGAAAGTTGCTTAAAATGCCATGCTCTATCTGAATCACAAAAGAAAAAAATTGGGTAAAGTGTCCCTTTAAGGAGGGATTGGGTGGGTTTTAGAGTATGGTTGGGTGTGTGGTTGGTGGGTTTTAATGTTGGGGGGGTATTGCATTTTTTTAAAGGTAAAAGAGCTGATTACTTTGGGGAAATGCCCCGCAAAAGGCCCTTTTAAAGGCTATTTGTAATTTAGTATAGGGTAGGGATTTTTTTTTATTTTGGGGGGCTTTTTTATTTTATTAGGGGGATTAGATTAGGTGTAATTAGTTTAAAATTCTTGTAATTATTTTATTTTTTTCTGTAATTTAGTGTTTTTTTTTCATACTTTATTTTATTTAATTGTAGTTAATTGTAAGTAATTTAGGTGATTATTTGAATGATAGTGTAGTGTTAGGTGTAATTGTAATTTAGGTTAGGATTTATTTTACAGGTACTTTTGAATTTATTTTAGCTAGGTAGTTATTAAATAGTTAATAACTATTTAATAACTATTGTACATAGTTAAAATAAATATAAAGTTGCCTGTAAAATAAAAATAAACCCTAAGCTAGATACAATGTAATTATTAGTTATATTGTCGCTATCTTAGTTTTTTTTTTTATAGGTGAGTATTTAGTTTTAAATAGGAATAATTTATTTAATTGTAGTAATTTTATTTTGTTTTATTTAAATTATATTTAAGTTAGGGGGGGTTAGACTTAGGATTAGACTTAGGTTTAGGGGTTAATAAATTTAATATAGTAGCGGCGAAGTTGGGGGCGGCAGATTAGGGGTTAATAAATATAGGTAGGTGTCTGCGATGTTAGGGACGGCAGATTAAGGGTTAATAAAATTTAAATAGTGTTTGTGAGGTGGGAGTGCGGCGGTTTAGGGGTTAATATATTTATTGAAGTGGCGACGATGTCCGGTCGGCAGATTAGAGGTTAAAATCTTTATTTAAGTGTTTGCGATGTGGGGGGGGCCTCAGTTTAGGGGTTAATAGGTAGTTTATGGGTGTTAGTGTACTTTTTAGCACTTTAGTTAAGAGTTTTATGTTACGGCGTTAGCCCATAAAACTCTTAACTACTGACTTTTAAATGCGGTATCAGTCTTGACAAGACTCGTAATACCAGCGTTAGGCAAATCCCATTAAAAAGATAGGATACGCAATTGACGTAATGGGATTTGCGGTATGCTCGAGTCACGGAAAAAAGTGAGCGGTACAACTGTATCTGCCAGACTCGTAATACCAGCGGGTGTTAAAAAGCAGCACTGGGACCTCTCAATGCTGCTTTTTAAGGCTAATGCAAGACTCGTAATCTAGCCAATTGTATTTTGTAACTGTGCTTATGCTCACATCAGTTTCCAGCCATCTGCACACATAGCTAGAGGTTATAAATATCATCTAGTTATGAAACTAAATGGGAACCATGATCAACTACTCTTTCAAACTCATAGAATGGGACAGTAGTTGATTAGATTACAGAGATACATTAAATGAACAGTCAAGTCTCTGCCTGTGTAAGGCAAGCGTCTTGACATCTGCTTAGTGTGGCTATTGTTAAACCAAACAATGCATGCAGCTGGTAATAATCATGTGACCTAAATATCTTTTACCTTCTTCTAATCGAATAATGGTACAGTGCAAAAACATTGTATGCAGCTTGGGTGATATTTGGCTTCAATGTCTATGCTGTTTCAGTTAGTTAGAAAAACCCTTTGAATTCATTAAACTGCATACATAAAGTATAATATATTTTTGGTTTAATAACAGTGCTAATTTTATTTTAATACTAATATTGAAAATGTTATTGAAATTTTAAACATAACATAGATAACAGATATCATAACAACCATGCTACACCCTGCACTGCAAGATGTGGTTACAACTGCACCAACAGATTATAGGACTATGGTACAGGTTGGGAGCACTATGTCCAAAGGGTGCCTTCCTTCCTATATTGCTAGGAATGGTAACTCCCACACCATCCTAAGTGGGCACATTCAAGCCTGCACTAAACTTTATAGCATCCTCTTGGTGGGTTAGTGCTGGCACCAAATTAAACCACCAATCATTAGTCATGCAATTACATCCCAATAACATCCAGCTAAGGCATAAACAAGTCAACAAGCCCTTTGTTCAAGTGTCAAGTCATTAGTCTCCCATACTCCCAGAATTCCCCAGTGACATTGCAGGTTTTCTCCATCTGTCTCCTTGTTAGCTGCCTTTTGCTACATTTTGCATTCCACTGATTCATCTACCCTTTGCTCTCAATTTTGATTCTCCTGACCACTTTGGATTTGATGTCTGATCCTCTGGTATTGACCCCTGACCTGTGTTTTTAATTATTTTTTCTCTGTCTTCTTTTTAGCATGATTCTGTGTATTGGACGGCTTTCCTGGTTTGACATTAGCTACCCTCTAACTTTGGCTTTGGATACTCCTTTGGCTCTAACAGACCTGTCCCTATCCGTGTTTCTCTTAGTAGATGTATACATAAGGGTGTGCTTAATAACCTGCTATTGTAATCCTTCACCTGCAAGCCTACTCAGGTAATCATTTTCTTGTTGCACCACGTTGATAGTGTAAAGTAAAACTCATGTAGTTTGACACAGTAAATTGTAAATTTAGGCTAGCTGTACACAACTGTTTTGCTGAGAACTCCTTACCCAAATCAGTTTCCCCTTCTCTAACATATACAGTATATCGTCTTAATAATATCAAAACAATTTAGAGGTCAATTATAGTGCAGCAAGCTCCATCTTACTATCCAAGGTAAATGGTGTCTAGGATGATTTTCAAGAAGCCCAAGTTTTCTATGAGCACACATAAATGGTATAGATCAAAGTGGAGTTTATGAGGTAGGGAAGTTACACTGGTTCATGGTATTATGAGGAAGCTGGGAGTCCCCACTATAGAAATCTCTAACTGGGGTTATCATAGACGTACTCCACAAACATTGAACTATTAATTAACCTAACATAACTAATCTAATAAAATAAAAAAATACTACCGATTAAAATATCTAAATTACAAATTTAAAAAACCTAACACTACAAACAAAAATAAAAAAATCTAAATTACAACTAAAAAAGTTTACCAAAATGAATTAACACAAAAATCACGAAAAATAAAAAACACTAAGATTACAAAAAAATAAACAAAATTATAAAAAATAAAAACAATTACACCTACTCTAATAGCCCTGTAAAAATAAAAAAGCCCCCCCAAAATAAATACACCCCCTAGCCTACAATAAACTACCAATAGCCCTTAAAAGGGCCTTTTTTATATGGCCTAAATTAAATAGCTCTTTTAAATTAAAAAAAATACAAAGTACCCCCAACAGTAAAACCCACCACCCAACCAACCCCCCAAAATAAAAACCGAACTCTAAAAAAAACCTAAGCTACCTATTGCCCCTAAATGAGCATTTGTATGTGCATTGACCTTAAAAGGGCATTTAGCTCTTTTTCAAAGCCCAAAGCCCTAATCTAAAAAAAAAAAAAACACCCCAAAAAAACCCAAAAAAACCCCCTAACACTTACCCCAGAAGATCTACTCATGGTTTTTAAAGTCCGGACATCCATCGCCATCCAGGCGGCAAGGTCTTCATCCAGCCGACGAGGTCTTCATCCATCCTGGGGGTGTCTTCTATCTTCATCCCGGTGGCGCAGAGCGGAGTCATCCTGGAAGCTGATGACATCCTGTGCGAAGCGTCCTCTTCATACGGTCGCCGCCGTACAATGAAGTTAAATGCAAGGCAGCCATTTCAAAATGGCATCCTTTGCATTCCTATTGGCTGATTTGATTCTTCAAATTCAAATCAGCCAATAGGCTGTACAAAACAGCCAATAGGATGAGACCTACTGAAATCCTATTGGCTGTTCAAATACGTTTTTTTTAGTGCAGAAGTGACGTTGCGTTACAGGCTAAAATGCTTGCGCTATACCGACACGACTCCCAATAGTGGTGTTACTGCTTTTACGCTGAAATTGCCATTTTTTCAGCGTTAAAAGCCGCAACGCAAAACTCGTAATCTAGGTGATAATGTTCATATATATATTATTTTACATATATTTTGTTTACACACATGAGACATACATGCACATATACAACACTGCATAAAACATGTCGCTCAAGGAATCCAAATGTAGGTTCTTGAGCACTCATTTATCTTAAAAGCATACAGTATACTGCATATATTTGTTTTAATACTATGTAATTGGTGTTAGAAAATTAAAGTATAAGTGGTGAGCTGGAAAGAGAGATGGGATTGAGTGGGAGAGGCTAGTGAAAGAAGGAGCAGTAGAAGGAATTATGGTTAACAGTGATAGGAGAGAAAAAGGAAAAGGGCTTGTGAGAAAGCAAGGAGTGTACCAGAAAATACGGTGAAGACAAGAAAATGGGAGTATTAGTGTGAAAAATTGATGAGAGAGTGTAAGCTGAGGAGGAGTGGGAGAGTAAAGAGCTGGTTATGGTGCATAACAAAATAGGAAAAACAAAACACCTGCAAAATGTACATAGAAAGCTACATTTATTAAGAAGGTTCCTAAAGAGAGAATTCAAAGGAAGAGAATGACCCAGCACTACAGCAGATCTGATGTACTTTCCCAAGTTCCCTGAAAAAAAATATTAATCATTTAATGAAATATGATGAAATGCATGGTTAATTGGTTGGAGCTATAAAAAAAATCCAAAAAAAAAAAAACCCCTTACATTTTATTTGTTAAACTAGAAATGAGAATTATTGGTGTCTAGAGAATATTGTATGGGCCCAGAAATGAGCTAAATGGGTGAAACTTGATAATATATATTTTTAAAAATATATTATTGTCTTTTTTTTTTTTTTAATTTTGAAATTCTGGTTTTGGGGATTCGTACCTAAGGTTCTCTATTACGTTAGGAGCATTAAGGCATATCCAGGAATTAGCTTGACCCCATGATTAATTCCTGTGCTTAGTAGCAATGCAATAAAAGTTTTAGTGACCTATTTTAACATTGAAATGTATAGTGATGTATTTGGAGATGTGTATTTTAACACAGATTTATTTCTTTATGTCTTCCATGTAGATTTTTCAGCATTCTACATTTCCCTTTGCTCATCAAGTCAAAGTCACAGATAAGGCAGTCTGAAATATCCTGTAACTGTCAATCACTTGCTAAAAATGGAAATTTCTCAATCAGTTGATGTGATGGTTGAATTTATCAGCATAGAAGAGATGTCAAAATATTGTTTTTTTTTAGCAGAACTTAACATGCTGAAAGTAGCAGACCATATCCTGGCCTTTTTTGTCTAGGTGAGGACAGCATCCAATTGGCATAATATATTCTTGCATGCATTGGTATTAATTCTGTTGTATATCTTTCAAAGCTAATAAAACCTTGTTACCTTAAATAACCACATGCAAAGTAATTGGAAAGCATAAAAGCATAAAGAATACGTTATAACAAGGAAAAAAGGTGATGTGACATTGGACCCTTAAACAAATATATTAAACATAGAAGTCTCCTACTCTGAAAATCTAATTAGCATTATTTTTACAACTAGAAGAATCAGATTTCAAGTACAAAATAGCTATAGTTTATTCATATGATTAAAATGATAACAAACAAACCCTGGTAATGTATCTAAATTCCATGACACCCAATGAGAGTCTTAAGCAGGGTGGAACTACCATTGGTGCAGTGGTTCCGGGGCCCAAGTGCTGGGAGGGGCCCATAACAGCCACTCTATACATATCTTTATACATAAGTGTGTGCCTATGTGGTCATTATTTGTGCATAGATATTAGTCATTATACAGTACAGCATATTCATCAGAATATACATACTCATTATATTACACAGTGTAATCGCCAGTGTATGGTGTAAAGAAATTCACATAATTATACAGCACAGTACGCTCACTGCCAGTGTATAAAAACGTAGTTTGATTATAAGCAGCATGCTCATTATTAGTGTGTGTGTGTAAATATAAATATATTAGACTTGTGCATTTGTTTCATTACAAATGGGAATTCATAATTAAAAATGGATATTCGTTTTGTTTTAATGAAACTCAAAATGTGTCAATATTTCTTAGTTTCCTTTAAATTAGCTTTAAAATAGTTTTTTTCAGGGTTAAATACTTACCTCTAGTGAGCGAGTCCTTTACCTTTAATGCAGTCTCTGAGATCCGCCCTTATAAGCTTTCTTTTAGCGTGACCCAGGGCTTTGTGAAGCAGGCTCGGGTTTAGCGTGACTCTCCAGTGCTCTAGAGGGTAGTTATAAGGCTACAGGTAATGAAAACAAATGTAACTGTACCCTGAATATTTTGTATTAATTTAATTTTAAACTAAACCAATACTGAATAGTGCAGCAGACGAATATTATGAAAAACTATTTTTTCATAATATTCATTCTGAAAGATTTGTATGAAACAATTTTTTGCTGCTGTACAAGTGTATGTATATATATATATATATATATATATATATATATATATATATATATATTCATATATATGTGTTTGTGTGTGTGTGTTTGTATCTCTCTCTATCTATGATCTATCTATCTATCTATCTATCTATCTATCTATCTATCTATCTATCTATCTATCTATCTGTCTGTCTGTCTGTCTATCTATCTATCTATCTATCTATCTATCTATCTATCTATCTATCTATATCTATCTATCTATCTATCTATCTATCTATCTATCATCTATCTATCTATCTATCTATCATCTATCTATCTATCTATCTATCTATCATCTATATCTATCTATCTATCTATCTATCTATCTATCTATCTATCCATCCTCAAAAACATTATACAGGGAAGCATGTATATCACTACTATTGCTTATTATTGAGTTTCCATTAGGGAGGGCCACAATATGTTTTGCATAAGGTCCTTCTGTTGAGTAGGTTCACTACTGGTTTTAATTACATTTTGTGTTAGAAAAGCTCATGTTGTACTATTGCAGATGTGATAGATATAATATAAAATAGCTAATATTAGATGGCTCTTCCTGATATCAGTTCTAAATTATTGCTATGTATATTTAATAACCAGGCTATACTTTCCTGTATCCATTTGAGTTTCACGAGAATAACATACTCGTCTAGAGAAATGAATCTCTTTAATGACATGTACTGCCTGCTAGAGAAGAAAAATATCCCCCTCTTCCAGTCTATACTCACCCATTGGCTGATGTGTCCTTTGTAGGGGCTTCTAATTAAATAATTAAATAACAGCAATGTGCCAAATGTAAAAGTGATATTTTATTATTTCAAAGGATGTATAAATATGACATTTTGTTGGAACTATGATTGGATATTTTAGCATTGTTTCCATTCTCTATGCATGCGTTTTCTCAGGCTTTTTAATTAAAAATTACATTAAACAACTCTTTAATTCTAGTCAACCCAAGACACTTTCACATAGGTTTTCATATCATTTGCTCTCATCTAATTTAAGTTATTGTACCTTCTAGAAACCCTGTTTGGCTTATTATAGATGTTCTTTTGTTAATGGTTAAGGTTTTGAACACTGTAAGTTAAAACATTGACGGGACAGCTAATATACGGCCAGATTACGAGGTTTGCGTTATGAGGGGTGTGGTGTTAACTTGCACGTTATTCTCACCGCTCACTCACCTACAGCGCTGGTATTACAGGTTTTTACAAACCTGGCGTTATTAGGCAAGAAGTGAGCGTAGAGCAAAATTGTGCTCCATAACGCACTCCAATACCAGCGCTACTTAACTCAGCGGTGAGCTGGTTGTACATGCTCATGCACGATTTCCCCATAGACATCAATGGGGAGAGCCGGCTGAGAAAAAGTCTAACACCTGCAAAAAAGCAGCGTAAAGCTCTGTAACGCAGCCTCATTGATTCCTATGGGGAAAGAAAATTTATGTTTACACCTAAAACCCTAACATGAACCCAGAGTCTAAACACCCCTAATCTTACACTTATTAACCCCTAATCTGCCACCCGACATCACCGCCACCTACATTATATTTATTAACCCCTAATCTGCCACTCCGGACATCGCCGCCACTATAATAAACATATTAACCTCTAAACCGCCGCACTCCCACCTCGCAAACACTATTTAAATATTATCAATCCCTAATCTGCTGTCCCTAACACCGCCGCCACCTACCTAAATTTATTAACCCTTAATCTGCCGCTCCCAATGTTGTCGCCACTATCCTAAATTTATTAACCCCTAAACCTAAGTCTAACCCTAATCCTAACACCCCCTAACTTAAATATAATTAAAATAAATATAAATAAAATTTAATATCATTACCTAAATTATTCCTTTTTAAAACTAAACTAATAGTTACATTGTATCTAGCTTTGGTTTTATTTTTATTTTACAGGCAAGTTTGTATTTATTTTAACTAGGTAGAATAGTTACTAAATAGTTTTTAACTATTTAATAACTACCTAGCTAAAATAAATACAAATTGACCTGTAAAATAAACCTAACCTGAGTTACACTAACATCTAACCTAACCCTACAATTAAATAAATTCCCTAAATTAAATACAATGAACTAAATTCAAAACAATTAGCTAAATTAGAAAAAACAAACACTAAATTACAGAAAATAAAAAACAAATTACATGATCTTTAAACTAATTACACCTAATCTAATAGCCCTATCAAAATAAAAAAGCCCACCCAAAATAAAAAAAAACCTAGCCTAAACTAAACTACCAATAGCCCTTAAAAGGGCCTTTTGCGGGGCAATGCCCCAAATAAATCAGTTCTTTTACCTGTAAAAGTTTTTACAAACAACCCCCCCCCACAGTAAAACCCACCACCAAAACAACCAACCCCCCAAATAAAAACATAACTAAAACAACCTAAGCTCCCCATTATACATAAGTGTGTGCCTATGTGGTCATTATTTGTGCATAGATATTAGTCATTATACAGTACAGCATATTCATCAGAATATACATACTCATTATATTACACAGTGTAATCGCCAGTGTATGGTGTAAAGAAATTCACATAATTATACAGCACAGTACGCTCACTGCCAGTGTATAAAAACGTAGTTTGATTATAAGCAGCATGCTCATTATTAGTGTGTGTGTGTAAATATAAATATATTAGACTTGTGCATTTGTTTCATTACAAATGGGAATTCATAATTAAAAATGGATATTCGTTTTGTATTTTACAGGCAAGTTTGTATTTATTTTAACTAGGTAGAATAGTTACTAAATAGTTATTAACTATTTAATAACTACCTAGCTAAAATAAATACAAATTGACCTGTAAAATAAACCTAACCTGAGTTACACTAAATAAAAACATAACTAAAACAACCTAAGCTCCCCATTGCCCTGAAAAGGGCATTTGCATGGGCATTGCCCTGAAAAGGGCATTTAGCTCTATTACAGCCCAAAGCCATAACCTAAAAATAAAACCCACCCAATACACCCTTAAAAAATCATAACACTAACCCCCGAAGATCCACTTACCAGGAGAAGTCTTCATCCAAGCGGCAAGATGTCCTCAACGAAGCCGGCAGAAGTGGTCCTCCAGACGGGCAGGAGTCTTCACCCAGACGACATCTTCTATCTTCATCCTTCCAACGCGGAGCGACTCCATCGTCAAGACATCCGGCCCGGAGCATCCTTTTCAATCGAAGTCTTCTTGCTGAATGAATGTTCCTTTAAATTACATCATCCAAGATCGTGTCCCTTAGATTCCGATTGACTGATAGAATTCTATCAGTCAATCGGACTTATGGTTGAAAAAAATCCTATTGGCTGATGCAATCAGCCAATAGGATTGAACTTCAATCCTATTGGCTGATACAATCAGCCAATAGGATTGAGCTCGCATTCTATTGGCTGATTGGAACAGCCAATAGAATGCAAGCTCAATCCTAGGATTGGGCTTAGCCCCAACAAACAGATTTTCTGTCTTTGAGACCATCTTGGATGTCAATAAGTTTGTCTGAAAGTTGACACTTAAATTTTTTTTCCTACAAGACACCCCAGAACAGGACACACGAGAAGACACTAAAACCATCATTCACACAAAATTAAGTCATCAAGAAGAATTAAAGGACTTTAAAGATTGTTGTGCTCTGGAGGTTAAGAGAGATTTGTCTTGCAGTGGGGATCAATTCCATGGTCCCGGAACGCATTCCATAACTCCTCCTATAACAAAAAATTGTGATTTTTATCCCATACAAGTTAGAGGGCCATACATCAATGCCTTTCAACATAGTGTTGAAAGGGACCTTATAAAGTTAGCTAGCAAGGTAGAGGATAAGAATCAACACCACCACACTCACTACAACTTATCACATAGAGAATCTATTGCCCTAAAAAACTGCAACTTAACAAGAATTTGGTAATAAGAAATGCAGACAAGGGGGGAGAAATAGTCCTCATGGATAAAAGTACTTATCTATCAGAGGCAAATAGACAGCTTGCGAATACATCTATTTATGGGTTTAGGGGTTAATATGCTTATTATAGTGGTGGCAATGTCCGGAGCAGCATATTAGGGGTTAATAATTTTATTATAGTGTTTGCAATGCAGGAGGGCCTCGGTTTAGGGGTTTAAAGGTAGTTTATGGGTGTTAGTGTACTTTTTAGCACTTTAGTTATGAGTTTTATGCTACAGCGTTGTAGTGTAAAACTCATAACTACTGACTTTAAAATGTGGTACGAATATTAACGAGATAGGCTGTATCGCTCACTTTTTGGCCTCCCAGGACAAGTTCGTAATTCCAGCACTATGGAAGTCCCATAGAAAAAAGACTATACGTAAATTGCGTAAGTTGATTTGCAGTAAGGCCAAAAAAGTGTGCAGTGCCCCTAAATCTGCAAGACTCGTAATAGCAGCGGTAGTAAAAAAGCAGCGTTATGAAGCTTAACGCTGCTTTTATACTCATAACACAAGACTCATAATCTAGCCAATAGTTTTTTTTAAATACAAATGCCATAAGTACACGATATATGCATATATCATGTTCTTTTGAGCAGTTTAAATAGGCAAATTTTACCAATGATTATCCCATGTCTCCTCTACTGGCCACCCCATAATCAGTGCAGTTTTTTGTTCTTGTTTGTATCACCGGATACATTAGCCTATCCAATGGCTACCGATTGCACCATAGATAATAACGCAGCACATGCATAGCCTCAGCACTGAAACAGTGTGAAGCAGGGCAGACAGAACAGCTTATGAATTAGCTTTGTAGGAAGAAAGGGGCGGGCAACAGTCTTCTAGTGGGCTGGACCCGTCCCTGCAAAGACATCCCAGTAGTTGGTACGTCACTGTGCGTACCCAGCTAGTGGATCCATAATGGATCCTGAATTGTAGAGAGAAATATAAAAACATCTTAAAATTAATTTAAGAAAAAAAAAAAAGATTTTGGTATTTTACAACATTCATCTATGCAGTTATGGGGTATGTTTACATACACTTTAATAAACACAATCATACCCTTGTTAAATTAAAAGTTAAAGGGCTATACTCCTAGAGAATTGAGTCAAGATCATGTTTGAAATTCACTGAGCATTGCTTTACCTATATTTCATACAGATTCTTTTGTGAGCATTCCTGCCATCCATAGTTGGGAAAAGTGGGCAATTCATGAAATATTGTACATAAAAAAAAGATAAATATATAAGTTAATAAAGATTATTATGTAAATATTATGTGTATTTAAACATAAATTTACAAATATGTATGATGTGTGGAGCAAACATAACTGATTTGTTTCCCAGGGGCCTAGTATTTCATATTAATATAAATATATTTATGTGCATATGTTTTGTAACATATGTTTGTTTGAAAACAGATTATTAATATTTACAGCATTTAGATATTGTATCATTAGATACTCATAATGTTTGCATGCACTATTTAATGTAAATGTTTATAGTTACAAATATGTTTTGTTATGAAAAAGCATTCTCGCTAGATAGAACCAAAGGTCCAATGGTGGCCATCTTGGATACAAACGTAAGGTTTTCCATGGGCATTGCATGGAAGTGGCCATGTTCTTTCAGCAATAAGTCAGTCATGTGGAACTCTTAAAGAATGTCTTGCCCACTATTGCTAAACTGATGAGATTGCCTTTCTTTTATTCTAGAACTTTTTTCAAATGCTATTAGTTTATGTTGGTGTGCACTATTTTATCAAGGGAGTTATTTCCATTTTTAATAATTTGTTCTGGAACATTTTAAAGGTGCTTTTTTGATGTCAATATCCTTCACATTGTAGCTTTTTCTATGCATGCTCCAAGAGGTTAACGGTGGCAAGATACATGTTGTTTCATTGATTATAATAGCAACTCATCCATGTGATGAGGGATAGGTACACATTTTCTTGAATTTCTCAATTTTAGAGTTGAAGCAAGGTATTCCATGAGATATTAAACTCAAAAACAAATTGTATGGAATGTGGGTCAAAATTGCACAAATTACACTTTCAAACTGTAAAATGTAAAAAAAAATATAGAGGTTGAAACCAATTTTTTTGATTGGCTGTTTTTGTGTTTTGTTTTTTAATGAGTGATCACAATCTTTCAAACACAGATGAGATTGATAATTGGCACAAGATTTAATTCCTAGTTACCCATCATGCCACCCAGAACTTCCATTAATGTCTGTAGCTTGCATAAAAAACAAGTTTTCAATTTGATAGGGTGGTAATTTGATAAGCATTAAACAATCTGAATCTCATTTTTTTATGGTCATGATGGGTATGTTGGCATGTTTGCTTACTGTTGTTTTTCAAGTTTAAGATTTTAAAAACATATTTTTTATTTTATTTTGTTCAATAATTGATTGAGAAAACCTCATTTTTTTGATGTGGTGAGATTTTTTGATGAAAAACTGCAGGAAATTAAGTACCATAAATTAAAGTCTTTGCTGAATTTCTATTACTGTGAGAAGCTGGTGACATAGTTTTACATTCTGTAAATCTCAAATTCTAAAACATAATATTTTGGAATTCTCTGTAAATATCTGAGCTAAATATTTTGGTCACTTATAAGATGGAACACATAGGGGCATATTTATCAAGCTCCATATGAAGTTTGATGCCCCTTGTTTCCAGCGCACTTTCAGGAGAACTGCTGCCCCATAACTTGTCCACCTGCTCTGAGGCGGCAGACAGAAATCAACCCAATCAAATATGATCGGGTTGATTGACACCCCTGCTAGCGGGCGATTGGCCTCAAATCTGCAGGGGGCGGCATTGCACAAACAGTTCACAAGAACTGCTGGTGAAATGATAAACGCTGACAGCGTGTGCTGTCAGCATTTATCGATGTGCAGCGGACATGATACGCTACTTCGTATTATGTCCGCTCACACATTGATAAATATGGCCCATAGTGTTAAATCCTGATAACAATTACGCAATTGCTGATAGAAATTCTGTAACTTAGAATCATGAAAATGCATGTTTGAAATAAAATCAAACATTCGCAGACACTAAACCCAATTTCTATGAGATACCATGCATATCTATTAAAGGGGCACTGAACACTTTGTAATTACAAAACATTTATGTTGTGTTGCTGTAGAATAACATATTGACCAAATCTAAATTTTTAAAACCAACTTAAGTGCCATTTTTATTACTGCAATTGTTTATCAATAGCAAAACTCCACCCACCATCAGAATGTTAGATTCAAGTACATTGCTATCAGTAAATTATGGAAAGATATGTATCATGGCAAGCCTTAATACGTCAGCAGGGTGCATTTTATATTATGAGAATTAGGAATTCCTCAATTTTCACAGATAAATGATATAAATGGGAAAAATGAATAATGAATGTATATTGCAACTTGCTTTATTATGCATAACTAAACAGTTTAGGCAACAATCTCAAGGTGTTCACTGTCCCTTTAAATTTATATATGCATGTGTAAATGTCTGTCCTGCTCACTGCTAAAGGACTTTACAATAGTGCTTAATATAGTTTTAAAGAATTTAGACCATCTATTCATATTTACGTCTAAAATGTTGTTTGTGGCCATTTCAGAGTGTATTGCACATGAGCAAGATAACATAACTGTTCCAAATAATCTTGAAATAATGTTAACATATAGAAAAGGTCAGTTTTGCAGTTTATCAACACTCTTTGGGCTTGTTTCCATTGAGCCATAATTAGGTTTGCGTGCACTAGCAAACCAATAAAAATACTGTTGGAAGCAATAACGTTCTTCGACTGCTTTCAACGGCCCGTTATACCTCAATTTCAGCAACCAGACCCAGGCTGCTGAAAACATTTTCATGTCCCATACAAAGTATCAGAAGTCGCTAATCTATAAATACTACCAAATGACCACGCAAACCATTAATACACTGTCAGAGGCTGCCCATATATTGAGAAACATTACACCCAGCTCAACTAGGTGTAAAATAGGAAAAATTAGCTTTTTGAGACCTATTTCCCATTGAAATCTAACCCGTCTCCCAAAAATAAACCGACACATCAAAACCCCTCTGTCTGCCATCCCCCCATATCGCAACTTTTAATAATCGTATTAACCACTAAACTGCCTACCCCCACATCGCAACTAACAATAAAAGTTATTAACCTCTAAACCGCCATCCCACCACAATGCAACTAACAATAAAATTTATTAACCCAGTAATCCACCATCCCCCACAACGCAAAGTACCTATTAAATCTATTAACTCCTAAACCGTCATTCCCCCACAATGTAAAGTATTAATCTAATCACTAAGCTCACTAACTTTACACCCCCTAAGTTAACCCCATTAAATAAAATAAAAGACTATTTAACTAATAAAATAATTAAACTACCAAAATTAAAAATCCTAATCTAAAATTCAAATTAAAAATCCTAACATTACATCAAAAATAAAACCCTACGATTTTATTTAAATACAAATGCTTAGACTACATAAAAAAATAAACGAAATTATCAAAAAATTTAAAAACACCTCCTAATCTAATACTAAACTACAAATAGCGCTTACAAGGGCCTTTTGTAGGGCATTGCCCTAAAGTGATCAGCTCTTTTACCTACAAAAATTACAAAGTACCCCCTAACAGTAAAACCCCCCCCACCCAACCAACCCCCCAAAATAAAAAAACGAAGTCTAAAAAAAGATACCTATCTGTTTGTGGATGATGAGCAGTAGAGAGTGCAAATGTGACCCTAGTTTCTTACAGAATGCTTTCCAAAAGCAAGACACAAATTGAGAGGCAAGGTCTGTTACTATGCTGACAGGAATGCTATGATGTCTGATGATATGTGTGATGAACAGGAAAGACAAAGTGGTGGCAGATGGAATGCTAGGAAGTTGAACAAAATGGCACATTTTTTAAAAGTGGTCCACAATTATCCAAATCACAGACATGCCAGCAGACTTCAGTAGATCTGTAATAAAATCTATAGTGATATGGGTCTGTGACTGTCAGGGAGTTTTCAAAGGTTGCAACAAACCAGCAGGTAACATACGATGTACCATATTAGCATTACATGATGTGCAGGCAGCTACGTAGTTGTTGACAAGACCACCATACGTGATGCTCAAGGTTCTTTAGAGTGATGAGTGTCCCTGGTTGCCCAGAGTGAATCGAATAAAGAGCTCAGAGGAGAAGAGCTTTTCTTAGCCTAAGGGTGGCATATAACCTACCATATGGAACAGACAGTCCTTGAGGAAGATAATGTTGTGATTCCTGAATACAATGCAGTAGAGATGTTGAGATTTGGGCCACAATCTTATGTTGTGGTATAATGAACTGTTCAGTTAGTTGCTCTGGAATTGATGGCAGAAATTGACGAGATAGAGCATCAGACTTCTTGTTCTTGTGTCCTGGGATATAGGATAAAATAAAGTTAAAATGAGAAAAGAATAGGGACCTAGTAGTTTCAAGATAAAGCAGGTTCTTACAATATCTGAGGATAGTAAATGGCTTAGTGGTGCCCTCCAAAAGATGTTGCCAATCGGTTAAAGCCAATTGTATGGCCAACAGTTCTTTGTTACCAATGTCATAGTTCCTTTCAATGGGGGAAAATTTTTTGGAATAAAAAGCTACAGGATTAATTTTTCCAGATACAGGTTGTCTTTGGGACAGTACAACACCAGCTCCCAATTCTATTATGAACTGTAAATCAGGGTTAAGATGCTGAATAACAGGTACTGAACTAAACATCTGTTCAAGAAGAGAAAATGCTTGAACTGCCTCTGGTGTCCATATTTTACAGTTTGCCCCTTTTTTGTCATGACTGTAAGAGGTGTGGCAATGGTGGCAAAGAATTTAATGAAACGCTGATAATAGTTTGAAAATCCAAAGAAACTTTGGAAACCTTTTAGAGTATTGGGCTCAGGCCACTGCAGTACAGCTTCATTTTATGTGGGTCCATAAGAAAACCTTCAGCACTAATGATTTACCTTAGCAAGGGAATTTGGGCTTGATTAAACATGCATTTTTAAATCTTGGCATATAGACTGTGGTCTTGCACTTTGTGGACATGGTTCAAATGATCAGAAAAAGATTTGGAGAAAATCAAGATATCGTCTAAATAGACTATTACAAAATTATTTCTGTAGTCATGGAAGATTTCATCCATACATTTTTGGAATACCGCTGGGATGTTACACAGGCCAAATGTAATTAACAGGTACTCTTAAAGGCATAAAGAGTATTAAATGCTGTCTTCCACTCATCTCCCTGCTTGATAGGGATTAAGTTATAAGCACCATGAAGATCGAATTTCGTAAAAACTGAAGTACCCTTAAGTACCTTAAAGAGTTCCAAGATCAGCGTCAATGGATATGAATTCTTTATGGTGATTTAATTGAGCCTATGATAATCTATGCATGGTTGAAGACATCCGTCCTTCTTTTCCCACGAAAAAGAAGCCAGCCCTTGCAGGAGAAGATGAGGGATGGATAAACCCACTTTTTAAGGTATAGGAAAGTCAAAATTAAACTTGCATGTAATAGATAGAGCATCTCATTTTAAGACACTTTTACAGTGGGAGACAAGAAGGCGCCAAAATAGGGTGATATCGCCAATACACTAAGATGTACTGTGGTGGAGAGAGCAATACTTACAAACGAAGCTGCACTATGGCATGCCTGAAAACGCAGACCGGGACCTCACTGTCGCCCGGGAGACCACACAATGGCAAGCAGCAAACCCCAGCCAATCACGTGGTTCGTCTAGCCAATCGGGATCCGATCAGCAAACCCACCTTCCTTCTCTTTACTCCAATCCTCGGGGAGGTTGACAGAGGAATGTGTGGTAGCGATAGGCTCGGGAACCAAATGCTTGGGAACCAAACATAGCACCAGAGTAAAGCAGAGTTATTTATCTGTTTCAGTATTTGGTTCCCAAGCATTTGGTTCCCGAACCACACATCCCTCTGTTAACCTCCCCGAGGATTGGAGTAAAGAGAAGGAAGGTGGGTTTGCTGATCGGATCCCGATTGGCTAGACGAACCACGTGATCGGCTGGGGTTTGCTGCTTGCCATTGTGTGGTCTCCTGGGCGACAGTGAGGTCCCTGTCTGCGTTTTCAGGCACGCCATAGTGCTGCTTCGTTTGTAAGTATTGCTCTCTCCACCACAGTACATCGTAGTGTATTGGCGATATCACCCTATTTTGGCGCCTTTTTGTCTCCCGCTGTAGATTGATTTATTGTTCCTATTTATATCGGAAGAGCTGCCACGACATCATACTTTTTTCCTACCATCACCCATCCTGAGCGCACCTTACTAGGGGGTTGAATCCCTGGATCTGTAAGACACTTTTAAATGCACTTCTATTTTCAAATGTGCTTCATTTTCTTGGTATTGCTTCTTGAAAAAGAATACATACATATTCTGCACTAGTGGGAGCTAGCTAGCTGATTGATGCCTGCACACATTTGTCTCTTGTAATTGGCTATTTGCCTCTTGTAATTGGCTAACAATATGTGTTCGGCTAGCTATCAGTAGTGCAATGCTACTCCTTCAGCAAAGGGTAACAAGATAATGAAGCAAATTTTATAATAGAAGTAAATTAGAAAGTTGTTTAAAATTGTATGTTCTATCCAAATAATGAAATGCATTTTTTGGGCTTTCCTGTCCCTTTAAGGCTATCCTGGATAAAGTCCTCTAATGCCCTTTGTTCAGGCTGTGAGAGAGGGTAGGTTTTTCCTTTGGGAAGTGGTGCTCCAGGCATAAGATCGATTGGTCAGTCATAACTGTGATGTGGAGGCAACACTTCTGCCTTCTTTTTACAGAAAACATCCATAAAATCAGTATATTCTTTGGGCAAGGATGAAATACAGTACACATTAGCCAACAGAGAGTTACAATGATTTTTAGTCAAGTGAGTGCAAGACAGGAAACAGTCTGACACCCAGGAGGTTAGCTCACCAGTGGTCCAATCAATGCTTCGGTTATGTTGCTGTAACCAAGGATCTCCTAGAATAACTGGGCAGAAGGGAGAGTCGATAATAGAAAAAGTAATCTTCTCTTCATGCAATAGTCCAATCTCTAAGTTAACAGGTTCAGACTCAAACTGTATGATGCCTGTTCCTAATGGCTTATTACATAGAGTGGTTACGCGGAGGGGTCTTTTCTTTTGAAGATAAGGGATGTGGTGTTTCTTAGAAAATTCAAAGTCTAAGAAGATACCGGCAGCTCCCAAGTCAACAAATGCTTTCCAAGCCACAGT
Organism: Bombina bombina; assembly: GCF_027579735.1. Classification (NCBI taxonomy): domain Eukaryota; kingdom Metazoa; phylum Chordata; class Amphibia; order Anura; family Bombinatoridae; genus Bombina; species Bombina bombina. The sequence continues at coordinate 960,053,032 of NC_069500.1, forward strand.
AGTCTTTTCCAGAAGGAAGAGTGCTAACCCGGCTCTTCCAACTCGAGTTAGACCTTCCTTTTTACTGTACGTATAGGACAGGATGTTACCAAATGCCCTTTCAGGCCACAATATAAGCAAAGACCCATTGTTCTCCTTCTCAGGTTCTCTGCCTCAATAATACAAAGGAAGTTGATATCCATAGGCTCTGCTGCAGGTTTGGACTGTACTACAAGTAAAGCTTCCAGTGGAGATTTGAAGCGGGGAGCCAGACGAGAAGTTGGACGAATAACTCTACTCGCTCGTTTGCGCTCCTGCATTCTTTCATGATATCTTACCTCAAGCCAGGTGCATAAATCAATATAGGCCTCCAGATCCTCTGGAAGAAACTTTTAGACCAATTCATCTTTTAGTCCGTCTGACAGACCCTTGCAAAAGTTGCCCATAAAGCCCCTGAATCTCAACTTGTCTCTGCTGCAAGCGTGCGGAACTCAACAGCATACTCTGCACTGTTTGTGTGCCCTGTTGGAAATCCAGAAGAGAATACTCAGCTGCAGCGGACCTGCCATGCTTTTCAAAGACAATCTTAAGTGACAATAGGAACTTTTCAGCATTATGCAAGAGTGGGCCATTACGCTCCAATAAGGTGCGACCCAAGCTAAGGCTTTCCCTTTAAAAGCGATATAATGAAAGTCAACTTAGCATCAGAGGAGGAAAAGGTCTCAGGATGATAAAAGGTCTCAGGATGATTTCTAAAATGTAGGCGACACACATGATCCTAATTTGTTAGTTATACAGAAAATGTGAAAGCATAATTATTTGTAAAATCACAATCCTAAATAAACAATTTTACACAAAATAAAATACAAAATAGACAGTGCAAAGTTTAAATGTGAATAAAACTTAATCTGAAATCTAAATAATATAAATTACAATGCACAACCTGCAAATGCAGCAGAACTGTCATATCATGCAGTGCTATATTGCGCTTGGCTTTTCTTGCCTTCACGTTCAGAAATGCAGTGAATGCCCCATTGAAAAAGTATATCAAAATCTGCCTTTTAAGAATTTCACTTGGAATCTCACAGTGCTGGAGCATCATTTAAGATCATCTCATCAGAGCAGAGAGATTTAGATCACCATCACCATCACCAGACTGATCTGTCTGGGGTAATGGAAAAATAATTTCTCTTGTGCAGTTAGTTTTAAGTTAACTTTGAAGTGTCTACTAGACAACTAACCTTTTTAAAGCAAAACATATTTTTCCATGTTTAGCTGCTGCTTTTTTGTTAACACAATTGAAAATGTTTGAGTGCAATGTTCCTATATAAAGGTCTTGGCAAGACAACATTTTGCCATGTATTTTCCAAAGCATTCACACATTTTTTAATAATGATGTAGTCAGCTGGAGAATGTTTACTAAAGCTCTTACAGATAGAGAAAAATATGTTTAGCAGAGTATGTTGCAACTTATTAAGGTTATTAAAATCAAGTTCGGTTAGAGTTCTTTTCTGATATATTTCAAGATAAGATATTATGAGAAACTTATGCTTACATTAATAAAGGTTAAACATTCAATATCTTCAAATATTTAAAAAAGCCTTTTATTCTAATTATAATTTGTATGTTAAATCTTGTGTTTAACAAAGTCATAAACCATGAACTTATTTAGCATAAGCATTTTTTTCATGTACTCATTTTATATATTGTTTATTTCAGCTGAATAACACATTACCGCTGAAAAATTGGCCATTGCGCGTGCAATGGCCGGTAATGCATATTACGAGTCGCAACGTTATTGCTATACCGCAAGCATTTTGGCCTGTAACGCAATATCCATTCCGCACTCAAAAAAATGACTTTTGAGTGCGGGATTTTCCATAGCGCCGTATTACAGGTTGTGTGGTCCTGCTAAAATGCTTGGATTACAGCCTATACCGACACGATCCTTTCCGCCAATCTGAGACCAATAGTTATGGATTTTGTGAAACAAAAATGTTTCACAAAACTCATAACTAAAATGTTACAAAGTACGCTAACACCCATAAACTAACTATTAACCCCTAAACCGCCAACCGCATCGCAAACACAAAAATAACTCCTAATCTGCTGCCCCCCCACATTTTGACTATTAAATAAACCTATTAACCCCTAATCTGCTGCCCACTCACATCAGCAACACTAAATAAATGTAGTAACCTCTAATCCGCCACCCACCCACATCACCAACACTAAATAAATCTAGCAACCCCTAATCTGCCGCTCCCCGACACTAAATTATTATTATACTTTATTTATGAAGCGCCATCATATTCCGCAGTGCTATCCATGGATACAGTTCATTTAAATAAAACAATAATATAAAACTTCTAAGAGACAGGACAAAATTTACAAACACATACAGGAGGAATTGAGGGCCCTATTCCCGTGGGAAGTTACAATCTAGAAGGGTAGGAGGTTGAGAAACAGGAGGTGAGGACTGAGAGATTGAGAAAGATGTTAATGCAGAGTTAGATGAGGGAAATGTTGTTAGGTAAGAGAAATATTATTGATTTGGGTGGTAGGCTTCTCTGAACAGAAAAGTCTTCAGAGAGCATTTAAAGGAAGAAAGATTAGGGCAAAGCCTGACAGCATGAGGGAGAGTGTTCCAGAGGGTAGGTGCTGCATGACAGAAGTCCGGCAGTTTAGTATGAGAGGAGGTGATAGTCGCAGATGCAAGAAGCAGGTCATTGTTTGATCTTAGTGGGCAGGCTGGAGTATACTTTTTGATTAGAGAGGATAGGTAGAGGGGAGCAGTGTTGGTGAGCGCTTTGTATGCTAGGGTGAGAATTTTGAATTTAATTCTGCTGTGAATGGGGAGCCAATGAAGGGACACACAGAGAGGTGCAGCAGATGCAGAGCGACGGGAAAGGTGGATAAGCCTGGCAGAAGCATTTAGGATGGATTGAAGGGGGGGAGAGACGGGAAAGAGGAAGGCCAGTAAGTAGGTTATTGCAGTAGTCAAGTCGGGAAATAACAAGGAAGTGGATTATTTGCTTTGTGGTGTTAGCGCACAGAAAAGGTTGAATCTTAGAAATGTTGCGTAGATGGTTGCGGCAGGATGTAGAAAGAGATTGGATATGGGGGGGCAAAGGATAGATTTGAGTCAAGTGTAACTTCGAGGCAGCAGACTTGGGGTGATGGGGAAATGGTGAAGCCGTCAACAGGGATAGAGAAGTCACAAGTCGGCAGAGAGGGGGGATAAGAAGGAGCTGAGTCTTGGACATGTTAATCTTTAGGTGGTGAGAGGCCATCAAGGAAGAAATACCAGATAAGCAGTCGCTGACATGAGAAAGGACAGAGGGAGAGAGAGCAGGGGTGGAGAGGTAGATCTGGGTGTCATCAGCATAGAGGTGATATTTGAAGTCATAACTGTTAATCAGTTTACCCAGTGAAAAAGTATAAATGGAGAAGAGTAGAGGACCCAGAACAGATCGTTGAGGTACTCCAACAGGCAGAGGCATTGGAGAGGAGGAGTCACCAGCAAATGACACAGAAAAAGATCTGTGAGAAAGATAAGAGTGAATCCAGGAAAGAGAAATGTCACAGAGGCCAAAATAGCTAAGGGTCTGTAGGAGGAGGGGGTGGTCAACTGTGTCGAAGGCAACTGAGAGGTCAAATAGGATGAGTATAGAGTAGTGGCCAATATATTTAGCAAAGCGAAGATCGTTTGTAGCCTTGGTAAGGGCAGTCTCAGTTGAGTGTTTGGGGGAGAATCTGGATTGCAGGGGGTCAAGGAAGGAGTTGGCGGACAGAAAGTGGGTTAGGCAATTGTAAACTAGTTTTCCAAGGAGTTTTGATGTTAGTGGAAGCAGTGATATGGGGCGGTAGCTTTCAGGAGAATTATGGTCGAGGGAGGGTTTTTTGAGTATGGGAGTGACGTTTGGGTGTTTGAAAGAAGATGGGAATGAGCCGGTAGAGAGAGATAGGTTGAAGATGTGGGTAAGAGCAGGAGTGAGGGTGGAAGATAGGGAGGGTATTAGAGGGGAAGGGATAGGGTCGAGCGGGCAGGTAGTGAGGCGTGAGGACGATAGTAAGGAAGAAACTTCCTTCTCAGTGGCTGGATGGAAGATGCAGAGGGTGACAGAGTGAGTAACTGGGCCTGTTGATGGAATATTGCAGGTTAGTGTTGGGATGTTGCTTCGGATAGTACGTGTTTTTTTTTTAAAAGTAGTCTGCCAGGTCTTGAGTACTAAAGACAGCTGGGGGGTGGAGCAGGAGGGTAGAGGAGAGAGTTAAAGGTGGAGAAGAGTCATTTAGGGTTTGAGGAAAGAGTAGATATAAGAGAAGAGAAGTAGGTTTGCTTGGCTAAGTGAAGGGCAGAATAAATGAAGAATAAACTTATAGTGTAAGAAGTCAGGTTCAGAGTGAGAGAAAGGAGTGGATGCAGTGGACTTCAAAGGAGGAAAAGGAAAGAGATGGATGAGGATACAGGTGCTTATAGGAGCAGGAGGGGGAGAGTAAGATTCCAACACCACCACCATGTCTCTCACCTGGCCTAGGTGTGTGGCTAAAGTGGAGACCATCGTGCATGAGAGCAGCAATGAAAGCAGTGTCAGAAGAAGATAGCTAGGTTTCAGTAATTGCTAGAAGATTGAAAACATTAGAAACAAACAGGTGAACAGTTGTACATTTGTTACAGACAGTGCGAGCATTCCAGAGAGCACAAGAAAAGAAAGGGGATAAGCAATGTTGGTTAATGGAGATGAGATTGTTAGAAATGCATGACCTAGAGTTTGTATTGTGGGAGACTGAGTGAGAGTGTAAAAGTGTGGGGATTGCTGCCAGGGTTTGGAGAGATGCAGGGCCAGACTGGGAAATCAGACCGGCCCTGGAAATTTGTATGGCCCGGTGGCCCTGGCACAGCCCTGCCCCCTCCAACTCAGCCCCACCCCCTCTGGCTCAGCCCCGCCCCTCTCTGGCTCATGGCCCAAACCAGCCCTGAAGCTGGAGTTATGGGTTAAGCTCTTGCACTATGCCAATACAATAAATGTCAAGTGGACTATTGTAACTATGGTACCGTCTCAACACTAATATGTAGCTTGCTATGTAAATATTTAAACAGTACCGGAGCCAACTATATCACTCTAGGTGTCTGAAAATCAACCTTTATAAAATTACTTTTTATTATATTAAAGAACTTAATAAATGATGCCTATGCCCTATGAGTGTGTCACTTTACATATTAGAGTAGAGAAGAGAGGCTGAAGCTGCTGCCTGTTTGTGTCAGTGTAATTATAAACTATCTATAATAATACAAACAATAATACCATACATTACCTACCTGTCTCTGTCTAAGATTAACTGTGTCCACTCCAGACCAGAGTCTAACTAACGCTTATTCCTGAGTCTCTCAGCTCTCTCCATCACTGACACACACTGTGACTGTGTTGTTGGAAACTTGGAATGTGCATTTAGTCTGTCAGTCTCACTCTTCTCCTCCAGCTCCTAGACTAGACTTTAAGTGAGACCATGGGGGCGGGGCTATATGACTTCACCTCACAGAAGTCATCATAATCCTCCAGCTTCCCTGCTCAAGCCGCCCAGCCAGCCTCATTACAATACTAATTGTTAGTGAAAGTGAACTGATCTAAGTTGCGCCCGCCTTTTATGAGCCTGGGATGGGATGTCACAGTTGTCACTTTGCTCCTGCAGCTAAGATCGGAGCTGTTTTAGCAGATTAGCAATGATATATTACACAGTCTTGGAAGAATCTACAACAATATCTGACATGTACGCTCTCACCTGCTCTCCTTAGATTGTGTCGTCCGACTGCTCCACTCCGACTTAGAAGCACTGCTCTTAATGCTTCCCCTGACGCCGGGTTCTTTCTTCACTTGCGCAAGTAGGTCTTCAAGAAGGTGACTGTATACTCTTCTAAAATTATTAGTAGCTGGTTCAACTCGATACACTAGGACTCTGCGTACCTAGTACTGAAGTGCAGAGATCAAGTTTTTCCTGAACGCTGTATTAAGATACTAACCTACTCAAGACTTGCGCAACGCAAGTGAAGAAAGAACCCGGCGTCAGGGGAAGCATTAAGAGCAGTGCTTCTAAGTCGGAGTGGAGCAGTCGGACGACACAATCTAAGGAGAGCAGGTGAGAGCGTACATGTGTGACACAGCACAGAGTTCCCTGCACAGATTAAAATTGGAGACAACCACGAACTCTGTGACGCTTGGGACGTCATGTTTGTATAAGCCTTCGTCACCGGACAGGTAATAAGCCTATTACAGTTGAAAGGTGGCAATAAGAGAACTGGACTTTACCGGTCTAAGTAGTGCTGACAACTTAACTACCGGGGCATCAACTAATAGACAAGACTCTCAGTCATGCTCATGCGGCGCCAGCAATCATCTACCTCTGGAATGGATTTCCCTCTCAGAGAGACTGTGATGTCAGAGTGACTCGTCTCACACAATGCACAGATTGGCTGCAGCCGGGTGCAGGCAGGTTTAGCGCAAGCCCCATGGTACGTCCAGCCGACTGGCTGCCACAAAATCTAAGGAACTGGTTAACAGGTAGCGCTCTCTCACACAACTCTGTGTCTCTGTGCCAAGTTGCTTGCTGCGCCTGCACTCCAGCTGAGCAGCCTCTGCTGGCCGGCGGCCCACTGGGATTTTTCCCGGTATCCCAGTGGCCCAATCCGGCCCTGGAGAGATGTCACCAGCAGTAGTAGAAGTGTGAGTGAGACTTGTAGGAGCAGGTATGATTAGAGACAGGAGAGTTAGATGGGGAAGTATGTCTAAGGTGACAGAGTAGTTGATGAGAAGATGTCATAGGGGGTGAGAGAAGGGAAGGTGAGATAAGGATTAGTGTGTGGGTTATTGTTGTTATAGGGACATGTAGTGAGTTTTAGGAAAAGGGCAGACAGAAAGAGCAGAAAAGACATGGAGAGCATTGTGCAGGTGTATAGTTAGTGAGGATTACCTGTTAGTAGTTTCTAATTCCAGGTTGTAACTCTGCCACTTGTAACACAAAGCCACTTAGAAGCACAGGGCCCACAGAGCCAGGGCTCAGAAAGCCTGTGTTCTGATGTTTATAAAAGTGAAATCAATGTTGTATTGATTCAAGGCAGCTGTTTACAAGCAGACTAGTTAGCTGGACAGGAGTAACACACACTTGCATATTAGATTGAAGGGGGAGAGACAAATGGCAGGGGATATACACAGAAATTGTATAGAATTGCTGATAACAAATTTATAAAAAATACATAAATTCAGAAGAGATGCATATCAGAGTATTGTAAACAGATTAAAGGGACATGGAAAGGCAACCAGACAAATAAAGGGAGCAAAAGAGATGCATACCTATAGAAAGACGAGATGAAGTAGGGTTAGAACAATGCTTCATATCATAAACATATCTTGGGTGGGCTATTGTATTAAAACAGATCTGTTTTGGGATAGAACAGACAATTTTAAACAACTTTCTAATTTACTTCAATGATCAAATTTGATTTGTTCTGTTGTTATCATTTGCTGAAGGAACAGCATTGCACTAATGGCAGCTAGATGAACATATCTAGATTGCAAATCACAAAAGAAAAATGTGTGCAGGCTCCAGTCAGCAGCTAACTCCCTTTATCTTACTATACAAATAGTAAGAAATATGTTTTTTTGTACAGCTTTATAAAGTACAAATAAACAAGTAAAGTCACACGCAGCACTGTTGGATTGCAGCCTATGACATGTACCAAAGTAACTTAGTGGCAAGATCAAAAGAACCACTCACATTCTTGGTTTCACTGATAGGTTTGACAATGACAGGCTGCTTAATCTTCCTGATCTCTTGTGATTGGCTTCTCTCCTATGAACAAATATGCACAAATGTATGAACAAAATGTGTTTCTTCAAACTTTGTTTATTCATTCATATAGTCATTTGTTCATAAACAAATGCCACAAATAATACATTTTCAATATTTTTGCATTCATTTCTGAATGAATGCACATCTCTAATGCATAATACATGCTAAAATATGTTTTAGCAATGTGATTCTTTAATTTTTCCGACAGGGAAAATTCCTGAGTAAGCTTTTAATGAAGGATGAAAAGTCAGGAGACTCAGCAGGCACAGGATATCGGGTGAGGCTGTGATGGGATACCAGGTGACTGCTGTCAGGATATCTGTGAGTGTTATTAAATTATATATTATAGTTCTCTGTCAGATGGGCTGGGCTGGGTAACACAACCCCCCCCCCTCTTTTTTGTTAGTCAAGGACTTCTTAAGAACAAACATTTGTCCCAAACTATAAATGAGATGAGATCACTCTAAAGGACCTTTTGATCACTGCCTGGAAATGTGTAATAAGATTTCTTATCAGATCACCAGACCCTCTTGTAGGAAGAAGATCGCCTAGAAGTCTGAACCAAGGGACACATTTCAGGAAAAGTGACCATTCATACTTCGGTGCAAATTGATACATGTTGAGTTTCAATACACAGACCCCAGATTTTGTGGCAGCTTAGATCTTAATAGCAGGATGTATACTTAGAAAGTCATATAAATGATTTGTCTGTAAATTTCATATAATTTAAAATACTCAGATTGTAACAACATATATAAATATGAAACCTAGACAATTGTCTATGCCTAAAGGGCCAGACAGGACAAATAATTACTACGGAAACTTATCGCAAACCCATTTCAGGGAATTCACTGTTGCATGCGGCAAGCTGCCACCCGCGAGAGTCTTCAGAGGTGTAGCGAGAGGGCAGTTCATTCGTTTAAAAAGGAACTGCTCTAGTCATCACACATATGAGAAACAAGCGGATGACTTGGCATCCAGGTTACTAGAAAGAGGCTATCAAAAGTCTATTGTAACCAAGGAGAGAAATAGTTTTAACAAAATAGACAGGGCACAGCTTCTGGAACAATCCAGTAATAAGAATAAAAATAAAAAAGACAAGAATTGGCAGGAAAGGAGGCATGAAAATAGGAAGGCCCAGTTCATAACAGAGTATTCACGACAATATGACCAGATATATGAAATAATCAGAAGTAATTTCTAACTTCTTTTAGCTGATGATGCTCTAAAAACAACCGTAGAAAAAGGCATACGATTCACGTACAAAGAAATCGAATGATAGGCAACATAGTAGCCCCTACTAAATTAAAACAAGAGGAAATAAATGGTTCGGCTTGGCTGAGACTCAATGGAATTACCTTCCCTGCAAAGCCTGTGAAAGGGTGACGGTAGGAGACACATTTAGATCCCTGGTCACAGGTGAAACCTTCCAAAAGAGCCTATGTTTAAACTGTCGGTCAAATTTCGTGGTATATCTAATATCTTGCACGCATTGTGCCCTCCAATATGTAGGTCTAACGACCAGGGAGGCAAGAGTTAGAATAAAAGAACACCTGGCAGACATAAAAGCAGGGATATTAACAACACCCCTGATTAACCACTTCTCAGTTCTACATCAAAAGGACACAAGGTTCTTTACATGGACCATAATTGAGAGGGTCCCCATACAAAATAGAGGAGAAGATAGGACCCGAAAACTGGGAGAGAGAGAGGCCTTCTGGATTTTCCGGCTAAAAACCAGGATTCCAGAAGGTCTGAACTAGAATTTGACCTCATTAACTTTTGGTAATCCAACATACAGGGAGTGCAGAATTATTAGGCAAATGAGTATTTTGACCACATCATCCTCTTTATGCATGTTGTCTTACTCCAAGCTGTATAGGCTCGAAAGCCTACTACCAATTAAGCATATTAGGTGATGTGCATCTCTGTAATGAGAAGGGGTGTGGTCTAATGACATCAACACCCTATATCAGGTGTGCATAATTATTAGGCAACTTCCTTTCCTTTGGCAAAATGGGTCAAAAGAAGGACTTGACAGGCTCAGAAAAGTCAAAAATAGTGAGATATCTTGCAGAGGGATGCAGCACTCTTAAAATGGCAAAGCTTCTGAAGTGTGATCATCGAACAATCAAGCGTTTCATTCAAAATAGTCAACAGGGTCGCAAGAAGCGTGTGGAAAAACCAAGGCGCAAAATAACTGCCCATGAACTGAGAAAAGTCAAGCGTGCAGCTGCCAAGATGCCACTTGCCACCAGTTTGGCCATATTTCAGAGCTGCAACATCACTGGAGTGCCCAAAAGCACAAGGTGTGCAATACTCAGAGACATGGCCAAGGTAAGAAAGGCTGAAAGACGACCACCACTGAACAAGACACACAAGCTGAAACGTCAAGACTGGGCCAAGAAATATCTCAAGACTGATTTTTCTAAGGTTTTATGGACTGATGAAATGAGAGTGAGTCTTGATGGGCCAGATGGATGGGCCCGTGGCTGGATTGGTAAAGGGCAGAGAGCTCCAGTCCGACTCAGACGCCAGCAAGGTGGAGGTGGAGTACTGGTTTGGGCTGGTATCATCAAAGATGAGCTTGTGGGGCCTTTTCGGGTTGAGGATGGAGTCAAGCTCAACTCCCAGTCCTACTGACAGTTTCTGGAAGACACCTTCTTCAAGCAGTGGTACAGGAAGAAGTCTGCATCCTTCAAGAAAAACATGATTTTCATGCAGGACAATGCTCCATCACACGCGTCCAAGTACTCCACAGCGTGGCTGGCAAGAAAGGGTATAAAAGAAGAAAATCTAATGACATGGCCTCCTTGTTCACCTGATCTGAACCCCATTGAGAACCTGTGGTCCATCATCAAATGTGAGATTTACAAGGAGGGAAAACAGTACACCTCTCTGAACAGTGTCTGGGAGGCTGTGGTTGCTGCTGCACGCAATGTTGATGGTGAACAGATCAAAACACTGACAGAATCCATGGATGGCAGGCTTTTGAGTGTCCTTGCAAAGAAAGGTGGCTATATTGGTCACTGATTTGTTTTTGTTTTGTTTTTGAATGTCAGAAATGTATATTTGTGAATGTTGAGATGTTATATTGGTTTCACTGGTAAAAATAAATAATTGAAATGGGTATATATTTGTTTTTGTTAAGTTGCACAGTAATAGTCACCTGCACACACAGATATCCCCCTAAAATAGCTATAACTAAAAACAAACTAAAAACTACTTCCAAAACTATTCAGCTTTGATATTAATTAGTTTTTTGGGTTCATTGAGAACATGGTTGTTGTTCAATAATAAAATTAATCCTCAAAAATACAACTTGCCTAATAATTCTGCACTCCCTGTATAGCAATTTCCATAGTTCCATTAATTACTTAATGCTTATAAAAGTTTTTGTGATACTCCATCACTCACTATAATGAATACATCAATGGAATTATTATAACCCTATAGATCTGTATATCCAACACCACAATAAATTAGGTTACAGGCCAAATTTGAGAATGCAATATAAATAGAACCCTTAAAAGAGTTAATGTTGTAATTACAGCTAATAAAAGTTTTTAAGGTTTTGAAATATTCTATCACTCAATAATACGAAGACTTTAATGTAATTATCACATCCCTATAGATCCGTATATCCAATAGTACACTGAATTAAGTCATGGGCTAATACGAGAATATAAGATAAATAGAACCCCTAACAAGTTAATAATAGGTTAATATAGATATGTAATGCACAGAGATGATAAAAAACATATCATGTTCTGATCACCCTAATACCTGCAGATTAATATCTGTTGCTGAGCAAAATTGCGGGCAATAGTGTATTAGCAAATTACAGAGCAAATAAGTGGGTCTGGCAGGCAGTGTATCTGTAATCCTTAAATGCAGCCTAGTGATCATGCAATAATAAGTCAATTCAGAATAGTAATGTGATGTACTGATAAGATTAATCCTGTATCCAGTTTTGTATACCTTAATCTCAAAATGTTTGAATTTCTTTATAGAGCAGGCAGGTGTGGCAACAAGTGAATAAGCACTCGTAATACAAGTTAGAATAACTAGCAATGTGTCTCAGTAAAACATATACACATGACAGGAATACCTGACAACTCCCCTCCTCCCCCCTCACGTCACACAGCACATTTCCCAATGATCCGTGAGAGCAACGAATTCTCCATTGGAAGGGAGGGAGGAGAGAGTGGTCTAAGTTCTGTTGTCAGGCATGCAAACAAGCCTTTATGAGTGTCCCTGAGGAATTAAAAAAAAAAAAAAAAAAAAAAAACTCCAAATAGAGATAGCTACAGCCTGGCCAGAGCCAGAGAGGCAGGGTTAAACTTTGTGAGTTGTAGCAGCTGTAGACACGGCACCATTTAGCCCCATTAATTGATCATTTTCTGATCACTCGCAACCAGGATCCTGTTCACTAAAAACTAGAGAGGCAGTAATTATGATGAAATTGATACAAGCAGAGAACAGACACAGCGATCTTTAGCAACAAAAAAAAAATGCTGTTTACTTTAAAACTAGAGAGGCAGCAATTGTGAAGAAATTGATACAAGCAGAGAACAGACACAGCGATCTTTAGTAACAAAAAACAAAAAAACAAAAAAAAAATGCTGTTTACTTTAAAACTAGAGAGGCAGCAATTGTGAAGAAATTGATACAAGCAGAGAACAGACACAGCGATCTTTAGTAACATAAAAATGCACATTATAATACAGAATTTGGTGTAAAGGTCTTTTTATTTTTTACACAGCTGAGCATTTAGTGCCTATATTTTTTCACTGTGCAATCAGAAGTATACACGTTAGCTTTCCAGTTGTCTAGGGAACACAGGTGTTTACTCTAATCTACAATGACCATAGAAAGTTATCATTGGTGAAACAAGACATGGGTGTGTACACCCTAACCAATTGAATCACAGAGGTGGGTTTTTAAACTTGAATCTCACACACAATTTTTAAGCAGGCTAGGATTAAGGCAGACGCCGAAACCGGTCAGTCTTTTTGTTTTCTGTGTTTCTAATGTTATTTATCACTCTTACCCTGGGGGTTAGCTAACCCTTTTTGTTTTGTTTTATTCACAAAAATAATAAAGCAAGTCTTTTCAATTTACTTTTTGGTGCTCCTGACAACATTTTTTCATTGTATACTTAGAAAGTCATATAAATGATTTGTCTGTAACTTTCATATAATTTAAAATACTCAGATTGTAACAACATATATAAATATGAAACCTAGACAATTGTCTAATTTAATAAGTAGCTATATGATCAATTTAAAATGTCCAATTTATTTCAAAATTAATAACATTCTTTTGTTTTCAAGACATCTGAAATACAAACTAGATTCCAGATATGACTAGTAGATACTAATATATGAATGCCTATATAATGTGTGCACTGAATTATATCATATAGTGTATACACTAAATATTACAATAATATCCACAGATATGCAATATTTATATTAATATGGGATAATAATCAAATGTAAATGTAGCTATATGAAATTACATCAGACTGTCACTCACAATGTATGTATGTGATATTAAGATGGAAATTGTAAACCGAGAAAAAATTAATTAGATCCATGCTAAAAGTATTAATATTCTTTTAAGTGCCATAATTGGTGGAAAACTCATGTTTGGCTTTATAATTATGTGCTCGGTCGGACTAAATGGGATATGTATGGAACATATAGTTTATTAAAAAATTGGAGATTATAAGTGTATAAAAATAGGCATTTGATAAAAATATATATAAGAATTTGCATTTTATGTAGCACTTAATAATTAAACAATTTTCCTTGTCTGCTCCCCTGATGGAATAAAAATGGTATTGCAAACATAAGGTATTTGGCTGCTCAGGCAGGCATTTCCCAAATAACTTATGAGGGACAAGCTTCGGTCAGGGCATATCCAATATTCTGTGGGAATGATTAAAGAAAAGAAGGAGTGGTTTATCTTGAATAAGAGCCCACACACACTGAAAGGAAGGACAGACTCAAACAGGAGAAGCACTTTGACTGAGAGAGAAACACACAGACTTGTGCTAAGTATCTTCTCTGCAATTTTGGGACACTTTCCTAGGATAAGAAAGATAATAATTTGAGACCTGTATCCTTGCAATAGTGAACTAAATCCTTCTTATATGACCCACAAGAAACTCTGGAAGCTGAACACTCATCTGGTTATTTTGTAAAGTATACGCGATTGTTAAGTACATATAATATTTTAATCAATGGTATTCTATAGATCTAGTTTAATTGAAGCTGGTGATTTATTTTAAGTTTATCTTCATAGTCCTGTGTAGTTTAGAACTTATCATATTAATACTATATAATTTTATTTGCTAGAAAAGATTTTATACTTTATATTTATAAGTGAGTCTTACTTATTGTGAAATCTCTTAGACATTGCATATACATTGGTTATTGTGTTAATAATATACAATTTCTCTAATGTTTATAAGTTCAGTATTAGAGTTATTGGATAATTATAGACTGTTCTGATATTCTCCTCTGTGGCATATTAATGACCAATTAATTGTGAGTAAGGTTAATTTTAGAGATATATTTTTATGATCTGCTTTGTCAAGAATATTGTAACAGAATAAGCTTGTATAATTGATTCATAATCTAGTTTTTACATAATTATAATTCAAGGTTTCTATAAAGATAGCTAATCAAGAACAAGGGATCAAATATTAATTTTAATAGTAGTATCATTGTCAAATTTTTAGATATCTCTATAGTCATATTTTGAAGTACACTACAGAGACTGAAGTGTATTGACAGAATTCTGCTATATTAATTATAGATATCGCTGACAACAGTTTTATACTGCTATTAATTATTAATATTCATAATTACATTTTATTGGTTGGCAACTGCTGAGATAAGTACACCAACATAATTGGATGCACTGCTGAGAAGATTATCTTTATCACATTGATATAACATATTTTGTAGTAAATTAAAAAATTATTATCTAGAAAAAAAAAATATAATATTTTAAAATTACATTTTTTCCCCCCGTTGGTAAAAATTGTATTAGCGTTTTAAGTTTAAGCAAATACTAAGCCAAAAATAATAATGTCTGCTACTAGAAGTGAATCAAATAAATCTATACTCAGTTTCAAAATGTGTCCCCAAAATTTGCCCCTCATTAAAGGCGACATCCTTAAAATGGATGCTATAGGCCACATTAAAAATAAATTTAAGATTGCGGGTGATCTAAATGATTATATTAATATGCTTACAATTAATGCCAAAAATATTGCTATTGAGAATGGAAGGTGGAATGAAAAAAGTGAGTTCCAGGAATTATTAAAAATTAATCAATGCAAACATTTTTAAAAATGTGATGAGCTAATTCTCAAATCCTGGCCCCTTGTAATATGCATTATTGATGAAATGTCCACCCATCTTATAGAAAAGGAGTTGCAATTACAGGAGCTAGAATATGAAATTCGCTCATCACGCAAATGCAAAATGTTTTTTTAAATAGCTAAAAAAGAATTTGTTACCTTTAAACAGGACATGGTCACTTTCCAAGAGCATAACCAAAATGTAGTAGCCCAAATAGAACATTTGAATAAACAACTCGCACAGAGCCAGAAAGAATTATGTGATCTAAAAAGGCAGTATCGCCATAATGAAAACCCCTCCATTGATAGTGAAAATAATGGAAAAAAAAAATATGCAGGTATTTTAAAAACCCTAAAAGAATGTATGAGAAATTAACTGCAGAACATTAGGGAAGAATTTGTACAAAGGACTCCTATTGGGTCAGAGGTAAACTTCCCACATAGACAGTCACCTCATGTTTTAAATTCAGGTAACTTCTATACTTCAGAGGGGAAGGGCAGCTCTAATAGTGAGTTAGAAAGCCCACATATTACTAATGTACGTAAGGAGTCTCCCCATAGTAAAAGTAGGGCAGATAGGGTGCGCTCCAGCCCAAAATATAAGGTCCCTAGGAAGGCCCAAGTTACATCTAATGAGGTATATGATACCCCTAAAATAATTACATTCTTAAGTGGTGCAGTACCAACATTTTCCAACAAGGGAACCAATTCTATAATTGACCACTTAGAGGCCTATGAAAATGCTTTATCCATAATGAATGTTAATAGTGAACAGTCAAAAATTACATTTCTGCCCAGGGTATTTGAGGGTAAACATCACAAGTTCTTTGCTTCACTAAAGGATATGAATATTCATTCCTGGAGTGAAACAAAGCAGTAGTGCAAAAAGGAGTTCGGGCAATATCGCACGAAAACAACCGCTGAAATAACCGTATACGGGTTGAAATGTGTCGCGAATCAAAGCACTATAGAATTCCTTTCTACACTAAAAAGTGCATACAGTATGGCCAAAAACTACCCCATATTTGAAAGCTCAGAATTTGTGAATCTGTTTTATGAAGCATTGCCTGGGCACATCAAAATTAATCTTTCTAGAGATTTTGATGAGAACTGCTCAGTGGACTGGCTGATCAAAGAGAGTACAAAGTTATACTCTATTCAGCAGTCCAGTGAACATGGGGTTAAAAGGGAACCAAGGCTCAGCCCCAAAATTGTGACAGAAACTAGGGTGTCACCTAGCCCCCTAAACTTAGAGTAAAAAAAGAAAACATATGCGGAAGTGGCCAGAGAAAACAGGTCTTCCCCACAAAGTTTTAACTCTGCCTCTCCCCCAAAAAGGTCTGAGTTGCAGAGAGACTATACTTAAAATGGGGGGCATACTCAGAGAAATAGTTATCCCCAAAGCGGTGAATACCCACAAGGTAATTAGTATCCCCGTAAAAATAAATACCAAAAGTGGCAAAAATACTCTCAGGGTAACCAGACACCACAAGTAAATAGTGCTCCCCAAGATATTAATGCTGAACAAGTTGAACCCCAAAGACAACCACGTCAAAATAAATATGATAGCTATGATTCTGAGGGATCCCAAGAATCCAGGAATCAGTACCCTGGGATATAAAAAAATCGGTCCATGGGTAAGAAGAGCTTGTATAGTCAAGTGGGCCAACTTAGTACATAGTTAAATTAATTATGTACACTATTTACTAATATGAGTCAAGCTTTGATGGCTCAGCACTCTTATAATCCTTTTTTAGCGGTACAGCCAGTGGCCAGCAGCAGGCCACAGGCACAGTCATAAATACTCTGGTATTACCTGGGGGAGAGAGGAGAGAGATACCAAATGAAATGATCAATGTCAATAATGGTACTAATCATGTTCTCTCCCTACAGCCCAGAGACGGACAAATTAGCTGTGAGCACGGGCAGCCTCAGCCTGGAAGCTCTAACAACCCTTTTATTTTGCAGTTCTCCCCTAACCTTATTCCCACATATGCAGTACACAGGAACCCTGTCAACCCTATTATAGAGGAAATGACTGGTAAGTATGAAAATTCTCCTGCATCAGGTAACATGGAGGATTCAGGTAACTCGTGGCGAAGCCCACAGATGTGTAATCATGGTAATTTTATGTGTAAAATGGTAGAAACTGCAGGTAGATATTATGTATTAGCTGAGCTCCATGATTCAGTTTCCAACCCTATCATGGGATTAATTTAAACTGGTTCTCAGGCAACTATTTTATTACACAGGTGCTACACACAGCTAAATGAGCTAACACCCCACAGACCTAAACTAAAGGAATTTGATGGTTCACTAAAAGGTGTTGGGGTTGACTCTCTCAAAGTCTGGTGTACTGCATGCTTAAAGCTAAAACTGGGGAACAAAGTAATAAGACACCCTGTCATTATATTGGATCTGCCAACTGATCATTTAATGATTAGTATTGATCTCCTGAAGCGATTAAGCACCATAATTGATTGTGTAAATAATGTAATTTGGTCACAAGTAAAAAGACATATTAATTATGAGCGGTCCAGCATAACTCACAACAGACATAACTGTCACATGGTGGAAGAGAAGCCAGATGTTGTGGAGATTCAT
Source organism: Bombina bombina (assembly GCF_027579735.1). Taxonomy (NCBI): domain Eukaryota; kingdom Metazoa; phylum Chordata; class Amphibia; order Anura; family Bombinatoridae; genus Bombina; species Bombina bombina. The sequence continues at coordinate 960,070,841 of NC_069500.1, forward strand.
TTCAGAAATAGCTCTGCACCTAAGATAACGGTCCTTCAAATAGATGATCAGACTCCCCTAAGTGATTCTGATAGTAATACCATTAAAATTTTGCCTGGGAAGATAGCCAATAATTCCCTAGATGGAGATGTATTAACCATATCTCTCCACAAGGGGGACCCTAAGTCCCCTAAAGGGGGAGATCACTCTCAATTCTTCACAGAAATTTAGAATGTTAAGGATGATCTATTCATCCCTATACAGGTGCACAACCTTGGAAAAACCAAGTATGACAAATCAAACTTCAAACAGGAAGCTAGCTAGATAAACAAAGGCTTATTAGGGCAGTTCGCTGAAACCCAAGGTGATTAAATATCTTTCTCCCCCAGATCTCTGTGTCTATGACCTGGATGACAAATCTGAAAGCTATAATGTCACAGCTAAATGTTTATTATCTATCTCTATAGGTAATAAATCAGCAAAGCACCTGTTTTAAGTTTTAATTACACCCCATAATCAAATATGTATTGGCAACGATCTCTTACATAGATATGCCATACAAATAGATTTGATTAACCATTGCCTCTGGAGCAGGTTAAAGGGGGATCCTGAGTTATTTCAGGATGAAAAACGCGGCCCTGAAATCCAACAGGCAAATGCCATATGCTGTGAATATGCAGGTGTCTAACGATGTCGTAATCCATGCTGGGGTTGAAAAATTCCTCTTATCCTTGCAGGTAAAAAGAGGTCAGAAATTAAAAACTTCTTAAACAATAATATGCATCTCTCATAGAATGCAAAATCTGGGGGGGTGGCTGCCTTTTCTTAGAGCTCCTGAGCCCTATCTGTTTGAGGACATTATTGGCTACTGCCACACAAAGAATAACAGCCAAAATTTAGAGGATATGTGAGGAGACCTAAGGCTGACCATTCTGGGAGCGTTTCCCTTTAAATCTCAAGCTGCCTTCACATCTCCGGACACGCAGCACGCAATTGCGGCTTTTCCCCAGAGGCTTATGACACCAAGCCAAGAAGTGCCACATCGGAGCCATCGGAACTGCACACAACAGCTGCTCACTTAACTCCGAGCAATATCTTGAAGGAGGAGGAGGTGATGAACAAGTAGCTCCATTTCTCAGATGCGGAGGTGACTTCCGTTGCAGGCCGAAGCCTGTACTAAAGTAGATCATGCATCAAATGTAAAGTGCAGTGGGGGACAATCTCAAGGCACGTTATAACAGCAAAGTTAATGCATACTCTCCCCAGCACTCAGACATATATGGGGCTAGTTAAGATTTGGGATACTTGTTAAATCCAAGCCTGCTCCAACATCAATAAGGCTATATTACATCAAGTAAATTTACTTTTATGTCTGTTTAAACATTAACCCCTGCACATCTACCTATATCACATTTCTGAAGAGAAAGTCACAGGGCAGTCTTAATTAGCTCACTAATTATATCAACTGCTCCAAGCTGGGAAATTATAAGCAAGCTTGTTTGGATGAGGATGCCTCTGAATTCGGAAAGTGAGCAGAGCTAAGACCTATTAAATAACAAAAATGTGGAGGAAGCTTCTTACATCACTCTGTATATCCCACGGAATCCAGACTACACCTATCCACCATTATCTTAAATATAAGCTTGTGACACAGGCCTCTAAAAATTTACGTAAAAAATGTCACCAAAGAAAGGCAGCAAACCTAGCAAGAACATCAAGCAGCTGAAAACTGCATCACATACAGTGAACACATTTTTCAAGGCCTTAGAAGCTAAAACCAATACTGCTGAGGAAACTGATCCTCCTGACCAAGCCTCATGTCAAAGCTCATCAGAGTCTGAACAAGCCGCTGAAAATATCACCATACCCAAAGCTCTTTTTAATTCGATTCCCTCAAAAAAGGAATTTTCTTCACTAATTACCTATGTCAAGCAATGTATCAGGGACGAAATCTCCGACCTCAAGAAATATATCTCAGAGATAGGGCATAGAGTTGAATCACTTGAGAGCATTAAAGATGCTCATGCAGAGGCCATCTCTTAGCTTCATAACACTATTCAGCAACAAGGAGTAAACATCTCAGAGCTTGTGGACAAACTGGATGATGCGAAAAACCGCAGCAGGCGCCACAACATCAGATTGAGAGTAATCCTTGAAGCTATCTCCATGCCAGATCTAGAACAGTATCTTCAAGACTTCTTCAGCGCCTTGAAAAAAGAAGAAAAACCAACAAAAATTGATATTGACAGGGCTCATAGAGCTCTACGCCCTAAGTCACAAAGCAACCAACCGCCGAGGGACATCATTGTTCGAATCACCAACTACCAAGTAAAGGAAGAATTGATGAAGCTAGCAAGGGAACATCAACCCATCAGGCATGATAATGTGGAGATACAGGTGTTTGCAGACTTATCTCAAAGAACACTGTCCAAACGCAGAGACCTCAAACCACTCACACTGCTTCTGAGAAAAAGGAATATCCCATACAGATGGGGTTTCCCCTTCCACCTGATAATATTGTGGAGAGGTAGGCATTTGTCCTGCTCCTCCATTGACGATATCCCGCCTATCTGTAAAGAATTAGATATACAACCACCACAAATGGATGAAATTGCCTCTGCTCATGACAAAGAACACAGATCCAAGGGACCCCTACCGCTACCACAGAGGAAAGAATGGGTTCCAGTTTGTCAAAGGGTAAAAAAACCCTCACTATCTCAGCTTCCTCCTGTGGGAGACAAAGGTTGACTTTGGCCTGCTCTGGTAAACCTCTTTTTCCACATTGGTTATTTATAGTGTTTAGAGGTGACGTTTCTTACTTTAAAAATGTGTGTCCCAGTTCAAACTAGATAGTACTGTTCTTATTTTTGCCATAATATGTCTCTCAGGTCACTTTCTCTGTATTGCATTGATTGATGATTGCTGATTGTTGACTGTTAATTACTTCCAAATGTTTTATTGTTCTCATTCAGTTGGGAGAATTTCTCCTTTAAGTTAGGAATGTTTTATATATTGCTAGCAAAGATCATATCTTATCTACTACTTTTCTTTGTCTTTGTGTCTATATTTCCTCTTCCCTCTATTTTCTCTACCTCTCTTTTCTCTTGCTATCTGCAGGTCGCGCCCGCGCCGGTCCATATTGTATGTCCCCTGTCATCTGATTTGACAAAGCTTACACTCTCATATTATTTAAATGGGTAACCACACACCTCAGGATCTAGTTATCTACACACAAAATGTTAAGGGATTAAATTGCCCCCACAAAAGGAGAATGGCCATTAATGATCTTCAAAAAAAGGTGGGCACATATTGATGCTCCAAGAGACACATTTCAAATCCAAAAATATTCCCAAATACTTCTCCCCGCACTATTCACAACACTACCATAGCACTAATCCTAACAAGAAAATTAATGGAGTCAGTATCTTGATTCATAAATCTATACCATTCACTAAAACACGGTGTATTCCAGTCAAAGAAGGCAGATATATTTGCCTAAAAGGTTTATTATATGGTAAGCCGTTAACACTCGTAAATGTGTATGCCCCTAATTCCAGACAAGACAAGTTTGCAAACTCAATCTCAAACCTAATTGTGAAAGAAGCAAAAGGCTCCCTTATAGTTGCGGGAGATTTTAATTTTCCTCTAGACCCCACAGAACATTGCTCGAACCCAAACTCTAGAGCCCAAATTCCAAATCTCACCAAGATTTGGCGGAAATTTAAAATGTTGGGCCTGTACGATGTGTGGAGGTATTTCAACCCCCCAAAACTTGATTACACTTTTTTCTCCCACCCCAAACGCAATTACTCTAGGTTAGATTACATTTTGGTTGATCACCTAGTCTTATCCCACTCCAGGCAATCACAGATAAAACATACCTCCTGGTCAGACCACTCCCTAGTCTTGTGTGCTATTGGTTGGCCTTAAGCCCCCCTTAGGGCCTTCCAATGGAGGTTGGACAACTCCATCTTACTAGACCCAATCCAGACTAAGCTCTTCTCAGAATATATAAAGGACTATTTTGTGCACAACACTACACCAAAGATGAACGCGGCAAGCATTTGGGAAGCCCATAAGTGCACTATATGAGGAGGATTTATTAAAGCTAAAGTGCAAATTAAAAAGAAAAGCAGAGCAGAGATAGAACTCCTTTCCTCAGAGATAACTAACTTAGATTATGCTCACAAAGTCAACCCCCTAGATAATGCTGTTCTAGAGGAACTTAGAGTAAAGAGGGACAAATTAAACTCCATCCTTCAAACTAAGTCACAAAGACAATTACTCTTTCTCCAACAAAATTTTTATAGAGAGGGTAACAAACCAGGGAAATACCTTGCGAGAGCCCTAAAAAAACAACAACAGAAAACATATGTACACTCCATAAAATCAGCTCAAGGTAAAAACATAGAAGATACCAACTCCATAGCAAATGAGTTTAAAACATTCTACCATAAACTTTATAATTTATACCCTAGCAGAGATCCCCCAAGACACCTTCAACTATGCAAACAATACCTTGACAATATTCCGATTCCCCACATTACTCCCGAACAATCTTAATTGCTGGAACAACCCATTCTTTCATCGGAAATACAAGATGCAATAAAACACTTAAAACAAAATAAGGCCCCTGGCCCTGATGGTTTCACGGGTCTATATTATAAAACATTCGCTAACCTCCTAATTCCACATTTAACAGCCCTATTTAACTCAATCTCAACTTTACAACCCTTCCCTGATAGTATGTTACAGGCCAATATTTCCGTTATCGCCAAACTGGGCAGACCTCCTGACTCTCCTGCCAATTATAGACCTATTTCCTTGCTAAATGTAGACCTAAAATTATACGCCAAGATCCTAGCCACTCGAATTAATTAACCATCAGGACCAAGTTGGTTTTGTGCCTCATAGAGAGGCCAAAGATAACAGTTAAAGTCCTTAACCTTTTAGAGTTCATTTCACAGAACAAATCCCCGACTGTTTTTTTATCGACTGACGCCGAAAAGGCATTCGACAGACTAGACTGGACATACCTCCAAGAAACCCTGAGACGATTCAACTTCCCAGACCCTTTTATTCAAAAAATATTTGCCTTATATACCAACCCGACTGCACAAGTAAGAATAAATGGCACACTCTCTGACCCCTTTGAAATCAGAAACGGATCTAGACATGGATGCCCCCTCTCCCCACTCCTATTTATCTTATCCCTAGAACCATTAGCCATTAAAATAAGACATAACAATCAAATTCAGGGGATTGATATTGGCAAGCAATCCCATAAATTAGCTATATTCGCAGATGATATACTCCTAACTCTCACAAACCCTCTCTCCTCTCTCCATTCAACCATTTCAGAATTAGATCTTTATGGGAGTGTTTCTAACTTCCTAGTTAATGGGACAAAATCTGAGTATCTGCCTATAAACCTTTCCAGCCAATCCCTAGACTCATTAAGACTATCTTGCCCCCTCAAACAGCAGATAAAATATTTAAAATACTTGGGTATCCGCATCACCCCAGATATAGCAGATCTCTGCATGCATAATTACGGTAGCTTAATTTCAGAATTTAGGACCCTTACATCTGCTTGGCTTCCCAAAAATATCTCATGGTTGGGCAGAATACATGCCACAAAAATTACCCTACTTCCAAAAGTACTATATGTACTTCAAACAATCCCTATTCCAGGTATCCAGAAGGATCTAGATATCCTGCAAAAAATCATAAATGACTATATCTGGAGGCGCAGACCTCCGAGAATTAATAGAAACACGCTATATAAACCCTCCAGTGATGGGGGCTTGGGAGTCCCTCACCTTCATTCATATAAGCTTGCAATCTCCTTGCAGAGAATTGCTGACTGGTGCAAACTAGAAGGTCCAAAACCCAAAAAACGGGCCCAAATTAAAAATTCATTATCAATGCCACATAAGCTAGATGATTTTTGCTGGAACCCTGCGTATTTTAATAAATACACTATTTCATCCTCTTCAATAACAAATGAAACATAGTCAGATTGGAGACTGATCTGTAAAGCTCCAAACAAAATATCCTCTAGATGCTCTCCTCTTACCACAATCATAAACAACCCAGAATTCCTACCGGGCCTCAATCAAGTCTTCCCACATCTCCTAAACCCTATTAAATCTCTCCCTATGCATTTACTGACAGACAATACCCACGTCCTTAATACCAAAAGTCAACTAGACACCTTGAACCATCCATTTCTGGCCTCCTGGCTGCGGCTGCATCAAGTGAGACACTATGTTGCCACACATAAATACATAAAGGACCTAACATGGTCACCTACCCCCTTTGAACAAATATGTATAGCCAGAGAATATACACCGGGAACAATCTCTAAACTCAATAAATTAATTCTCTCCAAGAATTTCCCACTTCTCCCCTCTTACACAAAAAGGTGGGACTTAGAACTCAAAACTAGCATATCACCCAAACTTTGGGCATGGAGATTTGATAACCTGGCACACTCAGCACACTCAATTCAAGCTAAAGAGACCAATATCAAAATAATGATGAGGTGGTACCTGACATCAACAAGGTTAAAATTCATATATAAGAACTCCTCGATTTACTGATGGAGAGGTTGCAAACAAGAAGGACACATCTCCCACATTTGGTGGGAGTATGATCATATAAGACCTTTCTGGTCAAGAATCTTTAAAAACATCAACAAAGTACTAAACACGAATATATCCCCTAGCCCGGATTTAGTTCTATTATGTCAACTCCCTGCCATCACTTGTAAAATACGAAAACACCTCTATCAACTAATGCTAAATGCAGCTAATCAGTTAATCCCTAGAAAGTGGAAATCCACACTGATACCTACCACATGAGAATGGAAAGCGCTAGTGCACAAGAATCTGCTCTTAGAGAGATTACATTATCTTAAGTTAGGTCAACTCTCTTTTTCCAAGATATGCAGTTTCTGTGGGAATCCTTCACATTCGCAGACACACAGGTTCAATCCAACTAATTGCTCTTATATTGAACTCAGCAAGAGAGTTTCCAGGTCTCCTTAACAAAACATTGATACCTTCTATAACATACTGAGCTCATTTCCCCATCCTATTATACTTTCGGATTTCAGAATAATATAATTGGGCTAATACCTGAAGGATACTTAACTGAAGAACAGTTAATAGAACAATCCTTTGCATCTATGCTAGAGGGATTGTTTACAAGTCAGTCTATTTATCCTTTCAGCTCAGAGGAAGGCATCAGTAAAATTGAAGAAGCCTCTCTAGTATTTCATCAGCCAATCAAAGAGCAAGAATACCCCAATACCCAGAGTCATGGGAGCAATGTAAATTATAATCAAGGGGATCTCACCTCTAAGTTGGAAGAAGACTATAAGATAGGACAGCCTTAAAACTTTCCATGATTTCAGCAAATAGTCGAAGAGCAAATCTCCTTAGCTAATGGCTGTTCCAGTGATGATGAACGCCGACAGCTACAAGAACTCCTGATGGAGTACAAAGATATTTTTGCAAGGGATTCTTATGACTGTGGGACTACAGCCCTGCACATTGCAATAATCCAAACAGATCCCAAATGCACCACCTCTCTTTGTTAAACAATACAGACTTCATCTAGCCTCATATGATTCTCTTGCAGAAATCATAAGGAACCTGGAAGAAAGGGGTATCATCAAACAGGTACACAGCTCTTATAATAACTATATTCTAGGTGTTCTTAAGCCCAATGGGCAATGGCATTTGTGTGCTGACTTAAGACAGCTAAACAAATGAGTGTACATATCTGGCTGGCCTGTGCCATACATTGACCAGTGCCTAGCGCAGATGCAGGGATCCAAAATATTTACTGCCATTGATTGTGCACAAGGATATTGGACCATTAAGGTACATAAGGAGGACCAGTATAAGCTCACATTATCCTTCCAAAAGGACCAGTATGCCTTCCAAAGGCTCTCGTTTGAATACATAAATTCCAGGACATGAATTTGCTGTATTCATAAATAAATGGGTCCATATTAATCAGTTGTGAGCGTGCCATCCTAGAGCCCAACTACAAGTCATAGAGGGAGAATAAAGTGTCATATCCCCAAATATACTAAAGAAGTATGGTAGTTTAAAGATGCCTAGCTAACAAGCATACATATGAGGATCGAAAAATAACGGACTCTCTTCATAATAAGATTGTCTATGATGGATACCGTCAGTACACTCACCAAGTACCACTGACTTTAAAGGGACAGTATACACTCATTTTCATATAACTGCATGTAATAGACACTACTATAAAGAATAAGATGCACAGATACTGATATAAAAATCCAGTATAAAATGGTTTAAAAACGTACTTAGAAGCTTTCAGTTTAGCTCTGTTGAAAAATCTGGGTATAAAAATGACCCATACTCCTATGGTAAATATTGGAACTATTTCAATACATGTTATTGTGCATAACATAACCCCACAGGATATCACCTTGTCCAAGGGAACTACCATAGAATATGCTCTAGAATCCAGTTATTATAATTTCGGATTTCAGAATAATATAATTGGGCTAATACCTGAAGGATACTTAACTGAAGAACAGTTAATAGAACAATACTTTGCATCTATGCCAGAGGGATTGTTTACAAGTCAGTCTATTTATCCTTTCAGCTCAGAGGAAGGCATCGGTAAAATTGAAGGAGCCTCTCTAGTATTTTATCAGCCAATCAAAGAGCAAGAATACCCCAATACCCAGAGTCATGGGGGCAATGTAAATTATAATCAAGGGGATTTCACCTCTAAGTTGGAAGAAGCCTATGAGAAAGGACAGACTGAAAACTTTCCAAGATTTCAGCAAATAGTCAAAGAGCAAATTTCCTTAGCTAATGGCTGTTCCAGTGATGATGAACGCCGACAGCTAGGAGAACTCCCGATGGAGTACAAAGATATTTTTGCAAGGGATTCTTATGACTGTGGGACTACAGCCCTGCACATTGCAAGAATCCAAACAGATCCCAAATGCACCACCTCTTTTTGTTAAACAATACAGACTTCCTCTAGCCTCATATGATTCTCTTGCAGAAATCATAAGGAACCTGGAAGAAAGGGGTATCATCAGACAGGTACACAGCTCTTATAATAATCATATTCTAGGTGTTCTTAAACCCAATGGGCAATGGCATTTGTGTGCTGACTTAAGACAGCTAAACAAATTAGTGTACATATCTGGCTGGACTGTGCCATACATTGACCAGTGCCTAGCGCAGATGCAGGGATCCAACATATTTACTGCCATTGATTGTGCACAAGGATATTGGACCATTAAGGTACATAAGGAGGACCAGTATAAGCTCACATTATCCTTCCAAAAGGACCAGTATGCCTTCCAAAGGCTCTCGTTTGTATACATAAATTCCAGGACATGAATTTGCTGTATTCATAAATAAATGGGTACATATTAATCAGTTGTGAGTGTGCCATCCTAGAGCCCAACTACAAGTCATAGAGGGAGAATGAAGTGTCATATCCCCAAATACACTAAAGAAGTATGGTAGTTTAAAGATTATAAACAACAAAGATTAAGTATCCAGCGCCTAAAAAACTGATACCTGCTTCAATATAAGGAAGATCCCCTATCAGATCTGGTGGGTAGTAACTATGAAAAGTGTATATAGGAGCGCCTACAGGCTAAGGTATATCACAGGGCTAGAAATAGGTCAAAGAATGATATAAAAATAGAAACAACAACTATAATAGTAAACCAATTCTGACCAAATGTTACGTTTGAAATCGTTTTAATCAATAGGGTAATACACAATTATCTAATGTATACCGATGATACTTAAAAGTGTAGACAAATTAAAATAATAAAATACAAAATAAAATACAATAAAATTACAATTTAGTGAAATACTCGATACAGTATAGATATGGAATCTATAGATATCTGAGCTTGTGGGCTACAGATTAGGATACAATATTTTCACAATAGAGTAGTGATGATCCTTAGGGGACCATACTGGTGGAAATATAAGAAACCTTATTAACAATTATTAAATCCTATTGACAATTATTAAATCCGCAGATAATTTAGTTAAGATTGGTACAATGTTAAAAGTAATATCTGTTAATAAACCATAAAAAGAAATAATGTCTATTTAGTGAACCAGTGAATAAAACACTCAAAATTGTGTCTAATGTATCAGAAAAAACAAATGAAGCAAAAAACATACAAAAAATCACAATATGCAAAAAAACATAATTTGCAAAAAGACAGTGCTTAATCAAATCTTGTGAATCCTAACAAAAAATAAATCCTAACAAAATATATTCATACGTGTCCTACCCTAAATTCGAACAATACCGGTATGTTCTGGTGTGACTTATCCGCTTCCCTAGTGGTAATACAAAAAACCAAAGTAAAACAAATCACTGATTAATGCGCCTAGTGCGATGAAATAGCCCCTAAAATATCCTAAATGTTATTGTGGGAGTAACATTTCAAAAAGAGTGAAGTATAAAGGGGGGGAGAAAAACAAAAAGCTTAATAAACAAAGCAGAGCAGACAAATATACGTGTTGGGTAAATAAAATAGTCAAGTTTGTGTCCAAAGTCTCTTTGATGTCCCTCGATAGGGTCCGAATTGGCCAATAATCCTGGGAATGTAGCAATCCAAACAAATGCTGTATAAAATAATCCTGAAAAAGAAAACAAAGTGCACTAAACAAAAAAGCCTATGGGGTTTCAGATTATCGGTAAATAAATTTACCCCATTAGGTAATATCCTGGAAATATGGTAAGCCTCACAAATCGTGTGTCGATATTCGTCTACGCGTTTCAGTCCTCTGAAGAACCTTTTTCAAGACATAGTGAGGCTAGGTATATACTGACCTTATATAGTGTGGTTGGGGGTTGTCCCTTTGAAATATTGGCGCCAAAAAAGGTCGGATGGGGCCGGAAATCCGTATATTTGTCTGCTCTGCTTTGTTTATTAAGCTTTTTGTTTTTCTCCCCCCCTTTATACTTCACTCTTTTTGAAATGTTACTCCCACAATAACATTTAGGATATTTTAGGGGCTATTTCATCGCACTAGGCGCATTAATCAGTGATTTGTTTTACTTTGGTTTTTTTTATTACCGCTAGGGAAGCGGATAAGTCACACCAGAACATACCGGTATTGTTCAAATTTAGGGTAGGACACGTATGAATATATTTTGTTAGGATTTATTTTTTGTTAGGATTCACAAGATTTGATTAAGCACTGTCTTTTTGCAAATTATGTTTTTTTGCATATTGTGATTTTTTGTATGTTTTTTGCTTCATTTGTTTTTTCTGATACATTAGACACAATTTTGAGTGTTTTATTCACTGGTTCACTAAATAGACATTATTTCTTTTTATGGTTTATTAATAGATATTACTTTTAACATTGTACCAATCTTAACTAAATTATCTGCGGATTTAATAATTGTCAATAGGATTTAATAATTGTTAATAAGGTTTCTTATATTTCCACCAGTATGGTCCCCTAAGGATCATCACTACTCTATTGTGAAAATATTGTATCCTAATCTGTAGCCCACAAGCTCAGATATCTATAGATTCCATATCTATACTGTATCGAGTATTTCACTAAATTGTAATTTTATTGTATTTTATTTTGTATTTTATTATTTTAATTTGTATACACTTTTAAGTATCATCGGTATACATTAGATAATTGTGTATTACCCTATTGATTAAAACAATTTCAAACATAACATTTGGTCAGAATTGGTTTACTATTATAGTTGTTGTATATATTTTTCTATCATTCTTTGACCTATTTCTAGCCCTGTGATATACCTTAGCCTGTAGGCGCTCCTATACACTTTTCATGGTAGTTTAAAGATGCCTTGCTAACAAGCATAAATATGAGGATTGAAAAATAACAGACTCTCTTCATAATAAGATTGTCTATGATGGATACCGTCAGTACACTCACCAAGTACCACTGACTTTAAAGGGACAGTATACACTCATTTTCATATAACTGCATGTAATAGACACTACTATAAAGAATAAGATGCACAGATACTGATATAAAAATCCAGTATAAAATGGTTTAAAAACATACTTAGAAGCTTTCAGTTTAGCTCTGTTGAAAAGGTAGTTGGAAAGCCCACTGCAAGTGGGAAATAATTCACTCCCCCCTCCCCTTCTTTTGCATATGAAAAGACCCTTTACACAAACAGGAGCAAGCTGGAGAAGGTAGCTGACGATATTCAAATAAAACTTTGGGGCTTGGTTAGGAGTCTTAAAATCATATAAAAAAAAATATATATATACAAAACACAGAAGGGGACTGCACTCTCATACCAGACCGGGTACAGATCCCATGACCCTGCAACCTGCCCAGCCCTAGGTTCTCATGGGCACTCACAGGAAGCTGTGCTGTCCCCAGAGTCACAGGCAGTTAACCCCAGACAGGTCTGGGTGCAAGAGCCATATGGAAAATTACAAAACAATTTAATAAAACACAAAGAGAAAGTCCAGCACTCACTTACAAGCTCTCAGCTTAGATTTAAAAATAAAAATGGAAAGGTTAGTTACCGCATTTGGCCAAATGGGACAAGCCCAGGTACCACATCAAGGTCCTTTCCAATACCTGGGACCCTAAAACAGCCACACAATGCAAGCTCTCAACTCCAAACAAACTGGGAACAAGGGAAGGGTGCACAGGCTTATGTAATTACCCTAGACATATACAAAACACAGAAGGGGACTGCACTCTCATACCGGACCAGCTACACATCCCATAACCCTGCAACATGCCCAGTCCTGGGTGCTCACGGGCACTTACAGGAAACTGTGCTGTCCCCAGAGTCACAGGCTGTTAACCCTAGACAGGTCTGGGTGCAAGAACCATAGGGAAAATTACAAAACAAATTAATACAACAGACAGAGAAAGTCCAGCACTCACTTACAAGCTCTCAACTAAGATTTAAAAGCAAAAATGGTAAGGTTAGTTACCGCATTTGGCCAAATGGGACAAGCCCAGGTACCACATCAAGGTCCTTTCCAATACCTGGGACCCTAAAACAGCCACACAATGCAAGATCTCAAATCCAAACAAACTGGGAACAAGGGAATATATATATATATATATATAGTAGTTTAAAAGTACTTATATAGTAGTTTAAAAGTATATATTAAAGTAGTTTAAAACGAAAAAGTCTTTATTAAATTCCACTTGGGATAAAAGAGATTTGAAAAACAACAGGGGGATCCAGCATATCAGTGTGGCCAAAAAGCTCAGCTAACATGTTTCGGTAAAAAACGTAATCATAACTAATTGGAGACTGGTGTGCTGGCCATTTAAAAGCCTAAAACAACACTTATTGGACAATACTAAAACCAATAACATGGTCACACAAATTATGCTAAATAGCAGTAAGTAAATAACAAAATAACAAAACTCCCGGTCATACAAAATACCTTACTTGCAAGCTGCACTAAAGAGGTAATCAAATGTAAGAAACATGCAAATAAATTACAATAGAAAGAGGAAAGGACAAATAATTTGTGTTGTAATAATGATGTTAATAGACAACCAATATATCATGCAATTAATGCAAGGAAAGAAACTTGGTATGAAAGCAGAGTATACACCATATATGAGTGGTAATCACATACAGTACTCCAGATATATATATATATATATATATATATATAGATGGTGTACAAAGGCAGCATATACTTAAAATTGGAATAATAGTAGTAGATATAAATAAGGGCTACTAGAGAGCCCAAAGAGACATATTGTATACAATTGTCAATAAACAAATCCCCCCACCATGCATGAATATACATGTGAGTATGCCTTTAAATAAAGGTAGCAATGACCCGTATATATAAAGAAAAGAGGGCTGGGAATTGTATGAGAAAAAGCATAACAATGACTGTAAAAGTATATATAAATATATATATAAATGGAGTATAACTGTACCATGGAGGGTATACATAAGTAAAATTGCAATGCATGATGGTATGAAAGAACCATAAACAACAGATGGATAATAACTCACCAATCTATAAATATGGGAAAACAGAGATACACAGATGCTCGGCAAGCGTGACATACTGTTCAAATGGATAAAAATAAAGAGAATAGTAGAATGTGAATAATATATAAATAATAAGTAAATAATATATAAAAGAGAGTGTTAGAGAAGAGCAGGGGCACCAAGAATCTAAATAAGATGAAAAAAATAAAAATAAAAATACTGAATATTAAAGGAATATACAACATAAATTATTTCCAATAGTTAATCAAATCATATTCAGAATTGAGACCCTCTGGTACTCTAGTACGCAACTTAAAAATCCAAAACATCTCACACTTGCCGAGCAGCTGATCCCTGTCACCTCCTCTGGGTGGTACCTTAACATGTTCGATAGCTTGCCATCTAAGTGTGGCATTGCTCTTGTTGTGAAAATTCCAGAAATGTTTTACCAGGGGCGTACTGGCTTCACCCAATTTTAATGTTGAGAGATGGTTCCTAATCCTAGTATTCACCTCAGTGGTGGTAAGCCCTACATATTGTAGATTACACTTTATACAATAGAGAAGATAGATGACATAGGAGGATGTACAATTGAGGTAGGAAGAGATCTTAAAAGTCTCTCCAGTGACCTCTGATCTGAACTCATCAGACGCAATGATTAATTCACATGGCCTACATCTTGATCTGCTGCACCTGTACATCCCCCTATGTTGCAACCAGGAGCTTTGTCTATTGGGGTTCTTAATCAATACCTCTGAGGGGGCCAGAATGTTCCCCAATGTCCTGCTCTACCTGTAAGAGCAGCGCAAACCTCCCTCCACACAATTCGCAAGGCTGTCATCCGCAGAGAGCAAACTAAAATGTTTCTTTACAATCCTACAGATATCCCTGTAATCAGTACTATAATGAGTCACAAAGGTGACTTTGTGCTGTGCATTGGTGGTAGTTATTTTGTTTTGGTGATTAGATTTATTTAAAAGAGAGCGACGATCCAACAAATCAACCTGTCTCTGTGTTCTATTTATTACATGGCCAGGATAACCTCTCTCTCTAAGTCTACTTCGCTTTTCTAAACTCTGTACTCTACAGGTGTCATCGTCACTACAATTCCGTTTAACTCTATTAAGCTGTCCCTTGGCTACCGCCATAGGGACATGTACAGGATGGCAACTTTTTGCATGAAGCAAAGTGTTCTTAGATGTAGGCTTCCTGTACATATTGCTCATAATTCTTCCATCATCACCTGCAGTCAAAGTAAGATCCAGGTAGTTGATGGTTTTGGAATTTTTCTCAAAAGTGAAACTTAGATCAACCCTGTTGGAATTCAAGAAACCAACAAATTCAATCAAAGAGGCTTCAGAGCCCTGCCAAATGAAGAGCAAATAATCAATATAACGCCTATAAAAGGCGATTTTGTCTCTGTACATATTACCATCTCCATAGATGTGGGACAGCTCCCACCAACCCATGAAGATGTTGGCATATGAGGGCGTAAATTTGGCCCCCATGGCTGTCCCAAATCTCTGGAGATAGTACCGCTCTCCAAAGCGAAAGTAGTTGTGAGTCAAGGCGAAACCTGTCACTCTAACCACAAAATCCACCAAATCTGTTTTTAGTTCTGAAAAATTCTTCAAAATAAAGGACAAAGCATTAAGACCTTCTACATGTGGGATGGTGGAATATAGTGCCACCACGTCTACAGTTAGCCACATGTGTCTGTGAGCGTCCCAACAGAAGGTATCCATAAGATTTAATAAATCTTTGGTGTCCTTCAGATAACTTTGTAGGGAGGTCACTAAAGGATACAAGATGCTGTTGAGCCACTGAGACCGGTGTTCCAAAAGGGAACCTATCCCACTAACTATTGGTCGTCCCTGGACTCCATTTAAGGTCTTATGCACTTTCGGAAGATGGTGGAAGATGGGTACCACCGGATGTTCCACCAACAAGTAATCATGTGTATCTTGGTCGAAAAACCCATCCTCCAACCCATCATCCAAAAGGGTCCTGAGTTCTTTCTGAAAGAGCCAAGTGGGATCCCTGTCCAATTTCTAATAATATATGTAATTGTGGAGTTGTCTATGGGCCTTCCTGACATACTCTGATTTGTCTAGAACAACTACAGATCCGCCTTTATCGGCGGATCGAATGACCAAACTGTCATTCTGTTGTAGCTCCAACAGCACCTGTCTCTCTTTAAAGGACAAATTTAAACTGCGATTGCTGGTTTCATTCTTAGTTGAGGCAAGGGACGTAAGGTCTCTCTCAATCCTTTTGAAAAAGGTCTCCAGGACAGGTCCACAACATTGTAGATGATAGAAATCAGAGGATTTCTTAAAACCACTATGACATCTAATGGTCCCTGTCTCAGCTTCATTTATCCCCTGTCTCCCAAGTTCATTAAGAGACAAGACATCACAAGACTCTGAAAAGGATAAAGGAGCAGCCTCTAGAGTGGATGTGTGTCTGTGTGCTAAATGTCGTGGACCTGTCCTGGAGACCTTTTTCAAAAGTATTGAGAGAGACCTTACGTCCCTTGCCTCAACTAAGAATGAAACCAGCAATCGCAGGTTAAATTTGTCCTTTAAAGAGAGACAGGCGCTGTTGGAGCTACAACAGAATGACAGTTTGGTCATTCGATCCGCCGATAAAGGCGGATCTGTAGTTGTTCTAGACAAATCAGAGTATGTCAGGGAGGCCCATAGACAACTTCACAATGACATATACTATCAGAAATTTGACAGTGATCCCACTTGGCTCTTTCAGAAATAACTCAGGACCCTTTTGGATGATGGGTTGGAGGATGGGTTTTTCGACCAAGATACACATGATTACTTGTTGGTGGAACATCCGGTGGTACCCATCTTCCACCATCTTCCACCATCTTCCGAAAGTGCATAAGACCTCAACTGGAGTCCAGGGATGACCAATAGTTAGTGGGATAGGTTCCCTTTTGGAACACCTGTCTCAGTGGCTCGACAGCATCTTGTATCCTTTAGTGACCTCCCTACAAAGTTATCTGAAGGACACCAAAGATTTATTAAATCTTATGGATACCTTCTGTTGGGACACTCACAGACACATGTGGCTAACTGTAGACGTGGTGGCACTATATTCCACCATCCCACATGTGGAAGGTCTTAAGGCTTTGTCCTTTATTTTGAAGAATTTTTCAGAACTAAATACAGATTTGGTGGATTTTGTGGTTAGAGCGACAAGTTTCGCCTTGACTCACAGCTACTTTCGCTTTGGAGAGCGGTACTATCTCCAGAGATTTGGGACAGCCATGGGGGCCAAATTTACGCCCTCATATGCCAACATCTTCATGGGTTGGTGGGAGCTGTCCCACATCTATGGAGATGGTAATATGTACAGAGACAAAATCACCTTTTATAGGCTTTATATTGACGATTTGCTCTTCATTTGGCAGGGCTCTGAAGCCTCTTTGATCAAATTTGTTGGTTTCTTGAATTTCAACAGGGTTGATCTAAGTTTCACTTTTGAGAAAAATTCCAAAACCATCAACTACCTGGATCTTACTTTGACTGCAGGTAATGATGGAAGAATTATGAGCAATATGTACAGGAAGCCTATATCCAAGAACACTTTGCTTCATGCAAAAAGTTGCCTTCCTGTACATGTCCCTATGGCGGTAGCCAAGGGACAGCTTATCAGAGTTAAACGGAATTGTAGTGACGATGACACCTTTAGAGTACAGAGTTTAGAAATGTGAAGTAGACTTAGAGAGAGAGGTTATCCTGGCCATGTAATAAATAGATCACAGAGACAGGTTGATTTGTTGGATCGTCGCTCTCTTTTAAATAAATCTAATCACCAAAACAAAATAACGACCACCAATGCACAGCACAAAGTCACCTTTGTGACTGATTATAGTACTGATTACAGGGATATCTGTAGGATTGTAAAGAAACATTTTAGTTTGCTATCTGCGGATGACAGCCTTGCGAATTGTGTTGAGGGAGGTTTGCGCTGCTCTTACAGGAAGAGCAGGACATTGGGGAACATTCTGGCCCCCTCAGAGGTATTGATTAAGAACCCCAAGAGTCAAAGCTCCTGGTTGCAACATAGGGGGATGTACAGGTGCGGCAGATCAAGATGTAGGCCATGTGAATTCATCATTGCGTCTGATGAGTTCAGATCAGAGGTCACTGGAGAAACTTTTAAGATCTCTTCCTGCCTCAGTTGTACATCTTCCTATGTCATCTATCTTCTCTATTGTATAAAGTGTCATCTACAATATGTAGGGCTTATCACCACTGAGGTGAATACTAGGATTAGGAACCATCTCTCAACATTAAAATTGGGTGAAGCCAGTACGCCCCTGGTAAAACATTTCCGGAATTTTCACAACAAGAGCAATGCCACACTTAGATGGCAAGCTATCGAATATGTTAAGGTACCACCCAGAGGAGGTGACAGGGATCAGCTGCTCGGCAAGCGTGAGATGTTTTGGATTTTTAAGTTGCATACTAGAGTACCAGAGGGTCTCAATTCTGAATATGATTTGATTAACTATTGGAAATAATTTATGTTGTATATTCCTTTAATATTCAGTATTTCTATTTTTATTTTTTTCATCTTATTTAGATTCTTGGTGCACCCTGCTCTTCTCTAACACTCTCTTTTATATATTATTTACTTATTATTTATATATTATTCACATTCTACTATTCTCTTTATTTTTATCCATTTGAACAGTATGTCACGCTTGCTGAGCATCTGTGTATCTCTGTTTTCCCATATTTATAGATTGGTGAGTTATTATCCATCTGTTCTTTATGGTTCTTTCATACCATCATGCATTGCAATTTTACTTATGTATACCCTCCATGGTACAGTTATACTCCATTTATATATATATATATATATATATATATATATATGTTACAGAAGCATTAGTTATTTTGTTGTGAAGAGCTTATTTCCCAGCAGCAATGCCTGAACCAGCAAGCCAGCGCCTAAGAAGGGCTCCAAGAAAACCGTAACAAGTATCATTTCATAAAGAGTTAACTTTTTTTTTTCAGCTTTTAGAAACTATTGCCTAAATACACGTTTGCTGGCCTCAGCTCTAAGTCTAAGTACTGTAATCCTATTGTGGCCTGTCAAAGGACAGTGCTCTCTATCTAAATGTGTGATGGGGGATTTTGTGCTTCCCCCCCTCTCCCCCTGGGAGTGCCCTGTGTACATGTAACTTTAATAAAAAGCAGGCTGGGTATCCCAGTCCTGAGTTCTTGTTTGACCCTCAATCGCAGCGTTGACTCGTTTTTGTGGGCAGAAGGGTATCCTAGCTGTACTGTAGCTAAGGGAGATTATTCTATATTTGCGAGACTCATATAGAATACTATGGAAAGCAGCTTCTCCCCTCTTTAGCAATAGGGATCCAGGCTACTAAGCGGTCCATCTCTCAGCGAGACTAAGGGTAACCGTAACATTTGGCGGCAGCGGCGGGATTTTCCTGGATTTCCTAGGAGAGGTACAGAATAGATGGAGAGCGCTTACGAAAAATTGAAGCGTACAACCCTAAAGGATTTACTTGAAAGCAGAGGGGGGTACGCCAGCAACCGGCCGAGGAGAGAGCTGATCTCAGAATTGACCGAACTGGATCAGAGCTTCACAATGGCGGAAACACCGACCACGATTAGTGACGAAAAAACCAGGATTGTTCGGGAAAGGCTCTCATTATACGGGCTGAACCCCTCCATGGAATTTGTACAGCAGTTGATGGCGGAGGCGGACGAGGATATACGAGAGACTCGAGCCCACGAACTCAACCTAGCGAACGCACACCGCAATGCTGAAGCCCCGCAGGTAATCATCCCTGTCGAAAATGCTGGTAGGCCCAAGATACCCTATGCGGCATTTCGACCCTTCCTAGAGAGCGAGACAGGGATTGATGAATATTTGGCGGACTTCGAAAGGCAATGTGCCCTGCACCAGATTCCCAACAGAGAGTGGCCCATGATATTGTCTGGGAAACTATCCGGGCGAGCCCTGGAAGCCTTTCGTACTCTGGGTGCTGAGGAAGTCACACAGTATGAGCTAGTTAAGGAGACACTGTTGCGACGGTACGCTGTAACTCCGGACACGTATCGCCGACAGTTTCGGGGCACGGAAAAGAAGCCTAACGATACCCATATGGAATGGGCGCACCGAATGCGGAGAGCGGCAAATCACTGGCTGAGCGGAAGTAAAGCGGTGACTGGGGAGGAAATTTTACAATTGTTTCTCTTAGAACATTTTTATAATGGCATGGAACAGCAAGGGAAGGAATGGCTGCAAGACAGGCGGCCTTCTACCTTAGAAGAAGCAGCCAAATTGGCCGATGAACATTATGACTCCCGTCTTCACGAACCCATGAACTACCGAGCTCCAGCACGGGTCGAACCCAGAGAGGTTTACCGTGCACCCCCTTGTGCTGAATTCCGAGCCCCGGTGCCCACAGGGCCCGTCCGACACTCAGGACCACCCAATAACAGCTCTGAGCGTCCCAGACCGACTTGCCACCGATGCAAGCAACCAGGGCATTTCATGGCTAGCTGCCCCCTTAATACGCACCAGACACCCAGGAATTACAATTACCCCTCTGGGTCCTATCGTCCGGCCCGGGCCCTCTGTGTTAACCAAGAGGCCCCTATGGAGGGATATGTGGGGCCGCTTCATGAGGCAGACCCTGTATATGCTGCCTCAGATAACCAGCACCATCGGCAGAGGGTATGGCTCGAGGGGCAATCTACCGAGGGATTGCGAGACACAGGGGCTACTATCACGCTGGTACAGAGTCATTTGGTGCCAGAGCACAAGCGATCCGGACAGACTGTGGCCGTTAGAGTGGCGGGGGGGGATGTGTACAAAATTCCAACAGCTAAAGTGCATCTTGATTGGGGAGCGGGAAAGGGGGCTGTGAACGTGGGCCTAATGGATAATTTACCTGCCGAAGTACTACTGGGCAACGATTTGGGCCCAATGACTTCTGCCTATGCTCCAGTATGCAACAACGAGGCGGACCCAGTGACTACACGGGCCCAAGCCTGGACGGAGCGAGAGCTCTCACCAGTGCGGGAGACACAGGTAAGACCTACCCCGACCTTTGCAGACAGGTTAGGCCCCATACCCTGGGACACCCCAGATGCTTTCGAGGCAGAGTCTAAGACTGACCCAACCTTACAAAAGTACCGGGAAAGAGCAGAGACCAGAGGGGGCGGGGCAGATAACGAAACATTCTTATGGGAAAAAGGGAAACTATACCGCTGGACAGAGAAAAGGGGACAGCGTAGGCGACAGCTGGTAGTGCCCCACAAATACCGTCAAGAAATCCTCAAAATAGGCCACGACATCCCCTTAGCAGGCCACCTAGCCGTAACCCGTACCCTACACCGCATTACTCACACGTTCTTTTGGCCAGGGGTGCACGCTGACGTTAGAACTTACTGTAACACCTGCGATGTGTGTCAACAAGTAGGAAGGCGAGGCGATCACCCTAAAGCCCATCTAGTAAATATGCCCATTGTAGAGGAACCCTTCAGCCGGGTTGCTATTGACATAGTGGGACCACTGGCTACCCCTAGTCCCTCTGGTAAGCGCTACATTCTTACCGTAGTGGACTACGCTACCAGGTACCCAGAGGCTGTCGCCCTATCCAACATACAAGCGGATACGGTAGCGAATGCACTAGTACAGGTGTTCTCCCGGGTAGGATTTCCAAAAGAAATCCTATCCGACCGAGGTACCCAATTTACGGCTGAATTGACCCAACAACTCTGGCAGGTTTGCAAAATTAAGTCCCTCCTGAGCTCCCCATACCACCCCCAGACAAACGGGCTGTGTGAGAGGTTCAATGGGACCCTCAAGCAAATGCTCAAGACGTTTACTCAGGAATACCGAGACTGGGAATGCTTCCTGCTGCACCTCCTATTTGCTTATCGGGAGGTGCCCCAGGAAACGACAGGGTTCTCTCCCTTCGAGTTGCTCTATGGAAGAAAGGTACGGGGACCCCTAAACCTGATCCGGGAGCACTGGGAGGGAGAGATGGAGGCTGACGGTGTCCCCATTGTGCCATACGTGCTGGAACTCAGGGACCGAATGGAGCAATTAGCCAAATTCGTGCGGGCTAATCTCCAGTTGGCCCAGAGAAGACAGAAAGTATGGTACGATCGGGGGGCCCGAAAGAGAATCTTCACCATAGGACAAAAGGTGTTAGTACTTAAGCCGGTGAAGACAGACAAATTGCAGGCGTCCTGGCAGGGTCCCTACCAGATCGTAGAGAAAAGGGGAGACACCACTTATGTGATAGCTAGCTGCCATGACAACAATCTTAGAAAGACATTCCATGTAAACATGCTCAAGGAATATTTTGAGTGACCAGAGAACGTGACGGCCGTATGTTGTTCCCCTCAGGAAGACCCCGACAGTTTACCCATTCCAGACCTATTAGAAAAGAGTCTCCCCACAGGTATAGTGGCGCAGGTTCAGATAGGGGACCGACTTAGCCCCACTGAAAGGGAGCAGCTCAACCAACTCCTCCAGTCCAAACACCTCACCTTCTCCCCGAAGCCAGGGTACACTACTTTAACCACCCACCAGGTAGATACTCCGGGACAAGCTCCCTTGCGCCAGGCTCCGTACCGAATCCCCGAAGCAGTTAGGACAGGAATGAAGAAGGAGATCGATGAGATGCTCCAGCTCTGGGTAATTGAGCCCTCTGATAGTCCCTGGGCCTCCCCAGTTGTCTTGGTGCCCAAGAAAGATGGGACCACCCGGTTCTGCGTAGACTATCGGAGGCTCAATGAAAATACAGTAACGGACGCTTACCCTATGCCCAGGGTAGACGAGCTACTCGATCGTATAGCCAGGGGAAATTACCTGACCACTATTGACCTCTGCAAAGGTTACTGGCAGATTCCCCTGGCCCCGGAGGCTATCCCCAAGTCAGCATTCGTCACCCCATTCGGCTTATATCAGCTTAGGGTAATGCCGTTTGGGATGAAGAATGCCCCAGCTACATTCCAGCGCTTGGTGAATAGGCTCCTGGATGGCTTCCAGAGTTTTGCTTGCGCCTACCTGGACGACATAGCGATCCACAGTGAGTCCTGGGAGGACCACTTAGCTCATGTGGGAATGGTTCTGGATCAGATCCGGGCTGCTGGCCTGACTCTGAAGCCAGAAAAATGCCACTTTGGGATGGCCGAGGTACAGTACCTGGGTCACCGGGTGGGGTGTGGAAAGCAGCGACCAGAGCCGGCCAAAGTAGAAGCTGTCGCCAATTGGCCCACCCCCATCACTAAGACTCAGGTCCTAGCCTTCCTGGGCACGGCAGGGTACTATAGACGGTTCGTACCAGACTACAGCACACTTGCCAAACCCCTAACTGACTTGACCAAGAAGAACTTACCTCGACAGGTCCTGTGGTCTCCCCACTGTGAAACGGCTTTCCAGGCTCTCAAAAATGCTCTAAATAACGCTCCTGTCTTGGCGGCCCCAGCCCTTAACAAACGTTTTATCGTCCATACAGATGCTTCCATGTTTGGGCTGGGAGCCGTCCTCAGCCAAGTAGGCGAAGATGGAGGGGAGCATCCAGTTGCCTACATCAGCCGGAAGTTCCTGCCCCGCGAAGTCAGCTATGCAGCAGTCGAAAAGGAGTGTTTGGCTTTGGTGTGGGCATTAAAGAAATTGACTCCCTATTTATATGGTCAGGAGTTCACTCTGGTCACCGACCATAACCCGTTGGTGTGGCTGAACCGGGTCTCTGGAGATAACGGCAGGCTATTACGTTGGAGCTTATCGTTGCGACCCTTCAATTTCACCATTACTTACAGACCTGGGAAACAGAATGGCAACGCCGACGGGTTGTCCAGACAAACCAACCTCAGACCCGCATAACCAGCGGTCTGGACAGCCTTAGTCTGCCCCGAAAAGGGGTCAGACCGTGTCTGCCAGAGTGTTCCACAGAAAGGGAGCACTGTTACAGAAGCATTAGTTATTTTGTTGTGAAGAGCTTATTTCCCAGCAGCAATGCCTGAACCAGCAAGCCAGCGCCTAAGAAGGGCTCCAAGAAAACCGTAACAAGTATCATTTCATAAAGAGTTAACTTTTTTTTTTCAGCTTTTAGAAACTATTGCCTAAATACACGTTTGCTGGCCTCAGCTCTAAGTTTAGTGATAACCAATCCCATTGTCTAATCACCTCTGGAGCCAGACTGCTAATTGATAAGATGAACTTGTAAACTTGTTATCTTAAGTACTGTAATCCTATTGTGGCCTGTCAAAGGACAGTGCTCTCTATCTAAATGTGTGATGGGAGAATTATTAGGGAAGTTGTATTTTTGAGGATTAATTTTATTATTGAACAACAACCATGTTCTCAATGAACCCAAAAAACTCATTAATATCAAATCTGAATAGTTTTGGAAGTAGTTTTTGGTTTGTTTTTAGTTATAGCTATTTTAGGGGGATATCTGTGTGTGCAGGTGACTATTACTGTGCATAATTATTAGGCAACTTAACAAAAAACAAATATATACCCATTTCAATTATTTATTTTTACCAGTGAAACCAATATAACATCTCAACATTCACAAATATACATTTCTGACATTCAAAAACAAAACAAAAACAAATCAGTGACCAATATAGCCACCTTTCTTTGCAAGGACACTCAAAAGCCTGCCATCCATGGATTCTGTCAGTGTTTTGATCTGTTCACCATCAACATTGCGTGCAGCAGCAACCACAGCCTCCCAGACACTGTTCAGAGAGGTGTACTGTTTTCCCTCCTTGTAAATCTCACATTTGATGATGGACCACAGGTTCTCAATGGGGTTCAGATCAGGTGAACAAGGAGGCCATGTCATTAGATTTTCTTCTTTTATACCCTTTCTTGCCAGCCACGCTGTGGAGTACTTGGACGCGTGTGATGGAGCATTGTCCTGCATGAAAATCATGTTTTTTCTTGAAGGATGCAGACTTCTTCCTGTACCACTGCTTGAAGAAGGTGTCTTCCAGAAACTGTCAGTAGGACTGGGAGTTGAGCTTGACTCCATCCTCAACCCGAAAAGGCCCCACAAGCTCATCTTTGATGATACCAGCCCAAACCAGTACTCCACCTCCACCTTGCTGGCGTCTGAGTCGGACTGGAGCTCTCTGCCCTTTACCAATCCAGCCACGGGCCCATCCATCTGGCCCATCAAGACTCACTCTCATTTCATCAGTCCATAAAACCTTAGAAAAATCAGTCTTGAGATATTTCTTGGCCCAGTCTTGACATTTCAGCTTGTGTGTCTTGTTCAGTGGTGGTCGTCTTTCAGCCTTTCTTACCTTGGCCATGTCTCTGAGTATTGCACACCTTGTGCTTTTGGGCACTCCAGTGATGTTGCAGCTCTGAAATATGGCCAAACTGGTGGCAAGTGGCATCTTGGCAGCTGCACGCTTGACTTTTCTCAGTTCATGGGCAGTTATTTTGCACCTTGGTTTTTCCACACGCTTCTTGCGACCCTGTTGACTATAGTGAATGAAACGCTTGATTGTTCGATGATCACGCTTCAGAAGCTTTGCAATTTTAAGAGTGCTGCATCCCTCTGCAAGATATCTCACTATTTTTGACTTTTCTGAGCCTGTCAAGTCCTTCTTTTGACCCATTTTGCCAAAGGAAAGGAAGTTGCCTAATAATTATGCACACCTGATATAGGGTGTTGATGTCATTAGACCACACCCCTTCTCATTACAGAGATGCACATCACCTAATATGCTTAATTGGTAGTAGGCTTTCGAGCCTATACAGCTTGGAGTAAGACAACATGCATAAAGAGGATGATGTGGTCAAAATACTCATTTGCCTAATAATTCTGCACTCCCTGTATTTATATATACTTTTACAGTCATTGTTATGCTTTTGTCTCATACAATTCCCAGCCCTCTTTTCTTTATATATACGGGTTATTGCTACCTTTATTTAAAGGCATACTCACATGTATATTCATGCATGTTGGGGGGATTTGTTTATTGACAATTGTATACAATATGTCTCTTTGGGCTCTCTAGTAGCCCTTATTTATATCTACTACTATTATTCCAATTTTAAGTATATGCTGCCTTTGTACACCATCTATATATATATCTATATATCTGTATTGTATGTGATTACCACTCATACATCGTGTATACTCTGCTTTCATACCAAGTTTCTTTCCTTGCATTAATTGCATAATATATTGGTTGTCTATTAACATCATTATTACAACACACATTATTTGTCCTTTCCTCTTTCTATTTTAATTTGTTTGCATTTTTCTTACATTTGATTGCCTCTTTAGTGCGGCTTGCAAGTAAGGTATTTTGTATGACCGGGAGTTTTGTTATTTTGTTTTTTACTTACTGCTATTTAGCATAATTTGTGTGACCATGTTATTGGTTTTAGCATTGTCCAATAAGTGTTGTTTTAGGCTTTTAAATGGCCAGCACACCAGTCTCCAATTAGCTATGATTACGGTTTTTACCGAAACATGTTAGCTGAGCTTTTTGGCCACACTGATATGCTGGATCCCCCTGTTGTTTTTCATATCTCTTTTATCTTAAGTGGAATTTAATAAAGACTTTTTCGTTTTAAACTACTTGTTTGCAGCTTGGATGTATTCCTTTTTCACTTTTTGCTATACATTCCCAGCATTATCTGGGCTGCACTAGGAGCATGCCTCTATTCCACTCCCCCTTTACTCCTGCATAGTGCATCCCCTCCTACGTTGTCTTCTGGAGCCTCCTGGTAGGCAAACGAATCCCATTGGCTGCTACGCTCGATGCACATCACGTGACCGTAACCGGTCAAATTTCGGCATCAGGACTGTATCTGGACGCCGTGGAAAACTAAGCACCTGGCAGGAACTCTCTTCATGCATATGGTATTGCGGTTCTCAGCTTCAAGCAAAAGCGGTGAGTTATGCAGCTATAAGCTGTTTGGGTACTGTTACTTATCCCACTACATCTCAGCATTTATATATTTGATGTATGAGGGTGACACATCCTCTGTTATTCACTCAGCTTGTTCTGCAATATGAGACTTCTGTGATGGTTTCCTGAGGGGTTTTGCACTTAAAAGGACTGTGATTATACCCCCTGTATTCCTGCAATTGGATTTTACAGAGGATTGTTTTTAGGGGTTGAGTGGAATAGACATCCACATGGTGGCTATTTAAATATCTTTGGAATTCCTTATACCAGATTTTCATTTATATATATATATATATATATATATATATATTATTTTTTTTTTGTACTGTATATATGATAAGACCAAATAATTAATTTATATATTAAGCTGTTAATATCAGTTTGATTACTGTAAGTTGCAGTTCTCTGTCAGATGGTCTGGGCTGGGTCACACAACCTCCCCTTTTTTGTTAGTCAAGGACTTCTAAAGAACAAACATTTGTCCCAAACTATAAATAAGATGAGATCACTTCAAATGACCTTTTGAACACTGCCTGGAAATGTGTAATAAGATTTCCTATCAGATCACCAGACCCCCCTTGTAGGAAGAAGAGAGCCTAGAAGTCTGAACCAAGGGACAAATTTCAGGAAAAGCGATTATTCACACTTCGGTGCAAATTGATACATGCTGAGTTTCAGTACACAGACCCCAGAGTTTGTGCAGCTTAGATCTTAATAGTAGATTGTATACTTAGAAAGTCATATAAATGGTTGGCCTGTAACTTTCATATAACTTTAAATACTCAGATTGTATTAACAACATATATATATATATATACATACATATATATATATATATATATATATATATATATATAACCTAGAAGATTGTCTATTCCTAAAAAGGGTGATATGGGGAAGTTGAAAGCATCAAAATTGAGATTTTGAAGTACAACTTAAGTCTAATTTTCAGTTATGGCGTACCTCAGTATTGTATAAATTTATATTAGTGGATCTGAGAGAAATGCCTAACAGTAACATATTAGACAAGTATCTGCTGAATTTAATAAGTAGCTATATGATCAATTTAAAATGTCCAATTTATTTCAAAATTAATAACATTCTGTTGTTTTGCAGACATCTGAAATACAAACTAGATTCCAGATATGACTAGTAGATACTAATATATGAATGCCTACATAATGTGTGCACTGAATCATATCATATAGCGTATACACTAAATATTACAATAATATCCACATATATGCAATATTTATATTAATATGGGATAATAATCATATGAAAATATAGCTATATGAAATTATATCAGACTGTCACTCACAAGGTATGTATGTGATATTAAGATGGAAATTGTACACTGAGAAAATATTAATTAGATCCATGCTAAAAGTATTAATATCCTTTTAAGTGCCATAATAGGTGAAATACTCATGTTTGGACATATAATTACGTGCTCGGTTAGACTAAATGGCCATGTATGAAACATATAGTTTATTAAAAACTAGGAGATTATAAGTGTATAAAAATAGGCATTTGATAAAAATATATATAAGAATCTGTATTTTCTGTAGCACTTTGATAATGAAACTATTTTTTTTTGTCTGCTGCCCTGATGGAATAAAAATGGTATTTCAACCAAAAGGTATTTGGCTGCTCAGGGAGGCATTTCCCAAATAACCTATGAGGAACAAGCTTCGGTCAGGGCGTATACAATATTCTGTGGGAATTATTAAAGAAAAGAAGGAGTTGTTTATATTGAATAAGAGCCTACACACACTGAAAGGACGGACAGACTCAAACAGGAGAAGCACTTTGACTGAGAGAGAAACACACAGACTTGTGCTAAGTATCTTCTCTGCAATTTTGGGACACTTTCTTAGGATAAGAAAGATAATAATTTGAGGCCTGTATCCTTGCAATAGTGAACTAAATCCTTCTTATATGACCCACAAGAAACTCTGGAAGCTGAACACTCATCTGGTTATTTTGTAAAGTATACGCGATTGTTAAGTACATATAATATTTAAATCAATGGTATTCTATAGATCTAGTTTAATTGAAGCTGGTGATTTATGTTAAGTTTATCTTCATAGTCTTGGGTAGTTTTGAACTAGTCATATTATTGCTAAATAATTTTATTTGCTAGAAAATAATTTGTATTTTACATTTATAAGTCAGTCTTACCTATTGTGAAATCTCTTCGAAATTGCATATAAATTGGTTATTGCATTAATAATATACAATTTCTCTGATGGTTATACATTCAGTAATAGAGTTATTGGCTAATTATAGACTGTTCTGATATTCTCCTTAGTGGCATCTTAATGAGCAATTAATTGTGAGTATGATTAATTTTAGCGATATATTTTTATAACAGAATATGCTTGTATAATTGATTCATAATCTAGTTTTTACATAAATATAATTCAAGGTGTCTATAAAGATAACTAATCGAG
Source organism: Bombina bombina (assembly GCF_027579735.1). Lineage (NCBI taxonomy): Eukaryota > Metazoa > Chordata > Amphibia > Anura > Bombinatoridae > Bombina > Bombina bombina. The sequence continues at coordinate 960,100,266 of NC_069500.1, forward strand.
AACAAAGGATCAAATATCAATTTGAATAGTAGTATCATTGTCCAAATGTATAGATATCTCTATAGTGATATTTTGAAGAACGCTACAGAGATCACACTGAAAGTGTATTGACAAAATTCTGCTATATTAATTATAGATATCGCTGACAATAGTTTTTTTACTGCTATTAATTATTAATATTCATAATTACATTTTATTGGTTGGCAACTGCTGAGATAAGTACACCAACAGTGCTGCAGGTACAGAGAGATACAGGTAATCTTTCACTTCTGCAACAGGATACAGATAATCTGCCAGAGGGTCAAAAAGATACAGGAGATTTAGCAGGCACAGTATACCCATTGGGAACTGTTGCTGAGGCTGTGACGTTATACCAGGTGAGTGCAGCAGGTACAGAGGGTTACTGGTAAGCTGCCACTTCTACAACAGGATACTGGAGACTTAGCAGGCACAGGATACCCAGCAGGTACTTGGTGAGGCTGCCATGAGACACCAGGAGAGTTCAGAAAACAGAAGATTCAGCAGGCTATTACAGGATACCAGGTAGGTGTAGCGGGTGCAGCAGAATACAGGTAAGCTGCAACTGGTACTGCAGGATACATGAGACTTAGCAGGCTGACACAGGTTACCAGGATACAGGAGGGCAGGTAATAATGAGGTAGACTCTACAATAACTAAAAGCAGGATGATGGAGCGAGTAGGTTTATATAGAAACTCCCACACCTGTGGACACTTAGGTGGGAATTCTTGTAATTGGTACTGTCACTTTAAAATATACTAACTCTACTAATATTACTAACTCCCTAATGTGGGATCACGTTTCTGATGCCAAGAAAACTTGTAATTCAATAATTTTCTTTAAAGTATTACCTTGGGTACTGTAATGTAAAATAATAATCCTAAAAGGTTCATCTTTTTTGTTCCACTATCTTTTGTATTTCAAAAGTTCCTTATGCTGGCACAACTGAGAACACACTGTTGATCACAATCTCACTGATCTGTAAATAACATTCATAATTAAACAAACAAAACATATTTGTACATAAAATACCTTTTTCCCTTCTAAAAAAATAACCCATTTATTGTTGTGTAAATTGTTCATGCATTACTATTGTCTGACAGCATAAATTCCTTTTATTAAATACCATCCTTCTTATCTTTTAATATTCTCCAATACTTTAAGAATATTAAGGGCATCCTTAAAGGGAAAGAAAAATCAAAACTAAACTGTTATGGCTCAGAATGGCATTTTAAACAACTTTCTACACGCTAGACAATGATCAGGCCCTACCTGGTGATATGTTACTTGTGCATATAACAGTAATTCCGAAGCCAAATAAGCCTCCCACTGATCCAAGTGGATATAGACCCATTTCGCTTCTGAACACAAATGTGAAGATTCTGGGAAATATACTAGCAAAAAGCTTAACTAACATTCTAAAATATATTATACACACAGATCAAGTGGGATTTCTTCAATGCAGAGAAGCGAGGAATAATACAATTAGAGCCCTAACATTAATGTCATATGCTAAACACAATACTATACCCGCAGTGCTTTTAGCAACAGATGCAGAAAAAGCGTTTGATCGCATAAATTGATGATTTTTAAAAGAAACTCTGATCTCATTTGGTATAGGCCCTAAGATGATTATGCGGATATTTAGTTTATACTCCTGCCCCATTGCTAAAGTCAAAGTGAACAGTATGCTGTCCAGACCCTTTAATATTAGGAATGGAACGAGAGAGAGATGCCCCTGTCCCCTACACTGCTTATTATGACAATAAAGGTCTTGGCAGCACATGTTAGAGCGAATACAAAAATCAGGGGTGTGGAATTTGGCACACATAATTTCAAAATAGCCTTATATGCAGATGATGTGCTTTTACAGCGACATCTCTGGTTAACTCCATCCCAGAAATAATGTCAGAGCTAGATAAATTTGGTCAATTTTCAAGCTTCTTAGTTAACACACAAAAATCTGAATTAATGAACATCTCCCTAACACAACAGGAGTTTCTATTGTTATCTAACATTTGCCCTTTAAAACTCCAATCCAATCTTAAATACTTGGGAATTCCCCTCACCAACAATGCTATTTAATAGCAATCTCCTCGCCAGGGCCGGTGCTAGGATTTTTGGCCACACAGGCGAGGATCCATTTTGCCGCCCCCCCCCGATTACATACCATCCTATTGCTAGTTAAAGGGATATTGAATCCAAGTTTTTTAGAGCATGACATTTTAAGCAACTTTAAAAGTAAATCCTGTTATTAATTTTTCTTCATTCTCCTGGTATCTGTATTTAAAAAGCTGGAATGCAAGCTAAGGAGCTGGCCCATTTTTGTTTCAGCACCTGGGTAGCGCTTACTTATTACATACAGTGTGTATGTATGTATACGTATATATATATATATATATATATATATATACACACTGTGTATATACACACACACACATATATATATATATATATATATATATATATATACACACACACATATATATATATATATATATATATATATATATACACACACACACACACGTGTGTGATTTGTAGCACTAGGAAAGTAGAAAAATTTTACATTGAAAAAGTTAATGTCCCAACAAAAGAAGGAAAGTTATGGATTACTGTTGTGGGTGAAAATTCTCAACCACACATATTTATACACACATTTACACACTTACACAGACACACATTTACACAAACACACACATTTACACACTTACACAGACACACAAACACACACATTTACACAAACACACATATTTACACACATTTACACAAACACACATATGTACACACATTTACACAAACACACACATTTTGACATTTACACACACATTTAGACACACACACAAATGCACATTAATAAACACATTTAGATATGGGCACCTAGGCACTAGGACCATGTTACTTTAGATTGTTATGGTACAACTTACTTTCTGCAGCCAGGCTGCAATCATGTTCCGATGTGCCGTAGTTTAAACAGACAGGTCCCTGATTGACGATCTGTGTCTGGACTGAACAGACCTGCTTCAGTGATCACAGACATTGAACTCAGCTTTAAAATTCCTGTGTCCAGCAGCATGCAGCAACTGCTCTCTGTGTTTCAACTTGAAACACTAAGAGCAGTTGCTGCGTGCTGGACTGGACACAGGAATTTTAAAGCTGGCTGGTTTCAGTTGTTTTTTTTTTGTTTGCAGTGTAGCTCAGCTGCTATTCTGTGCTATTGCTAACAGTGTGCACTGTTGTCACATAACCAAAATGTTAGCATGTGATGAGTTCAATTTTTAAATTTAATGATGCCGTATTTGCAGCAACTTACCAAGCCCTATTGAGTCCTACTAGTTATGCTGATGTAGAAGTATATATAGTACTACTATGTATACTTCTTCTACATCAGCATAACTTCCCCTGCTCGCTCCCTTCATGCTGAACATCACTGTGCAAGCGTGTGATTCCCTCTGAGGTGACGTCATCACTAGTGTAAGGAGTGCAATAAAATGCTTGCTTACAGTAGCGCTGACAAATGAATGCTGGATTTCTGCCATGTTACTGCCAAGTTGGCGCCGGTGTTGCTCTGTGTGCTGTAGTGGAGCGGCTATTGTATATGGATTGGGTTCTGAGTGCTGATTTTAATAAATATGATTATACCAATTCCAACACCAAGTGCTCACCCAGTGCTATATTGACCGATTAGTCAAACCATAGAACGCACAGACAGTCACTCACCGGCATCCTCAGACACAGTCACAGACTTCTGCCTGCTCCTCTTTCTCGACTCGTCTTCTTCCTGGGCTGGACCTGGTCATGGGTTCACTTCTTCTGTTCTGGTGTCACTGGTGATGACCTGCGCAGCGCGAGCGGGCAGGCAGCGGGCTCCTCAGTCACTCACACCTCCTCACGTGGCTGGCTGCCTGTGTCAAGTTCCCTCTCTCTCAGTCAGAGAGTGACGTGATATGACATATCATCTCCAGATTGGACCGGCAGCCAGTCAGTCAGACTAGAGTCAGCCACTCAGTGGCAGGTGCTGCGCAGCGCAACTTAGGCAACTGGCTTTTAACTACTGGCTCTGTGATCAATTATATGTATATGTCATTATTTATGTCGCGACTCACGGCGGGGGGGGGGGGTTCTGGGGGGTCGGATGGATGGATGGATCAAATAAAAAATAAATAAAAAAAATACTTTTTTTTTTGTCATAGATAGGGCACAGTCCAACTGCTCAGCTGAGCGCCCACCTGCTGATGCGCCCTAAGGCGGGAGCCTAAGCTGCCTATTACAAAACGCCGGCCCTGCTCCTCGCTCTTCTGCATCATGCAACACAAAAAGATTTATGTTCATGGCTGGCCAAACCGATCTCTTGGTGGGGTATTCAATGTATAAAAATGACCGTTTTGCCCGGAATACTTTACATACTAAAAGCTCTCCCAATTCCCATCCCAAAGTGGTATGCAACCCAAATACAGAAAAACATTAACGCTTTTGTTTGGGGGCAGAGCAAACCCAGAATTCATAGCGAGACTATATTTAGATCCACGGTAAATGGAGGCTTAAGACCTCCCTGAATAGCTAATTATATCGATGCTATTGTGCTACAAAGTGTCATGGATTGGCACAGAGCTAAGAAAAACAAAGCATGGGTGGCCCTGGACTCTCACATATTAAAAATACCTTCAGTAGGAGCCGTGTGTTGGGTTTTGAAAAACCTAAGACTCTCCCAATGTTCAGAATTAGTGGTGCATAGACATATATTCGATACTTGGGACACAATTGTTGCGAAGCATAAACATATATTGGGCATTAGATCCCCTCTCTTCCCAATTCCAGTTAATGCCGGACTGATTGGAGGACTTGACAAAGAGTTTCAAAGACAGTCAGAATGGGGCTACACTACTCCTATAGTGAACTTTGTGTCCAAAGGTAAACTTCTGGACAGAAATAATATAAAGGAAATAGCAGGAGTCAATTACAACAGCTGGCTAAAATATGCACAATATTTCACATTTCATATATACTTCCCCATTTAAATCCAACTTCTTACGGACAATGACCCCATTTGAAAACATATGTGTCACAAACAACACAATACCGCACTCCCTATCACTAGCCAGGAAAATTATACAAACACAGCAGAACACATATCTCATCACCTACACCGTTAAATGGCATGAAGACCTAGGTATGACCTTAAGTCGAGATGAATAGAAGAAAGTTTTTAATCATACTAAACGGGCATCTACTTCCCAAAATTATTAGAGCTTAACATCAAAGTAATATCAAGATGGTACCTTACCTCAACTCGTTTACATTCTATTTATACGGAAGCTAATGATAAATGTTGGAGGGGATGTGAGGATAGAGGTATCTACAAACACATTTGATGGGAATGCGAAAGTCTGAAGCCACTGTGGCAAAGTGTAGAAACTCACTTAAGGAAGGTCCTGACTACTTACTTCAGGCTAACAACTCCTAGAGTAGCATTGCTCAACGACTTACCAAAGTTTCCTTGCAAACTTAGACTACCATTGTTACAAATAGGCCTGAATGGAGCCAAGTCCTTAATAGCTCTTAAATGTAAAATGCAAGAAATCCTAACAAAAAGACTATGGACAGAAAAGGTGTCAGAATTACTAGTATTAGATGAACTGGGATTCCTCAAACGTCAGAAACTGAATACCTTCCATGACATAAGGTTCCTATGGGAAGACTCCATACATACATCATGACACGTACTCTGACTCTAAGACATGGTGCTGTTCACTATTAAACAAATCATGTCTTATATGCACTATAGTAGGAGACATTGACAGAGCTACAGATATGATGAAGAAATAAGACATCTTGAGAGAGCGAGCAAGTTTTAGTTTTAGTTTTCTTATTGTTATTATCTTTGATTTTGTTAATGAAACCTATTAAGATTGTCGATGGTTGCAACATGTTAAAATAATATCATCAACCTGTGACACGGCTGCATACTGGAATGTAAGATGGATGTTTCTTTGAAAGCTATGTATTGCAATGACATTTATTATGTATGCAAAGTATTGACAACTTAATAAAAATAATAAATAAAAAAATAATACAATTCCAATACGCAGGTTTTTCATGGGGCCCCAAAACAATTTCAAGGAGGGGGGAGGAAGCTGTGGTGAACATGGATACGGGGAAGGGGGAAACAGACCTACCCAGGTATATGTTGAGAGGGAAAAACATAAAACAAAATAAGTATTAGTATAGTAAACATGGTTATTAATATTTCCTCATACCAACTTACTGACATAGAGACTAAAGTATTGAACTATGGGCTAGGATTTGTTCCATCAAGAAAGTTTGATTTGTTTCAGACTATACTCGATGTAAATAAATTGAATAGAGACTTGACCCTAAAGAAATAATTTTCAGATAATGGCACAACAGAGCACAGGGAGTCAAATTTGATCACACCAGTTGTTGGGATCCATCGTGATATGACTTTTGAAGTTACTTGTGCTTTGGTGTCTTTAGAGGAATTGCATAGTTTGGGGAGAAAAAATGAAGACTGTCAAATTGAGGTTATCAAACCTAATTTAAGGCCAAAATCCACCTTTTACCCTCTTCAAGCCAGGGGTAGATTACTAGAAGTCTTCCATCAAAGAGTTGTAGAGGATTTAACTGAACTTTCTAAGTCTATTGAAGTCCCAAACTCAAATTTATCTGTAAGAGAGAAGGAGGCATTGGTTAGTTTGCAAAACAATGACCAGATTATGATTAAGCAGTCAGACAAGGGTGGGAGAGTATTAGCAGTGGATAAGTCCAGCTATGTAGATGAAACATTGAGACTAGACATGTGCGATTCGTTTTGGATTAATTCAGAATTTCGGAAAATTCTGTAAATTCGGATCGATTCGAATTTCCAAATTAAAACACTTCCGAATCTACCGAATGAATCCGAATTAGCTGCCGTATCTACCGAATAAATCCGAATTAGCTCAGTAAATTCGGCATTCCCCCATAGGAAACAATGGGGCAGTTTCGGCTGAAAAAAAACCTAACACCTGCAAAAAAGCAGCGTTCAGCTCTTAACGCAGCCCCATTGTTTCCTAATCTGCCCTCCCTAACATTGCCGCCACCTATCTACAATTATTAACCCCTAATCTCCTGCCCCCAACGTCGCCGCTACTATAATAAAGTTATTAACCCCTAAACCTAAGTCTAACCCTAACAGCCCCCTAACTTATATATAATTTAAATAAAACAAAATAAATTTACTATAATTAAATAAATTAATCCTATTTAAAACAAAATACTTACCTGTAAAATAAACCCTAATATAGCTACAATATAACTAATAGTTACATTGTAGCTAGTTTAGGATTTATATTTATTTTACAGGCAACTTTGTATTTATTTTAACTAGGTACAATAGCTATTAAATAGTTAATAACTATTTAATAACTACCTAGCTAAAATAAATACAAATTTACCTGTAAAATAAATCCTAACGTAAGTTACAATTACACCTAACACTACACTATCATTAAATTAATTAAATAAATTAATCCTATTTAAAACTAAATACTTACCTGTAAAATAAACCCTAGTATAGCTACAATATAACTAATAGTTACATTGTAGCTATTTTAGAAGTTATATTTATTTTACTTGCAACTTTGTATTTATTTTAACTAGGTACAATAGCTATTAAATAGTTATTTACTATTTAATAGCTACCTAGTTAAAATAATTACAAAATTACCTGTAAAATAAATCCTAACCTAAGTTACAATTAAACCTAATGCTACAATATCATTAAATAAATTAAATACAAATACCTACAAATAAATACACTAACTAAAGTACAAAAAATAAAAAAAGAACTAAGTTACAAAAAATAAAAAAATAATTTACAAACATTATAAAAATATTACAACAATTTTAAAATACTTACACCTAATCTAAGCCCCCTAATAAAATAACAAAGCCCCCCAAAATAAAAAAATTCCCTACCCTATTCTACATTAAAAAGTTACCAGCTCTTTTACCTTACCAGCCCTTAAAAGGGCCTTTTGCGGGGCATGCCCCAAAGAATTCTGCTCTTTTGCCTGTAAAATAAAAATACAACCCCCCCAACATTAAAATCCACCACCCACATACCCCTAATCTAACCCAAACCCCCCTTAAAAAACCTAACACTACCCCCTAAAGATCTTCCTACCTTGAGTCGTCTTCACTCAGCCGAGCCGAATACTTCATCCAATCCGGGCGATGTCTTCATCCAAGCATGGCGCTGAAGAGGTCCATCATCCGGCTGAAGTTTTCATCCAAGCGGGGGCTGAAGAGGTCCATCATCCGGCTGAAGTCTTCATCCAAGCGGGGGCTGAAGAGGTCTTCCATCCGGCTGAAGTCTTCTATCAAGCGGCATCTTCAATCTTCTTTCTTCTGGCTCCATCTTCATCCCACCGACACAGAACATCCTTCCTCCACGATGAACTCCCGACGAATGAAGGTTCCTTTAAATGACGTCATCCAAGATGGCGTCCCTCGAATTCCGATTGGCTGATAGGATTCTATCAGCCAATCGGAATTAAGGTAGGAATAATCTGATTGGCTGATGGAATCAGCCAATCAGATTCAATCAGCCAATCAGATTTTTCCTACCTTAATTCCGATTGTTTGTAAATTATTTTTTTTATTTTTTGTAACTTAGTTCTTTTTTTATTTTTTGTACTTTAGTTAGTGTATTTATTTGTATTTATTTGTAGGTATTTGTATTTAATTTATTTAATTTATTTAATGATAGTGTAGCGTTAGGTTTAATTGTAACTTAGGTTAGGATTTATTTTACAGGTAATTTTTTAATTATTTTAACTAGGTAGCTATTAAATAGTAAATAACTATTTAATAGCTATTGTACCTAGTTAAAATAAATACAAAGTTGCCTGTAAAATAAATATAAATCCTAAAATAGCTACAATGTAACTATTAGTTATATTGTAGCTATATAGGGTTTATTTTACAGGTAAGTATTTAGTTTTAAATAGGATTAATTTATTTAATTAATTTAATGATAGTGTAGTGTTAGGTGTAATTATAACTTAGGTTAGGATTTATTTTACAGGTAAATTTGTATTTATTTTAGCTAGGTAGTTATTAAATAGTTATTAACTATTTAATAGCTATTGTACCTAGTTAAAATAAATACAAAATTGCCTGTAAAATAAATATAAATCCTAAACTAGCTGCAATGTAAATATTAGTTATATTGTAGCTATATTAGGGTTTATTTTACAGGTAAGTATTTAATTTTAAATAGGATTAATTTATTTAATTATAGTAAATTTATTTCATTTTATTTAAATTATATTTAAGTTAGGGGGTGTTAGGGTTAGGGTTAGACTTAGGTTTAGGGGTAAATAACTTTATTATAGTAGCGGCGATGTTAGGGGCGGGAGATTAGGGGTTAATAATTGTAGGTAGGTGGCGGCGATGTTAGGGAGGGCAGATTAGGGGTTCATAAAATTTATTATGCGAGGCGGGAGAGCGGCGGTTTAGGGGTTAATACATTTATTATAGTGGCGGCGATGTCCGGTCGGCAGATTAGGGGTTAATACTTGTAGTTAGGTTGCGGCAATGTTGGGGGGGCAGACTAGGAGTTAATAACTATAATGTAGGGGTTGGAGATGTTAGGGACAGCAGATTAGGGGTTAATAGCTATAATGTAGGTGGCGGCGGTGTCTGGTCGGCAGATTAGTGGTTAAATAATTTTATGATAGTGTTTGTGATGTGGGGGGGCCTCGGTTTAGTGGTTCATAGGTAGTTTATGGGTGTTAGTGTACTTTAGCACTGTAGTTAAGAGCTTTATATTCCGGTGTTAGCCCATAAAGCTCTTAACTACTGACTTTATTCGGTAGATTCGGATGGCCGTGTATTACACTAATATTTACACCTAACATACCGAAATTCCGAATTTCGGAACCGAATCGAACCGAATTCAGCCGAATTCAGCCGAATTTAGCCGAATCCGAATAAATCCGAAACAAATTAATTTGAATCCGAATAAATCAGAAACAGATTCATTCAAATTTTGCCGAATTCGAATCGATCCAAACCGAAATTTGAAAAATCCGAATCAATCCGAACCGAAACCGAACCGAATTTTTTCGCCATGCACATATCTAATTGAGACAGCTGAATGAAACTGAGACCTACATGCCCCTGCCCAGAGATCGTACTGTTAGATTTAATAGGGAACTTAGACATCTTTTGGATGAGGGGGTTGAGATGGGACTCATGGATCAGTCTACTGCTGACCATCTTTTGGTTAGCGATCCTTTGACTCCTATTTTCCACAATTTCCTAAAGGTGCATAAGAGCCTTGACAATGTGAAAGGCAGGCCAATAGAACCCGGCATTGGTTCACGTCTTGAGCCCCTCTCTTAATGGGCCGATTATTTTTTGCAACCTCTTGTCCAAAAGCTACCTAGTTACATCAGAGACACGACCCAAGCATTGCAGGCTAATGGAGAATGTCCATTGGAGAGAGGAGTACAGTTGGTTAACCGTGGATGTTGTTTCACTGTACTACTCTATTCCACATTCATATGGCCTTTTGGCCACAGGATATTTTTTGGACCTAGAAACTGACTTGACTTCTGATATGAAGGATCTTGTCATCCGAGTGGTAAAATTCTTGCTAGAGCACAATTTTTTTATGTTTCAAGGGCACTACTACCACCAGAAGCGGGGAACTGCTATGAGAGCTAAATTTGCTACCTCTTGTGACAACCTGTTTATGGGTTGGTAGGAGAGGGCCCATGTGGAGTTAGTGGTGCTCCCTTAACATTTATTATCAAATACATAAGGTACATTGATGACCTGTGGTCCTCAGATTCGACCATGGCTAAAAGGTTTGTGGATGCACTTAACACAAATTATCTGGGTCTTTAATTTATATACGAGTGGCAGAAGGAGATGATTCATTTTTTTGATATCTCCTTAAAAGGAAATGTATCAGAGGGTACTGTACTATCTACGCTTTACATATTGGGGAATAGTTTGTTACATGCCCATAGTAGCCATCCTAGGCACGTCTTTAAGGGCATAGTTAAAGGGCAGTTGTAATTGCACCCTGGAGGTGTTCTTTCAGGAAGAGAGCAGTTTGAGGGATCGACTAAGGAAAAGAGGTTATCCTAGGAGAGTAGTAGACAAAGCATTTTTTGAAGTCCAGCATTTGGACAGGAAGTCTTTATTGATGGACAAGTGTAGGGGTCGCTCAACCAATATGTCATGTGATCATGCGTTAGGGTTTTAATGTTGGGGGTATTGTATTTTTTTTTACAGGTAAAAGAGCTGGTTACTTTGGGGCAATGCCCCGCAAAAGGCCCTTTTAAGGGCTATTTGCAATTTAGTATAGGGTAGGGAATTTTATAATTTTTTTTTTTTTTTTATTAGGGGGATTAGATTAGGTGTAATTAGTTTAAAAAAATTGTAATTATTTTTTTATTTTCTGTAATTTAGTGTTTGTTGTTTTGTACTTTAATTTATTTAATTTAATTGTAATTAATTGTAGGTAGTTTAGGTAATTCATTTAATGATAGTGTAGTGTTAGGTGTAATTGTAACTTAGGTTAGGATTTATTTTACAGGTACTTTTGTATTTATTTTAGCTAGGTAGCTATTAAATAATTAATAACTATTTAATAACTTAAAATAAATACAAAGGGGGGGGCGGAGCGTGCGGGCGTGCTCAATGGCCGTACTTTGTTAGAGCTCCTGAAACGGCGGCGGTGGAGCTTCCTCACAGATGAGTACTTACAGCCAGGAGAGATCTGATTTCTACCGTGGCATGAGGGTGAAGCACACGGGGACCTCCGGATTGATTTTCTGAGCCGTGATTACGGCAGAACAGCTGTTTGGGCTCCCGACCCGTAAAGGAGGCCGCATCTGAAGCCTGCTCATGCGTTCTGGAGACGAACGCTGGAAGAAGCCTTTCCTCAGAGGACTGCAGGATTATCATGTTGGGATAATGGAGTGCAAAAACGAGTGAATAACAGCATAATGCCAAATACCAAAATGCTTTAAAGTTATTGAAGGCCCAAAAAACGCCCCCAGCTTCCAACAAAGAGATAATTTAATGCAATCCAGGGGCAAGAGGTGTTGTATACACTAGCTACAGTAAAGACTATATTTTGACTTAATGCCATAAAGCAAGATATACTTCAATCCCAGTGGCATCTAAAAGATAGACTTGCAACATTATACACCAGGAAAGTTCAATTTTATTGTAAAGAGCAAAGGCCTGTACCTGTTTTGTCAGCATGGCGGTACGCAGAAACGCCAAGAACGATAAGACACTAAAGACCACTTTGGTTTCTGGAACAGTGAATACCTTCTTTAAAAGCTCAGATCACAAAAAGAAAAAACCTGAGATATCTCAAGCTTGCAGTGAGGAGGAGGATTTATCTGACAATCCGGATACAGTTCAATCAGCAGCATCCCCCCCTCACACTCAGCACCATAGTGAAGATGGCCCAGTCACACTTAAATTAGGCCCTCATTAACCAGGTTAAATCCTGTATTAAAACAGAATGTGCTGCGCTAAAGAAAGATATAAATGATCTAGGGTGTAGAGTCGAATCCCTTGAGGATCATAATGAAGAGATCACTAGAGATGTTTCTGAGATGTCACGCACTATAGAAAGTCAGCAGCAGCAGATTTCGGACCTAGAGAATAAAATAGACGATATTGAAAATAGAACAAGGAGAAACAATCTTCGGATTCGAGGAATCCCTGAATCTGTGAAAAATGAAGATATATCTGAACACCTACAAAATCTTTTCCAGTCTCTAGCCATCTCTAACCAGAGAGTGATTGATGTTATACCTATCGAGAGGGCACACAGGTCTCTTAGGCCTAAACCAAATGATAATCAGCCCCCAAGGGATATAATAGTGTGCTTTTCGAGCTACAGGGATAGAGAAAAGATATTTCAAGGCGCGAAAATTCAAATTTTTCAAGATTTATCGACCAGAACGCTGTTATTGAGAAAAGAATTTGCACTTTTCACTGCCCATCTGCGCTCACTAAAAATCCCTTATAGGTGGGGATTCCCAGTATCACTACAAATAATCAAGAATGGCAAAAGATTTGAATGCACCTCCACAGAGGATATTAATGATTTCTGCCAACTTTTGGATATACCGGCTCCTGAGGCTGTAGCCCCTGGACCCTCCAAAGCTTCAACTCCTTTGCCAAGGCCACAGCGGAGACTTTGGTCTGAAGTCATTGGTAAACAACAGCATAAGAAGATTTGCACAGCTACTACAGCTCAGATGGACTCTGCTGTAGCTGTCACTACGTGACCCGATACCCAAGAGTTTGTGAGTATATGGCCGTACACACACCCTACAGGGTGATACCTTGTTCTATTTCACTTTTACTTTTTACGAAACTGACTATGCATAATCTCGCACCACAGAACCTATTCTGAGCGTGCTTATGCTGTTTGAACTTATTGAGACTTTTGACTTGCAAAAATCAAGTTATTTCCCACAAAAGCTTACAAATGTTGGCTTATTCTCATGTCACAATGGTTTGATATACAATGCTCAATGTTCTATTGTTTTATTGCTTGTATGTCATGCATAAGGTTTGATGTTTCACTGTTCAAATTATGGAAAAAATGTGTTTAGGGTTAGCGCTAAATTAGAGCTTAAAAAGGTGTAGAGATAAATATTCTGTAAGATTTATATTATTCTTATATAATGATATTCATATCAACAATGTGTTTCATAAAAATTTTTTTAATAAAAATTAAAAATACAAATAAAGATGGATGCCGGCATCAATTCTAAATGGAAAATTATATACAATGTATATAAGAATGAAACGTTATGTTTTAGAACAATGTAGCAAGATAAATAAAAGCAATTTGAACAGGTTTTGAGTAGTATACTTTAAAGAAAAATAGCGATTGTCACCGTGCATATAGGTGTTAGATATTTACATTGTTTCATTCTTGTTTTAAAACATAACGTTTCATTCTTGTATACATTGTATATAATTTTCCATTTAGAATTGATGCCGGCATCCATCTTTATTTGTATTTTTAATTTTTATTAAAAAAAATTTTATGAAACACATTGTTGATATGAATATCATTATATAAGAATAATATAAATCTTACAGAATATTTATCTCTACACCTTTTTAAGCTCTAATTTAGCGCTAACCCTAAACACATTTTTTCCATGAACTTTCTTTTGGTTAGTCAGGAGGTCTAATCACAAACACAGGGTTAAGCTTAAGGGTAGTCCGAGTGTAGTATCTTTAAATATAAACCCAAACTTTCACTGTTCAAATTATGTTTGTTTTTTCTTTTTATTGTCTTTGGTCTCGAACATGCACTTGATAATACCAGGTCTGTTGGGGCGGCTCCACCGGGCCGTACCTTCCCCCATTTCCCTCTCTTTCTCAGCTTCTCACTAGCTGTCTGTTCCCCCTACCTCTTTTCCCTCGTACCCTCAGCCCCCGCTGGCAGAAGACTACAGATACCGTACCACTTTCACCCTACATCAATCTTACTCTCCCCCCCCATCCTTCCTTTCCCTGTTCCCCTTCCTTCTCCCCCCCTATCCCTCTATTTACTGTATTACTTCAGTGTATCCTTGGACATAGTTATTACAAATTGTTCTGTTCCTTTGTTTAAGGGTTATATATTTTGGTTTTATATATTTGTACTCTCTGATACCAAAACCTCCATACACACGACACACGTGACCAGTACACCTTGGTTTCCCTTTGTTTATAAGTTCCCGACAACCTACACATGTCAATATCAAAACAACCTAGTCAGTTTAGGCTAGCTACGCAAAATGTTAAAGGTTTTCTCTCACCACAAAAGCGCTCAATAGCCTTCCACGATTTCTATAAAAAAAGAGTGGACATTATCATGATACAAGAGATGCACTTTAAAAAATCGAATGAACCCATCCTTTCGAAGCTCCATTATGACCAGTATTTTTTGTGCTCAGGCCCGACTAGACATAACGGGGTTTGTATATCTTTTAGAAAGGGTACGTCTTTTGAACTACTTACCAAATATCTTGATAAAGAGGGTCGTTTTCTTGTTTTAGTGGGGCTATACTTTGGTAGACCCATAACTCTAGCTAACATTTATGCCCCGAACTGCCCTAAACCTCCCTTCTTCCATAGGGTGATAAACCAGATACTTGATATTTCAAAGGGACCCATCTTCTTAGGGGGCGACTTAAACTTCCCTATTAATCCCGCATTAGACACGTCCTCAGGTAGGTCATATATAAGGAATACTCAGATAAAAGCCAACTGGCGAGCAATTTGCTCTATTCCCCTCTTTGACTCTTGGAGAACTACCCACCCATCCACTAAAGATTTCTCCTTTTTTTCAAACCCACAACACACTTACACACGTATCGATTATATCTTCTGTGAACAAAGTATGCTTCCCTCCCTTGTTGACTCTAGACTATACCATACTACATGGTCTGACCATAGCATGGTCTGTTCCACCTTTATTTGGACCTCTAAGCCAGGCTTCCAACAACCTTGGAAACTAAATGATCAGATTTTTTTAGACCCCTTAATAGTCACCGATGTAGCAGAGAAAACCACAGAGTATTTCTCTTTCAACAATCACCTAGACACATCTGCAATAACTAACTGGGAGGCATATAAGTGTTTCATAAGGGGGGTGATTATGGGTCACACGCATAGACAACGCAAACAGCGTGCTGCTCAATTTGCTTCTCTGACCTCAGAGTTTAATAACTGCGAAAAAGAGCTGAAAAGAAACCCCCAGTCACAACCATTACTAGCGAGATCACAACTAGCCAGGGAAGCTTTAAACCAATACTTAATACAAAATGCACATATGAGAGCTATCACATCCGAGTCCAAGTTTTTCATTGAAAATAATAAGGCCGGGCGCTTGCTGGTGAGATCCTTACGTAAAAAGCGATATAAAACATATATCACTAAGATTACAGACTCCTCGGGCGTTGCCCATTCTGATAACACTGAAATCGCTAATCAGTTTGCGCAGTACTACACCTCCCTGTATAACATTCCCTCCTTAAGTCCAGAAGATAAACAGCAGTGAATAAATTCGTATCTTGATCAGACCCAGCTTCCTAGGCTTTCTAATACCGATATAGAAAATCTAGACAAACAGTTTACTTTACAGGAGTTATTACTAGCCATTAAAGATTTGCCACAGGGAAAAGCACCCGTCCCAGACGGGTTCACACCTAAATTTTATCACCTCTTCAAACCCCTTCTTAGCCCCCATCTGTTAGAGATGTACACCTCTATCGACCAGATCAATCAACTTCCGACAACATTACTAGAAGCCACAATCTCGGTGATACCCAAACCGGGCAAGCCACCAGAGAAAGTAACTAATTACAGCCCCATATCGTTAATAAATATCGATATCAAACTATATGCCAAATTGTTAGCCACGAGAATTAGTAAATTCCTTCCCTTTCTGGTGCACCCCGACCAGGTCGGTTTCATCCCTGGAAGGGAAGCTAAGGAGAATACCATTAGAGTCCTGCATACCCTCTCAAGCACTTCTGCCTCCAAGACACCCTTGATACTTCTCTCTATAGATGCTGAGAAGGCCTTTGACAGGGTGGACTGGGATTTTCTGTGGTCCATCCTGTCAAAGTTTGGGTTTTCATGCACAACAATGTCACGTATACAAGCTCTCTATAGTAACCCAACAGCTTTTGTCATGATCAACGGCACACTCTCCCAAGGAATCCCCATAAACAACGGCACACGGCAGGGGTGCCCTCTCTCGCCCCTGCTATTTGCCTTAGCTGTAGAGGCGTTTGCCTCTAGAATACAGTGTAATCATAATATACAGGGCGTCCCCTTTGGTGAACTATTACAAAAATGTCTCCTATACGCAGATGATGTTATATTCACCCTGCGCTCACCCCTCACCTCAGTCCCGGCCCTATTGGGAGAGCTGGAGGAGTATGGATCGGTTTCTAATTTTTCAGTCAATATGAACAAGTCAATGATCCTATCACTATATCTCAATGATGAAGAAACACACTTTATCACAACATACACCTCTTTCCAGCTAGCCAAGAAAATAAGGTATCTAGGCATCGACATATCAGCAACACAAACAGAACTATTCTCCCTTAATTATACCCCTTTACAAGACGAAACCAATAAATTGTTGGAATCCTGGCACAAACAGGGTCGGCTTTCTTGGATGGGACGTATAAATGCAATAAAAATGAGTATTATCCCTAAATTTTTATACCTTTTTCAAGTACTCCCAATAGACATCCCTACACAATTTCTTACACGACAGCAAAAAAAATTTGACCAGTTTATCTGGTCGCACAAAAGATCTAGAGTGGCCAGAGAAACGCTATTCCTAGATAGAGAAGATGGTGGACTGGGAGCACCTAACTTGATAAACTATTATAGAGCGACACACCTGGCACGCATTGTAGCCTGGAAACATTCTCCCTCTGAAAAACCCTGGGTGCAAATGGAAACCTACCTGGCAGGTGGAATTAACCTGGGTGATCAGTGTTGGACTCCACCAAAGTTGAGACCCTTAGAGATTTGGAATAACTATTTTATAGCAACCACTATTCGCACATGGGATAAACTACTGACTAGAGATAGCCTGATATCTACGCAGATATCCCCCCTCACCCCTCTACTAAATAACTCCCTTTTCTTAAAATCCCAGACTATCCAAACACCTTGGATTGCAGGTTCCCCTTCTAATATACCAGCACATATTCTCCTTCATGGCGGGTTGATACGTACACAAGCAGAGATAGGTCAATTGTTAGGCCCACCGTTCCATATGTGGTTCCCCTATTTCCAAGTCAGACATGCCATATTCAATAGCCCACACAAAACAACCCTTACCAGACCCCTAACCCCCTTTGAGTCACTGTGTACGTCCCCTTCTATTAAAAGCTCCCATATCTCAATAATTTACAAATTACTTAGGGGATCTTTTCCCTCTAAAAAACCTGCGTTTATTGGTAAATGGGAAAGAGAGATTGGCATAAACCTACCTGATACTCATTGGAGTCGTATTTTCAGGGAAAATAAAAAGGCTTCCCTTTCACTAACTTTAATAGAAATGAACTTCAAGCTAATGTCAAGATGGTATTTAACACCTCGCCGTCTTCACAGCATTTACCCTAACTCATCCCCCTATTGCTGGAGGCATTGCGGCGAGATTGGCACTCTTTCCCATACTTGGTGGTCCTGTCCACTCTTACAGACATACTGGAAGGCTGTTGGCGATAAACTCATGAAAACTATAGGAAACACTATCAAACTTACAATTACTATGGTACTTTTGGGCGATATACCAAAAATCCCATGTCTATATAGGAAGAAACTTTTGCAGATTATGCTTAATTGTGCTAGACGTCTGATACCCAGGTTTTGGAAAAAAGATATAGTTCCATCATATGAGATGTGGATGAGAGAAGTTAATCATATTTTAGAATTGGAGAAAATCCATTACACTTATGTTGGTAAAAAGGACTTCATTGCAGATGTGATATTTCTTTGGGAACAAGATCTCTGCTAATTACACTAAGCTGAGCCGTACTAAGGTGCTGGTTGTGTTAATTGATTGTGCCAGAATGTACTGTGATCATATGCTCCTGTTTTTTATTTGTACTAATGTTCTTATTTGTGTTAGTTGTTGAGTTATAATTGTAAAAGAAATTTCTTTTTGCTGACTGATTATGTAACTGTAATATTTGCGATTTCAATTAAAAGATTTATCGTAAAAAAATAAAAAAATAAATACAAAGTTGCCTGTAAAATAAAAATAAACCCTAAGATAGCTACAAGTTAACTATTAGTTATATTGTAGCTAGCTTAGGATTTATTTGATAGGTAAGTATTTAGTTTTAAATAGGAATAATTAATTTAATTGTAGTAATTTTATTAAGAATATTTCAAATTATATTTAAATTAGGGGGGTGTTAGGGTTAGGGTTAGATTTAGGTTTAGGGGTTAATAACTTTTTTATAGTGGCGGCGACGTTGGCGGCGGCAGATTAGGGGTTATTAAATTTAATATAGTTGCGGCGACGTTGGGGGGCAGAGTAGGGGTTAATAAATATAATGTAGGGTTCGGCAATGTTGGGGGCAGTAGATTAGGGATTCATAAGTATAATGAAGGTGGTGGCGGTGTCCAGAGCGGCAGATTAGGGGTTAATAATATAATGCAGATGTCGGGGGGCAGCAGATTAGGGGTTAATAAGTGTAAGATTAGGGGTGTTTAGACTCAGATTCATGTTAGGGTGTTAGGTGCAGACATAAAATGTATTTCCCCATAGGAAACAATGGGGCTGCGTTCGGAGCTGAACGCTGTTTTTTTGCAGGTGTAAGGTATTTTTTCAGCCGGCTCAGCCCCATTGTTTCCTATGGGGAAATCGTGCACTAGCACATTTAGCCAGCTTACCGCAACCGTAAGCAGCGCTGGTATTACAGTGAGATGTGGAGCTAAATTTTGCTCAACGCTCACTTTTTTGTGGCTAACGCCTGGTTTAAAAAAACCTGTAATACCAGCGTTGTCTTAAATGAGCGGTGAGAAAAAAAGGCTCGCTAACACCGCACACCATTACCGACAAAAACTCGTAATCTAGCCGTAAGTTTGTCACATTGTACTCTAATCAGTATAAGAACGTTTGCAAGATAATCAGTAAAAATCTACCCATCTTAATGGGTGATAAGAAATTGAGGCAAACGGTGAACAAGGATTGCATGTTTGTGTCAAAAAGGAATGTCACGCTGGGTAACTTGTTGGCCCCTAGTCTATTTAAAGAAGATAAAAAGTCAGCCAGTTCTTGGTTACATTTCAGTGGGGACTTACAAGTGTGGTAGGAGGATCTGTACTTCTTGTGACTATGTCTATGTGTCCAATCATTTTGTGTCAGGGTTTTCAGGAGAGTAGTTCCAAACTAAAGGGTGTATCAACTGTAAGAGTACCTTTATTACCTATCTGATTGAATATACCTCATGTTTGAGGCAATATGTAGGGAGGACTACTAGAGGGGTTGGTACCTGTATTAAGGAGCATTTATCTTACATCTCTGGGGATAGAGCATGCTCAGCCCTTTCTAGACATTTTATAGAAAAACACCACACAAATGTTAGTACCTTTAGGTGGCAAGCTATTGAGCAGATAAATAAACCACCTAGGGGTGGCAAGTTTTCTATACTATGTAGGCAGGAAATCTATTGGATTTTTTAGCTAAAGAGTCTGGTGCCTCCGGGTTTTAACTCTGAGTTTGACATCATTAAAGTTTGGCAAAGATAAATTAGTTTGAACTAGACTAGTGGTTTCCACCTAGCCTCATAGTGTATTTTTACATGACATATTGTATTGGCATTATGTGATACTTTTAAAAAAAATATCATTTGTGTAGGAACCTGATGTTAGACTCTTTGAACTTTGACCAGAATTGAGATATTATACAGTTGGAAAATTATGGTTCTATAATATATGGATTATATGGTCTATATGAATTACTGTCATAAATTTCTATGTTTATATTTTTTCTTCTGTATATCTTTTTTTTTCTTTTGTATATTCTATTTTATTTTGTATTTATTATTTATTTATTTTTTTCTATTCTTTTTGTACTTTTAAGGTCTCAAAATAAGTGATCACTATATAAACATTTCCTCTGTTCTAGCTGTATACTGACATGCATTTATTTATTTATTGGCCATAAATAATTTGAGTCAAAATTCAGATATTCCCAGATAGAACTCTATATTACTGTCCCTTTAATTTGCAGTATATGTGGATTCGATACATGCTTGGCATCTTCATGACATATGTGTTTGTCATGTATTATGAAGTATACCTCTAATTAACAATGATATACTGTTTAAAGATGTTATCTTGGTGTATATTATTTTTTTGTTTAATTTTCATTAGGTTTTACATACAAATATTGTTAACATGTATCGCCTGAATGTGTCTATCTTTTTCTCTTTCTCCTTATAATTTAGTTAATATAGGGTTAATCCTATGCCTTGTTGTTTTTAAACTATCAGGGGCGCGATCCGATATACGGCGTAGTTTTTGGCGCAAGCGAGGGAACCCGCGCCGCCTGTAATTTCACCTCGCACATTGTGGTATCCAATATACGGCGCTGTCAGATGCTAAAGTGGCGTAAGTAGGACAAACTGGCGTTGTTCCGAAAAGTGTGCGAATACTTATTTTAGTCGTCGCAAGTACTTACGCCAGTATTTTGTCCACGTAAAGTCTCAATAAAGTGTAGTTTTATGCAAATTAGGCTAAGACTCATAAAAATTACCCGTGACTCCATCTAAAAATGCGCAACATAATTACGCTATTCAAAAGTCATATATAAACCCATGCACAGCCGCCATTTTCTTCAGTGTGTTTGGATGGTTCATTGAGCTACAGCACACTACAGTGAGTTCAGGATTAGTAAGAGTAGTGAGAGAGGCGCAGCATAATAGTTAGTTAAGTCAGATTTTTATTTGGTTAAGCTTGTACATTTACTTACACTTATTTTTACATATTGCACACATATTGCATACATACATATACAAAATACACAACACTTTTTTTTTCTAACACCTCACACATTTTATTTCAATTTTACAGTGTGGTAGGCTGAGTGTTTGGTTGTGATTATGTGTGATTGAACTGGGAGTGAGTGTGAGTGTGTGAGTGTGTGTAGTGTGAGGATGTCAGGGAGAGGTAGGGCGGAGGGGAGCGGAGTTGCAGGGAGAGGAGTATTGTATCGGACAGGAGGAGCAGCGGGGTCCCCGTCAGGGAGTAAGTGGAGTGGGGAGAGTTAGAAGGGATGATGGGAGGGGAGATGCCCAGAGACCAGGCACACTTAGAAGAGGGACAGCGGGTGCACATGGGGACAGAAGGGGGGAGGAGGGAGAGGATAGGGAGGAACCCACACCAGGGACATCCCAGGGAGCAAGCCAGGTGGCCACAGAGGAGGAGCGCATGAGATGCCCAAACTTCTCATTCGATGAGAATGTTGCGCTAGTCCAGGCCATCATGGACAACCACAGTGCCCTCTCTGGCCAGGAGAAGGGCAAAGGTGTTGCCCGAAGGCGTAAGACAGCATGGTTGGCGGTAGAGGATGCTGTAAACAGTGTGGCCCCACAGAGGAGGACTGTCGAGGGACTTAAAAAAAGGTGGAACGATTGCAAGAGGCAGGTGAAAGAGAAGATGGGGCAGGAAGCCATGCACCAGAGGGGAACAGGCGGTGGTTCACCCCTGGAAACTGAATACAACACCTGGCAGGAGATGATACGCAGGTCCCTGAGTACCACAGCAGTCTGTGGACTTCCAGAGGCTCGTGACTCAGGGGCTGCAACCACAGCACCTCATGCTGGTGACTAACATCCCACACACCAGTATTATATGTATTTGAGATATAACATCCTTTAATGTCACACATTCATGTAAACAATGAGGAGCATGGTATTTGGCCTACTAACAAAAACATCTACAATTATATTTGACATTAATGCTACTTAACACAATGCAATTCATGATATGAGGTGTAATAGTGCAATACTAAAATGTCTCAGAGGAACACAGGCCACAAGCCACATGTTGAGTTTTCAGTAAATGGACACTATAGCCATCACAATACTTTTAGCTCCGAAAGCAGGTTCTGTGCCTACATCAGGCTAAAGTAAATTGTTTGACCATAGTGTCACTTAAAGAACACATTTTCTCCATCACTGACATGTACACATAACTATTGTATGAAACACATACCCGTATACTGTGCAGATTAAAATCCCTCATATCACAAATCACATTGTGCACATGCATGTTATATAGTTTGACATGAGAATGAGTATTGTCCCTAGCATGTATCAATGTACATTGTATGCCCACATGGACATATATATGACAGTACTAATCCCTATCATCATTTGACTCCTCCACAGAACCTCCTGTCACCAGGCTGCAAACAGGCATGCCGCCACCTCCACCACCACCACCAGTCACAGGCATGCAGCCACCTCCACCACCAGTCACAGCCATGCAGCCACCTCCACCACCAATCTTCAGGCAGCAACATGGACAGTATGCTCCCAGGCATGAGCAGGGTTGGATTGCCTCCGTTGAGGACCCAGAAGTTATGCCACCACCATTGGCATACGACCCCTGGCAAGATACTTGGCCTGAGGAATATCCTTTTGGCTTTGAGGGGGCGCCAAGTCAGCCACGGAGGGTCCATGTCTTTACCCAACCCAACACAATATCAGGCCAGTCATGGCTTTTCCACACAGGGGATGTCACAAGAAATGCAAACTGGACAGGCTGAGTGGTCACACACTAGTCGTCAATGGGACTACCAATGCAGCCTGAGCGCTCCATCATCCTCTTCTCTTGGGAGAGCTCCACCATCCGCTTCCCTTGGGAGAGCTCCACCATCCGCTTCCCTTGGGAGAGCTCCACCATCCTCAGATGAGCATATAGCTGAAGTTGTCCCTGAAGCACCAGCAGCTGAAGTTGTCCCTGAAGCACCAGCAGCTGAAGTTGTCCCTGAAGCACCAGCAGCTGAAGTTGTCCCTGAAGCACCAGCAGCTGAAGTTGTCCCTGAAGCACCAACAGCTGAAGTTGTCCCTGAAGCACCAGCAGATAGAGCTGAACCTGCACCTAGAATCACTGCTGCTCAAGAGCCTGTAGATCCACTGTATTCTCCCCTGGGCGAGGAATACATTTCACTCCAGAGGAGGATCATATCAAGCTGCGAGAGCAGACAAAAAGGCCAACACAGGTTTCACAGGAGCCAACAGAGGTTTCTCCAGCGTACCATAGAGCTGCAGAGGGACATGGTCGCATCATTAAGTGCAATTGTACAAAACCAGTCGCAGATGATGAGAGTTATTTCTGATATGCAGACTGACAACAGATGGTGGGAACAAAACCAACTCTTGGGTGTGTTGGTTGAGCACTTCACACACCAGCAGGATATTGCCTCCAGCCTATCATCTGTGGCCAGCACTCCAGCAGAATCATCTGAATCTTCCCAAACAAGGAGAACCAGGAAATCCACTCCAGTCACCTCAGCCCCCTCATCCAAGAAGCCTAAAAAAAAAAAAAAAATTCTTATAGTTCCACCATAAATCTTGTCCTCTGTTATTTACCATATAATTGTCATCCACATCCATGTGAGATGTGTTTTAGTACACTAATATTGTTTAAACATATAATAAGGCCTGTGTGGAAATGGCCCAAAAAAGGTAATATTATCCTGTTTATGACATATTCTTGTACTATAACTCACATCCACAATAGTTGTTTCTGAATGGTACGTATAGTAATATTCACTTCTAAGATGTAAATCAATGTATCTCACATCCAATATAAATTGACACATTGATATATATATAGTAGTTATGTTACTGATAGGGTGTGCATTATCAGGTGTTTTATGTCTGCAGGTGAGAGGTTGTGGTGTTTGTGATTGGTTTGACACAATTGCTAAGAGGCAGCCTTCAAGAAGGTGTTAGAAATGATCATATGAGCCATCCTAGGTTTTGCTTTCAACTAAGAATACCAAGAGAACAAAGCAAGTGTTCTAATTAAATCTGAACGTAGTTTGAAATAACATGCCCTATTTAAAAGAAGAAGGTCTTCTTTGGACTTGACTGTCCCTTTATATATTTTGGCATCAGTGCCAAGCTGTGTTAGCATTAGAATAAATTGCACTCCAGTGGGTTCTAAAGAGATGAAGGTAATACAATTTAAAGTAAATAAGCAAGTATATGTCCACAATGTGATAAAGTACCTACAAGCTCAATCCATTTGATTATGTTGTGGCTTCAAACTATTTCAAATACACAAATAAACCTTAAAAAAGAAATATCATAGTATACTGTCCCTTTAACCTTGAGATGCTGCTGAAATGTATGTGTTTGCTAAGGCTTCCAGGGAGTTACGTTGGTTTTTTAGTCAGTGCAAGGGTTCCAGCACCTGCAATTTGTGGTGAGATGAGTATGGAGTAGATTTTCTGAAATCTGCGCGCGTAAGTCCTTACGCTGTATATTGGACCAAACTGCGCGTGTTTTGTATGTCAGTCTATGGGTAAAAAAAATACGGCCGAAGGCAGAAATATACGCACGTAAGTTGTATGCTACGCCGTATATGTGATACCAAACCAGCACAAAATTTGGCGTCACCGGCTTCTGCGGGCGATGCTGCATATCGGATCGGGCCCCAGGATTGTTTTTTTTTTTTTTTAAATATATTTTTTTATTGAGGTTATGAGATATGTTACAGGAGTTTTTCACAAATAAGCAAGAACAACAATGTGCCAATACATAGATCCTTAGCCAATAGACATCAAAGCAATGCTGGAAAGAAAAAAAAAGGAAAACTCAAGATATGAACTCTGTAACTCTCTAATGTAGTGTGAGTACGGTGTCTATGTAGCATATAACTCAACCTAGTAATTTACTTGGCTATAGGGTGAAAAATTAAATTTGTGATATGTAGCTCTTAAGCGGAGATGGGAGTTATTTGAGCTAGTATGTTTATGGGAATTTCGTATGGAATTTAACATAACCTCAGTTTTTATATTCTATAGAAAGGAAAAATGGTCCCCCCTTGCTATAAAGAACATTTTGTAGGTAATCTATTCTAAAAGGAATGGGGCAAGGGAGGAGCTTTTTTGGGTTTTTGGGGGAGGGAGATTCAGCGGGCCAGAGCCACTCATAATGAGATAAGGGAGGGGAAAGAAGGGGGGGGAGGCGGAGTTAGTTGAGAAGTTAGACTGGTAAATAATTTTTGGGCTTCCAAAGTATAGGGGTGTAAAGCTAGAGAGTATGTCTTCTGTCAGTGCCTTGTGTGTAGGGGGTAGTTGAGATATATATAAAATACAATTTAAAGTTTGCCCATTAGCCACATTACAATCAGAAGATGGCACACCATGTTGTTATATATAAATTATCTATGTAGCTAGGAGGAGGGTAATGGTTCTGAGCATTAGATTGAGACATTAATGTTGGGGTTACAGAGATAATCAAACCAGTGTTAATACTAGAAAACCGACAATAACGAATGGAAACATGTCATGTTTAGTAAGGTGTCAAACATGGGTTTGGGCTAATTGGGATAGAACGTCATTTTATATTTCAACATCTATAATGACCACAGATGGGTCGCAGAAAGTGGGAAGAGGAAGGTGTTGCAGTGGGCCAGAGCCACTCGAGCTATGGGGAGAATGAGAAGAGGGAGGGCGAGGAGTGGAGGAGAAGCCGACTATAATAGAGCTGTAGGGTGGGCTTATTTAAGAAGCGGTGTAGGCTGTGGATGTAAACATAGCAATAACTAAAATAGGGTGCCCAGACGGGGACTTTGTTATATACACCTAAGGAGTGCAGGTAATCATATTAGTGGTAGTTGAGTGGGAGGGAAGGCGGGACAGAGCACTCTATGTGTACCATAGGGAAAATTATGTTGAGAATAATATATAAGCAATATAGAGCGGGGGTATTGGTATAGGGGTGTCTTATCTAGTTAGCTAGTCTGAAAATAGTTCTCGGGTGATCTCGCACCATCTGAAAAACTTGGAGGGGAGAAATAAGTGAGCTATTAGCCTCGGTTCTAAACATGAGTCCAGGAGCCATAAGTATGTAGAGAGAACCTTAAAAGGGAAGGTCCCCATATGTACACCACAAAAACTAATTATCACACACGTAACTTTGCATACAAAATTAAACCATTAACGTGGATAGGTTAATTACTAATAAGGTAAACATATGAAATACAATACAATGGAAATCTGCATTCTAGCCTTCTATTGATCCTACTTAAATAAATAATCAGTAAAAGGCTTATGTGTCTCATTCAAAAATAAAAGGTCTCTAGCTAACTAAGCTGGATTGAAAGACGCCTATCAGTACTAAGGTAAACTGGCCCCAGGTAACAAACACCACATCAGACATGTTAATCATGTCATCATTAACGTTGGTCTGGGGGCTAGGAAATAACTAAGGGCTCTACAGAAGACCTATAAGGTTTTACACCTGTCTGAGGAAAAATGAACAGTAGAAGTGTTGTATCCTTTCTATATCTGATGTCACGTGAAACAAAGGAGCTGCAAACGCCTGCCTGTTCAAGTAAACTCACTGTAGAACATGTTATGGGGCTTGAAAGCGTGCAATTTGTAACAAACACAAGTGCGTGTATATGGGAGACACATATTTTAACTACAACAGTATGCACCCCCTGTTTGTAACCCAGAGTAAACATATTATAATACATGGCATTAACAGCATCACATTGGGTAGTTTCCGAGTATACAGTGAGAGAGTATGCAAATTAAACATGTTAACTGGAAATAAACAGAACACTAAGCCCCAATGATATGTGTCTTTTAAGAGCGCTCCAGCCAGCAGTATAGAGGTACCTCTCTCTCTCTTAAATCTTGGAGTCAGGATCTTTAACTATCCAATGCCACGAGGAAGCATAGTTACTGAGGGGTACCACCTATCATTGGCTGTTGCGCTATAGTGCCAAGTCTGGATACAATCACTGCGAGAATACAGTCCCAGAGGAAATTGAGGCCCAAACTCCAACAGTCTAGAACTCCAGTAGTCAGCGCCGGGCAGAACCCACCACTCCAGCTGGGTGGGTAAGGTGTATAGGCAGGTGGCGGGAACATATAGCACAATGTGA
The DNA here is from genome assembly GCF_027579735.1 of Bombina bombina. Taxonomy (NCBI): domain Eukaryota; kingdom Metazoa; phylum Chordata; class Amphibia; order Anura; family Bombinatoridae; genus Bombina; species Bombina bombina. Next base: position 960,128,008 of record NC_069500.1, read on the forward strand.
TATGTAGAATAGGAGATAGATAAATGGCTCAGCAATTGTTTAGCGCTGTCAGGGTGCAAAAAAAAAAAGCTGGCCTCTCTGAGAAAATCTCCGCAATCCGGGAAGTCCAGGACACAAGGTGTAGTGTAGACAATCTCCATGTCGCTGTGGGGCACTCTGTGCTGAATGCGGTTTCCAACATTATCCAGTAAAAATTTAAGCTCTTTAAGTCCTCCAGGAAGGTCTGCCATAGCTTTATCAGTAGTCGTCAAGGGTGGTGTTTCTCTCATCAAAGTCAGCGGGACCGCTGCGGGCTTCAGTAAGTCAGTTTCTAAGAAGGTGTATTGACTGTCTTGCCCGTCAGAGCGCTGCATTAACATTTGTGTCAGTAGTAAGGATGGGGGATGGGTCAATGGAGTGTTTACATTTACCTTCCTTGCAGCAGTTAGTGGTGTCGCCGGTTCTCTGAGTACGCTTTTCAGATTGGCTAATCTCCGGCTCATTAAGTTATCAAAGGCGGCCAGCTGAGCAAGCATCAGTGCTTGGAAGTCTCCCATATTTCTAACGTAGCCTAAGCCGATAGCAATTAAGCTGCCAAGTCAGTTAAGTTACCACGTGGACAGAGAAATGGCTGCTCCCTGAAAAGCGCTACTAGTGTCTTCCTGGATATAGGGGAAGTTAGATTCCCGAATTCGAATTATTAGGGGTCTGTGGTGTCCTCCGCAGTATCTGGGTCAGTCTAACAATAGGTGAGGCTGCACTGAGCGGTCAAGATTGGGTAAATTATCGGACTAGGTCCGGAGCAGCTAAAAGATGCGACCGCTCAGATGCAGCGTTGGCTCCGCCCCCCCCAGGATTGGTTTTAATCTGTTTAAATAGCTATTGCAGATGTTTACTACCAGTCTATGATTACCGTCTGTGTGACTGACACTGGTCAGACTTTTGTGGCCATGGGATTCTTTTTATGTTTCCTGTCTTTTTAATGTTTATGAAATAAAGTTTTTTTTCACTTTTTACTGCTTGGAGGCTACTTTTGAAACTCTTTATTTTTTGCTCAAATTAAACACTCTTCCTTAAAAAGTTTCTAATTTAGACTTTTTAACTCATGGGATTTTTTAAATATTTTTTTTTGTATTCTACTAGGTGAACTATATCCAGTGTGACTATGGTATTACCATCATACTTTACAAGACTATTCTTTTTATATATCATGTTATTACAAAGGCTTTGATCTAATGATTTTTCTACAAAACTCATCATTAAAGTCTATAGGGATTTTTAGATAAATATTTTGTTTTATCATGTTAAAGGGCACTTAAATATGGTTGAATTGCATAATTAGTAATTATAAAGAGAATGTAATTACACATTTTGAATTTTAAATCAGCAGTAGATTTTTTTTCTGAGAAATTTAAGAATTTACTTCAATTTGCCAGCTCCCATACCATGTGACAGCCATCAGCTAATCACAAACTCATTTAAGTGTACACTGTGAACTGTGGCACATGCTCAGTAGTAGCTGATTCCTCAGAAAGTAAGCATACAACTAGTCCTAAAGCCTTTGTACACGGGCCAATTTTTTTAAATACTGCAGTTCCAACCCTTGCTCCCTCTATCTCCCCTCTCTTTTGCTTTCTCCCCCCTCTTTTGCTCTCTCTCTCCTCCTCTTTTGCTCTCTCCCCCCTCTTTTGCTCTCTCTCTCTCCCCTCTTTTTTTCTCTCTCTCTCTCCCCCCCTCCCCCCTCTTTTGCTCTCTCTCTCCCCCCTCTTTTGCTCTCTCTCTCCCCCCTCTTTTGCTCTCTCTCTCTCTCCCCCCTCCCCCCCTCTTTTGCTCTCTCTCTCCCCCCTCTTTTGCTCTCTCTCTCCCCCCTCTTTTGCTCTCTCTCTCTCCCCCCCTTTTGTTCTCTCTCCCCCTCTTTTGCTCTCTCTCCCCCTCTCTTTTGCTCTCTCTCCTCTCTTTTGCTCTCTCTCTCCCCCTCTTGTTTGCTCTCTCTCCCCCTCTCTTTTGCACTCTCTCCCCCTCTCTTTTGCGCTTTCTCTCTACCTCTTTTGAGCTCTCTCTCCCCCTTTTATTTTGCGCTCTCTCCCCCCTCTCTTTTGCGCTCTCTTTCCCTCTTTTGCGCTCTCTACCCCTTCTCTTTTGTGCTCTCTCTCCCCCTTCTATTTTGCGCTCTCTCCCCCTCTCTTTTGCGCTCTCTTTCCCTCTTTTGCGCTCTCTACCCCTTTTCTTTTGTGCTCTCTCTCCCCCCTTTTGTGCTCTCTCTATCCCCCTCTTTTGCGCTCTCTCTCTCTCCCCCTCTTTTGTGTTCTCTCTCTCCCCCTCTTTTGCTCTCTGTCATGAGATGCAGGACACAGCATAGAAGGTACAACACTATTTTATTGCAGAGCACAGAAGTATACAGCTTGTACAACACATCTAACTTGGTAGCTGCAACATAGACAATCAACCCCCTAAACCACGCCCCCATCCGGTGATGTCACTTCCCACTCTCATCACATCTTCCCCCTTTTCAAAGGACAAAGCATACATTTTTTTTTCTTTTTGAATACATCAAATAACAAGGTATACAAGAAGCATACAGAAATAGTTTTGTTTAGTATACAACAAATAACAAGTTAAAGAGGATATACATAAACAACATGAAATACAATCCTGAGATGAACATCGGGGTAGACTACCCTAGTCCACAGTGACCATGGGATTATTCTGCCCATACTTCCAGGCACTGTTCTAACTAGTGCTAATCCCGATATTGGGCTGGAATTTTCACCACCCTTCCACTTGATGTCATTTTACATGAACTGTCCTCTGATACAGAAGAAGGTGATTGAGAGTCTGCTGGAAGCAAAGAAGTATCCCTACTGTGATCTTGCTGAGGGGAAGGCACCCCTCTTAAAACAGGGGATCCCATCGGCAGTGGTACTGAGGCATCCAGTCCCAAACTCTAAGGTACTGGCTGAAGATGTGTTTGATTTCGACGTGTGACTGTCCCTCCATCAGTAAGGATTACATAAGACCTTAGTTCTGGAGAGCGTCCAATTACCGTAGCAGGCGTCTTCCATTTCTTTCCATCATTCAGTTTAACTCTGACACTTTGGCCCACATTCAGCTCCTGCAAGGGCCTCACAGAGTGTTTCCTGTTGGAGAAGAATTGATAACCCCTTTTAGCCTCTTCATCCCTCCTAAGCACCTCATCCTGAGGAACAGAGCTAGTTGGCTGGAAGACACCCACAGAGGGTAAAGTGGTGTGAATCTGATGTCCTAGAATCAGCTGTGCCGGGCTAAAACCCGTGGCTTGAATGGGAGTCGCCCAATAGGCCAAGAGGGCTAGGTACAACTCAGATTGCTTCAAAATGAATTTTGTTGTTTGAACGGCCCTTTCAGCCATTCCATTGGCCTGCGGGTAATGTGGACTCGGCGTAGAATGGACAAAATCATATTCACTGCTGAAAGAACTGAACTCCGTGAAAGCAAACTGCATTCCGTTATCACTCACTAACTCCATTGGTATGCCCCACCGGGCGAACAAGCTCTTGAGACGAGTGATAACGACTTGATTTGTGATCTCATTCAAGGGTGCAATCTCCAAATACCTGGAATAGTAGTCAATCATGACAAGGTACTTTTCCCCATGCAGTTCGCACAAATAAGTAGCTATTTTCTGCCATGGGCCTTCAGGAAGTGGAGTAGAAATCAAGGGCTCCCTTCTCTGAGTAGGCCGGCATTCCCGGCAAAAGGCACATTTTGACACATGGCTTGCGATGTCGGAACTGATCCCAGGCCACCATACTGCCGTAGCTGCCCTTTCTCTGCACTTTGTAATGCCCAAGTGGCCATCATGAATCCTGCTTAACCTCTCCTGCCGCATGCTAACAGGAATAATAATGCGGTCCTGGAACAGCACCAACCCATCCAGCTCCATGAGCTGCAACCTTTCTTACTGGTAAGAACTTAAAGGCATCCAGGCTGCCCGGCTCTTGGGCCAACCTTCTTTTATGTACTTAATAACTTCTTGAAGGTCAGTATCTAAATATGTCTCCTTTCTTATTTTCTCTAGCTTCCCTGATGAAATGGATTTGGATGCCAGAACTGAATCTACATACACTTTTACATCTGATTACGTTGAAGATTCTTCAGCAGCAGCCAGCGGGAGCCTGGAAAGTGTATCTGCCACTACCAGTTGTTTCCCCGGCATATGCACTGCCTGAACGTTGAACCAGAACAACCTCATCAGAAGTCTCTGGTATCTTAGGGGTGTTTTGTCAATATCATAGGAGTTGATTAGAGAGACTAGCGGGTTATGGTCAGTCTCCAGACTAAATTTCTCTAAACCCACTAGGTAACGCTGGAAGCGTTCACAGGCCCAAACTGCAGGCAGGCACACTTTCTCAATTTGGGCGTATTTTGACTCAGCAGCCGTCAGTGTATGGGAACAGTAGGAGATGGGCTGCAGTTTGTTCTCATTCAACTGCAGGAGGGCAGCTCCTAACCCATAACTGCTCGCATCAGCACTAACCACAGTCTTTTTAGAAGGGTTGTAGAACCCCAACACTGGGGCAGACCCCAGCAGGGACTTGACCTGCACAAAAGATTCTTCCTGTGAAGGTCCCCAGACCCAGGCAACATATTTCTTTAACAACTCTGTGATAGGGTGTAGTATTGTGGATAAATCTGGAAATAACCTGCCCACATAATTCACAAGGCCCAATATTTGTCTCAGCTCATGTACATCAGAAGGACTTTTCATCTGATCCTATCCCCATTGATAATATGCCCAAAGTAACATAACTCAGCCTTCTTAAAATGGCATTTCTCCTTATTTAATTTCAGCCCGGACTCTCTAATATTCTGCAGAACACAGCTCAATCGCTGATCATGTTCTTCCAATGTAGACGCATACACCAAAATGTCATCCTTGAGGACTGCCGTGCCCTCGTGGTCCCTTAGGAGAGAACTCATCTCTCTTTGAAAGATTTCAGGATCAAAAGTGTTACGGTACCAACAGTGTACCAAGGGTTAATACCAGATGAACAATGTCCTGCACAGGGAATCAGCAATTCACAACCCAGCCAGTTTCAGGTTTAAAACAGAATGACATTTATTAAAGGCTAGATGCCTAGTATTTATACAGGTTTGACCCCAGATGGGGGGGTTGAAAGACTCTTGTACATTTAGATAAAAAGGGGAAGACGCCCTTTTATGAAACAGTAGAATTACATTACTTAAATACTTTACTTAGGCAGATAACAACTTAAACACATTTGGCTTGTCTTATCACCTAGCGTCTGCTCTCTGAGGGTGATTAAACAATGGCCTGTTTATTACTTAAATGTAATTATAGCACACAATAGCTGAGGCCAGAAAACCTGTCTTTAGAAATTAGTTTCTTAGCTAAACACAATTAACTCCTTCAGTCCTGACAGAAGGGTCTGTCACATATCTCCCCCCTTGTGGAACACTCCGGCAGACCCGGCTTGACCCTTTGGCGGGTCAACCTGGGGATGACCGGACTAGGAGGTGGTAGGCATGTCAGTTTGCCAGGACAATCCATCTGTATTCCCGTTATGAGAGAGAATTCCTGTCCATACAAAGAAGGGTTCAACTTCCTCAGTGCCCAGACTAGGGCTAAACAGTCCTTCAAAATTCCATCAGCTTCTTTACGAGTTTTCTGTACCTGCTCTTTATAGGTATCCACAATCCCTTCATACTGACATAGGGTGCCCTTGAGTTGCTGCACCTCACTATGAGCCAGCATCAGCTTCTCCTCAAGTGTCGCTAAGTTTGTCTTTAATGTTTCATGTCCCACTCTCAAGCTGGTGTTTTCTGCAGTCTGTCGGTGCAGCTTGTCTAGCAGAGATTCACGTTCTAAACGTGCTTTTTCCTCTGCGCTCCTCTTCTCCTTCATCAGCGCATTGTAACGGGACTTCCACGTATCAATAGCGGATAGAGATTTACTGAGCTCAGCATCCTGGGGCTTAGCAGCAGGGGGGTCAGTCTCTGCTGCACGGATCTGAGCACGGGTAGTCACAGGGTTAACATCAGCGGGACCCATGGGAGCATAGGCAGAAACAAGGGGAGCCAAGTCATTTCCAAGAAGAACATCAGCAGGTAAGTCCTTCTTGACCCCCACATTCACAGGTCTAGCGCCCACTCCCCAATCCAAATGTACCCTGGCAACAGGTAGGCTGAACACATCGCCCCCTGCTACCCTCACAGCCACAGTGTCTCCAGTGTACTGTTTCTCAGACACCAATTTCTTTTGAAGCAAGGTCATGGTAGCACCAGTATCCCTTAGACCACTGACCTTCTTCCCATTCACTTTAACCAGTTGCCGGTTATTCCGGTGGGCAGCTTGCACAAGGTCTGCCTCATGTAGGATGCTCCAGCATTCTTGCGCCTCTACGTAGCGGGCCGCAGGCTGAGGGTTACGTGTGATTCCGCCGGCAGGTCTTCTCCAGGACTGTGCTTGGTTCGCTGCATTTAGGGGACACTCTGGTCTTTTGTGCCCTAGTTGCTTACATCCAAAGCATCGAATCGGTTGTGAGTAGCCCCGCGAATTGAACCGGGCTCTCTGAGGGTAGTTTGTGGCCAGATGCCGTGTGGTATAGCGGTGCGCCGGGGGTTGGTAACTGGCAGCTGCTGGGGTGACTGGGGGTCTGTACTCCACTCTAGCAGGGGGCTTAGTGGTAGCAGTGTCCAGTTTGCGGGCATCCGTATACTCATCTGCCAAGCGAGCCGCTTCATGCAGGGTGGAGGATTTACGGTCCCGAACCCACTCTCGAACTCCTGCGGGTAACTTGTCGAAGCAATGTTCCAACAGGAATAGCTGCAGCACCTCTTCCCCAGATACGGCTTGGCACCCCGCTATCCAGTGAGCTGCTGTGCGGTGCACCTTACATGCCCACTCAAGGTAGGAATCTCCAGCTAATTTAACAGTGTCTCTGAACCGCCTCCGGTATGCCTCCGGTGTAACCGCATACCTGGAGAGCAGAGCCTCTTTTACAGTATTATAATCCCCGACTTCCTCATCTGGAATGGCCCGAAAAGCCTCACTGGCCCGGCCGGATAATTTTCCGGATAATATCGTGACCCAGTCCTCTGCGGGTACCTTGTGTAGTGCACATTGCCTCTCAAAATCCGCAAGGTACCCATCAATCTCTCCTTCTGTTTCCAGGAAGTTTTTAAAAGCTGCAAAATTTACTTTTCTCTTTTCCACTGGGTTTGCTGCAGCGCCGCTTTGGCGAAGTAGGTTGGCCTCCACAGCTGCTATGACCCGGTCGATAATTTCCGCAGATGGGTTGGGGCCATAATATGCCAGTCTTATTTTAACCGCCCGATCAAAGCTTGCTTCTTCTGTCTGCTATGCTGGGCCCATTGGTTCCTTCTGTTCCTGGTACTCTTTCCATCTTAGTCAGTATTGTAATAATCCCCCTCTTCCTGAGGTTACTGGCTTGTGTAGTTGCTCTTCTGGGCGATAAGGTTCATTCCGTCGCTTGCCACCAATGTTACGGTACCAACAGTGTACCAAGGGTTAATACCAGATGAACAATGTCCTGCACAGGGAATCAGCAATTCACAACCCAGCCAGTTTCAGGTTTAAAACAGAATGACATTTATTAAAGGCTAGATGCCTAGTATTTATACAGGTTTGACCCCAGATGGGGGGGTTGAAAGACTCTTGTACATTTAGATAAAAAGGGGAAGACGCCCTTTTATGAAACAGTAGAATTACATTACTTAAATACTTTACTTAGGCAGATAACAACTTAAACACATTTGGCTTGTCTTATCACCTAGCGTCTGCTCTCTGAGGGTGATTAAACAATGGCCTGTTTATTACTTAAATGTAATTATAGCACACAATAGCTGAGGCCAGAAAACCTGTCTTTAGAAATTAGTTTCTTAGCTAAACACAATTAACTCCTTCAGTCCTGACAGAAGGGTCTGTCACAAGAAGATATCCCGAAGGGGAGTCTGCAGAAGCAAAACCGACCTACCGTGTGTAAAGAAGGTAGTCAGTGTGCGGCACTTTGGATCTAGAGGTATATGCCAGAAGCCACTGAAAGCATCCAGTGTAGAGAAGGAGAATCTGTGTAAAAAGAAGACAGAGGCGCCTTATGGGACAGTATCGTCCAACAATAAAGATACAAATTTAGTACAGCAGCCCAAAGCGGGGGTACTCACAAAAGTAGCGGCATAAACGTATGCCTCACACAGGACCTTAAATCACCCGACAGACACACAAGCTGGATCAGCACAGGGAATCCGGGACCAAATCAGCAACCGCTTGCAGGACCACGTCACAGGGGAGCTGTCCGTGAATAGCCCAGTCACCGGCCTCAGCAGTATGATGGACAGGTCGGCGAACCAACCAAAAGATGTCAAACGTAGAGCAGGTTTATCAAAAAACTCGGAAGTTTATTTAAAATACAAATATAAAAGTTAAAAGATGTACAGCAACAAGCGACGCGTTTCTCGACCCTCAGGTCGTTTCATCAGGCTTATACTGGACAATTGATAACCTGCTCTATTTAACATAAAAATGGACCTATCACGAACCGACCTACATACACACCCCTCTCTTCTCCAATAGGGAAGGTCCCACATGGAGTGTATTCTAAGCCAATCGCTGCGGTCCTGTGAGTGAGGCGTGTGCAGGCCGTGCGAGCAGTGATGGGAGTGGATAGCCCATAAGTGATGGTAGCGCACACGCCTCACTCACAGGACCGCAGCGATTGGCTTAGATTACGCTCCATGTGGGACCTTCCCTATTGGAGAAGAAAGGGGTGTGTATGTAGGTCGGTTCGTGATAGGTCCATTCTTATGTTAAATAGAGCAGGTTATCAATTGTCCAGTATAAGCCTGATGAAATTACCTGAGGGTCGAGAAACGCGTCGCTTGTTGCTGTACATCTTTTAACTTTTATATTTGTATTTTAAATAAACTTCCGAGTTTTTTGATAAACCTGCTCTACGTTTGACGTCTTTTGGTTGGTTCGCCAACCTGTCCATCATACTGCTGAAGCCGGTGACTGGGCTATTCACAGACAGCTCCCCTGTGACGTGGTCCTGCAAGCGGTTGCCGATTGGGTCCCGGATTCCCTGGGCTGATCCAGCTTGTGTGTCTGTCGGGCAACTTAAGGTCCCGTCCTGTGCTGTGAGGCATACGTTTATGCCGCTACTTTTGTGAGTACCACCGCTTTGGGCTGCTGTACTAAATTTGTATCTTTATTGTTGGACGATACTGTCCCATAAGGTGCCTCTGTCTTCTGTTTACACAGATTCTCCTTCACGATTCTACTCCTAAGAGTGCTGCCTAACCATACGAGTGACCTGTTGTCCTAAGACCATCTTCATTCCAGAACTGGTTTTCATCCATTGCGCACCTTCTTTAGAGAGTTAATTTTCTATATTTTTTTCAGTGTAGAGAAGAACTTTGTCCCAGCCAATTTCAGAGCTATGTCTTCAAGTGTCTGCAGCACATATCTCTCTCTCTTCACCGCCTCATTTAGCCTTTTCAAATCTATGCAGATGCATACCTTCCCGTTTTTCTTTGCAACAGGCACAATGGGGGCACACCAGTCAGTTGCTTCAACAACCTCTTAAATAACTCCCATATTCTTCATAGGCAGAAGTTCCTTCTCCACTTGAGGCATGAGCGGGAACAGAATTCTATGGGGAGTGGTAATGCTGTATGGGACTGCGTCACCTTTAAGTAATATTCGGACTGGGTTGCAATTCAGTAGGCCCAATTCACCAAACATGTCTTCTGAAATCTTATGCACTCTGGTGACCAGGCCCAAACCACAGGCTGTTTTTCTGCTCAATAGGTTGTTAACACACAGACCTCTGATCACATGTACCCACATGGTGAATTTCCTCTGCTTATACTCGCAGCTGGCAAGAAATTTCCCTGCACAATCAATGTGGCCACCAGGACTATGAACTTTTGTTGTAACTTTCGCCAGCTGAGGCTGTCGAGGCAGTTTTTTGAATGCTGCAAGGGACATAACAGTGATGTGTGCTCCTGTGTCAATCTTAAAGGCAACTTTGGCTCCCATTACAGTAAGAGTAACCCGCCAATCTTTATCTGAACCAGACCGTTCAACAACGGACCCTACAAAGGAAACTTCTTGACCCTCCCGGTCACTATCCACCTGCATCTCCTTAATGTATTCAATTTTACATGCCACTTCAAAATGGCCCATTCGGTTACATTTTCTACATCTTTTGTCTTTAGCAGGGCATACGACACTCTGATCATGGGTACGGTTACACCGCGTGCAGCGAGCATGCTGCGCCCATCCACTTCTGGGCCTATCTGTTGCCCTTGGTCTACCGCTCACACTGTGCCTTTCACTAGCAGCTCTCCTGAACTGCTGCACTTCATCCACAATACTCTCGGATCTCAGATCACCAGTTCACTCTGGCGGCCATCCTAATAGCCCCATCCAATGTTAAATCAGCCTCCAACTGTAGCTTCAGTGAGACTTCAGCATCTGCAATTCCTATGACTATTCTGTCTCTGATTTGCTCCTCTTTAGCAACACCAAACTCACAGAATTCAGCTAGTTCATACAGGCTGCCCACAAATGACTCCACAGATTCTCCCACACGCTGAGCACATTTGTGAAAACAGGCCCTCTCATGAATCACATTTCTTTTGGGCACAAAGTGAGCAATGAGTTTGTTTTTAACTATTTCAAAGTCAAATTCTTCCCCTTCTTGGAAAGTAAAGGCATTGAACACTGGCTCCATATCTTTCCCCATAGAGTATAAAAGAGAATTAACTTGTACTTCACCACTCTCCTTGTCCAGCTTGGAAGCAATCCTGAAGCCTTGAAACCGCTGACACCATGTGGGCCAAGCTGCAGGCTGAGAGAAATCAGGTGGGGTAAACTTCAACATCATCATTAATCAGGAAACAGAAGCGCAGGCAAGTACTTCTGACACCATGTCATGAGATTCTGGACACAGCATAGAAGGTACAACGCTATTTTATTGCAGAGCATAGAAGTATACAGCTTGTACAACACATCTAACTGCGACATAGACAATCAAACCCTAAACCACGCCCCCATCTGGTGATGTCACTTCCCACTCTCATCACACTCTCTCCCCCCTCTTTTGCTCTCTCTCTCCCCCCTCTTTTGCTCTCTCCCCCCTTTGCTCTCTCTCTTTTCCCCCTCTTTTGCTCTCTCCCCCCCTCTATTGTTTCTCTCTCCCCCCCTCTTTTGCTCTCTCTCCCCCCCTCTTTTGCTCTCTCTCTCTCCCCCCTCTTTTGATCTCTCCCCCCTCTTTTGCTCTCTCTCCCCCTCTTTTGCTCTCTTTCTCCCTCCTCTCTTTTGCTCTCTCTCCCTCTATTTTGCTCCCCCCTCCTCTCTTTTGCTCTCTCTCCCCTATTTTTCTCTCTCTCCCCTCTTTTGCTCTTTCCCCCCCTCTTTTGCTCTTTCCCTCCTCTCTTTTGGTCTCTCCCCACTCTCTTTTGGTCTCTCTCTCTCCCTCCTCTCTCCCCTCTGTTTTGCTCTCCCCTCTGTTTTTCTCTATCACTTAACCATGCTGCTGCTACCACGGCTGCTCCCGTCGACCACGCCCCTTCATGCGTGCTCCCACCCAGCCACGCCCCCTCATCACACCCACCGATCACGCCCTCATCACGGCACATCCGGTCACGCCCCCATCACGGCATGCCCAGTCATGCCTTCATCACAGCACGCCTGGCCTCGCCCCCACCACGGCACGCCCGGTCACGCCCACACCAGGCAGTTTCCACAGTGCGCACTCCTCTGCTGCTCAAATGTTTGTCCTTGTGCAATCTCTACTGCGCATGAATACATCTGACAAACATTCCTGGCCTTTTATTATATAGGATACTTTCCACTATTTTATAATGGAATAATCAATACTAAGGAAAGCTTGACAAAAAAGATTACCTGTTTTGTAAAATAAATCATGCATTTTGTTAATTTAACGGTAGTAGTATCACTAAAAAAAGTCAAATTCTGTATGCTGTAGTCATAAAAAATGTTTTATTGCCATCTTTCTAGAATTATGTACAAGAGTGCTGTTAGATTTAGTATAAGTTAATTGTAAGCCTTGCATTGCTATGGGAAACAAATTCTATCCTCGAAGGACAGAAAATGTTTTCTTTTAGCACTCTCACTTTTGTAAACCTTGTGTACAGTTATCAAACTAACTGAAGCATGAATAAAGCAGCTAGTTTCTTCAGTCTTGATTATCATTATTTATATCAACGGATAACTTTAATGACAGTCAGTGTTCACATGTATTGATATAAATTAATTAAACCCCCAAGAACTGGGAAATGATTTAATAAAACTGCTCATTTATCTTCTTCTATACTTACATATTAATTAAAAAACATGATTTGACGTTAAGATTTTTTTATTTATTTTTCTTTTCTTCTAGGTAAAATGTAATGATGATTATATGATAATAGATAATTTGAAACAAAATTGATCTTAAATGCTACATAAAAGCATATTTGTAAAAACTGTAAATATTGTTATTAAAAAGATAAGTACTATTATATATGACCCGGCAATGGACAGCACTCACAGACTGGACTATGTAGACATTCTTAACATGGGGGATTATTCTGATATTCTAACATTATTGCTGTAATTTTCCTTTTTTTCCCTTTTTTTATCTTTCACAATTACTTTTTCATATTATGAAAAATAAAATACTGTTTGTATTCCCTAATTACACTGCCACTTCAATAATGTATTTTTTTGTTGTTGTAAGACAGAGTATGTATGCTTTATTGGCTAGATCAGGGCCCACAATAGACTAGAACAGACTCTGACTTACTGAACAATATTACTATGAATTCAGTCAATTGATAATGTCCATAAAAGTTAAATATTGAACATAGAAAAGAGCCTCAGTTGTA